>NC_086328.1:102227672-102853922 GCF_036172605.1 Pelobates fuscus | reverse complement strand
GCACATTTCAGAACTTTCCCTTATTATTCTAGGACTATAAATTTTGAGTTGCCGAAGGAATAACACTTATTGATAATTTTATGGCATCATCGTTATCATTATCAGTGTGACAGCTTTTTACCATGACTAACCTTTTTTTTTTGGCAAAATCTCCTTCCAATAAAAAGGTTTTACACAAAATTATCTAATGCGGCTCAAGTAGATTGCTACGAATTGGTGCCAACACAGAGCATTTACCTCTGAAATGATAAAATGACTAATCTTAGGGTCTTTCGAGGATACGGGCAGTAATCGAAAGATTGCCACATGCAGAAAACATGATGGGTTAAATTAATCATTAGTTTGTGATTAGTTGTGAGCTTCCTGTAAACGTTTAAAAGGCAGGTTACAGGCGTGTGACAGGGTTTCGGTCATGTTCTGGGCCATTGGTCAGCGTTATGGGTCGGTTCCTGAGCAGAGGTTTTCTGCTCTCTGTTCTTTATAAAATGCCTGCTGATCATTTCATGTGTTATTCACTCACAAGAAGTCATGGATGATGGGTCATGTGGTTAAATCGACCTATTATTTGTTCATAGAGCTTCACTGAGGCCTCCAGGGATTGCTTAGTGTTTGTGAGTACGTAAAGAATTTGTGGTGTTTTCATATGACCTGGATTTGAATTATCACTCAAAATTTTAAACTAGAAAATGGCTCTGAACAGTCACTTAAGGGCAACAAAAGGGGCACTAGAGGTTCTAGTACTCTAGTATTTGGCATTGTCCATGTTTATGGAATACAGACCTCACTCCCATGATGTTGAGACAATGTTTGGGTTAACTGAGCATCATGGGAAAAGTAATTTCCAACATCTGTTAGGCTGAACGAATGTATTCATAAAAATAGCATATAACAACGGGAATTACAGTACAAGAGTTGTAGTTTTATTTTACTTATATGTACATTTTTCCATTTCCCCCTTTTTTCAGGTGTCATACACTTTGTTTGAGGATACTGGGTTATTTGAAATTTTTAAGATCCCTGAACGAGAATTTAGAAATTTCTTCCAAGCACTAGAAAATGGATACCGCGATATCCCATGTAAGTTGGCTTTTATTGTGTGGTGGGTGATTGCCTTCTTAGTGTACGTTTATCACTGGCGTTCTCTTATCTATAACAGGTACAGACGTTTCCTGGTCATTTAGGGAAAGATTTAACATTGCTTGACTTGGGGAAAACACCCTGAACCTTGGCCAGGTTGGGACAGTGGGGAGAGTGTGGGTATTAAATAATTAAGAGCACTAAGCCTCTGGTTCACTCAATCCCCCTGTAACTGAACATACAGTTACAATAACATATTCCTCAATGCCTACCCTCACCACCCCTGGCTCTCTAATTCTCTAATTCTCTGCCACACCAAAATCTTCTATGATGCCACTTATATTGTTACCCCATTATTGCATACCAGCTGAACCTAGGTTAAAATATTTACTACAATCAATACTAGTATACAACTCCACCAGAGACAGGACTTAAGGAGCCAATATTTTGATAGGACAAATTATTTAGTAGTTTATTCAAAATCTGACTTTAACTGACAAGAGGTGCCAAGATAAAAATCCAATGCAATTTAAAGCATCACAGTATGTCTGCCCTGCTAAATAGCAGTATGGATCTCTCCGCTAGGTAGCAGTATGGATCCCTCCGCTAGGTAGCAGTATGGATCCCTCCGCTAGGTAGCAGTATGGATCCCTCCGCTAGGTAGCAGTATGGATCCCTCCGCTAGGTAGCAGTATGGATCCCTCCGCTAGGTAGCAGTATGGATCCCTCCGCTAGGTAGCAGTATGGATCCCTCCGCTAGGTAGCAGTATGGATCCCTCCGCTAGGTAGCAGTATGGATCCCTCTGCCAGGTAGCAGTATGGATCCCTCTGCCAGGTAGCAGTATGGATCCCTCCGCCAGGTAGCAGTATGGATCCCTCCGCCAGGTAGCAGTATGGATCCCTCCGCCAGGTAGCAGTATGGATCCTTTCGCCAGGTAGCAGTATGGATCCCTCCTCCAGGTAGCAGTATGGATCCCTCCTCCAGGTAGCAGTATGGATCCCTCCGCTAGGTAGCAGTATGGATCCCTCCGCTAGGTAGCAGTATGGATCCCTCCTCCAGGTAGCAGTATGGATCCCTCCGCCAGGTAGCAGTATGGATCCCTCCGCCAGGTAGCAGTATGGATCCCTCCGCCAGGTAGCAGTATGGATCCCTCCGCCAGGTAGCAGTATGGATCCCTCCGCCAGGTAGCAGTATGGATCCCTCCGCCAGGTAGCAGTATGGATCCCTCCGCCAGGTAGCAGTATGGATCCCTCCGCCAGGTAGCAGTATGGATCCCTCCGCCAGGTAGCAGTATGGATCCCTCCGCCAGGTAGCAGTATGGATCCCTCCGCCAGGTGGCAGTATGGATCCCCATGCTAGGTGGCAGCATGGATCCCTCCGCTAGGTGGCAGCATGGATCCCTCTGCTAGGTGGCAGCATGGATCCCCCTGCTAGGTGGCAGTATGGATCCCCCTGCTAGGTGGCAGTATGGATCCCTCCGCTAGGTGGCAGCATGGATCCCTCCGCTAGGTGGCAGCATGGATCCCTCCGCTAGGTGGCAGCATGGATCCCTCCGCTAGGTGGCAGCATGGATCCCTCCGCTAGGTGGCAGCATGGATCCCTCCGCTAGGTGGCAGCATGGATCCCTCCGCTAGGTGGCAGCATGGATCCCTCCGCTAGGTGGCAGCCTGGATCCCTCCGCTAGGTGGCAGCATGGATCCCCCCGCTAGGTGGCAGCATGGATCCCTCCGCTAGGTGGCAGCATGGATCCCCCCGCTAGGTGGCAGCATGGATCCCTCCGCTAGGTGGCAGCATGGATCCCTCCGCTAGGTGGCAGCATGGATCCCTCCGCTAGGTGGCAGCATGGATCCCTCCGCTAGGTGGCAGCATGGATCCCTCCGCTAGGTGGCAGCATGGATCCCTCCGCTAGGTGGCAGCCTGGATCCCTCCGCTAGGTGGCAGCATGGATCCCCCCGCTAGGTGGCAGCATGGATCCCTCCGCTAGGTGGCAGCATGGATCCCCCCGCTAGGTGGCAGCATGGATCCCCCCGCTAGGTGGCAGCATGGATCCCCCCGCTAGGTGGCAGCATGGATCCCCCCGCTAGGTGGCAGCATGGATCCCCCCGCTAGGTGGCAGCATGGATCCCCCCGCTAGGTGGCAGCATGGATCCCCTCCGCTAGGTGGCAGCATGGCTGTCTTGCTCTTGGTGGGTGGCACTATGGCTGTCTTGCTCTTGGTGGGTGGCACTATGGCTGTCTTGCTCTTGGTGGGTGGCACTATGGCTGTCTTGCTCTTGGTGGGTGGCACTATGGCTGTCTTGGTGGGTGGCAGTATGGCTGTCTCGCTCTTGGTGGGTGGCAGTATGTCTCTCCTCCATCCCCTGCTAGGTGGCAATATGTCTCCCTTGCTCTTGGTGGCAGGTCTCTCTCACGCTAGGTGGGTGGCACTACGTCTCTTTCGTGCTTGGAGGCACTACGTACACCAGTAAGACTTCCTTTTTAGCTCTACTTTATAAGTATAAAACATTAATGGAGCTCCTTAAAATACATAGAGTGCAGATGGTAATAAAACGTGACAAATGCAGGATAGTGATTTGAATGCATTTTCATAGATTAGAGCTCCAATACATTCAATATTGGTTCAATATTGACACAGTTGTGCTCTTTAGGCAACACCACACCTTGCATCTAGGATTATTCTCTAAAAACAAGCAGAGAAACTGAAGAACAGTAATAGTGCAGTATTAAACAAGGTGGTGTGATTAAGCTTACCTTCATTAGAGCCCCATGAATCCCTGGGTATGGGGTTAAAAGTGTAAATTGGTGGGGTGACACTCCCCAAACAGTGAAGCTGGAAACAGATGGTACTACCAGAAGTGCTAAAGCCAATATTTATTGAAAACGGTGATAAAAACAAACTACTTTTAAAAAGTGCACTTATCAATATCCGGTGTTGGAGTCCTGCCAAGACGTGTATGTCTGTATTTAAATTGTTGTGCCCAATTTGCTGGAGGGGTCACAAGGTGAGTATTAACCAATTGCTGCATCTTAGTGCAGCTTGCCCTCACTTGTGGCGTCTCGAACGGAGTAAAATCGCCACTTGCGGTGACAGGAAATGTGTGCTGTTGATCGCAGCTGCCAGATATGACGTTGCGCCCTTTGCGGTGTGTCCCTTCTTGATCTTCGTAATAGCTGATCGTCAGATATTACAAACAAATGCTTAGTCCACGTGTAGGCATTCAGGCACCCAAAACTTCCATGTTTAAAATGGGAAAGAACTTAAAATGGGAATAAAAAAGTAAAAATTCTAAAACAAAATGTAGAAAAGTAATATTAATATATATAATATATATGTGTGTCCCTAAATAGCCATTCAAGTGCTCTTACTGTCCAAATAGCGCCCTGATCGGAGAAGCAGACATTCTTTGATCTGGCTCAGAAGAATATCTGGATACCTCTTCCCTGAGTGCCCTTACTGTCCACATAAAGCCATAATTTGTGGTTCGGAGACTGAGAGAACCCGATGAAAGGTTCACTGGATCGCACCACAGTCCCAATCCGGCGAACAGTTCCAGAGTGTTTGAGGGTATCTCCTGGTCTAGTGCTCCATGTATAGAATGGGTCCAGGCGATCCCCAGAGGTAGTGTTCCGTATGGGAGACAGAATACGCATTCAGTGGGTCTCCATAAAGACAGTAGCCATTTTTTGCCCATGTGGTATTGGGTTTTGTGACTTACACATACATTGACACAAACACAGATACACACTGTCGCATGTGTCGGTGGGTGGCTTCCCTGAGAGATGAATAGTGCCGGTTGGTGACTTCCCTGGGGTCTGGTGAGAGCTGGATGGTGCTGGTATGTGGCTTCCCTGAGAGATGGATAGTGCCGGTGGGTGGCTTCTCTGGAGTCTGGTGAGAGTGGGATGGTGCCAGTGAATGGCTTTCCTGGGCTCTGGTGAGAGCTGATTGTGCTGGTTTGTGGCTTCCCTAGCCTCTGGTCAGAGTGGGATGGTGCCGGTTCATTGTGTAAGAATTGCATCCCTCTGGAAACAAGCAGTAATTGTATTGAAAATATCCTTCTAAACAACCACGATCATTTATCTGCAGATTTCCTCCTAAAAGTACAATTAATTCTATTCTTATTTTATCTTTGTCTCACGTGTAGACCACAATCGTGTCCATGCCACTGATGTCCTTCATGCGGTGTGGTACCTGACCACGAGGCCTATTCCAGGATTTCAGGAGATCTCCAGCGATGATGCAGGTAAGATTCCTGGTTCTTAGTTCCAATTATAGAGTGTAATTTGAGGTTATTCTCTCTGGAGATCTTGACATCTTGCAGATCTAAGCAAAGGAGTTATTGGCTCTTTGTTCTTTTTTTTTTGTTTGTTTTTTCATATTTTGTTAATCCAAAACCTGTACATTGTTCTAACCATTTATTGCCATTCTGTTTCTCTTTGTGCAGCAAAAAATCAGCAACATATTGCACATACATTTTTTCATTGTGAACCTTTAGCCATGTTTAAAAAAAAAAAAATGCGTATGGCTTAGATTTCTAGGAGTTGCAGTGCAGATCCTGGCTTTCTACACTAGAAAGTGGACATTTGAACTACAACTCTCAGAAACCCTTCCTGTTCCAGCAAGTCACTGCTTCTGCAATGTGCTCAACTTTGCGATAGCAGGTCAGTGACCACGACAACTGGCTGAGTCACTTTCTGGCTGGCATGTGCCGGCAGAAACTGTAGAGTTTACTTTTATTTCATGTTTATTGTGTTTAACACAACGGGTAGTTTCCAGCCCGTAGTGTCCCTTCGAACTATTGGGTCCTGGCTTCAGTTTCAATAGTCAAAGGGAGTGGTTTCTTCTTCATTTATTTTTTTAAGGGTCCACATTATTTTGCTTATTTTTGACTTTAGATATTTCTCTTCTTAACCCTTTGAGTGTTGGCACTCAAACCGTTAACGGGTTGATGAGCGAATGCTGATCTTTCGGTCTCTTCTGCCAAGGGAAGGGCTTGACTTAGCAGAGTTCCCTGCGCTGGCTGCTGGTGAAGGCTTTGCTGAATCAGCTTGTTTCAGAGGATTGCTGTGCATTAGGCTAATATTCCTTTACATAATTAGGAAATTAAACATCACAGACTAAAAATAGCCTTTACTTGAACAATTCTAACTTGATTGCAGTCTCTTATCATTGGGTAGATTCCTGCAGGCTGTACTGAAGGGTCAGACATGTATTGGATATATGCTGCGCATTCATCATGAAAGGATTCCTTCCTCTGTATATCGAATCTGACTGTTAGGAATTAAATCATATAATAAATCATATAATATATATGTGAAGTCATCAGGAGTTTCAAACTAAATTTACAGACTCACAGTAGTATGCTGTGTGTATGAATATATCACAGAGCTCCACAGTAATAACTCACTCTAATGTGCAGTGTGTAGGAATGTATCACAGAGCTCCACAGTAATAACACACTAATGTGCAGTGTGTATCACAGAATGTATCACTGAGCTCCACAGTATTAACTCAAACTAATGTGCAGTGTGTATGAATAATTACAGAGCTCCACAGTAATAAAACTCACACTAGTGTGTAGAAAAGTATCACAGAATAAAACTAATGTGCAGTGTGTAGGAGTATGTCACAGAGCTCCACTGTAATAACTCACACTAATGTGCAGTGTGTAGGAACGTATCCCAGAACTCCACTGTAATAAAACTCACACTAATCTGCAGTGTGTAGGAATGTATCACAGAACGGTACAGAAATAAAGTCCCATGATACTCTCATACATACTGCATTCTACATCCGTTAAAGGACCACTATAGGCACCCAGACCAATTCAGCTCAATGAAGTGGTCTGGGTGCCAGGTCCATCTAGGATTAACCCTGCCTGCTGTAAACATAGCAGTTTCAGAGAAACTGCTATGTTTACATATGGGTTAATCCAACCTCTAGTGGCTGTCTCATTGACAGCCGCTAGAGGCGCTTCCGTGCTTCACACTGGGATTTTCACAGTGAGAAGATGCCAGCGTCCATAGGAAAGCATTGAGAATGCTTTCCTATGGACTGGCTGAATGCGCGCGCGGCCGATGACGACCGAAGGAGGAGGAGAGTCCCCAGCGCCGAGGGAGCCCGGCGCGGGAGAAAGGTGAGTGTTAAACCTCCTTCAGCCCGGCAGGAGTGGGCGCACCCTCAGGGCACAAGATTGTTTTCCTGGCACTATACAGCAGAAAGTATGGAAAGATGTCAAATGTGCCCTAAAGAATGTCCTGTTTTGTTAATATGAAAGGTCCACAGTGTTACTGTAAGGCACCATCCTCCCCTGACCTCAATCCTATTGAGAACCTTTGGAACATCCTCAAGCAAAAGATCTATGAGGGTGGGAGGCAGTTTACGTCCAAACAGCAGCTCTGGGAGGCTATTCTGACATCTTGCAAACAAATTCAAGCAGAAACTGTCCAAAAACTCACAAGTTCAATGGATGCAAGACTTGTGAAGCTGCTATCAAATAAGAGGTCCTATGATAAAATGTAACGTGACCTGTTAAAATGTTTAAAAAGTTCAAATGTTGTTATAAGTTTGATGGAAATAGCTTTTGATTTCAGTAAATATGCTGCAAACACAACAAATGACAATTTTCAGTTCTTTACAACCTATAAAGTGTTTTGAAACTTACTGTGCGTAATAATTTGGAACAGTGCATTGTAAGTTTTTTATGTTTAAAAAAATACTGTTATCATTAGCAGGCTTGTTAAATAAAATTTGTATTGTACTCTTAATAGTTGATAACGAGAATTATGCTGACTGTTATTTACATCAATTATTTAGGTAAATGAGAAACATATAATTTGGAACAGGGTGTAAATATGTCTGATCATTTCCTTCGTGCATTCTTTAATTGTTAGTATAATACCTATGGCTGGATATTGAACGTTAGACTGAAGGACCCATCTCATGTGGCTCTGTATAATACCCATGGCTGGCTAATGGAAGGTTAGACTAGAGATCCATCTCCTGTGACCCTGTATAATACCCATTGATAGCTAATGGAAGGTAAGACTGGGAACCCATCTCCCATGGCTATGTATAATACCCATGGCTGGCTAATGGAAGGTTGTACTGCGGGACCCATCTCCTGTCACTCTGTATAATGTCCATTGCTGGCTAATAAAAGGTTAGACTGGGGGACCTATCTCTGAGTTTTTTACCTTGTCAAATTAAAGTGGCACTGTAATTTATTCGCTTCCTCTTCTCTCCCTCTTTTTTAGGATCTGTTCTTCATTTCTTCCTGTCTGCTCTATTTTTCTTTAAAACATAAGACAAAGTAGGGTCTATTTGTCTTATGGAGGTTACCTACGCTTGACCAGCGGAGGAACAAAGTGTGGCCTGTTTCCTGTGGTCAAAGCAATTTTCCCACAATTCTCACCTTTCTCCTCCTTGTTCTCACGATGCCTCCTTTCCATATTCCCGAACGCGGGCAAAAGTACAGAATTTTGTCCTAACAGAATGAGAGCAGTTCGTCAATTCGTGTTAGGACGAAATTCGGGCCTTTTGTTCGGATCGAAATTTCATTCCACAGTATTCGGGAGCAATCTACCAAAAGGCTGAAAGACCAAGATTGACCTCAGGGGTGGGGGCAGGGGGGAGCTCAATAGGTTTCTCTCTCCCCCCTCATTTTCATTTAAGCCCCCCACCCGCCGCTCGTGGGGGGCAGAGGGGACAATATGGTGCCCCCCTTAATGTAATTTAGGGCCCTCACCCGCTGCTCAAGGGTGGTGGCCGGAGGGAGTACAATATGTCCGTCCCCCCTATTTTCATTTAGGTCCCCCACCCGTCGCTCAGGGGTGGGTGCTGCGGGGTAGGACAAAAGGGCCAAGGGTGACCCGATGTCCCTCGTTTACTTTTATAGCCCCGCCTCGGGGAGGATACTATACCCCCCTGCTAGTTAATAGATGCCCCACCATGGGGTAATTTTTTTTAGAGGGGGGGGGGTTCTTTTTTACAACAGTGAGCAACGACTGGCACACAAAGATGGCGGCACCCAGGACCTATGTCCGGGCAGAAAATGAAGATTTAAAAATAGGTAATCTTGGGGGACTTAGGGGTATTTGAAGTTGACTAGGGGGACAATTAGATGTAGTGGATTCGGGAGGCGGGTTAAAAAAAAAATGGATTTGTCCATGACAGTGCTGCTTTAAGTTTCCATATTACTTAATGTGCAGTTCCCTTTCCTGATATTTAAGCGATTAAAAGACCTTCCATTCTGCTGCTTCCTGTATAGTGGGAGCTTGACCGCATTTCTAGAGGACAAGCCGCATCTACTGTGTGTGTGACAGTACAGTAAATGGTGCCTGTTGGTGATAGAACCATTGGATGGCTGGCAAGACAGATATGGCTCCTCCCATCGCCACTTGCTTGCAGAGAGACATAGGTTGAGCCACCTACACATCTCTTTTTATTGGTTTCAGCTGGAGGTGTTTTGGGCTATAAACCATCCAGTTTAGGTAAGTTTATGGTTGACACAGTACTGTAAGTGTGATGCAGCCAGGAATTGTCCGGGGTCTCTGCTAGGCGGGCACTGTGCAGGTTTATATTTGGCCGATGGGCCCAATCTTTTGCCTCATTGAAAATAGTCATTGCAACAGAGTTTTCTGCAATATATGATCAGCAGCCATCGCTAAAACGTATATCGTATGTGCAAGTAGGACCATCCAAACAAAGATTCATGACTAAAAGCAATTTTTTGTATTCACTGTGTCAGATTTAAAGTTTCCAACCCTCCCCTGCACAGCAAGCCCTCTGCTCCGTGATACTGTAATGGCACAGATTAAATTCAATCTGCCACTGATAGGCAGTGCAGAAAAAAATAGCCATTTTATTATTACAGCGCTATGGAATCTGATGGCGCTATATAAATAATAAAATAATAATAATAATTCGAGACTAGACTTCTCCTTTTAAAGATCTTCATCCCACCCTGTGAAAAGGCCAGACAGACCCGGAGCACACCACGCCTTAGAAATGATCACTGACGTCTATTTATACGCAAAGCTGATTTCAGAGTTGGCGCTCTGCCACCGTTTTGTATTCAAGGCTGGCTAAGTACTTCTAAATTTGCTTGGGGAAATATGGCTAGCCCAAAGTGCTGCTTTGGCAGAAAGGAGACGGGGAGCTGTAAAAACAATAAATAGCGTACTGCAGCAATAGCCCATCACCACACACAGTGTTTCTCCCTCTTAGCTGCTAAATCCTACTGTTCCGGGCTGTCACAAAATGGTTTGTCTTTTCCCAGCACTCTGCACAGAGAACTCACAGAGACCAATTAGGAGATATTCTGTTATTGGAATTTTAGACCTGACTGGATAATTCCATTGTTCTCACAGGACTGGGTTGACTATGTCCAGTGTAACTTCTGTTCTACCATCCAGTCTATACAGGGCCGTCTTTAATATGATTAGGACCCTGGGCAATGCATTTTCTTGGGCCCCCTGGGCCCTGCCCCTCCTATCCCTCCCCCCAATTACGCCCAATGTGCAATCACACTGACAGACGTACTGGCACATACAGACACAGACAGACATTAAAACATTCACAGATACACACTGACACACAAATATATACTGGCAGACATACTGACACACACACACAGACGTATTGACACACACACACAGGCATACTGACACACACACAGGCATACTGACACACACACAGGCATACTGACATACACATAGGCAGACGTACTGGCACATACACACAGACAGACATCAAAACATTCACAGATACATACTGACACACACATACACTGACACACAAATATATACTGGCAGACATACTGACACACAGACATACATACATACATACACACACAGGCACATACACTGACAGATATACTGACACACAGACACATACACTGACAGACGTATTGACACACACACACAGATATACCGACACACACAGACACATACACTGACAGATATACTGACACACAGACAAACACATACACTGACAGATATACTGACACACACAGACACATATACTGACAGAAGTATTGACACACAGGCATACTGACATACACATAGACAGACATACTGACACACACAGGCCTACTGACATACACACACACACATACATACATACACAGACAGACATACTGACACACACAAACATACTTACACACAAGCATACATTTAGCCACCCTCCAGGTTCTTACCTTTTCCTGGAGGGTGGTTTCCCTGGGGTCCAGTGGCAGGCTGAGGCAGATGGGAGTTTTCCTCTGGAACTCCCCTCCCTGCCATTCTCCTCCCGCGCGGCTGTGTTCTCCGTTTCCTCCCAGCCGGTACAGGAAGGGGCCCGGTCGCACTGTTTAAGCGTCACAGCGCCAGACCGGGCCCCTGCTCACACATGCTCTCCGGGTGGCCCTTAGTGCATGAGCCACCCGGGGAGCCTCCTCAGCGTGCGGGCCGGTGCGGCTCTGTGCAGCCGCACCGCCGGGTCCAAGGGGGGCTGCGCAAATCGCGGGGCCCACGGGGCAGCTGCTCTGGGCCCCCCAGGAGCAACTGGGCCCGGGGCAGCTGCCCCGTTTGCCCCGCGTTAAAGACGGCCCTGAGTCTATAGTGACAGACAACATGAAATATTATTTGACAATTTGCCATAACACAAACTGCCTGTAGATGGAAGCACAGTCTGATGTTCAACTTTTCAATTTCTATTTTGTACCAATTCTCCATTAACAAGACAGATTGAACTATTCTCAAGAGTAGCAAATAGAACATTCTGTGTACAATGCACATTCTTTTATGGGAACAATGTCCCCTCTATGCACCTTTAGTTCAAGTCAGAGTGCAGAAAAATGTTAATAAATGAATGTTTATCAGCCAAAATCAGCCTGAGAGACAGAGAATTGAAACATTAACTTGGAATTACCTTCCATATAAAAAAGTAGGCTCTCAAATAGTTTAAATAAAAGTGTAGGGTAAAATTATGTAATAAATGCTGGATGTCCTAAATTGTTTTTGTGCCTATTTTTGGAGGAAAGATTTTACAGATTGTGTCTTCTCTTCTGTAGACCCAGATAATGCTGCTGATCCGGCTCCTGTTTATCTCTCGTCAAAAAGCTGCACCTTTGTGGAAGACAGTTACGGCTGTATTGCAACAAACATCCCTGCGCTGGAGTTAATGGCTCTATATGTGGCTGCAGCTATGCATGACTATGACCACCCTGGACGTACCAACGCGTTTCTTGTGGCCACAAATGCTCCTCAGGTTAGTGTGCACCGTTATTTCAGTTTGTAATTCTATAACAAACCATTGTGTCGTATTGTGCCTGCTATAATATTATAAAAACTGCAGACAGACGTCTACATTTTTAGTTTACACACTCAATAAAATTTTCATAAAGGTACCTGGTAAAATCTGCAGTATGTCCCCTCAGTGAGTTTTGCAATAGTCCCTTCACTAGATCTATAATTAGCTATTTGGTAATAGGCTATTGCTGTGTGTGTACATGTACAAAACCCCAGATAAGTGTATATTTTAATCTGCTAAAGGTCTTGCACCAACATGCTGTATAACTTGCATGTGTAATTTCCTGTATGTGAACGTGTGGTCTTCACAATCCATACCGTTTAATTTGCGGTGCGTTTTACAAAGTTAATTAAGAATAGCTCTGTTACTGTCACTTCAAGATGGTATTATTTACTCTTTGATTGTGGGGAAAATTAATGTATTCCTTGTTACATTTTTGCAAATAGTTAATATTTTTATCTTTTTAACCGTTAAAATGTGCACCATAATTAAAGTAAAACAGGAATGTCAAAATGAAACACTAGTATGGTGGCAACTAGTGGCTGTCAGTATGTCTGTAACCATAAGGCTTGTTTTTGGCCAACATGTAGGCACAAAAATATCTACCTATGGTTTACAGTGTTGGTGGTCAGCATCCTTTTAAGTAGATTATATTTTTCAGTAGTTTTTTTTTTCTTTTTAAAATGTTAGATTTAAAGGGTTTATCTTTGCTGCTGGCTAAAACATTCCATTTATTATAATGTTTTTCTATCAAATTGTTCATTTTTCCATTCCTGTCTCACGTTAAGGTGTATATACACGTATGTCTGACCTGGCATTCCCATGTACGCTTCATTCTGGGATAGATTGCAGTGGGCACATGCACAAACTTCTATATATTTACTTTTTTTCCTAGAAATATGTTTAAAGATGAAAAATATCTACACAATGGTAACATTAATCTGCTTGCATAAGGAATCGTGATTATAGAGATCATTTTGTCATCACGGATTACATGTGCAACATAGGGCTTTATGCGTTTACTTTTAGGATGAACTATTTGGATGCCAAAAGTGACAGCTCAGAGCATCTTGTATCTGGAATGTTTTGAAAAAATGTCCAATCAAATAATATTTTTAACTTTATGGTAGCGTATGTTTATATGAGCAGCTCTCTTGGTTAATGAGAAAGGAACACTAAATAGAATATTTTGGTTAAAGAAATGCTGGGCTGTGTTTAGTGCGGCGTCTGTAGCAGCTGAGCAGAGTGGCTTGGCCAGGATTCCCCTTGTGAATATGTATAATTTGATTACAGTGTATCAGCTGAGTGGGGTTTTAATCCTGTTATAGAGATCGATTTGACATGACTACGAACGGAGATTGGGAGATTTTTCTGCACAGACATTAAGGTTGATAAATTAATTTAGTGTTTCCATCATATGACTTCACTAGTGGACTTTCTCTCCCCCACCTCCCTCTTTCAACAAACGATTCAGCAGGTTCTCTTCATTAAGATATTGAGGTGAGAAAAGGCAGTGGTTTTGTTTAAAACACTGCCAGTTCCTCCTCATGGCATAATTGAATTAATCTCACACGGTTTGCAAATTTGCCTCCATTTACTGAACAGGCATCAGACGGGCTCCTGTTAGATGAAGGCCAGAGTCTCGCAGCTATTAACGTACTTCTTTTAATAAGCGATTCCATATAGTTCTGTATTTCTGATGCAGAAAGTGTGAACCGGACACATTCCTATCATGGCCTGGTGATATTGTACTTTTAATACGGAATCTGTTGGCGCTATATAAATCGCAACAATAATAATAAAAATATAATGTTTTGTTTTACTAGGACTGATTAATCCCTCCAATTTGCTGTGTATCACGTAAGCTTCAAATAAACCGTAATTATACATTTCCTTTAGATAATCAAACTCTGCCCCTATAGACAGTTTGATGGGCTGCCATTTACTGGAATTACTGCCGGACGGTCCCTTGCATATGGGTGAGGGGCACCTGACACCATAATGCGATTAAGTCAGAAGTTCTGGTCATTGATGTCACCAGCTGCACACATTGCAATTCTCTGTTTTAATCTTGTTTTAGGCCGTTCTGTATAACGACCGATCAGTGCTGGAGAATCATCATGCGGCTTCTGCTTGGAACCTCTTCCTGTCTCAGCCAGACTACAATTTTCTCACGTATCTGGATCACGTGCAGTTCAAACGATTTCGTTTTTTGGTGATCGAAGCAATCCTTGCCACGGACCTTAAAAAGCATTTTGACTTTCTCGCAGAGTTCAATGCCAAGGTATGTACCGCGAACATTGCTCATTGTTCAATAAAGTGTGTTAATTTTTAATCACTTTTGGAATTTTATTTTTTTATTTGTAATGTTTTGCTATAATCATAGACTCTGATTGTGATTTATTGTCACATTTATAGATGAGTAATGTGTGTTTTTAGTGAATTTGCTACGCACTACTTAATTTTTATAATGAGAGTAAATTGTGGGCTGTTTAAATACTCTGTTAAAATACTGTTGCAAAGTGAACTATATTACAAACAATATCAGCCCAAATGTGAATACTCAGAATAAACACACTTTGACAGTGTTGGTAGTGATGATGGGTCAGAGGAGGTGTGGTCAATAAGTGACTTATCCATATACATGGATACTGAAATCCAGAATAAACTATTAGTCCGAGAGAGGCTGTGAAGATGCATCCATGGGCCAAAAACTCTTGGGTGCCAGAGGAGAATACCATAAAACTCTCCTAATAGGTATGACTTGAGTCAGGCACAAGTGGTGAGTTTGCTTCTTTTTATAGAATGTATGAGTGGTCAAAATGGCAAGAAAGTGGCCTTTACATCTTGTAGTGACATGGCCGTTTGACATTAAGTGGAGAAAGTAATCCGGATCACATTGTCAAAGTATAATACGCTATTTTAGACTAGCAGCTGCTTGAAATGCCTCATACAGTGATCAGGAAGATGGACATGGAAGCAAGGAGATTTTGTGCTTATAATTAAAAATGTAGACATATGTTTTTGGCATTCTTAGAAAGTATGATTGACGCTTGATTTCCTAATTGTAGGTGAACGATGTGAACAATGGAATGGACTGGAGCAATGAAAACGATCGACTTTTAGTTTGCCAAGTCTGCATTAAGTTGGCCGACATTAATGGCCCTGCAAAAACTAGAGAGTTGCACTTGAAATGGACTGAAGGCATCGTTAACGAATTTTATGAACAGGTATGAAGTTAGTAGATTCTGGTAAAATGATTCAAACAAAACATCAATTAGCATACATAAGCCCTCTTCCACTATTCTGTTAATTGCATTCAGTTGCAATCTTCTCTATGGGCAGTAATGAGTATAAAGCCATGAACAGCCATTGAATTTCTAGCTTTTTCATGTCTGCATTGCTGGTAAAGAGGTATATAAAGTGGGAATTGGTCAACATTCATTATGAAAGGGCTAGAGCAATACCGTTTCAAAACAGACATGTTGAAAGGCTGGAGGGTGAAAGCCATGCTTGTTTACGCAGGTTATTATCCCAAAGGTGTAGTGGTGATATGTTTGCTTTCTCAGTAACATATAAGTATACAGAGCACAAACTACAAAGACAAGTGAGTTAATCCGTTTATTTAGAATGATCAACCTGTGTTTAAAGAGGGATTTTCTTACCGTGTGTGTGAACTACGTATCCCATGATGCTCTGGAAAATGTAATGCTTGTTGTGTGTCAAAGTAAATTATTTTCACATGTATCTATAAGAACCCATTTAGGAGTGATCATTTCGGGGATGGAGGTTAATTACAGATTAAACTTTTAGCTGACACCAGCCAATAGAGAGAGCTCCACAAGCAAACTCTGTGTACCTTACCATAGAATCCACAATCCACAAGTTTGAATAATGTTTTATATCCCAAACTCCTCAGGGGGATGAAGAAGCAAATCTTGGACTGCCAATCAGCCCATTCATGGACCGGTCTTCACCTCAATTAGCAAAACTGCAAGAGTCGTTCATCACCCACATTGTGGGGCCCCTGTGTAATTCATACGATGCAGCCGGGTTGCTTCCTGGGCGATGGGTAGATGAAGACGAAGAAGACTTAGAAAGTGAGGATGAGGAAGATTTGGATTCAGAAGATGAAGAAATGGACGATGATGTTGGTTCAAGTAAGTGCTCTGAAACCCTAGTCTTAAATTATATCCTTAATTCTTTGTGGACACATGGTTTTAGGCATAATGTCTAATTAGTTTATGGCAGAGTTTCTGCCGTTCAGAAAGAGTTTGTGATTTATTTTTATGTACAGATGTCTAGCAGTCATTAAACATGGCATGACAAGGCCTATTTTTTAAACTGGGACTTCTTGAGACAAAAATTGCAAATGTTAGTTTTAAATATCTGAATTTGAGAAATAATCCATGTCACGAACGCACCCTACTCCAAGAGTGTGCGTGATGTAGTTGTGGTGGTGAAAGGGTTAAAGTACACTATTTGTCTGCACTAGACCGGAAATAAC
This sequence comes from Pelobates fuscus, assembly GCF_036172605.1. Classification (NCBI taxonomy): domain Eukaryota; kingdom Metazoa; phylum Chordata; class Amphibia; order Anura; family Pelobatidae; genus Pelobates; species Pelobates fuscus. Next base: position 102,837,044 of record NC_086328.1, on the reverse strand, counting down.
GACAAAATCCCCCTTTTTAACACCACCCACACTTAAACATAATAATATAACTATTACTATGTTATCGCTGCCACCACCAAGACAATTTATAATTGCTTGGTCCCCGAGGTAAATCAATAATAAAACTCACCAAATATTACTTAGTACAATGCTTAAGGAATTACAAAAATACTAACTAGTCTCCTCAGGTAACGTGATTCTTAACCAGACAAAGGTAGAACTTAATAAATGAATGTTTATTATGAGCAAAAATAGTCACCGTGCATATAACAATATATAATAAACAAATTATTTACACCAACAACATTTAAAAACAAAAAGGATAAAATAACAGAAGTCCTAATTACTCACTTAGGTTTTCAAAGTACAACTTCTGTCCAGGGGGTCTCTGGCAGGAGAGATGGTGACTCACTCAAAATTAGATCTTGGCCCCAAGCAAGTACACCACCACCCTTCAGGATCACAGGAGATATACCCTGTGTATTATCACACCTCACCCAGGGGTGGAGCGAAGGCGTACCTATGGAGATACTAAGTGACCACCTCCTTTGTTCCAGAAACAACAAGCCAAATATAAACTTTTGGTTTTATCTCCTCTACTGTACTTGCCACAGAAATAATAATTGCCTCTATGAATTTGTTACTGTTTTCCCATTCCATAGACATGTTGCACGCCCCACCCACGATCCAATAGGACAGACATCACAACTCCTGCCACACGGTTTAAGTTGTGCAACTCATGTTTAGGCTTAATTAAGATATTGGCTTGTCCCATTCCAAATATAATACAAATGCGGCTTAATTATTAACCTGTGGGTAAGTATTAATGCTTCACTTGGATAAGATATTGGAACACAAGGATCTTCATGAAACTAATCCCATTACCATATCAAAGGATTGAACTATCCTTTACAAGGTACATGCCAAATGGATGAAGAGACATTCAGACTTTTTCCAAGTGTAGAACCTCACACCTTGCAGAGCTTTAATTACTTCCCGTCCATATAGTAAAATCCTTTTCACATTCCTATGCCATTCATACTACCCCTTCTGTCATCTGACCTCTGTGGGGGGTTCTAGCTTCAAAAGATGTAACCCCCTGTTGACCTCAGCAATAGCATCTCTGTAATTTGTGCCATTTAGTACACAGATTACATTAAAGGATAATATTTCATAGTGTAATAATAAATTATGCACCCTTGCCGTGACAATCCAGCTCTGCATTGTTGCTCTACATTTTGCAATTTCTTAGTCACATCTACACAATTCTTGATTTCGTGAATAAATCCTACTATTTGGTCTAATAGTAAAGTTAAACCGCAATCCCTGACAGTAGTTATTGTCCGTTTATACCTAATAGCAAAAATCTGCTTTCATATGTATGCCCACCCCCTTTAGCAGTACAGACCGTGACACGGGTGTTAAAAAAATAAAAAATAAATATTTGTGGAGAGTAATATGGACACATGAGAAACCGGTTATGTAGAAGTTGAAGAAAAAATGCAGATCATTAATTTTATAAGAAACAAACAAAAATGTGTACAGACATTACATATACTGTAGTGAAAATGGAGCACAGCAATCATGCACATTAGAATTATGAATATTTTAAAAACATTAGAATATTTTAAAAAGTAAACTTGAGTAAACACTGGGTAGGGGGTATGCAGTAAAAATCAGTCTCCCCTTTAATTTATATGTATATAGAGGAGTTAATTACTTACAGGAAAATCTACACCATTGAATAAAACGTTAAAAATGACCTATCATTTCTTAAATGACATCATAATGTGGTTCAGCCAGGGCAGACATTGCAAATGAAGTAGAGAAAAAGACACCTTGTTTTTTCATATGCTGACTGCCAGGTGTAAAGGGTGGAGCTTATAACAATGATTGACAGAGAGGTAAGATAGCGGCAAAAATTTATTTTTCACACCTAACAAATACATATTTTGTCAAGTATAAGTATTCGTAAACATTCTGGGAAGTGACAGCCCCTCTTTACATATTCCACTTTTTTCCCCTATTTATCTACTAAATAGTGCTTGGTTGCTCTCCTCATAGCTATGCCAGGGTGATGCTGGTGGAATATAGGCCTGTACTTCAGTCATAATGAACTGTTTCAGACCATATCAAAGATTAGGAAGAAGGAAACTTGGATACCATTTGAACACAAGTTTTAGCACATCAATATTTAAAGGACCACTTTAGTGCCAGGAAAACAAACCTGTTTTCCTGGCACTATAGGGTCATTAGGTCCCCTCCCGCTGGGCTGAAGGGGTTAAAACCACCTTTAGCCACTTACTGGTACCTTTCTCCAGCGCCGGGCTCCCTTGGTGCTGGGGAACTCTCCTTCCTCTGCCGATGTCAGCTCTGAATGTGTAAGAGCCGCGTGCGTGTGCATTCAAATCGCCCAGTGAGACGGCCACTAGAGACTGGATTAACCCTCAGTCAGTCCATAGAATAGCATTCTCAATGCTTTCCTATGGACGCTGGCGTCTTCTCACTGTGAAAATCACAGTGAGAAGCGCGGAAGCGCCTCTAGCGGCTGTCAATGAGAGCCACTAGAGGCTGGATTAACCCATATGTAAACATAGCAGTTTCTCTGAAACGGCTATGTTTACAGCAGGCAGGGTTAACACTAGATGGACCTGGTACCCAGACTACTTCATTGAGCTGAAGTGGTCTGGGTGCCTATAGTAGTGGTCCTTTAAGTAATCAACGTAATAAAGTAATCTCCTTAAGGCTGTCATTTTCCAAACTCTAGCAATACTGTTTAGTTTTTATATTTAGTTTAGTTTTTGTATGCCCTGGTTAACATGTAATCAAGGCTTTGGCCTTTGTGACTATGTCTTCTAGAACCACAGAGAAGGAAAGGCAGACGGATGTTCTGCCCACTAATGCACCACCTTCGGGAGAACCACAAATTATGGAAAAAAATCATTGAGGATGAAGAAAAAAGTAAAACAGAGACAAATAAACAGCAGAACGAAAGTTTGTCATTACCTCAATCAGATGATATCCAGGTTATCGAGGAAGCTGATGAAGAAGAGGAGCGACAGTCAGTGGAGGACAGAAGATGCTGAGAACATTTTATTATATATATTATTATTTTTTTTTTTTAAGTGTGCAATGGGGGAGCAGAGACCCCGTTTTCTATGAGCTCTTCACATACTGTAACTTTGAAAGGCCTTAATACTGTGAGAGGGTCGTTCTGCCCTCGTAACTCCCCCACTCTATGCACTTTCACCACGTGGGATATATAAACTTTCTATTGAAACGTTGATTATTGTCTACCTTGATGCAAAGTCCTTTGTGATCTGATTGGTATCCAGATACCATGTTCTAATGCTGCCTTGCTGAATACAGAGTTCCTATTTTCCATATGGTACTTGCAATCATTAAGTGACTTCTCTTACCAAAGTGGCCACCGCTTTTTTTTTTTTTTTTTATTAGGCTGGAGCATTGGAAGAAACCCACAATGTGCCCACGTTTTTCTTTTTTTTTTTTTCTTTTTTCCTGGAATATGAAAATGTACCAATGCTAAAATAGATCCTGAATAATGCTACTTTGGCCCATTTCTGGATTATTTGTTAGTGAAGGAACAATAACCCTTTCTATACTTTAAAGACTTTATGACCATTATAAAAAATATATATATATATATTTTATGATTGGAAATCCCTCATATGCATCCGTTCTGATGCTCTTTTATTGTAATATATAAACTGCCTGTGCTTTTCTTTTAATTTTATTTTCCCGCAATGAAGTGTCTAGATAAGTTAGGGTTTTTTTGTTTTTTTTTTCCCTTTTAGTTGCAGTTCTGTGGTAGACAACAAAATCACAAAAGAGAGAGAAGAAAAAAAAAAAAGTGGGAAAGCATTAAACCACAAAAAAAGTGTTTCAATAATGAAGGGATTTTTTTTTTTTTTTATTTAGACAGTGATATCTATATATATATATGTATATATATATATATATATATATATCTTTATATTTTTACACTTTTACTCAGGACTTGCACGTAGAATATGTCAGATGTTAAACCAACTAGCAGAAAGTGGCGTTGCCCCTCTGGTTTTTGTAATTTCAACTATGAATACTTACTGTTTGTGTGCATGCTTTTTGGGAAAAGAAGCACTATCCTAAACCAAATAACCCAAATAACATTTCAGGCGTCGCAGAAAGGTAACCACTCCGCAAAATGCAAATCAACAGCCATACTTTGTCCAAGGGTATAATGCCTTCTCACATCAGATTATATTACTACTGTTATTTTTTTACTATCTATAAAAATTGTAATCTTTTCAGAGTCAGGTAGGGCACCTCTTCTTGCTGATGGGTAGGACATAATAAGTGTTACCTATAAAATGTATTCTGTTGCTGCAGGAGGAAAATTAATAAACCACTCAAGATTGAGTGGATTCCTTGCATGAATAAATTGATTTCTCTCCTACAGCATATGAATGCTACATACTGCAGGGTACCACTTTTTCATGTAATGCCCAACAGCTTGAAGAAGTGATGTGTAAATGAAAACATGGAGGATCTGGCAATGCTAGTGTACGCTTTCCTACCATGGCACTAAGAGTTCATTTTATTTTTTTGTTATTTATTTTTTTGGGGGTTGGGGACGGGAGGGATGATGTGGCCTTCTGAACACCTTGGCCAGTGAAATATTAAACAGGACTATATTCTTTCACTCCTGTATTCCCATACTCTGGCTTAAGTATGTGATGTTGTAGGAAGCCTCACAAGGAAATATATTCAAATAAAGCGATTGGTCCTAGTTCTCAGCTTACAGTATTGATTCTCTAGTTTATGGTTGAATTTGGCGGCTAATCACGTATGTGAGTCCTGCTGTGTACTGCTAATGAACACGTTATCAGTTCCGTTACATGTTTTACCCAATCAATTCAAGAGTTATAGACGATACCACATGTTTTTTTTTTTTGTTTGTTTTTAGTTGGAGAAATGTCTTGTACCTTAAGGTAATGCTATTTTAATTTGTATTTATTTTTTTAATTTGCTAAAAGATTAATATATAATAATATAATTTCTTTTTAACTAATGGCAAATTCTAATTTGTTTGCTTCCATTATGTAATTCTATCTGGTTACTTCCTTACACTGGGTGAACACTATACAGATTGAATTCCTGTGTAACATTTATCCAGTCAGTAGTTTGGAAAGTGGTCACGAAGGACCTGTGGTATCGCTGGATGTCCCTGGTGGAAATTGCCACAACAGAATTGATCTGCGACACCCATCTGCCACCAATAATGCTCAATTGGAAATGCTATCTGATCACTGTGGTATGCTGTCATAATGATTACATGTCTTGGGCAGTCACAGGGGGCCATTGCTGGACACGTTTACTAGTGAGGACTAACCTTCACAGTACACTTAAAGGGACACTATAGTCACCTGAGCAACTACAGCTTAATGTAGTTGTTCAGGTGAGATGTAGAGCTCCCTGCAGGCAATCTAATGTAAAAACAGGGGGGTAGGTGCAGCGCTTCAGTAATCCTTGACAAGGTATATGTGAAGAGAACCAGAGAGGGAATAATAGTGTAGTATTTAAAACTGTAGTGGTGATAAATAAAATAAAAGATGTGCACTCACACTTTCCTGGAGCTTCAATACAGCTCCAGTGTATGCGCCTGGGCGGAATAATCACCGCCTATGGATCAAGTGCAGAGGCAATTCTTCAAGTGTAGATGTGGTAGGGGGTATCCTCATAAAAAACAAACAAATAAAAATTGTATATGGTGAAGAAGTGAAGTGAGCTATGAAGCAAGGGTAGGTAAAAACTATAAAATGTGCACTCACGTGTAATGGAGATGTAAAACCTGGCTCCTCTGATAGCGCTTGAAGTGGTATGATCCCCACTCAAAGATACAGGTGTAAAAGCAAATCTTCCCTCCGTGTATATGTGGAGATAAACAAACAGAACCACAATAGTGTACACCGTAAAAAAGGAGTGTAAGCAGAAATAAATAATTTAAGCCTACTCACATGAATAATGCTAATGAGCAAGTTCCGATTTGCTCAATCCAAAGCCCTTGGGTGGTATGATCCCCACCAGGGATATAGCTCCAAAAAATCAGATAGCAGCAAAGTATGGTCCAATTAAAAAAGTACTTTAATGTTTAAAAAAAAAAAAAAAAAAGGGGGCGGGGCTAAGCCAGCAAGCAGAGCGGACGCACGAAGGCTGAGCTCCTGCTACACAAATCTGATTTTTCATGATTACTCGACAAAAACGAAATAATCTTTCTACCGGGATCCGATACCTGCACACAGGAGGACCTGGCGACAAGCCTGACACTTTGTAAGAGTATCCTGGCGATCGGGAGACCATGATGGCAAGCCGTGGCCTACAGGCGGCGGATGATGGGAGAGACGGCCGCTTTCCCAGCCACCGCACCGAAGACAAAGACCCACGAGCACCCTGCTCCCCCCCTGGACCGGTGGGGGTTATCCCGTTCCAACCCTGGGAGGACACATATGGGTGAAGCACCAGATGACAGAAACAAGCGAGCAGCGAGACAAGGCGCGGACCCGCAAAATGGCTGCCGCCACGTGCACTCACACCGCAGCACTACCAAGTCTTGGAGAAAGGCTAGAGGCCATACTGGCCGCCTTCTGGAAGCGACTGGCAGCCAGAGCACAACAAGCTGAGGCACACAGGCCGACTGGAGGCTCGCCCAAGACACTGCCGACAAATCCTACACGCGGAAGCAACAACCCACCTACAAAGAGAATCCAACAGAGACGCCTGCACAGGCAAAGCCCCCGGCGGACCCACCAGCCCAAGCGAATTACCCTGACAAAGCCAGGATACCGCCGGGATCGATGCCCTGGACGACCCAGCCCACAAGTAGAGGGGACCCTCTGGAAGCCTCACCTGACCCAAAGAAGGAAACCGGCACTGCTGAAGGGATCCAGGTGACCCTATCCGTGCCTCCTCCACCCGCGCCACACGGACCTAACGCTACCCCTGCACAAGCCGTCGGTCGAGCACCTGGCTCATCTACAGGACATTGTAACACCCCAGCAGGGAGTCGGCTGATCCCAGCAAGGAGCAGACGACTTGATACTGCAAGTCAGGTGGACTATAATGTTCCCCCAAAAGTTTTTGTTAATCTCAACATATTTGACTAGTTACTCACAATGCCAGTCAGTATCTTTTGACTCTAGCTTTATTGCTGCTACCGCTTCACTGAAATGCACACATACTTAAGCATGCCCACATTTTAGTTATGTTAGTCTAGCCTGATATTACCTTGTCATGTAAACCTAAAAGTCAACGCATTATTCCTGTTACACTCACGTTGCAGCAGCGGTACCTTCTACCGACATCGAAACGTACAACAGCTTAGCATATTTCACAATTACCTGTGTAGTCTAACCGCTAAGACATAAGTTGATTCCTCTATGTGGCTGAAAGCATATTCCACACACACAGATAGGGCAGCCAAACTGGAACACATCCTACTTAGCAGCTCCCAAACAAAGCAGACATAGAATAAGGATAACCTTTTGTATTAACACACTTCACCTACTATCTAGATATCCTCACCTACCAGGAATGTTGATGTTGTAATCAGATTCTAGATAGACCTCACAAGTTTGTTTATAAACCTGTTATTATACCCTTCTAAAAATGAGTGCAAGACTAACTCAATGCCTTATACCATGTAAGCTATGTATTGTTAAATGCTATTGTGGCATGACAAGCTGTATGTAATCACCTGCACTACAAAAATAAAGAATTAAATATATATAATAAAAGAAATACAATATATTCAGAGAAAATACAGTGTTTACATTGATTGATAGGAATACCTCCAGTGGCCGTCACTCAGACGGCCACCAGAGGGACTTCTTATCATATATGGCCCTAAAAAGGCCATGTACACGTCAGACGTATTAAAATACGTCTGACGTGTGCAGGAGAGAGAAGGCACTGTGTGCGTGCCTTCTCTTTCCTGCCTGTCAGCAGAGGAGAGGGGGCGGGCAAAGACCGCGAGCTGAACTGTCAGTCAGCTCAGCTTGCGGCCGCGCACACCGCGGGCATGTGCGGTAGTGCGCTTAGGACTTCATAGGCCGGCATGAATTAAGTATATGCGCTTGAACCAGGTGAGTAAAAAGTTCTGCCTGGAGAGTCCCTTTAACGTGTGTGGGAGCCTGGAGTGTTCCTTTAATAATATAAACCCACTCTGTATAACTAACTATAACCTAACCTCCACAGTGCACCCAACATGTTTGGGAGCCTGAAGTGTCCCTTTAATAATATAAAACCACCCAGTATAACCAACTATAACCTAACCTACACAGTGCATCTAACATGTGTGGGTGCCCGGAGTATCCAAGGCCTGTGCAAGGATTTCTGCCGCCCTAGGCAAAGCTTCATTTTGCTGCACCCACATGTCACTCAATCACTGGCAGACACACATACACTCACTCACTGACACGCGCACACAGAAACTCACTCAGACACACAAACACAGACATACACTCGCTGACAGACACACACACAGGCAGACACTCGCTGACACAGACACTCAATCACTTACAGTCAAACACTCACAGACTTACACAATTTTATTTTTTGAGGCACATCCAGCCTCCCTACCTCACTGGGGTTCAGTGTGGGGCATCTCCTCACTCCCGCCCGCCCGCTGTTTAGTATGCCGTGGCCGGAATGACGTCATATTCTGGTTCCCGGCATCACAGAGGGCGCGCAAAGGAGGAGTGGGAAGCTGAAGGAACATCCTTCCTCGCCGCCTGGCTTCTTCCTCCTCCCCCTCGCCGCTCGTCCTGCGCTGCGGCCCAAGACAGGGGTAGCCCTCTAGGAAATATCCCAATATAATAATATACCCACCGGATATACTGTAACCTAACCTACACAGTGCACATTACTTGTGTGTAAGCCTGGAGTGTCCCTTTAATAATATAAACCAACCCAGGATAACTAACTGTAACCTAACTTAGTCAATGCACCTAATGTGTGTGGGAGCCTGGAGTGTCCATTTTAAAAAAAATCCTCTTACACATGTAAGTGAATTACTTGGCAGACAATAAGGCAGCTGGTGACTTGGAACGGGATAGAAAAAGAACTTGCACTGTATCAGAAAAGACGGATCTACAAGAATCATGAAATGCCTATAACTACAATGAAAATTCTTGTACAATCCAGCTGTACCTTTATTTTACCATGTGAATTCCCTGTAAGCGACTGATCTCTATTAAAGAGTATTTACCAGTTACCAGTTCTACGGTTTTATTTTTTTGCTGACTGCATCCCACATGTATTACAATATGTTGGGTCTAACAATCTGTAACAAAGTATATAGTTTTTGTTCTGTGTGTTTGTAGACACTCCCATAATGGACATGTATGTTCACACACGATATGTAATCTAAACGTAAATGAAGATGTTACTGGAGACCTTTGTTGTGTTAAGATTGTATTGACAGTCATTAGTCACAAGGACATGTACCCGGACATAATTTGAAATTGGCCAAATGATTGAAATGGTTCTTTTACCTTCCAAAATGTTCACCTCGCTGGTAGCATCCATTTAGACCACTGTTGCCCCTTTCATGTTTAATAAGGGTGACTACTTGTGACGAAGAGCAAAGAGGCGTGCTCAACATGGCCAAATGGTTAATTGAGCCATATTTTCAACAAAAGACAGGCAGTGCTTGTCATAGGTAACCATTGTTAGATCCTATCTTTATTCATTGAAATGCAATATTTCACTGTATATAGCAATTCATTTCCAGTTTTGTTTATGCTCAAAAGTTTACAAAGCCAAAAGAGTAAAATGAGACTAATCGGGGGCGTGGCCTGGACGTCGACCGAGATGGAAGCATAAGCACTGAGCTCCGCTCCACCGGCTCTCCAAAAGCCCTAATTTAAAGCAAAATTTTAGCACTCATGGGACGAAACCGTAGGGGTGACCCCCCTGGGACGCCCAGAAACTCACAGTCCAGCCAATCTCACGGTCCGATGGACGACTTTTTACAAGCACCGGCCGATATGCACGACGAGGCCGAAGGCCCCAATATGGCGGCGCATACCTCAGGACGAGACGGCACCCACACACCTTCATTGGAAGGCATCGGAGACGAACTCCGCACGATATCAGCAGCAATGGCTACGATGGCCACGAAAGCAGATCTCCTGGTCCTGACCACCACGATCCAAGACGCAATGCGGGCGGAACTAGCCGGTCTCCGGACGGAGGTGACGGCACAAGGCGCCCGACTACAGGCCTTGGAACACTCCCACGAGGCCCAAACACACAGGATTACAGCAACCGACACTGCCATAACGAGACAAGGCGACCTCCTGCTCCAAATGAGGAGGTCAGTCGAAGACCTCGACAACCGCGGCCGCAGATGCAATATTAGGGTCCGCGGTATGCCTGAGGCAGAAGATGAAGAAGACGTGGAAGGCACCCTAACAGCGTTATTTCGTCTGATCCTACCTGGCGACACCTTACCACCGCTCAGATTTGAAAGAGCACATAGGGCCCTGCGTCCCCGATCCCTGGAGGAAGGCCCCAGAGACATAATCTGCTGCATCCACTCATTCGCCACGAAAGACGCTATCATGAAAGCAGCTAGGGCACGACCCACATGGGACTATCATGGCGTGCAAATTTCGCTATTCAATGACCTGTCTCCGATCACCCTGGACGCTAGAAGGGCCTTGCGGCCTATCACCTCCTTACTACGAGACCGCAATATACCATACAGGTGGGGCTTCCCATTCTCCTTATCGGCAAGACACCGGAATGGCTGGGTAACGCTCCGCGGGCCAGATGAGGCCCCCAGCTTTCTAGAAGAGCTGGAGCTTCCTCCTACACCTATACCGAATTGGATCCTGGGGCCTGGAATGAGACCACAACGTATGCCCCGCCGACATAGAAACCACTCACCGCCGGGACCTGCCCATCACCGACGCGGAGCACGTGAGGCCCAGAACTGAATACCGACCTCGTAGATCCACCGACTCATCGATGCTGAGACACTCACTACATTAAGGTACTGTCCTCCCCTTGCCAAACTGGCCGGGACCTGACTGCTGGCCCACACACACATGGCATGCCTGCTACACTTGCCAAACGCCATGGACTAGGCCCATACCCTCCCATGCTGATGCTCTACCTGACGACCACGTTTGCTGCCACCTCCGGACTTTGTTTCCCCCCCCCCCCCCCCCCCCTTGCCCCCTCTCCCATACACGCGGGGCCTGATCCACAGTCACCTACTCAAGGGCTCCCAACAGACATTTTTAGGGCGGGGGTAATGGCGGGACAAGCTGAACGGATCACCCCCCATCGGGCTGGACCCTCGTGGGATTGAACTCTCTGATTCGCACACCGGGACTGTAACAGTATACTACATCTCAGAATCTGATTATTGGACGTGATAAGTATCATTGCTTTTCTTTACAACACTGGTTGTTTGAATTCAATATGTTAACATAAGCTGATGCATGCCATTTTTAAGCACACCACGCATTAATTATCTTGCTAGCACCACACTACATCAGCTCTGTACTGCAAACGGGGGGCGGGAGTTGGGGAGGTGGGGGGGATCCGGAGGGTCGGCTCTGTGTGTCACTATTGTAATCGGGAACATATTACGATGAAGAAGGGAAACCTGGGGGACGCACAGTGGGGGATGGGGCCCTGCGGGAGGGGGGGGGTGGCGGGTGGAGGAGGGAGAGGAATAAGAGAAGTAGCAAGGGGAAAAGAAACACGCTACGGAGGGGGGGCCGTTACGGGGAGGGAGGGGGGATGGGACTTAGAGATGAGAACCACCGTGGTACCCACGACGCAGGTTAGACCGCACCTCTACCACTACCTTTTACAGTAGCCCCCACTCACTGTGGTACAGACATCACAACCACGCATACCCCGGTGACTTACGAGGAGACGGGACTCACCCCTACATGCTATACCCGTATACCTAGTGGGACCTCCCGCACTTAAGGGCACTAAACATGGGATAGGAGACGGGGGGAAAGCGAGCTACCATAACCTTTTTAAACTCCGCTACACATAACGCTCTAGGCCAGCAGAAACATGGGATGGGACGGGGAGGAAAGGGGGGACAGAACGAAACATCCACACCTTGATAGGGAACCACGATGGGAACGAGTGGTAGCTGATATGGCCAACGGAAAATGTTACGGACCTTATATTTGCCAACTGTTATTGCTGTTAACTAATCTTTTTTCTTCACTTGTATATGTTGCTGGACTGGACACCTTTGGGTACACCCACATCTCCCATGATCAACAACACTCGGGCTAGGAACCGGTTGGAGCGGACACTATTGACCCATACCTAACTACACATCTAGACACGCTTCACGATCTAGGGTTCGACCCCAGTCATCGCTCCACATAACCACTTGCGCGAACATCTCGACGGAGCCACAGGCACACTCACTCACCGATCTGGTCATCGGGGTGACGCCTGGTCACTCACGCCGAGGCGTAAGTGTTACTCCTTCTCGAAGGAGATACCGGGATAGTACTAACGTCTATCCATCGGGGATACTTCCCCACAGGGGGGCCTCCTTTGCCCACCCCTATTTTAATCCCCCAACCTACACTACCTACTCTACACCCACACTCAAACCCACACACGAAAGGACTGGACGCTGGCACTACAGGGGAAGGACCGGGGACAAGACAGACAATAACCGAGAACTATTACATAGACTCTGACCGGACACACGGACACCCATAGGACAGCGCTACACACACACCCTCACGGGGCTGCGCCGCCGACTGGGTACCTAGTGCCGCTTAGGCGGACCTCCTGAGGTCGGAAACACCTAGTAACGGAGGAGACCATGGCGTACCAAAACTCCCCTATGACAGTCATGACGCTTAACTGCAGAGGATTAAACATACCAGAACGGCGCTCCCACCTACTGAGGACACTTCGGCGGAAACACATCTCAATCGCAATGCTCCAAGAAACCCATTTCAGAGACGGAGCGGCGCCCAAGCTCCGTAACACCTACTACCCGACCAACTACTATAACAATCACCCGCTGGCTCGACGGGCAGGAGTAGCGATACTTATAGCTGCCGACCTAGGATTCCAAGAATTAGACAAGATGACAGACGACCAGGGCCGTTTCCTCTTCCTCAAGGGAACAATAGCCGATAGAATATTCACATTCGCATCAATTTACGCACCCAACTCAAAGCAAGCACGGTTTCTACGAACAACATTACGTAAACTACACGACTTCTCGGAGGGCGCCCTGATCGTAGGAGGCGACTTCAATACCCCCTTGGACCCACTTACGGACTCATCCACGGGACACAGCAGCCTTCCTCTGACCCACATCAGATCCATACGGAAGTCCCTGGGGGAATTGTCCTTAGTCGATTGCTGGAGAACACTACACCCCACTAGCAAAGACTATACATACTACTCGACCATCCATAACCGTTACTCCCGGATCGACTATATTTTCATTAAACAAGAAGGCCTATCGCGATTGAGAAAGGCATCCATTGAGCCGGCAACATGGTCGGACCATGGCTCGGTCCAGATAGAACTGGAATCCCCACTATTCAAACCGGCGATCCGGTCCTGGCGCCTAAACGAGTCCCTACTCCAAGATCTAGCGGTGCGGACTGAGATCTCTCAAACCTTGAAACACTACTTTGAGGAAAACGGGACCGACGAAACATCTCCGGTATCCGTATGGGAAGCACATAAAAGTGTCATACGTGGCACCCTTATCAGTATCGCGACCCGCAAAAGAAAAGAAACAACACAAGCGATGTCTGCCCTCTACGGTACCATCTCACGCCTCGAGCTTCAACACAAACGCCCTCCTCACACAACGACACCTACGTTCGCTCCAGAGATCGAAAAACTTCTTTTACACGCACGCGAACAAAGGAGGAAAATACCTAGCACGGCTACTACGGGGAGAAACAACACGCACACAGGTACGCAAGATCCGCCTGGCCTCGGGAGCCACCTCACAATTCCCTGAGGACATAGCACGGGAGTTTCGGGACTACTACGCCTCGCTATATAACCTACACCGACCCCGAGACACACCACATCGGCGAGCCCTGGAACAACAAGAACAGACATACCTACAGGACAACATCCGAACGAGGATAAACCCAGATGCGGCACTCATGCTTGACGAGCTAATTACGACCGACGACCTAGCCGCGGCACTCAAAGGTACGAAATCGGGAAAGGCCCCGGGACCGGACGGATTCTACACGGGCTATTACAAACACTTCGCCCCACTATTATTACCATGGCTAACTAAAGCTATTAACAGGATAGCAGATGGGGCACAGTTTGGCATGGAATCCTTAACGGCTACTATCACGGTGATACTCAAACCTGGGAAGGATCCAGAACAATGCAGCAGCTACCGCCCGATCTCCCTGCTGAACGTCGATACGAAGCTCCTCACAAAGGTCCTAGCTACCAGACTCCAAAGGGTCCTACCGCACATTATCCATGTCGACCAGACAGGATTTATCCCGGGCCGAGAGGCACGGGACAGTACACTACGCTTGTTTTCCATACAACACCACGCACGGAAATACCGGAAACCCCTGCTATTACTCTCCACAGTCGCGGAAAAAGCGTTTGATCGGGTGGATTGGTCATATATGTCCCGAACTCTCCGGCATATGGGCGTTGGACAGCGGACCATGACATGGATCGCGGCCTTATACAGCTCCCCAAGGGCGTCAGTACGGGTCAACGGCGCACTAACTACTACCTTTAGTATCGCGAACGGCACTAGACAGGGCTGCCCCTTGTCGCCTCTCCTATTCGCCCTCTCCCTGGAGCCACTCCTACAAGCGATCCGAAATCACCCGGACATACATGGATACTCATGGCAAAACACGGAACATAAAGTGGCTGCATATGCGGATGACCTCCTATTTTTTGTCTCCCAACCACGGATCTCACTACCTAGCATACTCTCCGAAATAGACCAATTCGGCCAGATCTCTGGATTCAAGTTGAACCTAGCAAAATGCGAGGCACTTAACATAACCACCCAGCAGGCGGAATATGAGGCCTTGGGCCCTCTATTCCCCTTCCGCTGGTGTACAAAGGCGATGAAATACTTAGGAGTGTGGATCCCCTCGGACCCACGAGACATCTACACTCTTAATTTCACGCCGCTCCTGGAAAAGATTGAACTGGACCTGAACAGATGGGCACACTCGCACATAACCTGGCACGGCCGCGTAGCGGTCCTCAAAATGAACATTCTCCCGAGGGTCCTCTACTTATTCCTAACCACACCCATAGCTTTACCACCGACATTCTTCTCGAGACTTAAAACGGCGGTCATCCGCTACATATGGAGCGGGGAAAGACCTAGGCTGCGCCACGACCTATTGTGCCTACCCAGACACAGAGGGGGTCTGGCGCTGCCGGACTTCAAAAAATACCACCAGGCAGCAACACTACAGCGTATTCTCGAGTGGCACGAGACAACCTCGGACAAACAATGGGTGGACCTGGACAGGGAGGGCGACACAGCAAAACTGAAGGCATCGGTGTGGCAGAGACGGGCGACGAGGGGCAGCAGGAGACAAGACGAGGGCCCAGTGGCAAACACACTCATCACGTGGGAGAACCTTAGGGAGACACACGGGATCTCCCCGACCCCGAGCCCCCTGATACCAATCGCCCACAACCCCAACATAGGAGGGGGACTACCCACAGAAGCCTGGAGGTTCCTGGGGGACGAGGA
Organism: Pelobates fuscus; assembly: GCF_036172605.1. Taxonomy (NCBI): domain Eukaryota; kingdom Metazoa; phylum Chordata; class Amphibia; order Anura; family Pelobatidae; genus Pelobates; species Pelobates fuscus. Next base: position 102,821,251 of record NC_086328.1, on the reverse strand, counting down.
CTACACCCCGATACGGATGGTCACTCAAGACGGCACCATAAAGACACTGGACACACTGCTAGAAGGCCGACAAAGAACCCCGATGGTCACTCTCCGGTATATTCAACTTAAACACTACTTAGCCTCCCTACCTCATAAGGACAAACTACAGAGGGAACTGACACGCTATGAGAAGCTCTGTACCCGAGGCACACCGCTTGAAAGGACCATCTCGAATCTCTATCAGTACCTGCTGACCGAACCCACAACAAACGCTAATACCTTCCAACGACGATGGGAATGGGCCATGAACAAAACCTTCACCCAGACACAATGGGAGACAGCCCTAATATGGCAACATAAGAGCTCCTCTAGCTCTCGCTATCAGGAAGTAAACTACAAACTGATATCCATGTGGTATAGAACAGCGCTACTACATAGGATCTTCCCTGCCACACCATCGACGTGCTGGAGATGTCTGGACGACGACGGGACCCTCCTGCACATCTGGTGGGACTGTAGACTTATCGCACCATTCTGGGAACAAATTAAATCGGATATTCGCCTAACCATTGGAGAGGACACCGAATGGTCGGCAGAGCTGGCCCTACTGCACATATCCACACACTCAATCTCGGCCTACAAGAGGTCAGTCTTACGCCATCTTTTGAACGCGGCCAAGTCACTCATCCCGGCACACTGGAGGACAACAGACGCCCCCACCAGGGACGAGTGGATCCACAGAGTCGACGACATCAGAGCAGCAGAAACACTTCAAGCGGAGCTGACGGGCAGGGTAGCGAAATGCGCGGCTGTCTGGGCACCATGGCTCGCCTTCCGAACGCGACTGTAGGGGGGATCTGCCAAGGGAGGTCTGGACCTGGAAGGCGACGCGGCTCCCAAATACCACCAACCTTACACTCATACGACCTATAGCAACCATAACCACCTGACGCGGACGCTACCACACTCCACGGACCACCCGCATCCCTCTGACAAGAAATACACACAAACACGGCTAACTAAAGCTCTTAGAGACCATACCCACATGCACAGGACCACCCAACAGACACACACTCATAGTCTGCACACACTTGTAATGTATAACAACAACACGACCATGGGTATACTCGGGACGGAAAAGCCGAACCTTCAAACTCTCCTAGCCCATACGAGACGGACGGGGAGACACGACACTGACCTAACGATACGCGACCCCTACACCCGACCAAATGCATGACGCCTAACACATTGACCCAGCATTTATAGACAGTAGGCAGGACAGCGGAGAACACCTGAGACCGAATCAGACATAACACACACCATGACCCTCGGAGCTACTCGAAACCCATTGATGTTCGCCTACGGGACTCCCACAACTACGCACTCCCTGACTACCTACATAGAACCCCCACCGGAGCACATGAGACCGGACCTGACCCGACTCACACACCTCCATCATCACACACCTTTTCCCACGATACCCCTAGCATGCTCTAACCGAGACGTACGCACTCAGACAACACATGACCCGCCACGCAAACCATATAACCACTACACGAGCCAGCCGGGATCTAGGAGCTCAAACGAAGATACGGGATCCCCTCTGACCGGCTTCCCCCCACGACACATCGGGGCAGACACGACACACCCGTAGAAATCATGAGTAGGAACACGTGTAATTGTTAGGGATCCTATACACTACTATGTTCCCCCGCTAACCCTACTTTGCTCCTGTATACTCCTTAACCGTACAGTACCACTCCCTTTCATCACACTCAACAACCTCGAACCCACTCGGGTTATACCACACTCTGACACACCACACTACCCCACACTCTCACACAACCCATTACAACACACATGAACACAAGGCCCAGTTGCCTATAGATCTACCCGCCCAGACCTAGCCCGCAGTTGATTGATCCTGGGAACTAACATAACTAACAAGAGCTACGATGATGCGTTTCCCGAGAGGGAACGAGACATCACCTGACACTGGCGCTCTACTGCTACATGAGCCTGCAACAGTAAATGCTAATATTTTATGATATGTAATGTATCGTATTCAGTTCTTACTATGTTAACCCTGCTCTTTATCTTTACGTTTTTTTTATTTGCGGGCCTGCGTGCCCAAATTTATCTACTGATATACATAACTATTTTCCTCAATAAAATGTGATTAATAAAAAAAAAAAAAAAAAATGAGACTAATCTTCATTTAAACTATTTACAATTGATAATACCCATATTATAATATATTCACAATTATTTTAATGGTTTTGTAATTGTTTATGAATCCAAATTCATTATTTGAAATTCACTTTGAGTTCTGGCTATTTACACTTTACACTATAATTAATACAGTTGATTATATCATAAGGAACTGTTGTCTGGTCATCAGGCTCTCAAATGTATTTTAAACCAGGTGTGGTTTGTAAACTCTCGTCACTCTCTGACAATGACATAGTATTGCAGCCTATAAAGCGTCAGATACAATAGAGGATGTTTTTGATATGAGTTGATTTTGTACTATGTGATAAGGTGTCATTCACTTAATGTGTTGTAAATTATTTTTGAAATCCCGTTGGGATTTGATCCTATAAGTGCATGTGTTATCAAAGCAGTTTACAGTACTGCATGGTAAATGCAATGGTGAATTTTCAAGGAAATTACTAAATCTAGGTAAGAGTGAGAATTCTCCAAGTCCGCTACCTTCGCCTAAATATTGCAACTTCCTTAGATAATTTTTTTTTTTCTCCCATGTTTAATTTTTACTAAAGGGTTACTATAACCCTTTGGAGTAAGGGGGGTTTATGGCGTAATGTGCCTTACTGGGTACTATGGAAAGGTCCCCCTCTAAATGTGTAGTATAACCTACAAATAAATGGTTTTACTCCCCTTGAATCTAGTGCCTGGTGAAGCTCCTGATGCTGATCTTCCGCACCCCTTCCGATCAGCGCTGTAGCATTACCGTGTGGCTAACAAGGCATTTGCCTTGGGCAGTACTTTCAGGGGGCGGTAAAAAACACCACACCTAAATGCCTTGTTAGCCTAATTTTAAGGGGGCCCAAGAGCTGGCTGGCTGGCCACCTTTGGGCCGCCCCCCTCCCTTCCTTCAGGGTGGGCGGTCAGTTCTGTCCCAGGAGGTTGGGCACGCAAAGCAGGTAGCGAGCGTGCTGAGCTCTTTCTGCTCAGCTCCCTCGCACGCTGCAGAGTAATGCCGTCATATTAGGCACTAGTCTGCGGCGTGCGAGGGAGCTGAGCAGGAAGAGCTCAGCACTCTCGCTGCCTGCTTTACGCACCTGCCTGTCTGCCTGCCCAACTGACTGGCGCATCAGCCAGCCCAGCTGCCCCACTGGACCACAGGTGAAAAATATCCACCCAGGTCTCCCAAAGGTAGGGAGGCTGGGTGGATTTAAATATATATATATATATATATATATATATGAATATATGAAAAAAAAATAACCGTAATCCTGTGAGTTTTGGGGAGAAATGTGTGTCAGTGAATGTGTGAGTGTTTGTGTGTGTGTCTGTCAGTGAGTGATTGTGTGTGTTTCTTTCAGATTGTATCAAATCAGTTGTGTGTGTGTTTGTCAGTGAGTGCAGTGGGGGGGTGCCACTAGGTATGGGGGTGCCATGGCAAAGACGGGCCTTAGGATGTGTGAGCTGTGTGCCACACAGGTCACCATGTCAGCTGGGGCACCAGGAGGCCGACACCGCTCACACACGCAGGATCCTTAGAAGATGAAAACTGGCTGCACGTAAGAAGAGTGGGGCGGAGCTAATCAGCAGCAGGGGCAGAGCCAAACCGGCAGCGGGGACCAAGCTAAACACGGCCTCCTACTTCTGTACATCGAGGGGAAGCAGGAAGCTGCTTCCCCAAATAACAGACTCCATGGAGGGACCGCAGTGCATCTACTCCTCCTGCAGCCCATACTGTCTGTGAGCGAGAGAGAGTATGTGTGTGTTTGTGTCTGTCTGCAACTGTGTGTTTGTGGATGTGGGTGTGACTGCCTGCAACTGTGTATGTGTGACTTTGTGTGTGTGTCTGTCAGCCTGTGACTCTGTGTGTTTGTGACTGTCTGCCTGCAAGTGTGTGTGTGACTGTCTGCCTGTGTATGTGACTCTGTAGGTGTGACTGTTTGCCTGCAACTGTGTCTGTGTGACTCTGTGGGTGTGACTGTGTGTGTCTGTGACTGTGTGTCACTGCCTGCCTGTAACTGTGGCTGTCTGTGTGTGTGAGACAGTCTGCCTGTTATTGTATGTGTGACTGCCTGTAACTGTGTGTGTGACTGAGTGCAAGTGACTATGTGCCTGGGACAGGACTCTGAAGACTGTTGCTAATAGTGTTGGGTAAAAAAAAATGAATTCTATTGTAAGGGGATGAGCAGGAGCTTTAGAGGGAAAGGCATGTTTTTTAGGGAAGGTGGGTGCAGTAGTTTTATGGAGGGGGTTGCAGGGTTTTGTAGAAGGGAACAGGAGTTTTTCAAAGTTTAAAACTATTGCGGTGTTTTTTACATTTTAAAAGGGGGGGAGGGGGGTGCCAAATGCTTTAGGTACGCCACTGAGTGAGTGGGTGTGTCCATGTGTGTCTGGCAGTCAGTGTGTTTTAGTCTTTAACAGGAAGAGGTGTTCTTGACAGGAAGGTGCAGGGCAAATTCAAATTAGGGGGTACCAGAGTTCCATCATGCCTAGAACAGCACAGATCCAAAATACATCACTGCCTCCTACGTCACTGGGATGCATGCAGTTCAATCACAGGTTCTTATAGAGAAGGTTGTAACTGGACAATTTTGCTGACAAAGGAAAGGGATAAAAAAAATAAAAGGTTGTGGAGGGAGGCGTGAGGTAGCACAATGTGGGACGGGGAGAGCTATGATCCCTTTACAGGCGCTTTGCTTGCTAGAGTAAGTTTTATGTCTGTTACCAGACTGCACTTTTTTTTTTTTTGTATGCACAGAATGTATTATGCCTTGTGGACTAGAGTTTACAACAGCTGATTTCCGATTGCTGGGCAATTGTACAACGCAGACGAGAAATGTCATTACACGAGTACTATTAACAATCTGCATAAACTAAACTGTATGACCGTAATGGGACTAGTGAATAGACCCTTTAATATACTAGCCTACTTACATATAGCATATACTAGCCTACTTATATACAGCTAATATTTTAGTATTAAAATTAATGGGGGGCCAAGACACACGTATTCTTATAATTTTATTATTAAATAAAAACCCTCAACCAGCGACCTGCAATCTGTCGACCGCATGGAACAGGTTAGGTGGGGAAAGTAAAGGCCCATGGTATCTCCTGACCTCGTTACACATTTGAACAAAGTGTTATCTTGTTAAATACTGCTTTCTGTGTCTCCGTAGGGAGTTAATGTCAAAGCAAACCCATGGGCTGTCAGCTTTTGTATTGTCAAAAAGGATAAATAGACAGGGCTTGTGGGTAAACGATAAGGAAATTGCAAATCCTAGGACCAAATCCCTATAGTACAAGTGGAGATTTTGTCTGTTTATTACACCCAAATATGAGCTTTTCTCCTTTCAGTTAACATTTCCAAGTGTAGTAAATAACTTCCCCTATCCCCCAAATGTTGTGAAAAGTCCTCCTCTTTGGCTACTGTAAGGTGTCATGTAAATGCATTTTATAATCACGTTAAAAATATTAAAATAAAGTAATGATGACATTTGAAATCACTGCCTTTGCAAGATTTCCCATGATGGAGGTTATTGGTAGAGTTGAGCGAAGTTCGAGTTCGTACCGAACATTACGTTTTTTGGACCCCGGACCCGAACACGGACATATCACTGTATGTTCGGGTTGGAGTTCGGCAATTTAATGGCGCGTTTTCAAAGGCTGCAGGGCAGCCAATCAACAGTCGTTTGACTCGTGTGCCCTTAGAAGCCATCACAGCCATGCCTACTAATGGCATGGCTGTGATTGGCCAGTGCAGCATGTGACCCAGCCTCTATATATATCGCTGCACGCACATGAGCTCTTATTAGTGTAGGGAGAGGATGCTGCAGCTGTGAGGGACAACTTAGGAAAGAATTCTACAAACTAGTACATTAGTGGGGTGCACTTCTTATCTGAGAGTCAAACAGAAGCTTCAAACACCACGGTTACATCTGAGTTTTAAAAAGTTAATTTAGTTTGGTGCTAAATAGTACATTAGTGGGATAGTACATTAGTGGGGTGCACTTCATATCTGAGACTCATATAGAAGCATCAAATACTACTGTCACACTGCAGTTTTAAAACTTAAATTTTTTTGGGTGCTAAACGGCTAAATAGTATTTTAGTGGGGTGCACTTCATATCTGAGAGTCAAATAGAAGCATCTAATAGTGTGCTTACAGTGCAGTGGTAAACATTCTAATTGTTTTGCTGCTAATCTGCTAAATAGTACATTTTGTGGCCTGCTCTTCATATCTGAGCGTCAAATCGAAGCATCTAATAGTGTGCTTAAAGCGCAGTTGTAACAATTCTTATTTTCTGGGTGCTAATCTGCTAAATAGTACAATTTGAGGACTGCTCGTCATATCTGAGAGTCAAATAGAAGCGTCTAATAGTGCACTTACTGTGCAGTTGTAAAAATTCTAATTGTTTTGCTGCTAAGCTGCTAAATAGTACATTTGCGGCCTGCGGTGCACTTCAAAGAATGTGACGTAGAAACATAGAATGTGACGGCAGATAAGAACCATTTGGCTCATCTAGTCTGCCCAATCTTAGAGTCAATTTGACAATTCATATCTGAGAGTCAAATAGAAGCTTCAAATATCTTACTGCACAGTTGTAAGCATTTTAATTGTTTTGGTGTTCTGTTTTTTTCCCCCTCTTTTGTGCTGCTGCTGCTTGATTGATTGGGGGGAGTGTTCATTAATTGCACCTGTGTGGGATTAGTATCCCTATAAAGGCACACCCCTAACTCACTGAGCTTGCTCACGTTATTTGAAAGCAGACTCTTTCAAGTAGGAGTTAGAAAACCAGGCAGGAGTTCAAACTAACTAGGGGTTTAAACTAGCAAGGTAATTTTTAATTTTTAATTTTATATATATTTTTTATATTTTATTTTATTTTTTATTTATTTATTTTTTATTATTATTTTTATATATATATATATATATATATATATATATATATATATAATCTGTATCTGGGGAAATGAGTGTTAGCAAGATTGTTAGTTTAACTCAATGCACATCTTGTTGCATGTATGGATGCCTGGATGTACCCGTCCATGGTCCATACCTCTGTGATGGTTGTGTGCGAGTGGCTTCTCTGGAAGCTCAGATTGGAGATCTCGAGAAGCAAATCGCAACTTTGAGTGTGATCGACAATCTTGAGAGGAGTCTGCTGCTGACTGAGCAGAGTTTAGTGGGGACAGGTAGTGGAGAGGAAGGAGATATGACAGATGGGGAACAGGCATGTAGCTGGGTGACAATGGGGCGAGGAAGCAGGGGGGGAGGGAAGAGGAAAGGGCTAGCTAGTCCTGATTTGGTGCAACCTAGCAGATTTGCCCGTTTGAGGGAAGATGTTGGGAGCATCAGCTCAGGAGTAGCTGTATTAGAGGAAGCTGTTACTTCTAACAGCCGAGCTAACAGCCCCCCTAGTACGGGTGGGAATCAAAATGTAAGGAAGGCAAGACAGGTTTTGGTGGTAGGGGACTCTATCATTAGGAGAGCAGATAGGGCAATCTGCCGCTCTGATCGGCTCAACCGGACAGTTTGCTGTCTCCCGGGTGCTCGGGTCCGGCATGTTGCTGATAGAGTGGATGGATTATTGGGAGGGGCTGGGGATGACCCAGCGGTCATGGTCCATGTTGGTACCAATGACAAAGTAAGAGGAAGATGGAAGGTCCTAAAGAATGATTTCAGGGAATTAGGTAGCAAACTTAAGAAAAGGACCTCCAAGGTGGTATTCTCTGAGATATTACCTGTGCCACGCGCTACAGTGGAAAGGCAGCGGGAGATTAGAGAGGTTAATGCGTGGCTGAAGTCTTGGTGCAGGAAGGAGGGTTTTGGGTTTTTATAGCACTGGGCCGACTTTGCGATTGGGTACAACCTTTATAGTAGTGATGGATTGCACCTAAACGGGAGAGGGTCTGCAGTGCTGGGGGATAGGATGGCTAGAAGGTTGGAGGAGATTTTAAACTAGTAGTAGTGGGGGGGAGGTTCATAGCAATTTACAAAATGGAGATAGGACAGAAAGGAAATGGGCTTTAGCACAGTACAAGGAGGGTGAAGACGGGGGGAGGGGCAAGCTCAGAACAGAGAAGCTATGTAATGTTGATAATTCACAAAATATACAAGTGATGCATGATATTAAATGTATGCTTACTAATGCAAGGGGCCTAAATAACAAAATTGGGGAACTAGAGGCATTAGCATACACTAAACAATATGATATAATAGGCATAACTGAAACATGGTGGGATGAGACACATAACTGGGCAGTTAACTTAAATGGGTACATGTTATTTAGGAAGGATAGGCAAAACAAGAAGGGTGGTGGGGTATGTTTGTATGTCAACCATGATTTAAAGCCAAATCTTAAGCAAATGGAATGCGATGAGGAAAATGTGGAGGCTTTATGGGTAAATATCTGCTTGGGGGAAAATAAGGGAAACCAACTATTGGTTGGGATATGTTATAAACCACCTAATGTTAATATTGACGAGGAACAACAGCTGTTTGAGCAAATTGAGAAAGCTGCAAATCTGGGTAACACTTTAATTATTTGAGATTTTAATTACCCGGACATAAATTGGGACAGAGGGACTAGTAGCTCAGCAAAGGGAATTAGGTTTTTAAACTTGTTAAATGACACCTTCATGTCACAACTAGTACAAGCACCAACTAGAATGGACGCTTGTCTGGACCTGGTTTTAACAAACAACATTGATCTTTTGACCAACATTCAAGTAGGTGAGCACTTGGGAAATAGTGATCACAATATAGTGTCCTTTGAAATAAACTCAAAAAAACAAAAGCACATGGGGTATACTAAAACATATAATTTTAAAAAGGCCAATTTCAATAAGTTAAGGGAAGCTTTACAATATATTGACTGGCATAAACTCTTTAGTGAAAAGAACACTGAGGATAAATGGATCATCTTCCAACAAATATTAGAAAGGTACATTTCTCAGTATGTACCATTGGGAAATAAATATAAAAGAAACAAATTAAAACCAATGTGGCTTACTAGAAAAGTAAAACGAGATTAAAAATAAGAAAAGGGCTTTTAAAGCATTTAAATCGGACAAATCAGATGCATCTTATAAAAGATATAAGGAAGCAAATAATGCGTGCAAAAAGGCAATTAGACTTGCTAAACTTCAAAATGATAGCTAAAGAGAGCAAAACCAACCCTAAAGCATTGTTTAAAGGACCACTCTAGTGCCAGGAAAACATACTCGTTTTCCTGGCACTAGAGTGCCCTGAGGGTGCCCCCACCCTCAGGGACCCACTCCCACCGGGCTCTAGGGGAAGGAAGGGGTTAAACTTACCTCTTTCTCCAGCGCCGTGCGGGGAGCTCTACTCCTCCTCCTCTTCTTCCTGGCGACGTCATCGGCTGAATGCGCATGCGCGGCAGGAGCCGCGCTCGCATTCAGCCGGTCGCATAGGAAAGCATTCATAATGCTTTCCTATGGACGCTTGCGTGCTCTCACTGTGATTTTCACAGTGAGAAGCACGCAAGCGCCTCTAGCGGCTGTCAGTGAGACAGCCACTAGAGGCTCTGGAGGCTGGCTTAACCCTCAGAATAAACAGCAGTTTCTCTGAAACTGCTATGTTTATAAAAAAAAAGGGTAAAAGCTAGCTGGACCTGGAACCCAGACCACTTCATTAAGCTGAAGTGGTCTGGGTGCCTAGAGTGGTCCTTTAAGTACATAAATTCTAAAAAACCCAAAAATGAAAGTGTAGCTACACTAAAAACTGAAACGGGGGTGTTAGTCAATGAAGACCAGGAAAAGGCAGGAATTTTAAATAACTATTTCTCCTCTATATATTAAGGAAGAACCCATGGCAATAGATGTGCAAATGATTGCTACTAAAAACTTGCAGAATAATTGTAATTGGTTAACTCAAGACAAGGTGCTGCAGCAACTAAAGAAAGTTAATATAAACAAAGCTCCAGGGCCTGACTGTATCCATCCACGTGTACTTAAGGAACTAAGTGTAGAAATAAGTGAACCTCTGTTTTTAATCTTTCAAGATTCTTTTCTTTCAGGAAGTGTTCCGGAGGATTGGAGGAAGGCAGATGTTGTTCCTATATTCAAAAAGGGTTCAAAATCCTTGCCTGGAAATTATAGACCTGTGAGCTTAACTTCTGTGGCTGGTAAAATATTTGAAAGGTTATTAAGGTATTATATTCAAGAATTCCTTGAGAAGAACATGGTTATCAGCAAAAATCAGCACGGTTTTATGAAGCACAGGTCGTGTCAAACTAACTTGATTGCATTCTACGAAGAAGTAAGTAGAAGTATAGATCAGGGTGTTGCAGTGGATGTGATCTATTTGGACTTTGCCAAGGCATTTGATACAGTTCCACACAGAAGATTAGTGTTCAAACTCAAGGAAATCGGTCTAGATGAAAATGCTTGTTCTTGGGTAGAACATTGGCTTAAAAACAGAGTACAAAGAGTTGTCGTTAATGGTAAATTTTCAAGCTGGACAGAGGTGGCAAGTGGTGTCCCTCAGGGGTCTGTTCTGGGACCCCTTCTATTTAACATGTTTATAAATGATCTTGAAGACCGCATTGAAAGTCATGTTTCAGTGTTTGCAGATGACACAAAACTTTGTAAAATAATACAATGTGAGCAAGATATTACTTTGCTGCAGAAGGATTTATATAGACTGGAGGACTGGGCACTCAAATGGCAGATGAAATTTAATGTTGAAAAATGCAAAGTTATGCACTTCAGCGTAAAGAATACACAAGCAACGGATACCCTTAATGGAAGCGAATTAGGGATAACAACACATGAAAAGGACTTGGGGATTGTTATAGACAACAAACTATGCAACAATGTGCAATGTCAATCAGCAGTGGCCAAGGCCAGTAGGGTATTGTCATGCATGAAAAAGGGCATTCATTCTCAGGACGAGAATATCATTTTGCCTCTTTATAAATCACTGGTAAGACCACATATTGAATATGCTGTGCAATTTTGGGCACTTGTTCTAAAGAAGGATATTATGGCACTAGAAAAAGTGCAGAGGCGGGCTACAAAATTAATAAAAGGAATGGAACATAGCTATGAAGAAAGGTTAACAGATTTAAACCTATTTAGTTTAGAAAAACGTCGCCTGAGAGGGGATATGATAACATTATACAAATATATTCGAGGCCAATACAAACCATTGTGTGGAAATCTATTCACAAACCGGACTTTGCATAGGACACGAGGTCATGCGTTTAGACTAGAAGAAAGAAGATTTCGTCTAAGGCAAAGGAACGGTTTTTTTACTGTAAGAACAATAAGGATGTGGAATTCTCTGCCTGAAGAAGTGGTTGTATCAGAGTCCATACAGATGTTCAAACAGCTACTAGATGCATACTTGCAAAAACAGAATATTCAAGGATATAATCTTTCAATGTAGGGTAATAACTGCTTGATCCAAGGATAAATCTGACTGCCATTCTGGGGTCAAGAAGGAATTTTTTTTCCTAGCTTGTTGCAAAACTGGAAGTGCTTCAAACTGGGTTTTTTTTTTTTTTTTTGCCTTCTTTTGGATCAACAGCAAAAAAACATTGATGGACGCAAGTCTCTTTTCAGCTATGTAACTATGTAACTATGTTTTGCTGCTAATCTGTTGCTTACATTGGAGTTTTAAAATGTCAATTTAAAAAAAAAATGTGGTGCTAAATAGTATATTTGGTGTGTTCACTTCATATGTGAGAGTCAAATCGAAGCGTAACTTTGAAACTTTGAATTCGTAAATTCGAATTTACTACATCGGTCACTTGTAATATTGTTTCACACCTACAACACTTGTTACACAGATCTAAGTGATAGAAAACAGATTGATATTTTCTACACTAGAAACTACCAGATAACAAGCTGCTATATTTAAACCAGTGATCAATAGCTAAGAGGTACTTCAACAATATTGTAATTCTGGGGCAATACCCTCACAAGTCAAACTGAGAGGTCAGTTTATAGGGAAAACTGTTGCCTGGATACAATTCTAAAACAATTTCCATATTTCCTTTGCAGACTTTACATGCTGGAAAAACACAGGTGCCAACTGCTGTGGCTTTCTGCAGTGGAGGGCAGGGTTGAGGAGTGGGTGGGAGATGATGTAGAGGATGATGAGGTCCTAGACCCCACATGGAATCAAGGTCATACGAGTGACGTGTGCAGTTTGGAGGAAGAGGCGGACGTGTGCAGTTTGGAGGAAGAGGCGCTGGTCGCACAGAGGCACCAGCGCAACATAAGTGGGAGCAGGGTGGAAAAGCGGAGCGGTCATCCCCTAGCGCTTGTCGGCATGTATTAGCTCGAGAATTACCAGTTATCCAAGTAATACATGTAGCGATCAAAGGATCCATAATGGAGTTGAGCGAATCCGAACTGCAAAGTTCGGGTTCATACCAGATTTAACGATCCATTCGTAGTTTCGCAGTCAGGTGACCAGGACCCAGACACTGTCTGGGCGGCGGTCGGACGACTGGGACCCAGTATGCCGGATGTTGAAGTTAGGAGTCACAGTGTGTAATGGATTAGCAGGGTCTGGTGCAGGGTAATCGCACGCCCCCTGGTATTGAGCACCAGCAATTGTGCGGCCACATACCAGGACCCTAATGCAGCTTCAGTAAAAAGAGTACTGGATACCAGAAGCCATCACCAGAGTGATCCGCAACTTGGAACAGGATGTTACATTTACTGTAGCGGCTGTGCGCGCCTGTCTGCGCTGCAGCGTAACTTCCGACTTACCGCTCACCGCCTCATGAGACTGTGCGAGCAGCAGCAGGCGATAGTGGAGTTTTAGCTGCAGCACGCACGGGTCAGTGGTTCTGCACCAGACTTCCCTCAAATTGATCAAAGTTAAAGGATTTCAAGTGGACTCCTTACAATTAGAAGGCCTCTAAAGAGTCCTGTATTGTTATGTGTTGTCACTACCTACCCGCGTCGGGAGTGGGTCATTTGCGTGCCTGCTGCCTTCCTTGCATGTGGTAGCCATTTCTCAGGGTCCCTGTACGGAATGGAACCCTGATTCCCCGTTACCCGTGGTCACCATGGTAGGCGCAGAAACTGGCATCGAAAGTTGATATGGATGACATCCGAATGCACAGTCGCGGTCACGGGGATGTGCGATTGTCCCGAGGTTCTCTAGAGTCAACAAAGTTCCTGCGCAACTATAATGTCAACAGCTACTCTGCGGAACAGAGTTGTCTTTTTTTATATTTCCCAATATTTTGGGGGCTACCCCAATTAATATATATATATATATATATATATATATATAAATATATATATATAAAAAACAGTGTTGGCTACCTCATCCTCCTCCTCCACCGCTGCTTCCACCTACACCGCCACGGTCACCGCCTCCTCAACCTATGGGTCACTTAGTATAAACTATGTACACAATAGCAGAGGCTTGTGAAGGCCTTTTCTCCATGCATCAGGAGTTGAGCTTAGTTTGAACAATGAAAGAGAATACCCTGCACTCCAACCCTCTCTGAAATGGATAATTCTGGTGATCCTCCCGACAGCCATGCTTTAGATTTTGATTTATGTTATTCCAAAGCTAAAATCAAAGATTCCATCTAGTGCTATTTTATGGCTCGGCTGTATTTTTAATTTTGATGTTATTTTTAAGTGATTTCCCTATCCATGTTTGTCTGCAGGGTACTTGTCCTACTCTTATCCCCATTTTACTTCCTTTTTCAGCCCTCTAGCCCTTTCCAGGACTTTTTTAGAGCCATTTTTGTGGCCAAAGGTTCGGGTCCCCATTGACTTCAATGGGGTTCGGGGTCAAGTTCGGTCACAAACCCAAACTTTTTTTCAAAGTTCGGCCGAACCCGCCGGACCCGAACATCCAGGTGACTATATATAAGAATTCACATGTAAATATCTGTCAATGCAAAATTAATCTCCCATTATCTCTAGCTAGCTAGATATTGGTGGCAAATGAAAATTAATTATTCACAATTTCAGATTTCAGGTTTTCTATTTTTTATGTATTATTCCCTTTATTTTTTACATTACATGCTTGTCGTCATGTTAAAATTACATTTGATAAATTACTAGAACAATAGTTTATTATAAACTGCGCCAGATCATTACCTCCACCTACTGGATACTCCTGTTTGGACAGAGGTCCCACTGAATATATCAAGTGGTAATAAAATGTCTGACATTTATGGATTACGCTTTCTTAGAGCTCATTGCTAATCATTACTAATGGTTTACTGAAACTGTGTGCAACGTTTAGTTAGACGGAGCGTAGGTCTTGCTGATACAATGTTTGCATTTATAGATTCATTAAATACCGTGATTTCCTTCTCTAGTGACACCCGTTTAACCTTTAGACTGGAGGGTTGAACAGAAAGTCTGAGAATGCTCTTTACTATCCCGTAGGCCTATTTATTATTAATTTTCTACATAAATATTCCTTAATGCATATCCTTTCAGCTTTTTTTATTTATTTGCATTTGCATTTTTATTAGTTTTTTTCAAATAGGGAGTGGGGTACAGAAAGTAAAGATCGAGGGGGGCCAAGCATAATAGCGCAGCATTAGTCACAGTGTAGCGGCAGGAACAGGCAACCTTTGGCACTCCAGATGTTTTGGACTACACGTACCATGATGCTTTGCCAGCATTATGGCTGTAAAGGCATTGTGGGAGATGAAGTCCACAACATCTGAAGTGCCAAAGATTGCCTACCCATGTAGCCGATGAACATACAGTAATACCATAATGTGCCACACACAATGGATGGCAACTGGCATACAGAACGCCTGATAGAACAACAAAGGTTATCTAACATTCATTCCCACGGGGTTTGAGTATTTAACCCCTTAATGACGAGTGTCGGACACGGTCCGTCACTCAGGGGAAACCCTTTCACGCGGCAAAATTAACCCCAGATCGCCACGATCGCGGGGTTAATGGTGCTCCGGTGTGCCTCTGTATTAGGCACATGTGCCCTGCTCTGACATGTCAGAGCGAGCACATGTGCTCAGTATACTCATGTTCCGGGTTCACTGTGAAGTGCAGGGAGACGGATCAGTGCTGATCCTGCCCCCTGTAAAAAAATAAAAAAAAGTTTAATTAAAATCCCACCCCACTTTACCCAGTTTAATAAAAAATTAACCCCTTCCCTGCCAATTGACCACTGACTACAGTGTTCAATTAGCAGGGATTGCATTTTACTATGATCTGATTTTTTTTTATTAATTAATTTAAGTATTTTAAAATTATAAATTTAGCTAGCTGGGGAGGGTGGAAGTTAGTGGGGAATTGGGGGATTTGGTGTTAGGCTAACTAGGGGTTAACGTTAAAAAAAGTTTTAAAATAAGCTTTAAAAAGTTAAAAAAAATTAAGTTAAGTTAAAAAGTTTTAATAACGTTTAAGTAAAAAATAAAAAAAAAACCCCCCTTTACCCAGTCCAAATAAAAATTAACCCCTTCCCTGCCAGTCGATCACTGCCTACAGTGATCAAAATACAGATCACAGTATTATACTGTGATATAATTTTTTTTAACCCCTGACGATTAACTTTTATTTATTTTTTTAACCCTCAGAGGTTCAATTTATTTAATTAACTAATTTAAATATTGTATAATTAAATATTTTGCTAGCTGGGGTGGGTGGGAGTTATGGGAAAATGGGGAATTTACTGCTAGTGCTTCTTACTGCTAGTGCTTCTTACTGCTAGTTAGGGGTTAACAGTAAAAAATAGCTTAGAAAAATTTTAAATCTGTAAAAAAATAATAAAATAAAAAAGTTTTAAGAAAGTTCAGGAAACTTAAAAAAAAATTAATAAGCAAAACTAAAGTTTAAAAAATAGTTTTAAAAACTTAAAAAATACATTTAAAAACGCTAATTACCACTACACCTGGAACAAACTAGAGAAAAAATGATCCCACGCTAAGGTTCAAAATATGCCTTTTGAATTACACCAAGGTGTATTCTTTAATAAATAGCATGTGTTTGTGGGGAAGTTTCAATAACTAACCATCTAAACTACTCCAAATTGGAACATGGACACAGCGTAAAACTTCGAAGTTAGAAAAAAACTGAATGGCTGCGTCTCAAATGTGCCCCTTCAACATCCACATATACCTGGCAAAGGTACATACGGGGGTATTGCTGTACTCAGACCACATAGCTGAGCAACATATGAAGTATTATACAGTGGTAACACACACAAGGTTTGCAAAATATACTGTGCAAACTCACTGTGTGTGTCAGAAAGGCATAAAAAACGCTTATTACCACTACACCTGGTACAAGCTAGCGGAAAAATGATCCCACACAAAGGTTCAAAATATGCCTTTTGAAATACCCTGGGATGTCTTCTTTAAGAAATGGTATGGATTTATGGGGTATTTGGATTATATAGCCTGGTAAAATACTCTAAAATGGGACATGGGCACAGCGTAAAAATTGAAAGTTTGAAAAAAATGGAATGGCTGTGTCCCAAATGTGCCCCTCTGATGTCCACATATACCTGGCAAAGGTACATACGGGGGTATTTTGTACTCAGCAGACATAGCTGAGCAACATATGAAGTATTATACAGTGGTAGTACACATAAGGTTTGCAAAATCTACTGTGCAAACTCACTTTGTGTGTCAAAAAGGCAGAAAAAACGCTTATTACCACTACACTTGGTACAAGTTAGCGGAAAAATGATCCCACGCTAAGGTTCAAAATATGCCTTTCGAAATACCCTGGGGTGTCTACTTTAAGAAATGGTAGGCCTTTGTGGGGTATTTTGAATTTAAAACCTGCGAAGATGCTTGGAAATTGCACAAAGGCCCAGCGTCAAAATTCAAAGTTTGGTAAAAACGGATATGGCTTGGTCTCCTATATGGCACTGTAGCTTCACGAAATAGTGCCAAATACATTCATTGGGGGTGTCTTTTTACTCAGAAGACTTAGCTGAACATAATTTGGGGGTTTTGAACTTAGTGGCACATATGAAATATACAAAATGCCCAGCAAAAATGCAATCCGTATGTAAAGAAAATGCCCGAAATTATTTTTTACCACATACTTTGGCATATATTGGTGATAAAATGGGGGCATGCTAAGGCACAATATGCACCTTATGAGATACCCTGGAGTGTCTACTTTTACAAATGGTAGGCCTTTGTGTTTTTTTTTTTTTTTGAACAGTCAAACTACTATAATACCCCAAATGGAAGCATAGGCTCATTAATTCCGTCTCTCAAAATTCAACTGTGAATACTGAAAAGGACAGGTCTCCTATATGGCACTGTAGCTTCACAAAATAGTGCCAAAGACATACAATGGGAGTGTCATTTTACTCAGCAGATGTAACTGAACACAAAATAAAACTTTATAGAGGAATAGCACATACCAACATTACAAAATACACATAAGAAGTTCTTTGTGTGCCAAAACCCCCCAAAAAACACAATTTTACTCCAATATTTAGCAGAGGTTGGCGGTGAAATGGCTACGTAGAAAGTGTCAAAACAACCTTAGGTAAATAGCCTGTGGTGTCTACTTTATATAAATATATACTTTTGTTTGCCAATTTTGTTTTATTTTATGACTATTAAGCTTACAAGACAAACATACCAAATTCTAAAATTGCTCCACATTAAAATTGTATTTTACTCCTTGTGCTTTGTGACCTGTAACTACCAAAAAAAACTTAAAATCCCAGACACATTATATATTCTGTAAATCAGAACAACTAAATGAATTTATTTTTAATTACTTTCCTTAACCTGCACTAATTGTGCACACATTATTATTGCAAAAACTGTAAAAAAATTTTAGTAAAATGCAAATTGCAGTTGAACGCAAACAGCAAAAAATGCTGTTGTCATTAAGGGGTTAATGGATAATTTTGCGTGGTGGAGTTATGGTAGTGATAAAAATGACTGGGTGGTCTGTATACACTCGAGCAGTTAACATTTTAAAACAGACCCAAATAGTATCATCTTTTATCATGATGACTTGTTCTCCATGCGTTCCACCTATCCCAAAGTGTGGAATAGATTGAATTAGATGGGTATTTTGTAGTAAATTTGTTTTTTTTAATATATCGCTTGTCCATAGAGCCTAAGACTCTCTGAAAGAGAGGTAAGGAGGTGGATTTCCGTGCCTGAGCAATCTGCTGTTGCTCTGTACGAATGTGTAAAATAAGTAATTAGTAATTTCTTGGAGGGGTGTAAATGGAAAAGCTAGAAGTAGATTATACAGTGGGTTAAGGGGAAGGTCTACTACAGTGACATTTGTGGCTAGTTTACCGTTACCCTAAAGGGATGTATAACGGTACAAGTATTTAGGGGTATTTGATGGAGGCTTGTAGGCACCATATACCATGGATAGATGATTTTCCTGTGCTGTTCAAATTGTGTGGAAGAGTGAAGCAGCCCATTCTGAACAGTGTATATCTGCGGCCATTGAGTATAGAGATAATTCAAGAGATAATAACATTCTGACTTCCAATTTTTAGCAACATTAGAGCTTGGAAAGGGTGTTTTATTGGAGATCCATTTACAACCATTTGCAATATAAATACATTCAAATGGTGTTAACAAGGGCAACTGGGTACCTCCAAGTCTACCCTGTATTTTATTTATTTTTGGTCAATCTGTATTTTATTTGCGTATGTAGTACAATACAAGCGTGAGATGCCACAACAGCATGTAGAACAATAACTGACATTATAATCAAAGCACTGTCATGGCATGTGATTGAGATGCACATGTTTTGTTTTTTTGCATAACAGGCGAAACAAGATAGATTAGCTAAGCAGCTGTGGATCCCTCGAAGCAGGCTTAGGACTGCACCTATGTTATAGCGACTAGCATGCGATAAGAGCATATGAGACTGTAAGGCCTGAGGCACAGGGGTGTGAGTACCGGAGGCTTCATAAGTGAGCTGTGTTACCCAGGGCCAAGAATAATTAAGACTCATAAGCCACAAGATTATACAAGAGTAGAGGCATTTCCGTGATTATCCTAAATTAACTTTGTATGTACATTCTCAGAGAGAGTAGCCAAGCCTCATGTTTAGGTATAGAAGACATATCATTAGGGTAAAGCGTATTACGCATAAGTAGTCATTTGGCTCGCTTTGGAAACAAAACTAGGTGCAGTGCAAAGATTACGATCTAATCATCTTGCTAGCGAGTAACATATGTACATAGGACCAGCTTGCTATAACAGAAATAGGGTAAGAGTTACCCCCCAGACTACATTCCCCGGTTTTAGCTGCAATGCAGAATGTGATGAAAGCATCAGTAGGAAACTAACAACATATAGCTCTGTGAACAGGTATCCGCAGGTCGTGGCTGGGGATTGTATAATGTGCATGGAAGTCCAGCGTCCAGTGTAGTAGGAAGCTAGGCAAGGCTGTGCCCATCCTCCTTCAAGTCCTGGACTGTTGTGAAGGCCGGCATTGTGAGGCCACAGACTCTGGGGCTCTGAAATGAGTCTTTCCCTTATGGGGACAGCAGAAGATCTTGGTGTTATAGCGCCGCCAGCAGAGATGGGTCCTTAGCCACTGTGGTAGATGCAGGTGGATTATATTGATGTAGATTAATTTAGAAATAAACAAATATGTTTAAATGTCTATCTGTTCCTGTCCAAATCTGAGATGATTAAATTGCGTATACGCAGAAGTAAGCTCACACTGACACATGGAGTTCAGGTTAAAAGCACTTCAGAAAATTTAATGCCATCTAGTTGGAAAACAGTTATGCAGACCTTTTTAAAGGCAAAATGACATCATCATTGAATATCAGATAATAACAAATAAACATCATTAATTGGATTAAATGTTATGTGACTATATCAGTGTCCACCCATCAATATTATTAATTGGCTCAGGGATTTGAGTGACTAGCTAGGTGTCCTCCCACCGGGAGGTGGTATTGTTCTGGACAAGGGTGTGGACAGAAGGCTCAGGCGCCATTTTTCCCAGCATGAGGTTTACTCGGTGGAAAGGGGGGCTTGAGCGTCATTTTACACAGTCAGTGATGTCAATCTTGTGGTCAGGTGCAAGGTTCTTTTATGAATAGAACATTTCATTAGTACAGTGTTCTCATGGCCTTGGCTCTGGCCTTGGTTATACTTTGTTGCATGTTACAGGAGATTCAATAATTCCGGAGTCAGCTATGTCTTTATAGAAAATACAGTCTCTGTTCATTGTATTAAATGTTGCTGGGAAATTCTGTCATGTAATGTAGTTTAAGATGGAGAATCTGTCAGGTAATGAGGACAAAATGGAGGGTTTGTCACAGTGTGAGGTTAAAATGGAGTTAGTACAATAATTCAGTACAAGTTCAATAAAGATTTTTAATAATTCTACATCAGTCCCCCCTATGAAATGTTAAATTCTAAAAGATAAACTTCATTGGTTAGTTTCAGAAGACAGGTTAGCCCAAAGGCACAAAACCCTATGAAGTAACGGTTCTTAAAGTCTTCTTAGTTCTTCAGAGGGACATCATAAATAGACAAGCTTACATTACCATATGGACCTGTGTTATCTGGAATATAGGCACAACAAGTCATGGTGACAGGTAAACGTTGTTGGTTGCAATAGATATAATAAATGCAAATCAAAATATTATTATTATTATTAGCAGTGACGGTTGGGAAAATGGACTCAAACTTTCCTTTTACTGCAAAATCATCTGGTACCCCCCTTGGCACACCTATGGCATCAATATATATATATATGTGTCAACTTTCCCTTTAGAGGGGTGCTCCTCTTTATGTTCTGAAGCATGAATGTGGTGTGTCAAGAGTACCTTGTCATGTATTATGTGTATGGACATAATAACCTTGGCTAGGGCACATTTGCTTATGCATTGTAGTATTAAACCTGTCCCACGCTACATCAGCGTGGGTGGACTCGGATCATTTAGTCAATATTAATATCACCACAAACTCAGGATGGACAAATAATCCTGAGGAAGCTTGGCGTTTGGATCTCTTCAGCTTCACGAGGTCTCCTTTTGGGGTCCTCGGCTTTCCATCGATGGCAGGTGGTCAGGCATTATTATGGCCATCAAACACCTACTTGTTGGTATCTTTTTATTTATTTATTTTTTTTATTAACAAGTCAAAAGTGTGTCAAAATCAACAAATGTCACTTCTCATGTTGCAGAGAGAGAGAGAGAGAGAGTCTTGAATCTGGAACAATGAATCCACTGAGTGATCTCTGCAACTTTCACAATGCACTATTGGGTATATGGTCTTGGTTGTCACATTGATGACCGGCTAGGCTTCTGGCCATCCTGACAAAATGTCTATTATAACTAGTGCATATTTGACCCAGCAGCTCTTTGTCACCTTGATTCTTGAAAGGGATAGTGAGAGTTAGCTAGGTGCTTAGGATTCTCCTCCTCTTCTGCCTGAGCTGTCTTTGGCACAAATAACACAGGATCGGTAGTAACTGATGATTAGAGGAGTAATTCTAGGTACTTTATAGTATTTAGAGATCAGAGAGTTCATGAGGGTCTTGGATGGGTATAAAGTTCCATGGGCTCACTGCCCAGTACATGTTTTTGGGTAAACAGAGCTTGAGAGTGTTGGAGTACAGCCCGTCTTCAAGGGTTGCCCCATTCTGTTTTTCCAGCTTTGTATTTCTTCAGGGTCAGCAGCTGCTTGTCATTCTTTCAGAAGCTTGAGATCTGTAGGTAGGATCTACATGGTGAGTATAGAAGTTTCTTTAGCGGACACCATTCTGTCCACTTCCCTTGGTGCACTTGTGGCTTGGTTGGCAGCTTTTAGTCAGCTGAGTGGTGCTTCTTATCTTCCAGATTGATCCAAAATAATGTGCTGCACCCAGGGCATATCTTGAGTCAGTGTAGGTATTGGCATGTCTTCCTTCAGGCATTTTGTATGCCACTGAGAAGGCTGTCAATTCAGCGTCTTGAGCAGATGTGGGTGAGGAAAGTGAAGATGCTTGACGTACCTGATCTTCTGTAGCAACAGCAAATCCAGTATGGTACCTTTCCTCTTTATCCGCAAACAGAGTGGAGTCAGGATCTGGTAAAGCTACTGCATGCTCTGTTGAAAGGTGTCTTGTTTCTTCTTTCATCTGTTCAAAACAACCATGAGGAGCAGTAGAAGAGGTTTCCTCACCTATTTCTGTGTGAGATTGGGGGGTATTTGTCTTTCTATTTACAGTTCTCTTGCTGACCCCCCTCTGTAGAGAGTTGTGAATTGATTGTTCATGTTTTGTTCTAATGAGTCAGGTTCCTTTCATGAGATTTCTGGGGACTTAGTGAAGAAAAAACATGAGGGACAGCCACCTCCCTTACAGGTGTCTTACTTCCATGGGAATCTGGGTCAGGACCGCACTATTTCCTTGAGAGTGCCCAAAACAGTTCTTTCATGTCTGAATAATTTTTCGTTAGTGTGGTATTCCCCCCTGGGAAGTGGCGGAAGAGTGGCCAGAGCAACTTTTCTTCAAAATATAATGTTGTCAGGTAGAGGCAGAGTTGTCTATGAGCGGAGGAAATTGGTAAGGAATAAGAAGGGAGGAAGCATATAAAGGATATAGATATGGTGGTGGGGAGATGGAAGAATGAGTAGTGGATAGAGTGAGAGGGGAAGAAGGTGGAGTAGGAGGAGAAGGTGGAGTAGAGGGAGGAGTAGGAGGAGGAGAAGGAGGAATAGAGGAGAAGGTGGAGTAGAAGGAGAAAGTGGAGTAGAGGGAGGAGTAGGAGGAAGAGAAGGAGAAATAGAGGGAGGAGTAGGAAGAGGAGGGAGGAGTAAGAGCAGGAGGAGGGAGGAGGAGGAGTAGAGGAGAAGTAGGAGGAAAGAGGAGAAGGTGGAGTAGAGGGAGGAGTAGAAGGAGGAGAAGGAGAAATAGAGGGAGGAGTAGGAAGAGGAGGGAGGAGTAAGAGCAGGAGGAAGGAGGAGGAGGAGTAGAGGAGAAGTAGGAGGAAAGAGGAGAAGGCGGAGTAGAGGGAGGAGTAGGAGGAGGAGTAGAGGAGAAGTAGGAGGAGAGAGGAGAAGGTGGAGTAGAGGGAGGAGTAGGAGGAAAAAGTGGAGTAGAGGGAGGAGTAGGAAGAGGAGGGAGGAGTAAGAGCAGGAAGAAGGAGTAGGAGGAGGAAAAGGTGGAGTAGAGGGAGGAGTAGTAGGAGAAAGTGGGGGACTGTAGATGAAGGGGAGGGATCGGTGGGAGGAGTAAGCAGGGGTGGGCAGGTAAGGGAGCAGACAGGTGATGTAGCAATGGAGGGTACATCAGAAATCAAGACTAGGTAGAAATGCAATGGAGGCTGCAAATAGCCCATGTACAACAACTATTAACTGGCCCTATGCTTTCCCTAGAGAAAAATAATAAAAGGCTAACATGCTCATCTTGTCTCCACAAGCCTCGAACGTTTCACTCCGTGGGTGTCCCGCAGCGGCTAGCCCGCCACATCTCCCACACCAGACTTGTGCCCGTGGAGACAGACGCTATCCCTGACTCTCGTTCTTTATTTTATTAATTTATATCTAACATCCCAAAATGTAATTCCTACTTATATCACAAATATACATTATCACAATTTTATGTCTCGCAAATGGGATAAAATGTATTCTACTCTTCACTGATAATGTATATTTAAAACATACAAAATAGACAAATAACATTGTCTTCTGCAAAATAAATGAAAAAGAAAATGGAGATTTTGTTAAGCATTGTTAAACAGCTATACCTGAATTCACATTTCTTGTTCTCCAGTTCCTGGCTGTTAATGGCAATGTACAATGTAATAGAGCAGCAGAAAATGCTAGCAGAATGCTTGGTTGCATAGGGAGAGGTATTAGCAGTAGGAAGAGGGAAATGCTCATGCCATGGTACAGAACACTGGTGAGACCTCACTTAGAGTACTGGATACAGTACTGGAGACCATATCTTCAGAAGGATATGGATACCTTAGAGAGAGTTCAAAGAAGGGCTACTAAACTGGTTCATGGATTGCAGGGTAAAATTCACCAGGAAAGGTTAAAGGATCTTAACAGGTATAGCTTGGTGAAAAGACGAGACAGGGGAAATATGATAAAAGCATTTTAAATATATAAAGGGAAACAACACAGTAAAAGTGGAGACTATATTTAAAAGAAGGAAAACTACCATAACAAGAGGACATAGTCTCAAAAATAGAGGGACAAAGGTTTAAAAATAGTATCAGGAAGTATTACATTACTGAGAGGGTAGTGGATGCATGGAATAGCCTTCCAACTGGAGTGGTAGAGGTTAACTCAGTAGAAGTGTTTAAGCATGCGTGGGATAGGCACTTGCTGCTAGTAACAGATCTAGAATTAATATACTATAATGCCCAAAGTCTCAATTCCTATGCATATGCAATAATAAAATATCTGGGCTTACAACAAAAATTATGTTCGTCAGTCTTTAAACTTGGCTTATTCATTTGTTAATAGTTATGCTTATAATGTTAACTGGTTCCTTTTCAATTCGATCAAAACATTTTGAAACCAATCCCTAATTGTATTACCATTTGTTCAAGAAATCTTGGTTTATTAGAACTTTCTTTTAGTAAATGTTCTTTAAGATAACCCCTCTTCCAGCATGTTATCAATCTTTGTACACAAAGTTAAAACACACTTGTTACTTATACGTGAAACGATAGACATATATATTCTATCTACATATTAACCATTACTTGTCACAGACACTTTCCTGATATAGGGAAACTAATAGTAGGATAATTTTAGTAATTGTAACTTTTTTGTTCATAATATATGGGAATTAAGGAAGACAGCATGTCTTAGGATTAGATGAGCGTGGTAGAAGTAGATCTCGTCAGCCTTGGATGGCCAGAATTGACACGATATATGGGCGGATATGACTTCACTAAGGGCAGAGTGAGGGCAGGAGGAGGCGTGGGTACTAAGGACAACCTTCTTTTGTTCTAGGGGCCATTTTCTTTTAGGGCATTCCAGCTTGCAGTAGCTTTACACTAAATTATGGCTCAATACATTTAACAGCCCGTGAAGCTTTGGAATAACATGGTGCAAAAAAATAAACTCACGGGATGCAACCAACCTCCCCCATCATTCACCAGCTATTAATCACTCAACACGTCCAAATACATATACAACGCCACGGAACCTGCTGGCGTCGCACAAATGGCAGCAGCAACAACACACAAACCCTAGAAACCTCCTATACGACACATCACTCCTATGTAAGTAGCAAAATACACAATTAGAATATTTCCGAGCAAAAATTCCATTGCTAAGTTCTTAATAACTCTACGGAACACAAATCTGAATCGCACTGAGTCCCAAACACGCCCCCCCTCCTCCTCCCTCCCCTGTCTCACAGAAGGCAAAAAGGGAGGGGTAGGAGAGGGGGGACTGCAAGCATGACATTTTAACCATGTCAGTGCTGGAAAGACAGTTACGTCACAATTATTGCAAAAGCAAAGAGACTCAGTGAAACTGAATACAAAACCCCCACCCTCTACCAGGGTAATGGCTAACACAAAATACAAAAACAATTATTATAATATACATATATTCCTAACCCTTTGTGATTTAGTTCTTCCTCAACCCAACCTTCTTGCTGAATAGCCTTCGCTACTCTGTACCATGCTTCAGCTGTCTTTAATAAATCATTATTTGCAAGCTTGCCTCTCTTCTCCATCAATAATCTACGCCAACTTTCTGGTTGCAATCTACCGCATGTCGGCACAGCAATTTTACATACTTTTGCAATCTTTTCAACACCTTTAACCATCTCCTCACCCTCTCTGTCATCAACTAAATCACATGCTAACCAGCCCTTACTGGGCTTACTTAAATCCTGCCCCATAATCCCTTTTCCCCTACACCAGCGTCCTAGATATAGGGAAAGACAAGGAAAATTGAACAGGAACGTCTACAATGCTCGACTGCCACTTGAGAATTGTGGGCCCTTCTCAAGTGCGTCTTCCCAAAACGTAGACTAGTCACTGAATCCGCCTACCCGGGGTGGTAGACACGGATTGGAGCGAGGTGAGAAGTGTGTGACCAATCACTTCTCTATTAAGAGGAATGGGAGTGGATAGTATAATAGTACAGGAAGTGTAGAAAAGGTAAAAGGTAAGGAAAAATCCTTAGAGACAGACACAGGAGTTTGAATGACTCCTATTAGACAAACAAAACAACAATACAGTTGAAATACAGTGCATGCATCACAGTTCAAATGAAATCAACAGTAATCCTTTAATCATGTGCTTACTCCAAAGTCACCTCCCTCAATCTCGTAGTGTCCCCGCTCGGAAGAACGACTTTCGTAAGTCTCACTACCAGCGGCCAAGGATAACAGCTAACACCGGTCCGAAATCCATATGCCTCCCTCGTTACAGCAGTCCACTTAACAGTGGCCGCGCCACCCTCACCCTCGTAGTGCCCCTATAAACCCACTTATAAGTCTCACTACCACGTGATGCGGAAAACAAGCAATGCCTACTTGAATCCCCCCAGGAAACAGAGTCCCCTGCCACAAGACTAAGTCCCCTACCACAATTAAATAATCAGGAAGCCTCCAACTCAACTAGAGCCGGAGGATCCGGGTCTGGAAGCCCCCAACTCAACTAGAGCCGGAGGGTCCGGGTCAGGAAGCCCCCAACTCAACTAGAGCCGGAGGGTCCGAAAGCGCACAGTGAAGCTAGCTAGGCTATCAAAGTGACACAAAGAAGGATCACAGGAAATTATGAGTCTACACAAAATCCACAGTTCCAACACTCCTCTTTTTCCTTACAGCCACAGCCACGAGGCTCCTAAAAGAGGTAAACAGGCAAAGAAGACCCCCAGGAAAACTTCCACAGGTCTACCCCCCTTTTTCCCTACAGCCACAGACACGTTGCTCCTAAAAGGAGTAAAACAGGCAACAGGACTCCAGGCAAATCCCCCGGGTCCACCCCCCTTTATCCCAAAAGGGGGCAACAGACAAACACAGGACCCCCAGGCAAACTACCACAGGTCCACCCCCCTTTTATCCCAAAAAGGGGAAACAAATAAACACTCAACCCGGGCACTTAACTAAAACAGGCCAATTCAAACACACCCAGGCAACAGATAGACTAAATGCAGGTAAACAAGTGAGTAACGAGACACCGGGCAAGATATTACCTGTCTTTGATGTCCTCCCGGGAAGCAGTCACAGACACGTGGACGGGTCAATCAAAGGGGCCGGAACATACCGGTGGCTCTGCAGAAGTCTCTACCGTGTACCTGGAGGTGATCAGTCTCCTTTCCTACCCCCAGGACTCCCCCGTCCAACAGCATCTTCCTTAGGACGGCTCACCGGCCAGACATAGCCCGATGCCCCACGTTGGAAAGCGCCAAATTGATGTAGATTAATTTAGAAATAAACAAATATGTTTAAATGTCTATCTGTTCCTGTCCAAATCTGAGATGATTAAATTGCGTATACGCAGAAGTAAGCTCACACTGACACATGGAGTTCAGGTTAAAAGCACTTCAGAAAATTTAATGCCATCTAGTTGGAAAACAGTTATGCAGACCTTTTTTAAAGGCAAAATGACATCATCATTGAATATCAGATAATAACAAATAAACATCATTAATTGGATTAAATGTTATGTGACTATATCAGTGTCCACCCATCAATATTATTAATTGGCTCAGGGATTTGAGTGACTAGCTAGGTGTCCTCCCACCGGGAGGTGGTATTGTTCTGGACAAGGGTGTGGACAGAAGGCTCAGGCGCCATTTTTCCCAGCATGAGGTTTACTCGGTGGAAAGGGGGGCTTGAGCGTCATTTTACACAGTCAGTGATGTCAATCTTGTGGTCAGGTGCAAGGTTCTTTTATGAATAGAACATTTCATTAGTACAGTGTTCTCATGGCCTTGGCTCTGGCCTTGGTTATACTTGCATGTTGCATGTTACAGGGGATTCAATAATTCCGGAGTCAGCTATGTCTTTATAGAAAATACAGTCTCTGTTCATTGTATTAAATGTTGCTGGGAAATTCTGTCATGTAATGTAGTTTAAGATGGAGAATCTGTCAGGTAATGAGGACAAAATGGAGGGTTTGTCACAGTGTGAGGTTAAAATGGAGTTAGTACAATAATTCAGTACAAGTTCAATAAAGATTTTTAATAATTCTACATCAGTATCCCCTGGGGCCTTCAGCCCAAGCGGGGCAACTGCAGAGGAAGGATTATGGATTATGCCTTGTGGAAGGATTATGCCCAGAGAGGGACTGCTCACATTCTCTTGACCTCGTTCTCCCTCCCGGTTCTGAGCTGGTGACACCGTGATACTGGCTCACAGCTTTGCAAGGAAGCTTTCAAAGAACTTGTCCACATTGGTAAGCAGGCGTTCAAATGCGTCATGCATGGTTGGAGCATCCGCCATCTTGGGAAAGCCTGCAACACGTTTCTGTGTAATTTCATAGTCTGCAGAAATACACGGGGTAGGTCGAGGGGGGTCCCAGGATGACCCCCACCGATCCAAAGGGCGGGGGTGTAGTTTAGTACTTGCTACACTCTGCCGAGTTAAGGGCTTGGAGAGCATCCGTCCGTACTGAGGTGGGCCACAAGCCTTGATTATTATTATTTATATAGCGCCATCAGACTCCGTAGCGCTGTAGAATGGGTGGACTAACAGACATATAATTGTAGCCGATGCGGGCGTTACGGCGGTGGAGGGGCCCGAGTTTGGTATCCCCCGATACACCGGTTCCCCCCTGTCATGCTGATCGCCAGTAGCGGTTAACGGCTCCAGAGTATACTCCGTTTTTCAGGTCCAGGCAGAGGAGCTCAGACAATGCACGGCTGTCCCGCTTGGCTGACAGGCTCCACCCCCCACCCTGTTTTTTTAACTGGAATATGAAAGAATGGAGTTAAGGTATGAGTAATATGAACTCTCAAGTAAATCATAGGTATCTGTTAGCTCTTGGACAGCTATAAGATATAAAGTATCTCAGGAAGTAGGAAGAAATGCCATTTCCGGACGGTGTTGGGGGTAGCCACAGAATATGAGCTATGGTATGGGGTTCTAGGTGCTTGTTTTCCAAGTTAACCTAATGGGGGGGTGTCTGTGGAGCTCCAATGTGTAAAGGTTGAAGCTAAAATGGTTGTATGGTAATATCTTAAGGGGGTCAGGAACCCCAAGTTCTCTCAGGGTGACCATAACCTGATGAAGTCTCAGGGCTATCATCATTTTTTTACCATCTCAGTGGTTATTGTTTTGAAATAAGAAGCTGGTAGCTGCAGTGTGAGGTTATTAAAGAAATACTACAATCTGGGCAGAATGGTTATTTGAAGAGTAGCTATACGATCCGATCAGGACAGAAATAATGAAGACCAGGATTACAAGAGCAATTACAAGTATTCCAAGTTTTAATGTAGTTTGCTGGAAATATTTCAGATGGGTTCTTGGTAATCGTAAGTCCTAAATATGTAAGACTATCTGTGTCCATTCAAACAAGAAAGTATAACTAAAATTGATTGCAAGTGTGTTGCGAAATTCCAATACACATTGCTGGCATCTTGTTGTGGTGGGATGAGTAATTTAAGATACTATTATACGTCTTCTGCCAATAGGGATGGGAGTAATAAAAGCGGCTGAGTAAGGGATAATAAATCATCATTTGCAAATGCGCTAACCTTAAAGAGACATTCTCATCACCAAAACAACTTTATCATAATGAAGCCATATTTTTTTTTTGGTCATGCCTCTGAAGTCTCACTGCTCATTTTTCTGTCATTTAGTAGTTAAATCTCTTGTTTCTGTTTATGCAGCCCTAGCCACACCTCCCCTAGCTGTGACTGACACAGCCTGCATGAAAAAAATTTCAATCAGATGTTACTTACTTCGAATGTTTTTATCGCCTGCTCTGGAAATGGAAATTGAATTACATACAAGAGGCTCCTGATGGGTCTAGCAAACTATTAACAGAGCAGGAGATAAGTCACATGCAGGGAGGTGTGCCTAGGGCTGCATAAAAAAATATTTAACTCCTAAATGACAGAGAATTGAGCGGTGACCCCTTCATGGGGCATGATTTATACATCAAACCTGCTTCATTCAGCTAAAGTTGTTTTGGTGATTATAGTGTCCTGTTAACGTCTCTCATTCCCATATCCACCCCTTTAGTATCAGGAACCAGAAATGGTTCTAGGGCTAGAACATACAACAGGAGGAACTGGTACCCCTGTCATGTGTTGTTGGGTCTAGGAAACAGCTATAAAATATATATATATGTGTGCATGTGGTGTAGTATATAACACCAGTATAGATTAAATGAAATCAATCAGAAAACCTGAATTCGTGAAGCATTGCATTTAGGAAGCTCAGGCGATGAAACAGTTCTTCTGCATGAAGGACCATTAAAAGTCCACCAAGTTGGAATCAGGGACAGTTTCCTGGTGTTATCCACTCATTGTCTACCTTTTACAAATCCTGTCTGATCTTTGGCTATTAAGGGTGGGAGTAAACTGTTGAAAACAGTTCACAAGAGTAGGAAAGGGGTCGGTGTAACACCTGAGTAGTTCTTAGAAGATATATGTAACGATAAGACGGAAAAACATACGGGAACTGATAGTTTAGTATGTTAAAATGTTCTGGTAAGAAATCAGGTAAGTAAGACGTACACTTACACTTTTGTGGTGCTTCAATTCAGCTCCAACTTTAGCAGTTGGGTGGAATGATCCCCGCCTTGGGATATAGTGTAGCACAGCAGGTAGTCTTCATAACGATGGATGTTCTCAAGGATACATAAAAGTAGAAGATATGTAATATTTCACACATAAAATACTAAAAGTAATTTGGTGTAAAATTGTACATTCACATATTAAGGAGCCTCTTTTATTGTCACCTGCTCAGACTCTATAAGGACTACTAAGGTGCTACACCAACCCTTTTGCTATATTTGACTTTACCGGACAAGAGAGACATCAGATTTGGATGGTAGGCTGCCTCATTGAACTATACCAGTACCCACAAGCGCTGCATTCCCTCTTCTTTTGAATTCACAATAAGTGGCCAGTAACATGTCAGAGGGTAAGGTCCCCTTTGTAGCTGCTGTGTAAAATACCTTGAGAAAGTATGTCCATTTATTTTGGTGCACTTATAATATAGATTAGAACAGCCTCCCGGGCCAGGGGATTTCCCTTTGGGCAATTGTTTAATGACTTGCAAAAGTTCCTCCAAAGTGATGGGAGATCTGAGGTCAAATTGTTGTTGGTACGATAAGCTTGGCAGAACTAGTTTAGATAACTAATTGGAGATCTCAGGTGTACAGTTGGAAGTAAAAGGTAGAAAGTTCCTGAGCATTTTTAGAATGACCTTTTAAAGGGGGATTATAGGCAACCAGACCATTTCATCTCATTGAAACACATGGCATAAATAGTGCTATTACCACTGCGTTTAATGCTTCGGAATGCCCATACTCTTTGTATATGGGCCCCAATTTAACACAGAATTCCTTTCCACTCCTTAAAATACATTGGAAATGAGCTTGTCTTCATAAGCTTTGCCTCTAGTAATATACAATTTTTATCTAATCTGACTGAGCATTTTGGGAAATGTAGTTCAATAAAATCTGGGAAGTTAGAGTGAGCCATGGATAACTTACCTTATGTGCTTATAGGTAGGAAGATTAACATACTGTCATTAGATTGTTACTTTGACCAATGATATACTGGAGCCATAATTATTTCCAGGTTGTGTTTAACAAGACGTGGCTCGTTATTTGGCGTAACTCCGATAGAAAGCTGGGAACTCCATCACCGGCCTATCCTGCCAATTCAGCAATGACTCAAATCGCAGTTTGCCTTTTTTTTTTTTCTTTTAATTTAACTGAGCATCGTTACTGAGTAAATTATGGAAAGCCAATTTTCTAATGGGAGCCTATAATGTCGCAATTTGTGTGCCTTACTCTTCGGAATAAATGCGTGGAGACATGTTAAATCCAGAGTGTGATTTGTTACTGTGTTTTATAGTCGTGCTGAGGTGGCTTCGAGAACCAGAGTAGAAGAGGTTTAATGTTTCTATACACCGCATCTATACATCTTTAATATACAGTAATAAACATTGATGTTATTTACTCAGTTATGGACACTGAGAAGGAGTATATCAACTAATGTAAGGTTTATACA
The DNA here is from genome assembly GCF_036172605.1 of Pelobates fuscus. Classification (NCBI taxonomy): domain Eukaryota; kingdom Metazoa; phylum Chordata; class Amphibia; order Anura; family Pelobatidae; genus Pelobates; species Pelobates fuscus. The sequence continues at coordinate 102,788,957 of NC_086328.1, read as the reverse complement.
GTCGTATTAGTCAATGCACCATATGAAGCATTTTATAAACTGCCTCCCTTGCATTTCTTAAAATAAATCTTTATTTAAATTAAATACAAATCAAAACATCACAAGGTCTGACAGTAAAACAAATGAGGCTTTTTATTTAATCAGTAGAAAATAAAAAAACGGTAGAAAGAAGAAAAAGAAAATAAAAATAAAGTTCACAAGGAATGACCTCATAAGGGGAGAGTCTCCATTTATGTTGATCAGTTTTTTTTCTTATGCACTATGGAATGATGGGAGCTCGTTAACAAATCACACCTTCTGATTGGCTACAGACATCAAATCCTCATCTTTATTTGAAAGTGAACACTGAAGGTATGAAATATGGGATGTGTATTGCTTTAAAGAAATTTAACCATGTTCTGTAAAACATTTGGTGGAAGTTATGATCAAGAAATAAAAATCACTTTCTAGATCACTATAGTACGTGGGATCAAAAGGATGATTGAACATTCATTTATCAGCAACACTTTCATATATCTCCTGAGAAAATCTGTAAGTGAGCATAAAGTGCAGTTAGTTTGTAACAGTCAAGCAGAGTGATGGCAGACTGTTGGTTACAAATTGGCTATTTTAGTCTGAATTTTATCATTCAGATTTTAATTCACTTCAGTTCTGTGTTTGAGAAACCTTGTTGGTAGAATCCAGAACATTTCAGTTGTTCTTTAAGGACTATTGATTCCCTTAGAGCAGTGCTCCTCAACCCTCTCCTCAAGACACACCTAACAGTCCAGGATTAAGGGATTACCTGGGTGTGTCTAAAGTGTAGACCCCGAGGTGTTTTTATTTTCTCTTTTTTCTAAAAACCTTAGACCCCCCCTGTTAATCCCTAAATCCTGGACTGTTAGGTGTGCCTTGAGGAGAGGGTTGATATATTTAAATATCCGTAAAATAATGATTACTCACCTCATTCCCACCGCCTCTCCGCTGCAGCCTCTAGGGTGACGTCACTCACTAGCCCCTCCAATCTAATGCTTCTCATAGATTTAAAAAAGCAATGCGCAGCCAAACGCTGCACTCCTCCAATCAAATCGGCAGCATTTTATTCTAGGTTTCAATCAAATCGGGAGAAGGAAGTGCCTCTAGCAGTCAGGCACTAGAGGTGGATTTAACTCCGCAATGAAAACATTGCCGTATCTACAAAACATCAATGTTTTACACAGCAGGGTTAACCCCTTCAGGACCGGCCTGTTTTTGCGATGTTTGTACGTTAAGGACCAGAGCAGTTTTAACACTTTTGTGGTGTTTGTGTTTAGCTGTAATTTTCCGCTCTCTCATTTACGGTTCCCATACAAGTTATATACTGTTTTTTTCACGACAAGAAGGGCTTTCTTTACATACCAGTATATATATTATGTCATATATTGTATTTAAAAAAAATAATAAAATATGGTGAAAAATAAAAAAAAAAACATGTTTTTGGACTTTTACTTGAAAAATCTTTTACTTATCTACAAAAGCTAATGAAAAAAACTGCTAAATAGATTCAAAATTTTGTCCCGAGTTTAAAAACACCCAGTGTTTACATGCTTTATTGCTTTTTTTTGCAAGTTATAGGCCTATAAATACAAGTAGGAAATTGCTGTTTCAATATATATATATTTTAAATGTATCAATAGTGACATTGTTACACCGTTATCTGTCATAAATCCCCGAAACACACCTAACATGTACATATTTTTTAAAGTAGACAACCCAGGGTATTCAAAATGGGGTATGTCCAGTTTTTTTTAGTAGCCACCTAGTCACAAACACTGGCCAAAGTTAGCATTTATATTTGTTTGTGTGTTAAAAATGCAAAAAACGCTAACTTTGGCCGGTGTTTGTGACTAAGTGGCTACTAAAAAAAGCTGAACATACCCCATTTGCAATACCTTGGGTTGTCTTCTTTCGCAAATGGTATGCCATCATGGGGCTAATTCTCATTCCTTGGCTACCATACGCTCTCAAAGGCAACCTAACCAATCTGACAAATTTCAATAAAAAAAAAAAAAGTAAAATCAAGCCTTATATTTGACCCTGTAACTTTCACAAACACTATAAAACCTCTACATGTGGGGTACTGTTATACTCAGGAGACTTCGCTGAACACAAATATTAGTGTATCAGAACAGTAAAATATATCACAGCAATAATATCCTCAGTGAAAGAGCTGTTTGTGTGTGAAAAATGCAAAAAACTTCACTTTCACTGACAATATCATCGCTGTGATATGTTTTACTGTTTTGAAACACTAATATTTGTGTTCAGCGAAGTCTCCCGAGTAAAACAGTACCCCCATGTACAGGATTTAGGGTGTCATAGAAAGTTACAGGGTTAAACACAGTGCTAGCAAATTAAATTATCTGGACTTTTGGCCTGGGTTGGCAGGCAGGTCCCTCAAATTGCAATCATTAAAATTACTTAATTAGGTAAAAATATTACATAAATATGCACGTAGAATTTTAATATATATACATATTTATATTTGACGTCTACGTGTATATTTATGAAATTATTTATGTAATTATGTATGTGGACATATGTATATTTCGTATTATTTTTATTTATTTATACATAGATATATATATCATTACATTCTAAGTATATTTTGATATAAATATATATATATCAATATCAAAATACTGTTAGAATAAAACTGAATATATATATATAATTTTTTTTTAATTATTAAAAATTATTTTTATTTTTTGTTATTTATTTTTATTAACATATTATTTGTATTTTATAATAATATATATATACCATATATATAGTTATTATATATATTGTATATATTCGTGTGTAATTTAAATATAAGTGTATTTTTATAATTATATACGTATATATAAATATAAAAATACACTTAGTGTGACATTATATATATGATATATATACATATATTATATATAGGTATATATAGATATAATACATGTATATATAGCATATATATACATATATTTTTTTTTTTTTTACACAGATTTTTTTTTTTACACTTTATTTTGGATTTTTCACTTGCAGGGAGACTGCCTGTCAGCACAGACAGTCCCCCTGCAGGCAGACACATGGACACCTATTGCGGTCATGTGATCGAGTGATCACATGGCCGTGGGGTCCTGATCTGCCGAAGGGGGACTGCCTGGGCAGACAGGCAACCCCCCTGGACCGGGTGGAGCACTGATCGCCGCCGTGGGACCGACGGCGATCAGGTAAGTAGCCCAAAACCGTTATGACGGTTCAGGACCGTCAGCGGTCCAAACGCACGTTTTACCGCTGACGGTCCTGAACCGTCAGCGGTCGTTAAGGGGTTAAAGGACCACTATTGTCACTTCCTCTAGGCAGATTCCAAGCTAGGGAGCAGTTCAGAATAGTTGCTGGGCCTGCTGGAGACTTGTGTACAATGGAAGTTCTTTAGAACGATCAGTTATGGGATGACTTCTCAAGTGGGGCTATTGGCATCAAAATTCCATTTGTTTCCATAGTGATTGCTGCATTTTTTATACAAAACTGAATGTATAGTGAGAGAGAGAGAAAATGCAGTCAGAAAAAATATTTGCCGCGCATGTGCATTACGTCTCCCCATAGGAAAGCATTGAAAATGAATTTCAATGCTTCCCTATGGGGAATAGAGCGACGCTGGAGGTCCTCACACAGCGTGAGGACGTCCAGCGACGCTCTAGCACAGATAATCTGTGCTAGGGACCAGGAAGTTCCCTCTAGTGGCTGTCTAGTAGATAGTTATAAAAAACTGCAATAATTACACTTGCAGGGTTAAGGGTAGTGGGAGTTGGCACCCAGACCACTCCAATGAGCAGAAGTGATCTGGGTGCCTGGAGTGTCCCTTTAATCTTTGTGAGGTGTGAAATAAAATTAAATTTAGAAATCCATATGATCTTACACAAGTCCGGGATGATTATTCAATGGTTTAAATTTCAGGAATGAGAATTCCCCTTTAAATATAGGTACGTATACAAGATACTTCTCCATTGCAGTGACAAATCTTGGAACCCCCTGGCTGCTGGCTGCAGGACTGGGGATGATGGGAATTGGATGTCAAGGATCCTGGTTTAGCTGAAGGTCATAATGTAAATGTAGCCACTATTATAAATATTTGGTAATTACAAGCACAGACATCTGAACCCTGTAAATTCGGTATATTTCACTCTTAAAAGTCAACAATTGTCATAAAATTTATAAATATTCCGTTCCTAGCCTTTTCTGAAAGCACAGAAAATCGCATTTACTCACAAATATCCCACATTCTTACATTTTAAAAAACAACCATTTTACTCTGCTTTTTTTTTTTAATAAAATACACCACAACAACAAACTTTTGACTGGAATAGAGAAAATGTTTTATTTAAAAATAAAATATATATATAAAAAAAAAAAAATTCACTGCTCCTCAAATAATGAAACAACAAACTTTCAACAACAAATTTTCATAGATTGGAAGCTCGTTTAAGCAGGGCTTTTTTTTTTTACCTCTTTTATGCTTGTTATACAAAGGGGATATCTAGAGATTATATATATCTCAACATCTCTGTATAGTCATGGTACGGACTCAATTTAATGATAAAGACACACAGTTTTTGTAATCGTATACAAACATAAAAATAACAGTTTTAATTTTTCATGCACTCATCCTCGATAGAAATATTGGGGGATAAACTATTTAGATACTATAAGGTAACCCTTATCTTACAAGATTTAATATACAGTATTAGCACAGACTTATTATATGTGTCATATAAAAACATAAAAATGGTGAAATGTTTTGTAAAAAACTTACAGCCAAGATTTTCAGAAAAGGCCACCTGGGATGTTATAGCGTATCTGTGTATGGCGGTAATACCTACATACACTGGGCTCAAACCAAGCATCTGTCCCATACAGTGCATTGCAGGCTATCATTATTATTAGTTACCTAACACAGTAGTCCTGGAGTCGGCCTGAAAGTCACCCCTTTACGGTGCTTGAGGTAAGTGGCACTTAACGGAGTAAATGTACGTTTTCAATGCTGTCCAAATCACATATTCAGAGAGAACAGGCTAGATTGTGATAATATTTAAAATACCAACGGATAATATTAATTGGAGTAGCAATGTGTAAACTGGCAGCAAGCTATAGGGCAGGGGTGCCAAATAGGTAGATCCCAGATGTTTTAAAACTACAGCTTCCATGATGCTTTGTCATTCTAAATGCATGCCAAGCATCATGGGAGCTGTAGTTCTACAACATCTGGGGGATCTACCTTTTGGGCACCCCTGGTCTAGGGAGATTTAGCAATGGGTGTAAATTTAAACTAGCTCTGGATGCTGAGCAAGGAAGGACAACATTCCAGTTCATTAAATGTTGCAATAAATGCATGCAACAGAAGGAGAGACACTAGAATCTAATTAAATGGTCATCAAAGTCACCAGAACAACTACAGCTTGTGTATTTGTTCTGGCGAGTATAATTATTTTTTCAGTGGACACTGTCTTTTCAGAGAAAATGCAGTGTTTACATTACAGCCTAGTGATAACTTCACTGGCCACTCCTTAGATGGCTACTATAGGTGCTTCCTGGGGCAGTGCTGCACAGTGTGACTGCCATTCAGTATCTCCTCCCTCTGCATGCAGACACTGAACTTTCCTCTTAGAGATGCATTGATTCAATGCATTTCTATGAGGAGATTCTGATTGGTCAGGGCTGTGTTTGGCTTGTGCTGGCTCTGCCCCTGATCTGCCTCCTTGACACTACCATTAATGTTATCCGCTGCAGTTTATATATGATCACATTAGCTTTTCACGTTTTTATAATTTTGTTTTTAAAATGTATAAATAAAAGATAATTAAACTTTTATGTACACTTTATTTACTTTTAAAAGGCTATTCCTGTAGTGGTGTTCCCCTCTATTTGGGGTACACTTTTGAGATTATATATAATTTTGTTTTGTTTATTATAAGGTCTAACCACATGTAGACCTTGACTAATGGTCGAATAGGGTCCTATGCTAGATTTTGAAGACATTAAAAGGAACACTGAAGACACCACTTCTTTTTGAATTTAACGTGCCTGTAGTCCAACTCCCAAACCCTTTATTTCACTAATTAGAAGGTGTGGTAGTGTGGCTTCAAGCCCCACCTCCAAGCCTTCTGGGTATGAGAGCACATAATCTTACTTCCTAGCTCATACCATAATGCCATGAGTGCATGCACAGTGTCGTTACGGTTTGCCATAGAGACTCATTGAATCGCACATCATGGTGCTCTATGAGGACTATTGGATTGGCCCCTCATCCTGGAGACAAGCTTATTGTGCTTCCCAGACAGACTTGAAAACTTCTGGGGATTGACTGGACTCATTTTACATTTCGAGGGCCTGACTGAGAGATGCCTTGGGTCAGGCGGTCCGGTCAATATTTAAGCAGGTATTGCTTGGTCCTCTGACCAAGGAAGCACCGGAGGATACCGGGGGCTTGAGCGCTCTCTTTCAAACCCCTTTTTGGAGACCGAGACTAAGCCACCACACACCTGGAAGTCGTTGCCATATCAGAGAATAGCCGCAACACTAACAATTTAACACTTTGTATCTCAGGAGGCGATTCTCCGATCAGGACGCTACTTGGGAAGTGAGGGCACTCAGGAATAAGCATTCCAGGGAGAGACATTGATATTATATACACACACACACACACAGTGTGATGGCATGGTCAAAGGAAAGTGGGTCCTGGTGGACATGTTGTACTATGTTCCGCAAAGACTGTAAAGGGTACAGCAGAGAAATTATTGTGTTAGCCTGGGGATAATGTAATTAAGTCCCCAGCCAGAATAGCACCAAACAGATTAGCACCAGACAAGTGTACAGTATATTGTATTGTATGAAAGACCCCCTGAAAAAGAGTCAATATAGAAATAGCTGTGTGCATGCAATAAAGATTGCACTAGGACTTGTCGAATATGTGGGGGAAAAGTTATAGTAAAGCTATAATCACTACTCTACAGGAGAGAGGGTCTTCAGTGCTATATTCATTGCAGCCAGGTCCGTCCGGTGGAAGAGGTACTCAGAGACCCCAGTCAAGCTTCAGCGACTGTGGCTGAAAGCATTCCAGGGACCCTGATAGCAGCTAGGAATCAGACCTTGCAGAGGTACTCATTTGGAGAGCAGGGATGGGAGGAGGGGGAACATGCATACACTCCTCTCCCAGACTTCAGGGAAATTAACACTTGACATTTTGGGACAGCTTTGAATAAAAGTAAATTGTTTCTGCTCCTGAGATCCTGATGAAAGGTTTGCTTAGAAATTGAAATGTTGACATTTTCAACAGGTTTAAATAAAAGTTTAAGTTTTAAATTTGACAAAATCCTGAAGTTTTGATCTTTTTAATATTCTGCTAGATAAGCATAGGCGTCATTCTTTTTGACCCTAGAGTGCAGATCCACAATAGCTTTATATTATATATATTAAATAGTAAATATATGGTCCCCTCTTCCCATTGATTTTATAGCTCTGGTAAAAGCTGCAATTCAAGCAATGGGTAAAGAACCCTCTGCACTTTATGGCAGTTCTAATTTCTTTATAATAAGAACTGAAAGAGTTAATTATGAAGACAGACAGCCCAGTGACTCCCTGCTCATTTTTTTTCATGGTATGGGGGATTTTTTCCATTCTGGATATTTACCAAGAGATTTCAAGAGAATTCTTTACCTAGTGCGATGCCAATTTTAATATATTCTCAGCATTTGTCTGACAGCTATCGCCTCTCTTAACGTGAGAATATACAACCAGTGCATAAACTTAAAGGCAGATTTAAACCAGTTGGACCATCTACATGTCACTTAGGATTCAAGAGCTTCACCTGTTGGTTCCAATGACATGACTGAAGCTGGATCACATAAAGGATAGATTGGGAAAATATATGTTAGAGGCAGACTCCTCGTGATTTTCCGAGGTTTATTTCTAAAGTCTACCGTCTTTCGGCACAAAGGAGGTATGGATATGGCTGCAGGGTCATTCCCAATTTTGGTTTCAGATTTGGTACATAGCCGTGTGGAAAACGTAAGTGAAATCGCTGCAGCAGTGAAGTAAAAAAGAGGTACATCTCCATCCTGGCTAACTGCTCCCCGAGGCAATGTCTTCTACCTAACGAAACAAAAAAAGAACACAATAGAACCATCACTGATCCCAGACAGAGCCCTCACTGATCCCAGACAGAACCCATCACTGATCCCAGACAGAACCCATCACTGATCCCAGACAGAACCCATCACTGATCCCAGACAGAACCCATCACTGATCCCAGACAGAACCCATCACTGATCCCAGATAGAACCCATCACTGATCCCAGATAGAACCCATCACTGATCCCAGATAGAACCCATCACTGATCCCAGATAGAACCCATCACTGATCCCAGATAGAACCCATCACTGATCCCAGATAGAACCCATCACTGATCCCAGATAGAACCCATCACTGATCCCAGATAGAACCCATCACTGATCCCAGATAGAGCCATCACTGATCCCAGATAGAGCCATCACTGATCCCAGATGTCCGCCACATCCTTAACATTAATCATCACTAATCAATGGAAGGTCAATGATGTACAATAGCATAATTACAGCTACAGATCGGTTTAGAGCAACTTGGGGTGAACTATAGTCCTACAGTTATTACTGGATAAAACAAATTCTTTAAAAAAAAAAAAAAAGTTTATAAAAACTGTAGAAATTAGAAAAAAAAAAAAAAAGTGTTACAATAAATAAAGTGCATGCAAGAAGCAAATAGATTAGGTCAATAGAATTCGGTGAATGTTAGGGCTCAGTTTTTATTTATCCCCCATAGAAAAGCAAGTGAGCGGAGCAAAACACAGCGATGCGCCAATAAATGCTCTCTAAGAAAGTCATATGAGCTATAACAGAGTTTTACTCAGTTACAGCTGTGGAAGGGCCTCTAGTGGTGATAACCCTAATGAAGTGGTTGTGGTACTTTTAAAGTGAAATTATTACTCCAGGTTCAATATTAGCAGTGACAGCATTCAATACATAATGTATGACAGCTCTATTACTGGCTTTGGGAGTTGTTATAACGTTACTTGCCAACACTCCTAATCATTTCTATTATAAAATAAGGACAAAAAAATAAATAAAAATAATAATAATAAAAAGGTAGTAAATAAAAGTATTTCTTACCTAATGAAAATGGAACAAATGCCTCTTTCTTAATGAACTGGCCACTGCTATCCAGGAATCTCTCAGGGTAAAAGATTTCAGGATCAACCCAATACTTTTCATCGAAATGCACAGAGTAGAGATTGGTGATGACAGTGGTGCCCTCTGGGATGGAATAACCTCGGACAACAGTGTCCCTGGATGTGGCATGAAAGATTCCCAGGGGTGCAATGTTGCAGAATCTTAAAATCTCATGGAGCACAGCCTCCGTATACGGCATTTGAGATTTCTCCTCAAATGTTGGGATTCTGTTTGGACCTACAACAAAATCGATTTCTTTCTGAACCTGACCTGGAAAAACCAAAAACGAAAAAATAAAAAACACATGAAAGAATGGATTGAGAGACATTATATATCATTGCATTTATACAAAATAAAATGCAGGGTAAAAGTTGGAGCTCCTAAAAAAAAAATTAAAAAAAATGTATTGTCAGTTTTACACCCTGTTCCAAATTATTATGCAAATTATATTTTTCTCGTTTACCTAAATAATTGATGTAAATAACAGTCAGCATAATTCTCATGTTATCAACTATTAAGAGTACAATTTAAATTGTATGGAACAAACCTCCTAATGATAACAGTATTTTTTTTGAAACATAAAAAAAAAAAACTTACAATGCACTGTTCCAAATTATTACGCACAGTAAGTTTCAAAACACTTCATAGGTTGTAAAGAACTGAAAATTGTTATTTGTTGTGTTTGCAGCATATTTACTGAAATCAAAAGCCATTTCAATCAAACTTAGAACAACATTTTAACTTTTTAAACATTTTAACAGCTCACATTACATTTTAACATAGGACCCCTTATTTGATAGCAGCTTCACTTAAATTCAATTAAAGGGACACTATAGTCACCAGAACAACTACAGCTTAATGTAGTTGTTCTGGAGAGAATAATCATTCCCTGTCGGCATTTTCATGTGAACACTGCCTTTTCTGTGAAAAGGCAGTGTTCCCTAGGGACACCTCCAGAGGCCACTCCTCAGTGCTTCCTGGGGCATAGGGAAAGCATTGGATTGGCTGAAATCGGCAATGAGGTGGAATGGGGGCGGGGCCAAACTCTGGCTCGACCAATCAGCACCTCCTTATTAGAGATGCATTGAATAAATGCATCTCTACTAGGAAAAAAAATCAGCGTCTCCATGCAGAGTGTGGAGATGCTTGTGCAGCACCTCCAATGGCCATTTGAGGAAAAGCATTGGATTGACAAAAAAAAATCGTACATTTTGATGATGTCAGCAAGGAGGCGGATCAGGGGCAGGGCCAACACCTGCGGACTCACCCTGTGCTGTAAATAAGGTAAGTTTTAATTGGTCTTAAGAAGGCCAAGAAGGGGCAGCCATCTTAATGGTGGATTTAACACTAAAGGGTCAGGAATACACATTTGTGTTCCTGTCCCTATAGTGTTCCTTTAACTAAATACAAACCATATAAATGAGGTTATGGGCGCACAGTGGACACAGAGAAAACAGGATTAAATTGGCAATAAAGCAGAATTTTTTTTTTCAAAAATATTAGAAGGTGGAGAGGAGATACATACTGCAGACAAAAAAAACATAAAAGGACATAATATAAAATAAGATAATATATATTAATATCTCATTAATAAAATAGGACTGATTTCAAATTCTATTTTTAAACCACTGAGAGCCATAGTCTGTAATTTAAAAATCCACTCCACGAACTTACCTTTCCCTAATCGCTTCCTCTCTCAGGGTCTGTTCTTCATTTCTTCCTGTCTGCTCTAGTTTTCTTTAAAACATAAGACAGAGTTGGGACTTATGTAGGTTCCCTAGGCCTGACCATCTATGACCAGCGGAGGAGCAAAGTGTGCTCCATTTCCTGTGCTCAGAAAAATTTTCATTGCATACTGCAATACTCTGGTATTTTGTCATCTTGTCTACTGGACTAATACGGCTAATCCAATCTATACTACTATGGCAGATCGTTGTATATCAGAAATAGCTCACTTTCTTGGCAGCTGCCATGAAGACCATCCGTCACAACTGGATTTCACCAGACAAATGGCTGTCTATGGCTCTGCTTTTAGAGATAACATATTTAGGAAGCAGGGCAGGGGAGTGGGGGAAATCAGGAGAAAGATAAAACCTGACCATGACTTGTGAAGGTACGAGCTGGTTTTTTTTTTCGAGTTATCACTCAAAATACAGCTTTATATTATTGCAAATGATTCGAAAAGACAGATATTAGAATACATTAACAGTATCCCCAGGTATGCTCTCAAATGTAGTGTTATTAAAAGAAATAAACCTATCACGGTAAACAGCTATTTGGTGATGCTGGTTCTGCCTCATGTTAATGGATAGAGTAGCTTGGAATCACTGCTTGGCACAAAGGGCTATGTATTTGGCTTCTCCAAAGTTGGCCAAAACTTGCATGAGATCAGCTGTCTTTAGAATTCGTATAAGTTGTTTCTAAAAACTTATTTCGGGTGAACCACTAGAACAGGGGTAGGCAACCTTTTATCAGCACTGTGCCGATGTAGGATTGTGATGTCCCGTAGCGTGCCGGTCCTATTTTTTTTTAAATGAGGTGTGTATGCTGCCGTATTCTGCTTGTGCTATTTTTTACTGTAATTGCTTTGTATCATTGTATTTGTGTGTATATGAGCTATTATATTGTATATGTTCATGAGTAGTTTACGGTATTGTGTATGATACATATGAATGTGGGCTGTGTATGGGGGCTCCTTGTGGAATTGTGTATGTGGATGCATATATCACATTGTGTGTTTGGTAGTGTGTGGGGGCTGTTTGGGGTATTGCATGTGAGAAGCTGTGTGTGGGGTTGTGTGCATGTATGTGGATTGTTAGTGGTGTTGCGTTTGTGTGTATGTTTGTGTGTGGGCTGTCCCTATTATTTGTATGAGGGGAGGGTTATTCTGCATGTCTGTGTATATCTAGCAGTTCCAGTGGGGACCAGGCCGGCCAGGTACAACTGCGAGCTGCTCTACTACTGTGTGGATTCCCATTCACAAGTTCTGGGAGGAAGTGATCTGAGATCACTTCCTCTACGTGCTGCAATGTATAAATTGAGGATTGTCCTTCAACTCCTTTTCGGATTAGTAGATATCTGAAGTTTTACTGGGACTCCTGATAGGCCAGAACCTGTTTGGCTCTAGCAGCCTTGAGTGCCGTGCAAAGGCACCTCGAGTGCCATGCATGGCACTAGTGCCGTAGGTTGCCTACCCCTGCACTAGAATATCAAAATATATTTTAGCTAGACATTACTTTTTTTATATATAATAAACCACATTTGTCTCACCTTGAATATTGGGATACAAAGCCATAAACAATATAGCCCATCTTAGGACGTTGGTGGTGGTTTCTGTCCCAGCAATGATTAGCTCTCCGACCGAAAATATCAAATTCTCTGTGGAGTAGGAGCTTTCTGGATCAGCCTGGTTCTTTTCCATCTCGTCAAAGTATGCATCAATGAAGTGGCGTGGTAACTGTGGTTTCCGGTTGGCAGAGAACCTCTCGATAATTCTGAAGAGGAAGTCATATACTTCAGCTGCATTGCGGAAGAGCTGCTGGTGTTTTCCAAACGGCAGAATCCCTATTAAAGGAAAGGCGTTGTAGAGAAAGACCCAGGCGCTCGTGGCCAACTCTATGTTCTCACTGAATATTTCAATCATGTGCAGGAAGTCATTGTCGTCATATCTGAATCGTTCCCCAAATATGATCAGGTTTGAAACATTAGACACGGCAATAGTTACAAGGTGTTTAGGATCAAATTCTTTGCCTTTATAAGTGTCCACCACATCCAAAAAGAATGAGGTTTCTTCCCTGATCTTGTTCTCAAACGATTTCTGGCCAAATCCAAAAGTTCGGAAACAGCTCACGGCCAACTTCCGATGTTCAGTCCAACAACGGCCATATTTAGCATTTAGAAGGCCTGAAATTGTAACAAATTCTTTAACTCATGATCTCAGTGGATTTTAATATATAATATACAATTTAGAAATATCTTTGTACCAGTGTCAACTCCACGCAACACGTCAATATTTTACAAAAAGACATTTAGAGGTGACAAAAAGATTAAAAAATAAAATAAAATCTAAAAACTGTATTTATTTGATCTCACCCTGCAAAGGGACACTATAGTCACCAGAACAACTACAGCTCATTGTAGTTTTTCTGGTGAGTATAGTCAGTCCTCCCCAGGCATTTTCATGGAAACTGTTTTTTCAGAGAAAAGGCAATGTTTACATTAAAGCCTAGGGACACCTGCAGTGGCCACTCCTCAGATGGCCCCTGGAGGTGCTTCCTGTGGCAGTGCTGCATACTGCCATTCAGCTTCTCCACGCTCTGCATGTAGACACTGATCTTTCTAAAAATCTAAGTTGTCTAGTAGAGTGTGGCAGGACATTAGAAAATTATAGCATTTAGTTATTTTTATTATAATAAGTGTTTACGGTTGTGGTGTGTTTTAATATTGGCTTTAGAAGAAAGGGAGATTCCACTACCCATATAATAAAAAATAAGTGCAGCTCAATGAGACGTCTTTACAAGGCAGATGCTTTGGCAAACTAAACTGCTTTAGGGGTCTGGAGTGTCCCTTTAATTTTACATTCCTCAGTATTGGGGTGGCTACAAACTATTCTAGCTTTTGTGAATTGAGCAGGTGAGGGGGAGAAGTAGCTCGCAGATATTTGGAACAGGGCATGGAGAATTCCATAGGCATTTATGGAGGTTTTTATTAGAGCTAGGATGCATGTCAGATTCTTCTTACCATCTACTTACCTGGTCTGGCGAACGGGTAGGAAATTATCAGAACCCTCACAATTAAATTATTCACTCTACTCTGGAGTACAAAAAGGGCCCTGGTCAGTCTTGGTATTTGGAGGACCCCACATCATTTTTATTTTAAGGTCTCCACACTAAATACATCTTACCTTCTAGAACAACTCTACTGGTATTAAAGTATACCCTCAAGGACCCAAATTTACAGAAGCAAAACAGATATTGAAAGAAAAATAAATATATGTTTTTTTAATCTTTCAAGTATCCTAGAAATGCAGAAAAGCAGATATAGTGTTGCTATTTAAAAATGGATCAATTATGTACATGGGATTTATAGACCCAAGAGCTTAACATCCATGCAGTTATTGTAAAGGTTATTAATGGAATGAATTTTGAACAGTGAGGTCAATAGTAGTAATCAGCCAGGATTTTTGAAAGACTGACCCTGTCAAACAAACTTAATAGCGTTCTCAGTAAAAGTACTGGTCAGGGTGTTGTATTGAATCTGATATATTAAAATTTTGTTCCCCGTTTTGGGTACCTTTTTATTCAACCGGTTTAGAAAAGAAAGACTCATCTAATTAAGTTGTTGTGGTGCTTGGAGTCCCCGAGAACGGTTTAACACTGAAGGTTTGTCCCCCCAGGTGAGTGTTGTGCAAACTTCCTCTCTCCCCTCTTAACCTACTTGGCTAATAGGGAAGCACGGCTTGGGCCCTACCAGCCAATCACCGGCACCAAATGCTGTCCAATAGACTGACCATTAAGTATGTGATTAAGGATCCCTTACAAAGGCTTCAAATCCATTTCCTGAAAGCTAGATTAAATAAATCCCTCTGCCATTGGTGTCACTGTTTGCAATAAAGCGACACCACAAATCTCCCCTTCCGTCTATATAGTACACAAGATATTCAGAGAAGGACTGCGTGAAATCTTTACAAGCGAACAGTCTGTGCAAAGAGTTTATCCCGACATCAGACAAGCAGATAACAGGTTCTGTGAAATCAGACAGTATCTTCTTTAACAGCATCCGCTTGCATCTTCTGTTCTCAATTAAAAAGCAGTACTTTCAATTAGCCACGGTTAAAACAGATAGTGCAGAAATGAACAATAAACTGCATTATGTGTCGTATCCAACGCTAAGTGACTGGCGCCAGAAGATTAATAAGCCACATTAAGCCAAGACGCAGGGACAGAACGTACTAGCTAGGTATCTTATCATGTCAGTTCTCTGGATCAGAGCAGAAACCTATTACACATTCAAAAGGAGCTAACCTATTTAACCCCTTAATGTCCAATGACATGCCAGGACCCTATGAAATAAATATTTCCATGCATTTTAAAATGTAAAAGCCAAAGCCATGGTAATAGGGGTGAATTTGTGATTTAGATTTTCACTCCATATATTTAAAACAATGTATTCTGTATGTTTATATGGTTTATTCAATAAGCGGATGTATTTTAGGCAACATAACTGCAAATGAATACAACTCTATTTGACATATTTTACTACATTTTAGAATTCGGTTTTCAATAAACAATTTGCACATAGTTAAAGCGGCATGGTCATGGGTGCATCCGTTTGGTTTTTTAACCCCCCTCCCAACTACATTTCAAGGTCCAAGTAGTCACCCCCAAATGCCTCTAGATTCAACATTTCACACCTTTATATTTTTTGCCCAGATTTACGTCTTAGGTATTGCCAGGTTGGGCAGATGAAGGCCCTGGGGGACACATCATATGCCCACACTAGATAGCATTGTGATATTACCGCACATGCCTAGTTGCAGACTTAGGCCGTCGCGACTGGCTCCACGGTGACCTTTCCCCATAGAGATTCATTGTTTCAATGCATCTCTATGAGAAGATGTTGATATGGCTCCACCTCCTAACCCACCTCCTTGGCCGAGATCAGAATTGACAATGTTTGTGTTCCTGATCCTATAGTGTTCCTTTCAATATTGCTAGATAAAATGGTCAAATAACTTGCTTATTGTCAGGGTACCTGTGGTCTCTACCTCCGAAAGAGGTAGAGACTTAGCTGTTCCTCCATCCAGACGGCCTGATGGCTCCCTTCCCCACGGTCTATCCGGTCATGCAAGGCTGGCCGCGAGGGAGTGACTGCCTTTTACAGCATCTAGGCAGGAAGTTGTCATCAGGACACTCCTCCGGAACGACCTGTCACTCAATTGCTGCAGGACCAATCAGGACACCTCGGAGGCGTGGTTACTGCTCTGAACAGGGTATTTAACAGAGCTTCTTTCATTAGCTCATTGCCCTGTCGTGGTTCTAGCTTGTTTTAGTCACTCAGTGCTTGTGTATTCTATTATCCCTTTTGGTTTTGACCCGGCTTGTTTACCTTACTCTGCTTATCTCTGTTACCCTTGATTCGGCTTGTCTCTCGCTTACCTGTCTTCTGTTACCCTCGACCTCGGCTTGTCTTTGACCATTCTATACTGTACTACTTACGTTAGTCCGGCCATTCTAAGGTCCGGTATACGTATCTGGCTACTGTTTGTACTCTGCGTGTTGGATCCCTGTCCCGATCCTGACATTACGACAGGGCCAATGGATCCTGCAAGTACAAGCAGTCAGCTTGCTTCTCCTGATCCTAGGTTTGAAGCCATGGATCACAGAATGGATCAGATGGCGCTTGCGCTACAGGCTCTATTATCTCGTGCCAATAACCCACCAGAGGAGATACGTAATACCCCTGTTTCTCCTGTCGGTTCAGGTCTAGAGGTAGCCACAGTGGGTGCTTCTTCTCGCATTACCCCCCCAGTACGCTATGGTGGGTCTCCTGAGAAGTGTCGTGGTTTCTTAAACCAAATTAGTATCCACTTTGAATTGCAACCTCGCTCTTATCCTACAGATAGGGCAAAGGTAGGATTTATTATCACCCTACTTATTGAGAAAGCTCTGAGATGGGCCAACCCATTATGGGAGAACGATAACCCATTAGTTTATAACTATAACGCCTTTGTAGCTGCTTTTAGAAGAACATTTGACCCTCCAGGTAGAAAGGTTAATGCAGCCAGATTACTGTTGCGTCTGAGACAGGAGAACCAAACACTGGTGGATTATGCACTAGAGTTCAGGTCTCTGGCGTCAGAAGTCAAGTGGAATGAGCAGGCGTATATGGATGTATTTTTGAATGGCTTATCTGAAGTAATCCTTGATGAGGTTGCTACCAGAGAACTCCCTGAGAATTTAGAGGATTTAATTTCGTTCATCTCTCGTATAGATGAACGTTTAAGAGAGAGACAGAACACTCGAGAGAGGAACCGGAGACCTTCTTTTAGGTTAGCCTCCGCTTTTCCAAGTCCTGACTCCACGGTATCTTTGCTTCCTGAACCTATGCAGATAGGGTATACCCGCCTCTCTGAGGAGGAAAAACAGTACAGGAGAAGAGAGGGTTTGTGTATGTATTGTGGAGCTAAAGGTCATTTACTCTCGAACTGTTCTAACCGCCCGGGAAATGCTCGCACCTAAGTCTCTCTAGAGGACAGGCCTTGGGTGTTTCTATTTTGTCCTCTACTCCTAATTATAAAGATCACAGGCTTCTGCTACCAGTTTCCTTAACTTGCGGGAGGGAAGTAGTAAGGGCTATGGCTTTGATAGATTCCGGTGCTGCTGAGAATTTTATCGACCAAGCCTTTGCTAGTAAAAACAATTTCCCATCCCAGCTAAGGGAGACACCCTTGGCCGTTGAGGCCATAGATGGTAGACCACTACTAGACCCTGTTATCTTTCGTGAGACCATACCCATTGATTTAAATGTTGGTATCCTACACGTGGAGAATTTATCTCTTCTGCTCATTTCGTCTCCTTCCGTTCCCATAGTTCTGGGGTACCCATGGTTGAAAGAACATAACCCTATTATCGATTGGGAGTTAGGGGAGATACTCTCGTGGGGCCAGGGCTGCCAGGATCGGTGTTTGTGCAAGGTTTCTCCATTAGCTAATATTAACATACAGGAGAACCCTACTCAGGCCACAGAAAGACAAATACCAGACCTTTACCTAGACTTAAGGGCAGTGTTTGACAAGAAGAATGCCGATTCTTTGCCGCCACACAGGTCATTTGACTGTAAAATTAAGCTTCTACCCGGGACTATGCCTCCGAGGGGCCATGTATATCCTTTGTCTGTTCAGGAAAACTCGGTTCTAGAGGAGTATATTCAGGAGAATTTAGAAAAGGGATTCATCAGGAGGTCTTCTTCTCCGGCCGGGGCGGGGTTCTTTTTCATTAAGAAGAAGGATGGCACGCTGAGACCTTGTATCGATTACCGAGGCTTGAATAAAATAACTGTCAGAAATGCCTATCCTATCCCACTGATTACCGAGTTATTTGATCGTCTTAAGGGCTCCAAAATCTTCACCAAGTTAGATCTCAGAGGGGCTTACAATTTGGTGAGAATCCAGCAAGGTCACGAGTGGATGACGGCATTCAATACCCGGTATGGCCATTACGAATACACTGTTATGCCATTTGGACTATGCAATGCTCCTGCAGTATTTCAAGATTTGATTAATGAGGTACTTAGGGAGTTTCAGCATGATTGTGTTATTGTTTACCTGGACGACATACTAATACACTCTAAGGAGATTGAGACTCACCATAGACAGGTCAGAAAGGTGTTACACAAACTTCTGCAACATGGTCTATACTGCAAATTGGAGAAGTGCAGTTTTGATCAGTCTCAGGTAGACTTTCTTGGGTACGTGATTTCTGGGGAAGGTTTTAAAATGGATCCTGGTAAACTCCAATCTATTTTAGACTGGCCTTTGCCCAAAAGGACTCAAGGCTATCCAAAGGTTTATTGGTTTTTCCAACTACTATAGGCGCTTCATTAAGGGTTACTCCTCTATCATTGCGCCTATTACCAATATGACCAAACAAGGGGCTGATACTAAGTTCTGGTCTGAGGAAGCTCTTGTTGCTTTTAAGACTCTCAAGGAACTTTTTGCCTCAGCTCCCATTCTAGTTCATCCTGATACGACTCTGCCTTTCTTGCTCGAGGTCGATGCTTCTGAGACAGGAGTTGGGGCTGTTCTGTCTCAAAGGTTAGGGGTGGATAAACCGTTACACCCTTGTGGTTTCTTCTCTAAAAAAATTTCTGGGCCTGAGAGCAGATATGACATCGGGGAGAGGGAACTGTTAGCGGTCATTAAGGCTTTAAAGGAGTGGAGACATTTACTGGAAGGGACACTACACCCTGTTACTATTCTAACGGATCATAAGAACTTGTCTTATATTGGGGAGGCTAAGCGCTTGTCCGCCAGGCAGGCTCGCTGGGCTTTGTTCCTCACTCACTTTAATTATGTTCTTACGTATAGACCTGGTTCTAAGAACTCTAAAGCCGATGCTTTGTCTCGTCAATATGAACCATCCACTATAACTGAACCACTTCTGTCCTCCATAGTTCCTAAGGGGAATATCATCGCGAACACGAATCTCAGGATTCACTCTCCATTGCTTTCTGAGATCATGAAGTTTCAGCATTTGGCACCCAAACAGACTCCTGGGGATCGACACTTCGTTCCTGCCGCTCTCCAACTGGAGGTGCTACGCTGTCTCCATAACAGCAAGGTGGCTGGGCATCCTGGCATCCGCAAGACTTATGCGCTGGTCTCTAAAGATTTTTGGTGGCCTGACTTACGCAAGGATATTAAAGAATTCATCGGGGCATGTGAAGTTTGTACCAAGACCAAGCTACCCCATTCGCTTCCATGCGGATTTCTGCACCCTTTAGAGGTTCCTGAAAAGCCTTGGTCCTGCCTGGCAATGGACTTCATTGTTGATTTGCCTATTTCTAAAAAGCAGACTGTCATCCTCACTGTGGTAGACAGATTTACTAAAATGGCTCACTTCATTCCCTTACCTAAACTCCCATCTTCGCCCGAATTAGCGGAGATATTCGCCAGGGAGATTTTCCGTTTGCATGGGATACCTTCCCAAATTGTCTCTGACAGAGGCTCCCAATTTGTTTCCCGTTTTTGGAGACCATTCTGCTCCCAACTAGGCATCAAATTGAATTTCTCCTCTGCCTATCATCATCAGTCCAATGGAGCTGCTGAACGCACTAACCAAAAAGTTGAACAATATTTACGTTGTTTTGTTTCAGAACACCAGGACGATTGGGTCGGTTTGATTCCTTGGGCGGAGTTTGCACATAACAATCTCATTTGTGATTCTACGCATTCTAGCCCTTTTTTCTTGAATTATGGCTTTCATCCTTCCATCCTTCCTTCGGAGTCTTCTTCTCAAGGGATACCGTCGGTGGATGTTCATGTTGCCAATTTAAGAAAGTTGTGGGATCAAACTCGACAAATCCTTCTGCACAATTCTACGCTGGTTAAAAGACACGCTGACAAACGTAGAAGGGCAGCACCGGTGTTTGTTCCAGGCGATAGAGTATGGTTAAGTACTAGAAACATTCGGTTAAAAGTGCCGTCTATGAAGTTTGCTCCTCGATATATTGGACCTTACAGGGTACTGTCTCAAATTAACCCAGTTGCGTATCGTTTAGCGTTGCCTAATGCCTTACGCATTCCTAATTCATTTCATGTTTCCTTGCTAAAACCATTAATATGTAACAGGTTCTCCTCCACGATCGCCCCTCCCCGCTCAGTTCAGGTGGAGGGTCAGGAGGAGTATGAGGTCAATTCCATCGTTGATTCTCGAATCTCCCGGGGGAAACTGCAATATCTGGTCGATTGGAAGGGTTATGGTCCTGAGGAGAGAAGTTGGGTACCTCAGGAGGAGGTGCATGCTCCCCATCTCCGCAGGGCGTTTCACTCTAGATTCCCTTCTCGCCCTGGTGTATTCCGCCCGGTGGGCGTATCTGAGAGGGGGGGTACTGTCAGGGTACCTGTGGTCTCTACCTCCGAAAGAGGTAGAGACTTAGCTGTTCCTCCATCCAGACGGCCTGATGGCTCCCTTCCCCACGGTCTATCCGGTCATGCAAGGCTGGCCGCGAGGGAGTGACTGCCTTTTACAGCATCTAGGCAGGAAGTTGTCATCAGGACACTCCTCCGGAACGACCTGTCACTCAATTGCTGCAGGACCAATCAGGACGCCTCGGAGGCGTGGTTACTGCTCTGAACAGGGTATTTAACAGAGCTTCTTTCATTAGCTCATTGCCCTGTCGTGGTTCTAGCTTGTTCTAGTCACTCAGTGCTTGTGTATTCTATTATCCTTTTTGGTTTTGACCCGGCTTGTTTACCTTACTCTGCTTATCTCTGTTACCCTTGATTCGGCTTGTCTCTCGCTTACCTGTCTTCTGTTACCCTCGACCTCGGCTTGTCTTTGACCATTCTATACTGTACTACTTACGTTAGTCCGGCCATTCTAAGGTCCGGTATACGTATCTGGCTACTGTTTGTACTCTGCGTGTTGGATCCCTGTCCCGATCCTGACACTTATAGGAAGAGCCTGAAGGCATACAATGTGCAGTTCAGCTTACTGAAAATGCAATGTAAAAAACGCAACGATATTTGCGAGTCAGCTAGACCTCTACAAAAAAAAAAAACAACCAAATAAGCCAAACATAGTGTTATACAGTTGGATATAATGTATCTGCACTTTTTTGAAATACACTCACAGTGTGTTTAGGAAAACTGTGCCATTGGGTGCCTCCCCTGGTATAGGCTGGGGGGGGGGGGGCAATCCTGCACCAGGAGGAACCTAAAGAAGGTGTTAGCCCCCCAGCTGTATACCGATCTTTAATAAGTCTCTGGACTGCTAATGTAATGCGGACAGTAAAATAATAGAGCCCATTCACTCCTCCCCCTGACTGTAGGAATGGTATGACCCATTAAACCTCCATTACTGACATTTCATTAGCATTCCATTCACTAAACGGTAATTAACGTATGCCCTGTCTGACGCCCAGCCCTCCTCATCTCCTTGGTTCCTCATTGAAGCCTCAGACATTTCCATTGACCAGGTGACAGAGGAGAGGCAAGAGTTTGGAAAGTTTGGGGTTAAAATGCTCGTATATTGTTAAAGGACGCCCAGAATCTCCTTCGTAGAGATGTTATGCTTGGACTGTATCTTCAAATTGCCTTAGTAAATGCCATGTGCCATTGCACGTTGTTGCTTAGTGTGCTGTCTAAAACGATTCCCAATTTTTTCTCATTTTCTGTACCATTTAGGGTTTAGGTTTCTACTCATCCCAAAATGAGTAACTTTGTATTTAACTCACGGTTGTCTAATCGCTGTCCTGCTCACATTGTATTACCTTACCCAGTTTTACATTGACTGCAAATACTGACTGACATAGGACTTACATTGTCTCTAGTAAAATGGTTACAGACCCAGAACTTCTTAAAAGAATGAAATTAAGTTAGTTTGACATGTTCAGTCTTTCATAAAACCCTGTTGATTTGTGTTGAAAATGAATATACCTTAACAACCCTTAAAATAAATTTCCCAACTACAGGTCTGTAGCTTCCATGTTAAGATTTAGATTTTTTTTTTTTTTTTTAAATATAGTAACCATATCTGCTTTTCTCTTTTCCTCTGATAAAACTCCTGTAAGAAAAAAAAAAATGCTGAAAATGTAAAAACAGTGGTATGGATATTTCCACACTAAGCAACCTAAGCACTTTTAGGTGAATACATTCTAGCCATGGAGCTTTGTTCATAATTCACTACCCCCCTGCCCAATTGCTGCAATACTTTAACCTGTGTTAACCAATCAACCATGTTTGTTGTTTTTTGTGGCAGTGATTTCCAAATCTACTGCAATAGGTTGTTCTATTTACTGATAAAAAAAAAAAAAAATAATAATAAAACAAAGAAAAAAAAAAAAAAGATTTATGTAAATAATATATTTATATTATGGGGGAGATTTGTTTTTGTCAGCTTTTCATTTTCGAGTTTTGACTAAAAAATATATACACATATATACCTGGACTCACCTGAACATGCATACATTATAGGGTGATGCTGGGGTCAAAAGATACAACACAATCCAGCGCACACGCTTATTCACTAAACAATGATTTCAAATCTCACAGATTGGAATAGTTTTATTTAAAAAGCACCCCACCTAGGCAAAACATAATGGGGGTTTAGTTACATTATCTGATCATATATTGCATAAGCCTGCCACAGCGTCAATGTACCCCATTCTCAGCAGTCGTACATTGACGTTGTGGCAGGTGGACCGTTGTGGACGTTTTGCCTAGGTGGGATGGTTTTTAAATAAAACTATTACAATCTGTGAGATTTTAAATTATTGTTTAGTGAATATGCGAGTGCGCTGGATTGTGTATATATATATATATATATATATATATATATATATATTTTTTTTTTTATTTTTTATTATTATTTTTCTTTCCTCAGTCTCTTTATTAGAATACATACAGAAAATACAGGAATTTTGTATGCAGTATGTATGCAAGGCCGCTCTCAAACAGAAATCAGCAACCAAAATGGATACTGTACTTAAGATGTGGTATTCTACCTGTTGTAATGAAATTTGAAAAATCAAGAGAGGTCATGGTAAAAAAAAACCTTTCAAAATCTAATGAGAAGTGGTGCAGTAGACATTTCTTCCTAGATTTCAGTAAGGCTTTTGCCATTGTTGCACATAGAAGGCTTATCAATAAACGGCAATCTAAAACTTTGGATTCCAATATTGTTGAATGGGTAAGGCAGTGGCTGAGTGACAGGCAACAGAGGGTTGTAGTCAATGGAGTAAATTTGAAGCTTGGGCTTGTCACCAGTGGGGTACCTCAGGGATCTGTACTTGGACCCATTCGCTTTAATATTTTTATTAGTGATATTGCAGAAGGTCTTGATGGTAAGGTATGTCTTTTTGCGGATGATACTAAGATATGTAACAGGGTTGATTTTCCAGGAGGGATAAGCCAAATGGCTAATGATTTAGGTAAACTAGAAAAATGGTCAGAGTTGTGGCAACTGACATTTAATGTAGATAAGTGCAAGATAATGCATCTTGGATGGAAAAATCCAAGGGAAGAGTACAGAATATTTGATAGAGTCCTAACCTCAACATCTGAGGAAAGGGATTTAGGGGTGATTATTTCTGATGACTTAAAGGTAGGCAGACAATGTAATAGAGCAGCAGGAAATGCTAACAGAATGCTTGGTTGTATAGGGAGAGGTATTAGCAGTAGAAAGAGGAAAGTGCTCATGCCATTGTACATAACACTGGTGAAATCTCACTTGGAGTACTGTACGCAGTACTGGAGACCGTATCTTCAGAAGGATATTGATACCTTAGAGAGAGTTCAAAGAAGGGCTACTAAACTGGTTCATGGATTGCAGGATAAAACTTACCAGGAAAGGTTAAAAGATCTTAACATGTATAGCTTGGAGGAAAGACGAGACAGGGGGATATGATAGAAACATTTAAATACATAAAGGTAATCAACACAGTAAAGGAGGAGACCATATTTAAAAGAAGAAAAACTACCACAACAAGAGGACATAGTCTTAAATTAGAGGGGCAAAGGTTTAAAAATAATATCAGAAAGTATTACTTTACTGAGAGGGTAGTGGATGCATGGAATAGCCTTCCAGCTGAAGTGGTAGAGGTTAACACAGTAAAGGAGTTTAAGCATGCGTGGGATAGGCATAAGGCTATCCTAACTATAAGATAAGGCCAGAGACTAATGAAAGTATTTAGAAAATTGGGCAGACTAGATGGGCCGAATGGTTCTTATCTGCCGTCACATTCTATGTTTCTAAGTTAAAGAGTTTCTTCTTTGAGAGACTCAAATATAGAAAATGTAGATTCACCTCCTAGTGAATAAGACACGCTCTTAGTGGGTAATAGTGAACAACAAGAAAACAATTACCCTTGTACTAAATGTATAGTAGATAAGGACTCCTCCGGGTCCTCAATAGATATGGACAAAATTGAATCTACAATACAATAATAACAGACATAGCATAATACTGTTGATATATAAGAAAGAGTGGAAGTATAAATAGTAGTTCACACTCACAAACCAAATTTGATTGTAGGCATATCTTATCAAACGATGTAAATCTCAAAGTTGGTGGACCATCATAGGATACATAGAAGGGAATAAGAAAGCAAAATAGTGCAGAGTATCTTGGTAAAAAATTACACTTTAATAATAAGGCACACTTACAGTGTTGTAGTGGCAAACAGGCATATAAAATCTACCGGTCTCAGGATCAGATGATAATTTCCAAGATCAAATTCACCCGGTCAGAAGTAATAAAAATAATAAAACAGCCTAATCTAAACAATAAAAACGCTAACACTATCAATCAGCCCTACGCGTTTCGTCCAAACGTCCTTGGACTTCCTCAGGGGCAAAAACGTCCTTCTGTGTGTAGGTATAAAATTCCTTATGATGCTGGTGACTCTTTTAAATCCGTCCGGTTTGGCGCGCCCGGAGTGTCCTCCAATCGTCCGCTCGCTTCCGGGTTCGTCCGTCCATAGTACTTCCGGGTGCGAGCCGATGACGTAACCGGATATGCGTCTCACGTCTCTCTTCCGGATTTGATGCGTTCCACCTGATGTGCGTTCCACCGCTCATTCATAGAGCGGAGAATAGCCACAAATAAAGAATAAATGAAACGATATGCAACAGTAATAGACTCTTAAGCATTATGATATTTTCTAAGAACTCAACTTAGAAAACTATTTACAACTATTTACAAAACCCTTAATAACTATACAAAATATAGTATAGAGATAGAAATTTAAATGAAAGTATATTATATTATACAGAAGCCATATGTTTAGTTTAACCACATTATCACAACATGTTATTGTCATTATTGAGGTGAGAGATAAAAAGAAAAAAGAAAAAAGTTACATACAAACAAGAGGGTATTCATTAAAGAAAACAGACCAAATCAAAATCAACGTTGAGTCCCCTAGGTTGCATGGTTTGTAAGGTGTGTATCCAATATCCCTCTCTTTTTCTCAATAATGACATCAGGTCACCTCCTCTATCATCTAAAACTGCTTGTTCAATGATGGTACATTGGAGGGTATTGAGACTGAAATTTGGACATTTATTACAGTGCACTGGCACTGAATGGGTCAACAGGTGGTTTCTAATATTATGTCTATGTTCCTGGAACCTGACTTTGGCTTTTCTACCCGTTCTTCCCACATATTGTATCCCACACCCACATGTGAGTAGGTACACAACATGTGTCGAAAAACAGGATAGATTGCCTTTGATTTTAAACCTCTTCTTGTTGACTGTGCTTACAAAACTCGTGGTACTACTAAATTTATGAAACTTGGTGCTCTGGAGACGTTATATAGATGACGTTCTCGTCATCTGGCGCGGTCCTTTAGAAGAACTCAGGGATTTTTTCTCCTATGTCAACAACAACTCCTTGTCCTTGACCTTCACTCCAAAGATAGGTATCTCAGATATAGATTTCCTAGATCTGTCTATCTATATTGAAAACGGAGCCATTAAAACTAAAACTTTTTTTAAGAACACTGATATCAATAGTTTTATCGATATCAGCAGTGGACACCATCCTAACTGGCTAAAGGGGGTCCCCAAAAGCCAGTTCATTAGGATGCGGAGAAACTGCAGTGATTTGGACTCATTTCTTACTCAAGCTAAGGTCCTAAAAGGACGTTTTTTGGAGAAAGGTTATAATTCAGAGCTTCTTGACGCAGAAATTAATAGGGTGGGAAGGATCGATCGTAAGGACCTCCTTATAGACAAAAGGAAAGATGTCCTTAGGAATTCTGCATTCGATTTCTCCTTTAACACGCAATATAGCTCTAAGGCTTTTGATATTCAAAGGATCATTAAAAAACATTGGGGGCTTTTGATGGAAGATGAATACCTTAACCAACAGATTCCCCATCTACCTAAAGTAATTTTTAGGAGAGGGGTTAATCTTAAACAAATTCTAGCGCCAAGTACTTTTAGACCTGGTAAGAACAAAACTAAATGCAGGGAAGGTTACCACACATGTGGAAGCTGTGTTAGTTGTAATCATAAATTTAGTAGTACCACGAGTTTTGTAAGCACAGTCAACAAGAAGAGGTTTAAAATCAAAGGCAATCTATCCTGTTTTTCGACACATGTTGTGTACCTACTCACATGTGGGTGTGGGATACAATATGTGGGAAGAACGGGTAGAAAAGCCAAAGTCAGGTTCCAGGAACATAGACATAATATTAGAAACCACCTGTTGACCCATTCAGTGCCAGTGCACTGTAATAAATGTCCAAATTTCAGTCTCAATACCCTCCAATGTACCATCATTGAACAAGCAGTTTTAGATGATAGAGGAGGTGACCTGATGTCATTATTGAGAAAAAGAGAGGGATATTGGATACACACCTTACAAACCATGCAACCTAGGGGACTCAACGTTGATTTTGATTTGGTCTGTTTTCTTTAATGAATACCCTCTTGTTTGTATGTAACTTTTTTCTTTTTATCTCTCACCTCAATAATGACAATAACATGTTGTGATAATGTGGTTAAACTAAACATATGGCTTCTGTATAATATAATATACTTTCATTTAAATTTCTATCTCTATACTATATTTTGTATAGTTATTAAGGGTTTTGTAAATAGTTGTAAATAGTTTTCTAAGTTGAGTTCTTAGAAAATATAATGCTTAAGAGTCTATTACTGTTGCATATCGTTTCATTTATTCTTTATTTGTGGCTATTCTCCGCTCTATGAATGAGCGGTGGAACGCACATCAGGTGGAACGCATCAAATCCGGAAGAGAGACGTGAGACGCATATCCGGTTACGTCATCGGCTCGCACCCGGAAGTACTATATACGGACGAACCCGGAAGCGAGCGGACGATTGGAGGACACTCCGGGCGCGCCAAACCGGACGGATTTAAAAGAGTCACCAGCATCATAAGGAATTTTATACCTACACACAGAAGGACGTTTTTGCCCCTGAGGAAGTCCAAGGACGTTTGGACGAAACGCGTAGGGCTGATTGATAGTGTTAGCGTTTTTATTGTTTAGATTAGGCTGTTTTATTATTTTTATTACTTCTGACCGGGTGAATTTGATCGTGGAAATTATCATCTGATCCTGAGACCGGTAGATTTTATATGCCTGTTTGCCACTACAACACTGTAAGTGTGCCTTATTATTAAAGTGTAATTTTTTACCAAGATACTCTGCACTATTTTGCTTTCTTATTCCCTTCTATGTATCCTATGATGGTCCACCAACTTTGAGATTTACATCGTTTGATAAGATATGCCTACAATCAAATTTGGTTTGTGAGTGTGAACTACTATTTATACTTCCACTCTTTCTTATATATCAACAGTATTATGCTATGTCTGTTATTATTGTATTCTTTGAGAGACTGGAAGATGTCCAGCAAGGGCCTGGCTCAGCATCTAGCAGCTTCATTGGGATGCCAAGTTGACCATTCTACAGCCTGAAGAAGTTTGATCAGTAATGGTCTTTGCGTATATGCTTTAGTGAACCCCCATGATTTAGCTTTTTTCTTATTACAAAGGACATCTTATTATTTTTATAATTTCCCCAAGGATTCCCTTACTTCAAAGTTTGACAAACATCAGCATTATTTGTTTTTACCAGATCCAGACAGACACACATCCATTCTAGTTGGTGCTTCTACTAACTGAGACATAAAAACGGTCATTTAACAGGTAAAAAAAAAAATAAAAAAAAAAAAAAAAAGAAACCTACCTCCCATTTTAGTCAACTTGTGAAACAAAGGAAGAGACGGGCGATCTGCAAATACGTCACTCTGGCGCACCAAGCACTCCTTCATAGCATCATATCCATTTACGACAACTGCAGAAATCCCACCCAAGTCCAGACTGAATATCTGAGGGAGAAGAAATGATCAATGCATGGAAAAAGGAAATCGGTCACAAAATATTCTATTTAGTAGACAATATAGGATAAGCCCTAAAAATATCAACTTAAATGTAAAAGTGTCGGCTGCAAACACTTAATGTAAGGGAAACCCTCAACCTCTTACAAAGGAAACAAACATGCCTACCTAACTCGCTATATAGTCAGGGCATAAAAGGTTTATGTCCTATGCAACTATCCAGGCCATAAAAGTTACTCGCCATTGCATACACTCCAAGGGTGAATTTCTACTCACCGGAGTATAATTATTACAGGGAACGGAAAACAATGAAGTTGATTTGCTTACTGTTTCTCCTTCACCATGGCCAGCCCCATCTCCTTGGCTGAGATCATCAATCTTGATGATATGAGCCAATCCAATGCTTTCCCATAGTAAAGCATTGAGAGGCTACTGTGCATGCTTGGCAAAAGACCACATTGCGCCAATCAAATGGTCTCTGTGAAAATGGAATCAAAATTGATGGAGTTTAAGATCGACAGCCACTGAAGGCATTTTGACCCTCTACTGTAAACCTACCCGCAGAACACAATGCTTTAAATTAAAGGGTTAGACAGGGCCATGGCACCCAGACCACTACATTGAGATGAAATTATCCAAGTGTCTACAGAGTCCCTTTATCTTTATGCATTGTGAGATTCAAGATACATTTGAGGTCTTGACAGTTTTCAAAAAGCTGTTTAAATCTTACATGGCTACTTAAAATCATCTGTCTTAGCAAACACATATGGGATTTCAGTTCCACTATTTGGCCAGATCAGGTTAAGCCAACCACTACATCACAGTACTACAATAAAGATGGGTTCTACATGCATTTTAACATGGAAGATTAATTAAATGCACCATTTTAGTTTATCAATTGTAGATCAAAGTAGGGATCGACCGATATTGATTTTATTTAGAGCAGATACCGATAATCTGTGAACCCTTAGGCGATAACTTACCGATATTCTGTACATTTACCATTTTGAAAAAATAAACAATTTCTACACAAATTTACTGTTAACTGAACATGTTTATTATTTATTTTTTTGCAATTTTTTTTTTTTTTTTTAATTAAGGCAAATGCATAAAATATACATGCCAGTCAGAATGTTTAGGTTTTCAAGAATATATACAAAAGAAGGAAATAGCTCTAAATTAAACCAATACTATAAATAGGTAAAGTAGACAAAAGTAATACACAAGACAAGACAGAAGAAGGTTGCACCAAAGCTGACTATAGTACAGCTAAAATGAACAAAGTCCAAAGAGTAAGTGGTGCCAAACTAAAGTCTTTAGTTGGGCCTGATGGGGCACCGACGGCCTATGTGGATCAAGTGAAGACAGCTTTCCGGGATCCGTATGTAAAGAGAGAAAAAGATAATAGTGCAAATACGTCTGATAAAAAAAAAAAGGGTTGAATTGCAAGAAGAAGAGATCTATGGTAATCCTACTCACGTGTAGTAGAGCTGAACTAGCTCTAGTGTGGATGGCATACAGCGGTACAATCCCCGCTTATAGGATACGTAGGGAAGTATTGGTCTTTTAATCCGTATGTGGAAGAAAAAGACAGATGATGTACCGCTGAGAGTGAGAGTATTTGATTAGTGAATGCAGTGTGTGTTTGTGTAGTGTGTATAGTGAATGCAGTGTGTTTGTGTAGTGTGTATATAATGAATGCAGAGTGTGTGTGTGTAGTGTGTATATAATGAATGCAGAGTGCGTTCGTGTAGTGTGTATATAATGAATGCAGAGTGTGTGTGTGTGTGTGTGTGTGTATATAATGAATGCAGTGTGTGTAGTGAATGCAGTGTGTGTGTGTAGTGAGTGTTTGTTTAGGCATGTAGTGTGTGTAAAATAGGGTGTGGGGGCATTTTAATGTTTGTAACTTTTTTACAGTCTTAGTCCCCCCTCCCTTCTTCTTACCTGGCCAGGGAGGGGGGATATGGCATTCCCTGGAGGTCCGGTGGCATGGACTGTGCAGCTAGGGCCCAGCAACACTATTTCTTCCCTTTCCAGCAGCTCCCCAGTCTAACTCTCGCGGCCTGCGTGCCACGCTCTGATGGCTGCGGGACTTGTGCGAGCTAGACAGGGGAGCTGCTGGGAAGGCAAGTCAGAGTGTGCTGGGCCCCCCAGGACCCTGATGGCAGCCCTGGTCTGCATGATCGGTATCTTTATTGGCTGATACCGATATTGCTGAAAATATAGAATATCAGCTGATAATATCGGCCAGACCGATAATCGGCCGATCCCTATATCAAAGTATGTGAATGAAATCAATTCCACAAATAAAGTTCTATAAATAAGGTTCTTTGATGTACACATTAACAATTCATAAAACAAATCTGCTCTCTATCAAATAAATATTTTTAAAGGAACACTATACAAACATGTATTCCTGACCCTATAGTGCTAAACCCACCATTTAGGTGGCTTGCCCCCCCACTTAGCCCCCTTAAAAGAAATTAAAACTTAACTAATTTCCAGCGCACGCGGGTCTGTCAGCACTGGCCCCGACCCCTTGGTGACATCAGAATTGCCGATTTTTAGCCAATTAAATGCTTTCTCATGGGGAAAGCTTTGGATTGGCTAAAATCGGCCAGTGGCGGGGCCAATCATTCAGCACCTCCTCATGGAGATGCACTGAATCAAGGCATCCCTATGAGGAAATTCAGTGTCCCCATGCAGAGCGTGGAGACGCTGAAAAGGCAGTGTTTGCATTAAAATGCCTGAAGGCAATGATTATACTCAACAGAACAATTACATTAAGCTATAGTTGTTCCGGTGACTATAGTGTCCCTTTAAAGGGTAAGTATAGTCACCTAAACAACTTCAGCTTAATGGGGTTGTTCAGGTTTCATGTAAACACTATTCTCAGTGAAAATACAGTGTTTCCCTTAGAATCTAGGAACACCTCCAGTGGCAGTCACATAGACGGCCACCAGAGGGACTTCCGAGTCAAGTCCTGCCTGATGCGCAGGACTCACGTTTGACGTCTTCGCGCTTAGCTGAATACATCAAATGTGCTATCAGGACACAGGAGGCAGTGAACGCGCCTCCTGTGTCCCATAGTAACCCGGAGCCTGTCAGCAGTCAGAGCCGACAGTGTGGGAGATAAAGATTTCCTGCACACAAAGCGTCGGCTCGGGGCTGACAGGCTGAAGGGAGAAGGATCCAAACCATAAGTACACTTATAGTGAAAGTGAGAGAGAGTAAAAGTGAGAGAGAGTAAAAGTGAGAGAGAGTAAAAGTGAGAGAGAGAGAGTAAAAGTGAGAGAGAGAGAGAGAGAGTAAAAGGGAGAGAGAGAGTAAAAGGGAGAGAGAGAGAGAGAGAGTAAAAGGGAGAGAGAGAGAGAGTAAAAGGGAGAGAGAGAGTAAAAGGGAGAGAGAGAGTAAAAGGGTGAGTGAGAGAGTGAGTAACTGAATGTGAGATTTTGCGAGAGTGAGTGAGTGCAAGAGAGTAAAAGAGGGAGAGAGTAAAAGAGGGAGAGAGTCAGATAGAAATAAATGAATAGATAGAGAGATGGAAATAGATATAAATAGATAGAGAGTTGGATATAAATAGAAAGAAAGATAAATAGAAGTAAAGCACTACAGAATCTGTTGGCGC
Source organism: Pelobates fuscus (assembly GCF_036172605.1). NCBI lineage: Eukaryota > Metazoa > Chordata > Amphibia > Anura > Pelobatidae > Pelobates > Pelobates fuscus. Next base: position 102,756,475 of record NC_086328.1, on the reverse strand, counting down.
TATATAAATGACAATAATAATAATAATAAATAAGGAGATAGATCTAAATACATAGATAGTGTCAGGGTACCTGTTGTCTCTACCTCGGAGGAGGTGAGACACTTAGACGTTCATCCTCTCAGAGGGGCTGACTCACTCGTTCCTCGCAGTTCTCTCGGCCGTTTACACGCCGGCCGCGAGGGATCCGCTTCCTTTTATGACGCGGCGCTCAGTAGCCGACGTCATGACGACAATCCGTTCCGACCTGTCAATCAAGTCCCGAGCACGAATCAGGACTCGTCGGGGGCGTGATTCCTATCTAGAACCAGGGTATAAAGTAGGGCTTTCTGCATTTGTTCATTGCCCTGTCGTGGTTCTAGCTTGTCTAGTCACTCAGTGCTCTTGTTTTCTATTTGTCCCTTTGGTTCTGACCCGGCTTGTTTGTTCTACCCTGCTTATCTCTATTACCCTTTGACTCGGCTTGTCTCTCGCTTACCTGCTCTCTCGTTCCCCCGACCTCGGCTTGTCTCTAGACCATTCTTTGCTTACTCCTTACGTTAGTCCGGCCATTCTAAGGTCCGGTATACGTACCTACCACCTGTTTGTACTCTGCGTGTTGGATCCCTGTCCCGATCCTGACAGATAGTAATAGAGATAGAAGTAGATAGAAATAGATAGTAATAGACAGCGAGCTGACCAGTCAGTTAGCTCAGCTGGCGAACGCGCATACTGTGCACATGCGCAGTAGAGCACTCAGTTCATTCATAGAGCGGCATTGAATGCCGCTCTATGAAGAACCCAATTGGTGCAGCGCTAAGCCACGCATGCGCACCAGACAGCTATGACGCTTCTCTGAGAGAAGCGTCTGATAGAGCCCTGCTCTTTTGTCATTTTTATTAAAAAGGGGGCATGGCCTGACAAGGAGCTCGGTGCTGGAACGGAGGTAAGTTTTAATGATAAAAATCACTGATTTTTTTTTTTTTTAAATGGCGAACTAATATAAAAGCAAGAAAAAAAGGCTGTGGGACCCATCTTTCTTGCTTTTATAGTGGACTATAGTGCTCCTTTAAATCCCAAACTAGAAGGTTTTGAAATACTACTTTACCTTATTGTATATAGGTATAGAGTTAATACTTACTGTATAGGGATATAGATACAATATTGTGTAGCAATCTATAGAGATAATATTTATTATATAGCGATATACAGAGATTGTATTTATTTGAAAGCGATCTACTCTACATTACTCTTTGTGACTGACCGAGACAAACCGAGAACTCCAGAAGAGAAAAAGTCACAAAATGACAGGAAATGCTGTGGGGTTTAGGCTTTTGGATAACAAGTCTATCCACAGGGATCATAAATCGTGGGGTCCCCTAATAACCCCCCACCCCCTCCAGCACACACACACTGTCACTCTGTCAGAAACACACTCACAGAACTTCTAGAAAGTTTCCACGTTTCCTGGGAGTTTAAAGAGTTACACAAAGTGCCGACACATGACATAGTATTTATTTACAGTAAACACACAGATTCCAGGCATTCCGCACAGTAATTCATAGAAAGAATTACACAACAACACAGTTCTGCTCTTCTAAGAAATCTGACTTTACACAGTAAGCCGGTCTCACCTCCCACAGTGCACTCTCCCCCCCCCCCAGGCACTCTCTCACACCCTACCCCCCCCACACAGTGCACTCTCTCACACCCTAACCCCCCAGTGCACTCTCTCACACCCTTACCCCCCCCACAGTGCACTCTCTCACACCCTAACCCCCCACACACAGTGCACTCTCTCACCTCCCCTCCCGTGCACTCTCTCACCTCCCCCCCCCAGTGCACTCTCTCACCCCCCCCAGTGCACTCTCTCACCTCTCACCTCCCCCCCCCAGTGCACTCTCTCACCTCCCCCCCCAGTGCACTCTCTCACCTCCCCCCCCCTCTCACCTCCCCCCCCCTCTCTCACCTCCCCCCCCCTCTCTCACCTCCCCCCACCCTCTCTCACCTCCCCCCCCCGTGCACTCTCTCACAGCTCCTTTCCCCCCTTCCCTGCTGTTTCAGTAGTACCAAGGTGGTGAAGGGTTAATACCTCTCCATGGATCTTACTTTGATCCTTCATGTATCCGTGCGGACAGGACACGAGGGCCAGGATGTTCCCGATCAGGGGCAGTCGAGGCGGGCCGGGAGGGAAGCCCCGGGGTCTCCGCTGTTTCAGGATGTGTCTGACAGTGAGCGCAGTGACCAGCAGCACGGCCGAGCTGGCCAGGAGGGCCAAGAGCGGACCCAGGAACGGAGCCAAGGGCCACATGCCCGGCTCCCGGGGCCCCTGATCCATCCTAGCGCTGGAACCCACTAATCCCCCCCCCCCTCTATTAATAGTGACACATGGACACGCCCACACAGAACAAACCACGCCCATATTATTAATAATAACCCATGGACACGCCCACACACAGCAACACCGCCCACATTATTAAAAATGACAACCCCCCCAGGGACACGCCCACATACAGCAACACCGCCCACATTATTAATACTAACACAGGGACACGCCCACACAGAGCAAACCCCTCCCAGACAAACATATACAAGCCCAGCAACCCCTCCCCTCCATGGCTCCTCCCAACCTCCACGTGCCATCGCAGAGTTCCGGACCCGCCCCCAAAACTTGATTGGTCAGTGATCAGTCCTAAAGTTATAGAATTCTGAAACATTGTAACTGTATGCCAACATTCCAAATAAACAAATATATTGGAGTAGATATTGTAAATGCTGATAAACTGACACATACAATAGCACACACTGACATACTGAGACACACTGACACACAGTGATACACATACTGACAAACTGACACACATACTGTCACACACAGGCACAAATTGACACACACAATAACATACACACTGACACACACTGACATACTGAGACACACTGACACACAGTGATACACATACTGACATACTGACACACATACTGTCACACACAGGCACAAATTGACACACACACTGACATACTGAGAAACACTGACACACAGTGATACACATACTGACATACTGACACACATACTGACATACTGACACACATACTGACAAACACAAATGCACACTGTAACGGATCGCCTGGCACCCCGACTGGGTACCTCCGTTAAAGGATGCTCCTAGTGCTACCTGAGGACTCCAAGCACTCTGGCAGACACCACAATCACCGAATCCGAGAAACCTTTAAATTCTCCCAAGCGTATGAATGCTGTAGACCATTGAATAGGAACAATACGAATAGGCTTGTACTCCTAGCAGTCAACTGGAACAGCATACAATAAATCCTTCCCCCAATAATGAGACGACACATCACTTTGAGGGTAAAACAGGAACTCTGGACTGGCTCATCCAGCCTGGCTTTTATTTCCAACTCACACATACAGGCCACACCCAGGGGGAGGCATAAAAGAACCAATGACATAGATGTTACCTCCCACACATCACCTCCCCTTAGTGTGACACATAATCCCATTATGCATACAGTGTAACATATACTTTTACACAACTTTCATAACTTTAAAACCATACATCACATTCACATAAAAATACATATCCACAATCAATCCATTCAGGGGAACAACATATTAAAAAATGGCATGAATCCGACCAGGGGTTAAAAAGTTACTAAAAGTATCTTTTGTTCCTTTCTGGCTGGCAGAAAAACATCCCCACAATGCACCCTGGTTTCCTCCCTTCTGCCCTGGAGTTAATTGGAGAAGTAATCCAATTACCCAGGACTAAAGGCAGACTCCATTAACCACATGGTTGCAAAACAACATAAAACACTTTAAAATACATAAAGTCACATTTACACATAACACACAGACATTTCACCTATCCCCAGATAGCTGGGATCTGCACGCACAAAACTACCGAATAGCGCGCAGATCCTACTCACACAGTACAATTGCCATGGAGCTAAAGTCTTTCCCATAGTCTTTCATTATATAGATAGGCTCCATGGTATGGCTATCTGGGGTATCACATTCCCATAAAGTCTGGTCCATAGTCCAAAGGCAAGAGGCGGGCAAGCAGCCCCCTCCAAGGACACGTGGCGAGTTCGGTTTCGCCACACTTCTCCCCTTTACCCCCCAGACTAACAGGGTATCTGACCTCCTGCCGGTCCGTGCCCTGGTTAGTCCAGCAACCCACCCATGAAGCACAAACAGCAGTACCTCCCACCCACAATAACTGGTTACTACACCTGGGTAGAGGAGAACTTTGTCCAGGTCCAGGTGCCTCACCACGGCTGTGTGGGGGACTGGTAGTCTGCCTTGGTGGGTTGCTGAGTGGGCAGAGACCAGCGGTACTGTGCCCTGGTGCCAGCGCTACCACTGAAGTAGCCTGATTGTAGCCTGGTTGTGGGAGGGGGAGACCGACCGTCTCCCCTCTGGGTACACAGCTCTGCTGCTGGAGACAGACTGTCTCCCCTTTGGCTAAACAGCCCTGTCGTGGGGGGGCAGGACCGACCGTCCCTACCCCCTGTGCTGGAAGTGCAGAGACCACTGTCCCATCTGCACAGGTGTGGGGCTTACAGTCTCCCCCTGGTACATTAAGCTGCCGCTGGGGAGAGGTGGTAACCAGCTCCTCTCCCATTAGAACACTCTGCCGCTGGGGAATGGAGACTGGGCTCTCTATTCCCTGTACATTAATGATCTGCCGCTGGGGAGAGATGGTAACAATCTCCTCTCCCATACATACTTCCCGTCTCTGCGGAGGGAGACCGACTGTCTCTCCTCCCAGCACAGAGTCCTGCTGAGGGGGAAAGGGGGCTGGGCTCTCCATTCCCTGCTGGATACTCTGCCGCTGGGGAATGGAGACTGGGCTCCCAATTCCCAACAAATCACACTGCCGCTGGGGAGGGAGGACGGCCCCTTCAGCTCCCTGTAACTTGGGCGCAGAGACCACGGTCCCATCTGCGCTGGTGTGGGGCTTACTGTCTCCCCTTGGTGTGCTAAGCTGCCACTGGGGAGAGGGGGTAACAAACTCCTCTCCCTTACACACTTTCAGCCGCTGGGGAGCAGGGCTGACCCTCTGTACTCCCTGTAGGCAGGGCGCAGAGACCACGGTCCCATCTGCGCTGGTGAGGGGCTTACTGTCTCCCCTTGGTGAGCTGTGCTGCCGCTGGGGAGAGGGAATAACAAACTCCTCTCCCTTACACACCTTCAACCGCTGGGGAGAGGGGATAACAGGCTCCTCTCCCTGCACCGTAGACTGCCGCTGGGGAGCAAGAACGGCACCTTCAGCTCCCTGTAACGCACACTGCCGCTGGGGATCTGGGCCGACTGCCCAGCATCCCTGTAGGGCCGGTAGAGAGACCGCAGTCCCATCTCCACCTGCCATCTGTGAGTCTTCCCAGGACCAATCCGTGAGGCCCCTCAACATTTGTGAGTAAGGGCCACCTGCTTCCCCACCTGGCAACTCTGGCTGCTGCTGGGGATCTGGGCCGGCTGCCCAGCATCCCGGTGGAGAGACCTTGGTCCCATCTCTACCTGCCTGTTGTGGTTCCTCACAGGACCAGTCTATGAGGACCCCCACTTCGGGTTCTTCCCGCCGCCTCAGGGAAAGACGGCTAACCTCCTCGGATGCAGCCTCTACTCGGCTGCTGTAACGCTCCTGCTGCTGAGCATACTTCCTCTCTTTCGCCAACCGGAATTCTCGGTCCAGCCTTGTGTTTCACTCGGCCATGACCTGGTTCCAGATCACCCGGCGTGTCTCCATGGGTATATCATCCCCATACTCGGCCACTCGCTGCCTCACCTCGGCCAGCCAATCATCTCCAGAGCCAGAACCTTCCATACTAGTCTGCTCCCAGGGGCGCTGCACGAGTGCTAGCGTTGCCCTCAATTTGTAAATCCAAACAGTGTCTCTGAGCTGCTTTACCTCGCACTAGGACGCCATCCCACCGCTTGCCACCAATGTAACGGATCGCCTGGCACCCCGACTGGGTACCTCCGTTAAAGGATGCTCCTAGTGCTACCTGAGGACTCCAAGCACTCTGGCAGACACCACAATCACCGAATCCGAGAAACCTTTAAATTCTCCCAAGCGTATGAATGCTGTAGACCATTGAATAGGAACAATACGAATAGGCTTGTACTCCTAGCAGTCAACTGGAACAGCATACAATAAATCCTTCCCCCAATAATGAGACGACACATCACTTTGAGGGTAAAACAGGAACTCTGGACTGGCTCATCCAGCCTGGCTTTTATTTCCAACTCACACATACAGGCCACACCCAGGGGGAGGCATAAAAGAACCAATGACATAGATGTTACCTCCCACACATCACCTCCCCTTAGTGTGACACATAATCCCATTATGCATACAGTGTAACATATACTTTTACACAACTTTCATAACTTTAAAACCATACATCACATTCACATAAAAATACATATCCACAATCAATCCATTCAGGGGAACAACATATTAAAAAATGGCATGAATCCGACCAGGGGTTAAAAAGTTACTAAAAGTATCTTTTGTTCCTTTCTGGCTGGCAGAAAAACATCCCCACAATGCACCCTGGTTTCCTCCCTTCTGCCCTGGAGTTAATTGGAGAAGTAATCCAATTACCCAGGACTAAAGGCAGACTCCATTAACCACATGGTTGCAAAACAACATAAAACACTTTAAAATACATAAAGTCACATTTACACATAACACACAGACATTTCACCTATCCCCAGATAGCTGGGATCTGCACGCACAAAACTACCGAATAGCGCGCAGATCCTACTCACACAGTACAATTGCCATGGAGCTAAAGTCTTTCCCATAGTCTTTCATTATATAGATAGGCTCCATGGTATGGCTATCTGGGGTATCACATTCCCATAAAGTCTGGTCCATAGTCCAAAGGCAAGAGGCGGGCAAGCAGCCCCCTCCAAGGACACGTGGCGAGTTCGGTTTCGCCACACACACATTGACACACACTGACTCACACTGTTACAGACACTGACACACACAGATACAAACACTGACACACATAGACACACAGATACACACTGATATACTGGCACACAAACACGGATACCAACAGATACACACAATGACACATCCTGGCACACACTGACACAAACACTGACACTCTTAGACACTGACACACATTGACACACTGACCTACACTTACACACACTGGCATACACACTGACATATTCACAGACACACAAATTGACACACACATATACACAGACTGACACACACACTAACACACTAACATGACACACACATTGACACACTGACCAACACTTATACACACTGGCATACATAGACACACACAGACACAGAATGACAAACTCACACACACTGGCACATACAGACACACACTGACACAGATGGATACACACACTGGCGCACACTGGCACAGACATAAACACACACAGACACACACACTGACACAGACAGAAACACACACAGACACAAGCTGGAATATACAGACACAGACACAATGTAATGGTAGTTACCCGGTCTGTGTGCCGTCAGGGGTCCTCCGATGGAGCCGCATGCGGCTCAAGCACTTCTGCCTCCAGGCGCACCGCATGTGGCTCGAACACTCCTGGCGGACGCGTGCGCTGAACAGTATGACAGGGCGTGTGGCCCGTACAGTATTGGGAACACTGCTCAAGTCGCGAGCACGTCCTTAAAGGGGAAATGGGAGCCTAACCTTGCAGCGACTCCCATTGGCCCACGTTAATTCGGCACCCCCATTCACGCATGTTTTGGGGCGCAGGTATGACATGGACCAATCAAATGAAACATAAACCACTAGACGGTGCTTCCATGTTGAGACTCGGTTCTTGACATTCAACATACTTACGGATTGCATGTGGGCATCGAACCTTCATATCTTCTCATTGGGAAGCATTGGATCCAGTGCTTTTAAATGAGAAGCATTTGATTGGTATATTGTGGCAATCACCGCGCATGCATATTTGAACTGCAGTGCTTCTTGATGAGAAGCATTCGATTGGTCTATTGCCTTATGATATCAGCGGAGGCGGATCAGGCTCCGGAGAAGAGGCTGTCACAGCATTGGATTACAGGTGAGTAGAGGGTTAATTTAAAAAAAAAAAATTTAATAAATAGGTGAAAAGGGAGGACATGGAATCTAAGAGGCCCCTCTAACTATTTCATCTACACCTACCTGCTTGACAAATGGGCCACTAATGACTATAGTATATTTAATATATAAATATTCTTTCAAAGATTAATAGGGAAGACGGATTTATTCCACTTCCTAGAAAGAGCGCTCTGCCATCAAATGACATAACTTTAGTATCAGTGTCCGGAGAATCCAATCAATTACGAAACAGATCTATCCTAATTAGTTTGCCTCAAAGCATCAATATTCTACTCTATCAAGAAACTAATTAAATCCGACTGTTTAAGTGGGGGAGAGTGGTGTGCAACTAAATGGATTTTATTATATGCCATTGTCTTTTGCGCTCTCCCAGAAGCTGGGCTTTATTTAAGCATAGCTTATTCCATTTTATTACATACAATAAACCCTGGTTCAGAAGATCATGAAAGCGGTAGAATGTTTTTTTTATATTAATGCTTTGTTGGGTTGAATTGACACCCTCATGGCTAATATATCAACAAACATGTGTAGACTATGAAATCATGATTTTTCAGTTACAATTATTTATTTATTTATTCACCATAATTTATTACTGGAGGGGGGGTAGGGGGGAGGGGTAGGTAAGGGTGGGCTTCCAGTTCCTCAGGCAGACAATTTCTGAATTAATCTAAATAGTACAAATGACCTCAAAACATTTTAAATAACTTCAAGATTCCTTCCATCTTTTGTAAACTGAATGAAACAATCCAAACTAAAATAACCACAACGCGACTTAGGCTACTTTTAGAGTCGGAGAATTTTTGCAAAACACTTTTTGCATTTCAGTTTTCAATTTATTTCATTATTCACCGTTTATACATACAAGTGTATAAATCTTGATAATATCTTCGAATCAAGAATCTAAGGTACGGGGTTATCCCTAAGTCTTCGCTGCAGTTAGGACCACCAAAATTCAATTCAAATGACCAAATGTCACCCAAATTTGCAATTTTCATATTTATCAAAGGCCAATCTAGTTAAAATTCAGGTATTTGGTTATATATCTCAATGTGGTACTACCTGGTGTCTGCTTTACAGTGTGTATTTTTCTCATAATGCCAATTCCAAGTAAAATATAAGATCCACATTTTTTATCAAAGACAGAATTTCATATGGGTTTGTTCAGACTAAATAATGCAATCTCAGAAAATAAATGAATCTGCTTTTTGCAAGTGAACCTACAGGTCAAATGGTTAAAATAATAATTAATAAAATATTAATTGAACTAAATAAATCTCACATTTGTTTAATAGGATTACAATATCGTTTTAATAATCGTCTATGGAAATGGTGCGATTTGCAGATTTTTATAGTGATTGTTTTAATTAGAACTCTGGCTACAAATTTGATCTAACCGAATTATGGAAATTTGTAGGCAGCCATCGATTAGACTTGGGAAAGCAGAAAATTTTGGTTCTTCCAAACACATTCAGACGAAAAAGAATTCGGTTTTGATAAACCGGATTTCGTCCATTATATCATTGGTTTTGGCTGTAATCCACCCAATATTTTCGTTTCCTATTTATCATTCAGGCGAATGTAATTCCAAAACTGCCGCAAAAACTTTCAGTAGTTAAGAAAAGTGGGTAGGTCCCTAATTTGGTACAACTTTACAGCTTAATGACGCAGTGTTGGTGTATAGACCGTGCTCCTGCAATCTCACTGCTCAATTCTCTATCATTTAGGAGTTAAATCATTTTGTTTATAAAACCCTGGCCACACCTCCCTGCACGCGACTTACCCTAAACACTAAAGATCTAATGTTTAAACTTCCTTTATTGCACAGTCTGATAAAATTTTTTACATTTCTTATATCCTACACTGTTCATTGCCTGCTATATCCTGCAGGAGCCTCCTGTTTAATTTACAGAGAATACGATAAAAACTTCCAATGCAAGTTAAAATCTGATTTAAATATTCATTTTCATGCAGGCTGTGAAGGAAACTATATACATTGGTTCTCATTCGTTATTTTTTGGTTTGGTGGATAAATGTACTGAACACCGACCACCCCCCTGGTTTATTAAGTTCAAAGAAAACCACAGGAATTAGCGCTGTCCCTATGTGGCCGCCATTCGTGTAACCGAACAACATGTGTCGGAGAAAACTGGGGCCATCTTGGCGCACAAAAAGAGGCAGCGGGACTTGGTCTTCGAGTGTCTGGAAATCCAATCGGGCACTCGACTTCCCGAACGCCGGTGGACTTCGCGAACACCAGCCAGGAGTGCACTGTTTGGTAGGTTTGTTCTCACAAACCCAGGGAACAAATGCTACCTCTGAGCCAGGGGCACAGTGCATGGATTTGTTTGGTTTGGGACTCCCGAAATAGACCGACTGCTACCCATGAAACTCTGGAACTGCAAGCGCCTCATGAGCATTCGGTCAAATCTTTACCCCGGTGGTGATTTGGCTGTGTTCATGGTATCTGAGCACTATTTGGACAACTTGGGCGCTCAGCTGCAAGATTTCTTGGGATATGTCATTTATGGGGGTCCCTATAATATTTACGTGTTTTATTATGTACTTTTGGTATTTTATATTTTATGTCGAGTCATTGTGACTCAGGAATGTAAGGCGCGTGTTGTGGTAGTTTCTGTGTGCGTGTATACTGTCTCCGTTTCTTGCATGAAAGCCATCCGTTTGGCCTGAATAAAAACATTCCTGTTGTACCCTTCATCTAGTTCAGGCTGAAAGTCCCATAACAGGTGCCATACTAAAGAGGAAGATGTGTTTAGTAGATTGTTCCGTATATTGGTTTTCTTAAAAAAGGCAATCCCACATAAGAATACCAAATTAGAGCACTATTAAAGCTTAAAGATTAAAATTGTAGATTACGCTAGCTTTAGTGGTTTTATAATCTTAATTCTAATAAAGACAGTAGGCGAGTATTTTCCCTCCCTACCCTGGGAGGGAACTTTGGATCTTATATCATGATTCTAATTTTGTATGGTATTAATGTCTTTTTATCTGGTTTACTATTTTTATTTGCAGTATAATTATAGTCATTGCCATTTATGTTTCATAACAAGATATGCTTACCGCTCCCATTTGTGAGTTGATTATTATCTGTACACTGCTTATCACTGTTACATTGACCTGTTGCCTTTCACGTATTTCTCTTTTGTTTCAGTGTGATCTTCTTCATGTCTGTATCTGTATATCTGCGTTAAACATGGACTTTTTCTTATAGATTTGTCCAATTCTTTGCCTAGGCTTCCAAATGCTTTCTTCTCTGTTAAAAAAGTTATTTTTTGTTTTTGTTTGTTCATTGATTGTGAATTTTTCTTCGCACCAAAGAAAGAGGAGCAGCCTATTGAGTTTGGGGCTTATATTGCCTCCTATGTTGTTTCTGATTGGTCGATGGTTTTTCTACTAGTTTGGTACTGTTGAGGAGCTCAGCAAAGGAGGATTAACAGATCACTATAGGGTCAGGAACACAAACATGTATTCCTGACCCTATAGTGTTAACACTACTATCTAGCCCCCCTCAACCTCTCATGCCTCCATAAATATAGCAAAATCTTACTGTATTCAAGCCAGAAGCTGTGGATCTGCACGCTGTTTGCCTAAAAAATACAAGCAGTCTGCTGACATCATCAGATGTGGTGGCCTGATCCAATCAAAATGCTTCCCCATAGGATTGGCTGAGACTGACAAAGAGTCAGATCGGGGGCAGAGCCAGCACAAATCAAACACAGCCCTGGCCAATCAGAATCTCCTCATAGAGATGAATTGAATCAATGAATCTCTATGAGGAAAGTTCAGTGTCTGCATGCAGAGGGTGGAGATACTGAATGTTTGGATACATTTTAGGCAGCCATGACCCAGGAAGGATCTCTAACAGCTATCTGAGGCGTGGCCAGTGAAGTTATCACTAGGCTGTAATGTAAACACTGCATTTTCTCTGAAAAGACAGTGTTTACAGCAAAAAGCCTGAAGGTAATGATTCTACTCACCAGAACAAATTCAATAAGCTGTAGCTGTTCTGGTGACTATAGTGTCCCTTTAAGTGAAATTTGTAGCCTCTTGACATAAAATTAAGAAAAGCACTTCTATTAATGTTGATCTTTCAGCTGTTTAGTAAATAACTCCCTAAATAAAATGTGCACCCTTATGTGGGATTGCCATATTTAAGGGTACCAAACTAGGAAACTGTTTAGTAGATATCTCCCTAATTTAATACCCTTAAAGGAAAACTATAAAGTAAGGAATACAAATGTGTATTCCTAACCCTAAAGTTCCCTGGTGGCCATTTAGAAATAAAAAAAGTAGTTTTACTTTTCTTTTCTCCCTAACATCACCTGTCTCCACAGCTGACCCCGCCTTCTTGGCTAAGACAATCGGGATCGATGATGTCAGCCAACCAAATGTTTCCCCATAGGAAATCATTGGGAGGCCACAGTGCATGCACCATCTGATAGAGATAATAGAATTTTACTCTGGTACAAGGCAAAAGTGACACCAATTAGAGGCACCTAAACCTTGTAATGAAAACATTGTTTTTAGCTGCAGGGTTAAAACGGGGAGACATGGCACCGGGACCAATTAATGTCAATGAAGTGGTCTCTGTGGCTTTAGTGTTCTTTTAACCCCTTAAGGACCAAACTTCTGGAATAAAAGGGAATCATGACATGTCACACATGTCATGTGTCCTTAAGGGGTTAAAGGGATACTATACCGTGTTTCCCCCAAAATACACCCTACCCCGGAAATAAGCCCTAGCTGGATTATCGGGGTGGGCTGCAATATAAGCCCTACCCCGAAAATAAGACCTAGGCAGGGCCGGCGCATCCATAAGGCGGCACAGGCGGGCGTCTTAGGGCGCACCGGCCCAGGGGCGGAAATGTCCGGGTGGCCGGCAAGAGGGAAGTGCACAGCTCCCCTCTCCTGCCGGTCACTTCTTGTAGTGTGGCCGAGCGCCTACCTGCAGTGCCGCGGACTGTGTGGAGGGGCTGGGATATGACACGTCATATCCCTGCTCCCTCTGTAGCACACAGCGCGGCTGGCGCCCAGCAGGGGCGGAGCAACAGCCGGCCACCTTCATGTCAGCATGGGAGGACTTCCTCCCAAGAAGACTGCAGAGAGCAGAAGGCGGAGAGGAGGGGGGCTGGGCAGGACTAGCTCCAACTCCCAACTACCTCAGGCAGCACTCAGGTAAGCCACCCTACTGTGTATGGCTAGAAAAGTGTATATTTTGATGTGTGTGTGTGTGTATGTCTGTCTGTTAGTGTGTCTTTGTGTGTGTGTATGTCAGTGTGCCTGTATGACTGTCAGTGTGTCTGTGTGTGTTTCTGTATGTCAGTGTCTGTGTGTGTATGTCTGTCAGTGTGTCTGTGTGTATGTCTGTCAGTGTGTCTGTGTGTATCTATATGTCTGTCTGTGTGTATGTCTGTCTGTTAGTGTGTGTGTGTATGTCTGTCAGTGGGTGTGTGTGTCAGTGTGCCTGTATGACTGTCAGTGTGTCTGTGTGTGTTTCTGTCTGTCAGTGTCTTGTGTGTGTGTCTGTGTGTGTTTCTGTCTGTCAGTGTCCGTGTGTGTATGTCTGTCAGTGTGTCTGTGTGTATCTGTCTGTCTGTCAGTGTGTCTATGTGTATCTATATGTGTATCTGCATGTGTGTCAGGGTGTGTATCTTCGTGTATGTGTATCTTCGTGTATGTGTATCACAGTGTGTGCGTGTGTGGCAGTGTATGTGTATATGTGCATACATCTCAACATTCAAACACCAAAGACTGAGACCAGCACCCGAACCCGCTTCACCACACAACGGCCGCCATGTTCTGTGACATCGCACTGGGCGAAGGCGGGAGCTACGGAGGGGGAGGCGGCTTCCGACTGTGCGCGCGTCAGTCAGGGATCTTGGCTCCTCTTTTTCCTCCTCTTTAGTGCACGGAGCGGGCTGACGTCATCACAGCTGAACTTCTTCTTCTACCGGTACGGTAATCACCAAAAAAGAATAAAGCTGTTTGTTTTTTGTTTTATGTACCGGTATTTGAAGAAAAGTTGTTTAAATGTTGTTCAATGTACATACCGGTACCGTAAATAAATAATCCCTACCCTGAAAATAAGCCCTAGTGTGTTTTTTGTGACTAAAATTAATATAAGAAACGGTAGTCACCAGAACAACTACAACTTAAAGTGACACTGTCATGGCTGCATCTGTTTTGTTTTTTAACCCCCCCTCCCGACTGCAATACATTTTATTATCGCCCTAGTCTCCCCCAAATTCCTCTAGGCCCCCCATTTTACCTTTTTAAAAATCTTTATTTTATGCCCGGACATAGGTTCTGAGCATCGCCATCTTTGTGGGGGCAGATTAAGGACCTGTGGGACACGTCATTATCTGCCCATACTAGATAGCGCTATGAAATTCCCGTGGATGCCCAGTTGAACTCTTGGGCATTTGCTATTGTCCAAAATTCGTTTGGGAATTTCGGCTATTTAATCTTCGTTCGTTTAGTTTATTACACGGAGGGAGCAACTGGCTCCTGGCTCCATCCCTGTAATATGTGAAAATAGAAGTGGTGCGGATCAGTGCTCCCCACCACTTCCTAACCCCCCCCATGCCCCCTGTCATATTATGATGGTAAATATGAAACCCATATTAGCATAAGGGATGTTAAAATGTCTTTAAATATGGTAATGAATTAATAGCGAATAGCAGAATTTTGTTCATCGCATGATTAGTTCCTTCTTCCATTCAGAGATTTGAATGAATAACTGAATGAGTTGATTTTTTTATTTTTTTTGTCCAAATTGCAGTTTTCGGAAAACGAATGCCCAAGTCTACTGATTATCACCGTATTTGAGCCTTTGGTTGTGAATTTCCATCATTTGGTTGTGGTTATCAGTCATTCAATTTCATCCAGAATAGATCAAATCTGGTCTACGTTGATTTAAGTTTAGTGTTTTCTCTAAAACAGAACCAAAATAAATCACAAAAGACGTTCTATGGCCCATGTATATTTATTATAGAGCTCTCTGTCTGATATTCAGAATCTGTTTCCTAATTCTCAGATTATACTTTCATAGAAACATAGAAACATAGAATGTGACGGCAGATAAGAACCATTCGTCCCATCTAGTCTGCCCAATTTTCTAAATACTTTCATTAGTCCCTGGCCTTATCTTATAGTTAGGATAGCCTTATGCCTATCCCACGCATGCTTAAACTCCTTTACTGTGTTAACCTCTACCACTTCAGCTGGAAGGCTATTCCATGCATCCACTACCCTCTCAGTAAAGTAATACTTCCTGGTATTATTTTAAACCTTTGCCCCTCTAATTTAAGACTATGTCCTCTTGTTGTGGTAGTTTTTCTTCTTTTAAATATAATCTCCTCCTTTACTGTGTTGATTTATGTATTTAAATGTTTCTATCATATCCCCCCTGTCTCGTCTTTCCTCCAAGCTATACATGTTAAGATCCTTTAACCTTTCCTTTCAGTTCATTAACACATTTCTGGTCTTCTCTTTTATAATTCCACTTTTAAACAGATATTTAATTGAAGTAATTGTTTCATCCCAATACGTCAAACCACGCCAAAGAATGACATGATGTTTTTTTTTTCTCTCTGGCTGTATCAGTCTACAGCTTTTACGGTAACACATTGATTATTCTGGCAAAACTGATAGCAAGTCAAACAGGAGAAATCTGTTTCACAACTGAAATAAATGTTTATCAGCAACACTAAAAGTCCGTGAAATTAGCTAAGCAGTATATCACCCAGATTCCAGTCCATTTACAGTGCCCACAAGGCACATGGAGTAACAAACTCAGAGATTCACAGTAACAAAATGACTTGGTAGGTTCTAAGAGCCTGATGTACAAGATTGTAATTTAACTGAACACTACATTATAGTGAATTTAAAGTAAAATTCAGATATTTCCTATATTAGCCCGAATTCTGCTTTGGAATTCCCTATGATTCAATATTTAGTGGGATAAATCCTTACAGGACTATTCACTAAAGGAAGAATTTAAAGTGAAATCAAAATTAATTTTTCATTTTAGGCCAAAGTAGCTGAAACTGGAAGCCTAGTGGACGTAGAGAATTTCTTCAGCTCGGCTATTTTGATCTTAAATTTGAAATTCACTTTGAAATCTCACTTTACTAAATAAGCCTGTCTGTGTCAATATGTGTTATTTTATTTCAAGCTTACAACCTAAACGAAAGAATGTGAAAAAGCGATACACAAGGTATAGGGAGAGCTTGGCTCACAGGCTTACAATCTAGAAGGAACGGGGAACAGGAGAACACAAGCTATAGAGAGAGAGCTCGGCTCACAGGCTTATAATCTAGAGGGAACAGGGGACAGGAGAACACAAGGTATAGAGAGAACTGGCCTCACAAGCTTACACTCTAGAGGGAATGGGGGACAGGGGAACACAAGGTTTAGTGAGAGCTAGGCTCACAGGTTTATAATCTAGAGGGAATGGGGGGACAGGGAATCTAGTTGGTAAGATATAAAAATAGTGCAATATTTATGATGCTTCATTTGACATTTTATTGCTGGCCCCTACATCTAGCTTGCGTAGGGTTACAATTCCAAAGCTAGTTTGTAGTAGTGCTTAATAAATATAGCACTCACACTGTGCGTTCGTGGGATGCTCATTAGGATTCCGAACGCGTTTCCCTCTCTCCTGCCAAAAAGGATGTTTCATCTTTCATTTAAAAATGATACAGTGTTTCCCTCTGCTTTCCGTTACTATGATTGGCTGCAAACTTCAAATCAATAAGAATCAATGGCAGCTCTTAAAATAAGGCAGTTGAGTCATAGATTTAATGTCTTCCGTTTTACACCCGACTCTTCTAGAAAAAAGCTTAAAGGGATGACAATATGAATTCAGTGATATACGGACTGAGATTATTTCTCAATTTACTTGAAACTTTTGGAGTGTGGTAATCAGGGACGTAGCTGGGTCACTAGTAACAAATGGCGAAAATCAATGTTAGCATCCCCTCCAACCCCCAAATTTTAAACTTTTGTGTGTCGCTTTCACATTCACCCATCCCCTTCTGTGTTTCTCCAATTACCCCTTTCGCCTTCTTAATTGTCTCTTAACCCGGTTACATCTACTCTATCTTTTAACCCCCTTTACCTCTTGTCTGTTTCTTAACCCTCTTACCCTTCTCTGTCTTAAGGTAAAAAAAAGAACAAACTCCACAGCAAGTGCTCAAAGTCCAAAGTTTATTTGGCACAAGGAGAAAACAGACAAACAGGAGGAAAAGGTCAAGCTGAACCCCACTTAACGCGTTTCGTACCTCCGTGTCCTTAAACATAGGAGTATCTGACATACAAAGTACACCCGTTAAATATCACACTCAATAAAATACAAAGGCAAACACCACTCCTCTACAAAAATCATAAAGAAACATAAATCAAGAAAAAAAATGGGAAAAGAAACATAGAATGTGACAGCAAATAAGACCCATTCGGCCCATCTAGTCTGCCCAATTTTCGAAATACTTTCATTAGTCCCGGGCCTTATCTCATAGTTAGGATAGCATTATGCCTATCCCACGCATGCGTAAACTCCTTTACTGTGTTAACCTCTACCACTTCAACTGGTAGGCTATTCCCTGCATCCACTACCCTCGAGGTAAAGTAGTACTTCCTGATATTATTTTGAAACCTTTGACCCTCTAAATTCAGACTATGTCCTCTTGTTGTGGTAGTTTTTCTTCTTTTAAATATAGTCTCCTCCTTTACTGTGTTGATTCCCTTTATGTATTTAAATGTTTCTATCATATCCCCCTGTCTCGTCTTTCCTCCAAGCTATACATGTTAAGATCTTTTAACCTTTCCTGGTAAGTTTTATCCTGCAATCCATGAACCAGTTTAGTAGCCCTTCTCTGAACTCTCTCTAAGATATCAATATCCTTCTGGAGATACGGTCTCCAGTACTGCGTACAATACTCCAAGTGAGGTCTCACCAGTGTTCTTGTCAGGATCGGGACAGGGATCCAACACGCAGAGTACAAACAGTAGCCAGATACGTATACCGGACCTTAGAATGGCCGGACTAACGTAAGTAGTACCGTATAGAATGGTCAAAGACAAGCCGAGGTCGAGGGTAACAGAAGACAGGTAAGCGAGAGACAAGCCGAATCAAGGGTAACAGAGATAAGCAGAGTAAGGTAAACAAGCCGGGTCAAAACCAAAAGGGATAATAGAATACACAAGCACTGAGTGACTAGAACAAGCTAGAACCACGACAGGGCAATGAGCTAATGAAGGAAGCTCTGTTAAATACCCTGTTCAGAGCAGTAACCACACCTCCGAGACGTCCTGATTGGTCCTGCAGCAATTGACTGACAGGTCGATCCGGGGGAGAGTCCTGATGATGACTTCCTGCCTAGATGGTGTAAAAGGCAGTCACTCCCTCGCGGCCGGCCTTGCATGACCGGATAGACCGCGGGGAAGGGAGTCATCAGACCGTCTGAATGGTGGAACAGCTAAGTCTCTACCTCTTTTGGAGGTAGAGACCACAGGTACCCTGACAGTACCCCCCCTCTCAGATACGCCCACCGGGCGGAATGAACCGGGACGAGATGGGAAGCGAGAGTGATACGCCCTTCGGAGACGGGGAGCATGAACATCCTCCTGAGGTACCCAACTCCTCTCCTCAGGACCATATCCCTTCCAATCAACCAGATATTGTACTCTCCCCCGGGAGATTCGAGAATCAATAATAGAGTTGACCTCATACTCCTCCTGACCCTCCACCTGAACGGAGCGAGGAGGGGCTATTGTGGAGGAAAATCTGTTACATATGAGTGGTTTCAGCAATGAAACGTGAAACGAGTTCGGAATGCGTAAGGTATTAGGAAGAGCTAAACGATACGCAACCGGATTGATACGGGTCAGCACCCTGTAGGGTCCAATATACCGAGGAGCGAACTTCATGGAGGGCACTTTTAAACGGATGTTCCTCGTGCTCAGCCATACCCTATCACCTGGAACAAAGACCGGAGCCGCCTTTCTACGTTTATCAGCGTGTTTCTTGACCAACATAGAGTTGTGCACAAGGATTTGTCGAGTTTGATCCCACAACTTCCTCAAATTGGCAACATGAACATCAACCGACGGCACCCCCTGGGAAGGAGAATCCGAAGGAAGAATAGACGGATGAAAACCATAATTCATGAAGAAGGGGCTTGAATGAGTAGAATCGCAAACGAGATTGTTGTGTGCAAACTCCGCCCAAGGAATCAAACCGACCCAATCATCCTGGTGTTCAGAAACAAAGCATCGTAAATATTGTTCAATTTTCTGGTTGGTACGTTCAGCAGCTCCGTTAGACTGAGGATGATAGGCAGAAGAAAAGTTTAATTTAATACCAAGTTGAGAGCAGAAGGACCTCCAAAAGCGGGAAACAAATTGGGAGCCTCTGTCTGATACAATTTGAGAGGGTATCCCATGTAGGCGAAAAATCTCCTTGGCGAATATCTCTGCCAATTCGGGAGAAGACGGAAGTTTAGGCAGGGGAATGAAGTGTGCCATCCTAGTAAACCTGTCAACCACGGTGAGGATAACAGTCTGTCTTTTAGAGATAGGTAGATCGACAATAAAGTCCATGGCCAAACAGGACCATGGTTTCTCTGGAACCTCCAAGGGTTGCAGGAGTCCACATGGAAGCGTATGGGGTTGTTTGGTTTTAGTACAAACTTCACATGCAGCGATGAACTCCTCAACATCCCTCCGTAAAGTAGACCACCAGAAGTCCTTAGAGATCAAGGCGTAAGTTTTGCGAATACCAGGATGTCCCGCCATCTTGCTATTATGTAAACACTGTAAAAGTTCCAGTTGAAAAGCAGGAGGAACGAAATGACGACCCGCAGGGGTCTGTTTAGGTGCGAGATGTTGCAACTTAATGATCTCGGCCAGTAATGGAGAATGAATCCTGAGATTCGTATTAGCAATGATATTGCACTTCGGAACTATAGAAGAAAGAACTGGTTCAGGTACAGTAGAAGGTTCATATTGGCGAGATAATGCATCGGCTTTAGAGTTTTTAGAACCAGGTCTGTAAGTCAGTACATAATTGAAGTGAGTCAGGAATAAGGACCAACGAGCTTGTCTAGAGGATAAGCGCTTAGCCTCCCCAATATATGACAAGTTTTTGTGGTCTGTCAAAATCGTAATAGGGTGTAGGGTCCCCTCCAACAAATGTCTCCACTCCTTTAAGGCTTTAATGACTGCTAACAGTTCCCTGTCTCCGATGTCATATCTGCTCTCAGCCCCAGAAAGTTTCCTGGAAAAAAAACCACACGGGTGTAATGGTTTATCTACCGCTAATCTTTGTGACAGAACCGCACCTACTCCTGTCTCAGAGGCATCGACCTCGAGTAGAAACGGCAAAGTCGTATCAGGATGGACTAATATTGGAGCAGAAGCAAAAAGTTCTTTGAGCCTCTTGAAAGCAGCGAGAGCTTCAGTAGACCACGTCTTAGTTTCTGCCCCCTGTTTGGTCATATTGGTAATGGGCGCAATAATAGACGAGTAACCCTTAATGAAGCGCCTATAATAATTGGAGAAACCAATAAACCTCTGAATAGCCTTAAGTCCCTTAGGTAATGGCCAATCTAAAATAGACTGGAGTTTGTCAGGGTCCATCTTAAAACCTTCCCCAGAAATCACGTAACCAAGAAAATCTATCTGAGACTGATCAAAGCTGCATTTTTCCAATTTACAGTATAGACCATGTTGCAGAAGTTTCTGTAATACCGCTCTGACCTGTCTATGGTGAGTTTCAATCTCCCTAGAGTGTATCAGTATGTCGTCTAGGTAGACAATGACACAATCATGTTGAAACTCCCTAAGTACCTCATTAATCAGATCCTGAAATACTGAAGGAGCATTGCAAAGTCCAAACGGCATAACTGTGTATTCATAGTGACCGTACCGAGTATTGAACGCCGTCATCCACTCGTGTCCCTGCTGGACTCTCACCAAATTATATGCCCCTCTGAGATCTAACTTGGTGAAGATTTTGGAGCCCTTAAGACGATCAAATAACTCGGTAATAAGTGGAATAGGATAGGCATTTCTGACAGTTATTTTATTCAAGCCTCGGTAATCGATACAAGGTCTCAGCGTGCCATCCTTTTTCTTAACGAAAAAGAACCCAGCCCCGGCCGGGGAAGAAGACCTCCTAATGAATCCCTTTTCTAAGTTCTCCCGAATATACTCCTCTAGAACCAAGTTTTCCTGAACAGACAAAGGATATACATGGCCCCTCGGAGGCATAGTCCCAGGTAGGAGCTTAATTTTACAATCAAATGGCCTGTGTGGCGGCAAAGAATCGGCATTCTTCTTGTCAAATACTGCCTTTAAGTCTAGGTAAAGGTCTGGTATCTGTCTTTCTGTGGACTGAATAGGAGTCTCAGGTATGTTAACATTAGCTAATGGAGAAACCTTGCATAAACACCTATCCTGGCAACCCTGGCCCCACGAGAGTATCTCCCCTAACTCCCAATCGATAATAGGGTTATGTTTCTTCAACCATGGGTACCCCAGAACTATGGGAACGGAAGGGGATGAAATGAGCAAAAGCGATAAATTCTCCACGTGTAGGATACCAACATTTAAACTAATGGGTATGGTTTCACGAAAGATAACAGGGTCTAGTAGTGGTCTACCATCTATGGCCTCAACGGCCAAGGGTGTCTCCCTTAGCTGGGATGGGAAATTGTTCTTAATAGCAAAGGCTTGGTCGATAAAATTCTCAGCAGCACCAGAATCTATCAATGCCATAGCCCTTACTACCTCCTTCTCCCAAGTTAAGGAAACTGGTAGCAGAAGCCTGTGATCTTTATAATTAGGAGTAGAGGACAAAATAGAAACACCCAAGGCTTGTCCTCTAGAGAGACTTAGGTGCGAGCGTTTCCCGGACGGTTAGGACAGTTCGAGAGTAAATGACCCTTGGCTCCACAATACATACACAAACCCTCTCTTCTCCTGTACTGTCTTTCCTCCTCAGAGAGGCGGGTATAACCTATCTGCATAGGTTCAGGAAGCAAAGATACCGTGGAGTCAGGACTTGGAAAAGCGGGGGCTAACCTAAAAGAAGGTCTCCGGTTCCTCTCTCGAGTGTTCTGTCTCTCTCTTAAACGTTCATCTATATGAGAGATGAACGAAATTAAATCTTCTAAATTCTCAGGGAGTTCTCTGGTAGCAACCTCATCAAGGATTACTTCAGATAGGCCATTCAAAAATACATCCATATACGCCTGCTCATTCCACTTGACTTCTGACGCCAGAGACCTGAACTCTAGTGCATAATCCACCAGTGTTCGGTTCTCCTGTCTCAGGCGCAACAGTAATCTGGCTGCATTAACCTTTCTACCTGGAGGATTAAATGTTCTTCTAAAAGCAGCTACAAATGCGTTATAGTTATACACTAATGGGTTATCGTTCTCCCATAGTGGGTTGGCCCATCTCAGAGCTTTCTCAATAAGTAGGGTGATAATAAATCCTACCTTTGCCCTATCTGTAGGATAAGAGCGGGGTTGCAATTCAAAGTGGATACTAATTTGGTTTAAAAAACCACGACACTTCTCAGGAGCCCCACCATAGCGTACTGGGGGGGTAATGCGAGAAGAAGCACCCACTGTGGCTACCTCTAGACCTAAACTGACAGGAGAAACAGGGGTATTACGTATCTCCTCTGGTGGGTTATTGGCATGAGATAATAGAGCCTGTAGCGCAAGCGCCATCTGATCCATTTTGTGATCCATGGCTTCAAACCTAGGATCAGTAGAAGCCAGCTGACTGTTTGTACTTGCAGGATCCATTGGCCCTGTCGTAATGTCAGGATCGGGACAGGGATCCAACACGCAGAGTACAAACAGTAGCCAGATACGTATACCGGACCTTAGAATGGCCGGACTAACGTAAGTAGTACCGTATAGAATGGTCAAAGACAAGCCGAGGTCGAGGGTAACAGAAGACAGGTAAGCGAGAGACAAGCCGAATCAAGGGTAACAGAGATAAGCAGAGTAAGGTAAACAAGCCGGGTCAAAACCAAAAGGGATAATAGAATACACAAGCACTGAGTGACTAGAACAAGCTAGAACCACGACAGGGCAATGAGCTAATGAAGGAAGCTCTGTTAAATACCCTGTTCAGAGCAGTAACCTGTCAGGATCGGGACAGGGATCCAACACGCAGAGTACAAAGAGTGGAAAGGTACGTATACCGGGCCTTAGAATGGCCGGACTAACGTACCGAGAGTAATAGAGAATAGTCAGAGACAAGCCGAGGTCGAGGGAACGAGAAGACAGATAAGCGAGAGACAAGCCGGGTCAAGGGATAACAGAGAAGCAGGGTAGTACAACAAGCCGAGTCAAAACCAAATAGAGCAAACTAGAATACCAGAGCACTGAGTGACTAGACAAGCTAGAACCACGACAGGGCAATGAGCAGAAGAGAGAAGTAAGCTTAAATACCCTGGCTCTGGATGGTAAGCACGCCTCTGACAAGTACCGATTGGATATCGGACACTTGAGTGACAGGTCGCTCGTAATAGCGTCATGACGTCACGTATTGAGCGTCCTGCTAGAAAAGGACGTGGATTCCTCGCGGCCGGTGTTTAAGTGAGTGGATGAACCGCGAGGAACGAAGGAAACAGCTCGCCTGGACGGAGAAACCACCAAGTCTCTACCTCCCTTAGAGGTAGAGGCCTCAGGTACCCTGACAGTACCCCCCCTCTCAGATACGCCCACCGGGCGGAAGGAACCGGGGCGAGATGGGAAGCGGAGGTGAAATGCTCTGCGAAGGCGAGAAGCATGAACATCCTCCTGAGGTACCCAACTCCTCTCCTCAGGACCATATCCCCTCCAGTTGACCAGATATTGCAATTTTCCCCTTGAGATTCTGGAATCAATGATGGAGCTGACCTCGTACTCCTCCCGGCCCTCCACCTGAACAGGGCGAGGCGAGGAGACCCTAGAGGAGAATTTGTTGCAAATAAGAGGTTTCAACAAGGATACATGAAAAGAGTTAGGAATGCGTAAGGCAGGTGGCAGAGCAAGGCGATACGCAACCGGATTGATACGAGTGAGAACCCTGTAAGGACCTATGTAGCGAGGAGCAAATTTCATAGATGGGACTTTTAGGCGAACATTCTTGGTACTCAACCATACCCTATCCCCAGGAACAAAAACAGGAGCCGCTCTTCTATGTTTGTCAGCGTGTTTCTTGAACAACGAAGAACTATGTAACAGAATTTGCCGAGTCTGATCCCATAATTTCTTCAAGTTGGCGACATGATCATCAACCGACGGTATCCCCTGAGAAGAGGAAACCGAAGGAAAAATTGAAGGATGAAAGCCATAGTTCATGAAGAAAGGGCTAGAGCGAGTTGAATCACAAACAAGGTTATTGTGTGCGAACTCCGCCCAAGGAATCAGACCGACCCAATCGTCCTGGTGTTCGGAAACAAAGCAACGCAGATACTGTTCGATCTTTTGATTGGTACGTTCAGCAGCTCCGTTAGACTGAGGGTGATAGGCAGAGGAGAAGTTCAATTTGATGCCCATTTGAGAACAAAAGGATCTCCAGAAACGTGAGACAAATTGAGAACCTCTATCAGAAACAATCTCCGAAGGAATCCCATGTAGGCGAAAAACCTCTCTCGCAAAAATCTCCGCCAATTCAGGAGAAGTCGGAAGTTTGGGTAATGGCACGAAATGAGCCATCTTAGTAAATCTATCCACCACCGTGAGAATAACAGTCTGTCTCTTGGAAGCAGGTAAATCAACGATAAAGTCTATGGACAGACAGGACCAAGGTTTCTCAGGAATGTCCAAGGGGTGTAACAGGCCACATGGAGATGCATGAGGTAGTTTAGTCTTGGCACAAGTCTCACAAGCAGCGACGAACTCCTCAATATCTTTTCGAAGTGAAGGCCACCAGAAATCCTTGGATATCAGAGAGTATGTCTTGCGAATACCAGGATGACCAGCTATTTTACTTTCGTGAAAACATTGTAAGAGCTCCAGTTGAAGTTCAGGAGGAACAAAGTTTCTTCCCTCAGGAGTGTCTCCGGGAGCTAGATGTTGTGACTTCAGGATCTGGTCAAGTAGCGGAGAATGAATTTTCAGACTGGTATTAGCAATAATATTGCATTTGGGTACAATGGAGGACAAAAGTGGTTCAACTGAAACAGAAGGCTCAAATTGGCGAGATAGCGCATCGGCTTTAGAATTCTTTGAGCCAGGTCTGTAAGTCAGAACGTAATTGAAATGGGTAAGAAACAACAACCAACGAGCCTGCCTGGACGACAAACGCTTGGCCTCTCCGATATAAGACAAGTTTTTGTGGTCTGTTAGAATGGTAACGGGATGTAAAGTACCTTCCAATAAATGTCTCCACTCTTTCAAAGCCTTGATAACCGCTAGTAATTCTCTGTCACCAATGTCATATCTGCTCTCAGTACCGGACAATTTTTTAGAGAAAAATCCACATGGATGTAATGGTTTATCAACACCCAACCTTTGAGATAAGACAGCACCTAAACCAGTCTCTGATGCGTCTACCTCAAGTAGAAAAGGCAGGGAAGTGTCGGGGTGAACTAAAATTGGAGCGGAAGCGAAAAGCTCCTTGAGAGTTTTGAACGCAAGAAGAGCTT
This sequence comes from Pelobates fuscus, assembly GCF_036172605.1. Classification (NCBI taxonomy): domain Eukaryota; kingdom Metazoa; phylum Chordata; class Amphibia; order Anura; family Pelobatidae; genus Pelobates; species Pelobates fuscus. The sequence continues at coordinate 102,730,692 of NC_086328.1, read as the reverse complement.
CAGTAGTCCAATTCTTAGTATCAGCCCCCTGTTTGGTCATATTAGTGATAGGTGCGATGATTGAAGAATAGCCCTTAATAAAGCGCCTATAATAATTGGAAAAACCAATAAATCTCTGTACGGCTTTAAGACCTTTGGGTAAAGGCCACTCTAGAATGGACTGGAGTTTATCCGGATCCATCTTAAATCCTTCCCCAGAGATCACATAGCCGAGAAAGGTTACCTGGGTTTGATCAAAGCTACATTTCTCCAACTTGCAGTACAAGCCATGCTGGAGAAGCTTGTGCAAAACCCTCCTGACTTGCTTGTGATGAGTTTCAATCTCACTAGAATGTATAAGTATATCATCTAGGTATACAATGACGCAATCTTGCTGAAATTCCCTAAGGACCTCATTTATCAGATCCTGGAAAACAGCTGGAGCATTGCATAACCCAAAAGGCATGACTGTATATTCATAGTGGCCATAGCGAGTATTGAAAGCCGTCATCCACTCATGTCCCTGCTGGATTCTCACCAAGTTATATGCCCCTCTGAGGTCCAACTTGGTGAAAATTGTAGAGCCCTTCAAACGATCGAAGAGTTCGGTGATCAAGGGAATCGGGTAGGCATTTTTAATGGTTATCTTATTTAGGCCTCGATAATCAATGCAAGGTCTCAAAGAACCATCCTTCTTTTGAACAAAAAAAAATCCAGCCCCGGCAGGGGAGGATGACCTCCTAATGAATCCCTTGTCTAAATTTTCGTGAATATACTCCTCTAGAACGGAGTTCTCTTTCGTAGATAATGGGTATACATGACCTCTGGGGGGCATGGTACCAGGGAGTAGGTTAATTTTGCAATCAAAGGACCTGTGTGGGGGTAAGGTATCGGCTTTCTTTTTGTCAAATACTGCCTTTAAATCTAGATACTGAGGCGGAATTTGTGTCTCTGTAGGATTGTCGGAGTTAGCCGATGTGTTGGTTAATCCGAGAGGTGAGACCTTCCGCAAGCATTTTCCTTGACAATTCTGTCCCCACGAAACTATCTCCCCTGACTCCCAATTAATAATAGGGTTATGTCTCCTCAACCAGGAGTACCCCAGGACTACGGGAATAGACGGAGAAGAAATGAGCAGTAAGGATATGTCCTCTCTATGTAGGATGCCAACAGTTAAGTTAATCGGTATGGTCTCATGGAAAATAACAGGCTCAAGTAATGGTCTACCATCAATGGCCTCAACAGCCAGTGGTGTCTCTTTTAACTGGGATGGAATAGCATGCTTGGCAGCAAAACCCTGATCTATAAAGCTCTCCGCAGCTCCAGAATCGATTAGTGCCATAGTCTTAACTACTCCCTTCTCCCACTTTAAAGAAACGGGTAACAGAAGCCTGAGCTCTTTGTAGTTGTGAATAGAGGACAAAGTAGAAACACCCAAGGCCTGTCCTCTAGAGAAACTTAGGTGCGAGCGTTTCCCGAACGATTGGGACAATTTAGGCGTAAATGACCTCTGACTCCACAATACATACATAAACCCTCCCTTCTCCTGTACTGTCTCTCCCTCTCTGTGAGATGAGTACTGCCTATCTGCATAGGTTCAGGAATACGTAAGTCCTCGAACTCAGAATTTTGAAAGGTAGGCGCTAATTTAAAGGAGGGTCTACGAGTCCTATCTCGAGTGTTCTGCCTCTCTCTTAAGCGTTCATCAATACGAGATATAAACGAAATTAAATCCTCCAAATTCTCAGGGAGTTCTCTAGTAGCGACCTCGTCAAGAATTACATCTGATAACCCATTCAGAAACACATCTATATAAGCCTGTTCGTTCCACTTAACTTCTGCCGCCAAGGACCTGAACTCTAGTGCATAATCCACAAGTGTTCGATTGTCCTGTCTAAGGCGCAACAGTAATCTAGCTGCATTGACCTTTCTACCAGGAGGGTCAAAAGTTCTTCTAAACGCAGCTACAAAGGCATTATAATTGTAGACTAGTGGATTATCATTCTCCCATAAAGGATTGGCCCATCTCAGAGCTTTCTCAATGAGTAAAGTAATAATAAATCCAACCTTCGCTCTATCTGTAGGATAAGAGCGGGGTTGTAATTCGAAATGGATGCTAATCTGGTTCAGAAAGCCACGACACTTCTCCGGTGACCCGCCATAACGTACTGGTGGGGTAATACGGGAAGAAGCACCTACAGTGGCTACCTCTAGACCTGAGACTGCAGGAGAAATAGAAGGAGTACGTGTCTCCTCAGGTGGATTATTAGTACGAGACAAAAGTGCCTGTAGTGCCAAAGCCATCTGATCCATTCTATGCTCCATGGCGTCAAACCTGGGATCCGAAGAACCAAGCTGACTGTTTGTACCTGCAGGATCCATTGGCCCTGTCGTAATGTCAGGATCGGGACAGGGATCCAACACGCAGAGTACAAAGAGTGGAAAGGTACGTATACCGGGCCTTAGAATGGCCGGACTAACGTACCGAGAGTAATAGAGAATAGTCAGAGACAAGCCGAGGTCGAGGGAACGAGAAGACAGATAAGCGAGAGACAAGCCGGGTCAAGGGATAACAGAGAAGCAGGGTAGTACAACAAGCCGAGTCAAAACCAAATAGAGCAAACTAGAATACCAGAGCACTGAGTGACTAGACAAGCTAGAACCACGACAGGGCAATGAGCAGAAGAGAGAAGTAAGCTTAAATACCCTGGCTCTGGATGGTAAGCACGCCTCTGACAAGTACCGATTGGATATCGGACACTTGAGTGACAGGTCGCTCGTAATAGCGTCATGACGTCACGTATTGAGCGTCCTGCTAGAAAAGGACGTGGATTCCTCGCGGCCGGTGTTTAAGTGAGTGGATGAACCGCGAGGAACGAAGGAAACAGCTCGCCTGGACGGAGAAACCACCAAGTCTCTACCTCCCTTAGAGGTAGAGGCCTCAGGTACCCTGACATAACCACACCTCCGAGACGTCCTGATTGGTCCTGCAGCAATTGACTGACAGGTCGATCCGGGGGAGAGTCCTGATGATGACTTCCTGCCTAGATGGTGTAAAAGGCAGTCACTCCCTCGCGGCCGGCCTTGCATGACCGGATAGACCGCGGGGAAGGGAGTCATCAGACCGTCTGAATGGTGGAACAGCTAAGTCTCTACCTCTTTTGGAGGTAGAGACCACAGGTACCCTGACAGTTCTATACAATGGCATGAGAACCTCCCCCTTTCTACTGCTAATACCTCTCCCTATACAACCAAGCATTCTGCTAGCATTTCCTGCTGATCTATTACATTGTCTGCCTACCTTTATGTCATCTGAAATATTTACCCCTAAATCCCTTTCCACGATATTTAGGTTAGTAGGGTATCAAATATTCTGTACTCTGCCCTTGGGTTTTTACGCCCAAGATGCATTATCTTGCACTTATCCACATTAAATGTCAGTTGCCATAGCGCTGACCATTTTTCTAATTTACTTAAAGGGACACTCCAGTGCCAGGAAAACAAACCTATTTCCTGGCACTGCAGGTACCCTCTCCCTTCCACCATCCATCCCATGTTGCTGAAGGGGTGAAAACCCCTTCAGTGACTTACCTGAGACCCCCGCTGATGTCCCTCGACGGTGGTTTCGGGTCTGCCCATGCTCCTCCCCCGCCGAGACCAAACGCGCATGCCGCCGGCAGGGGAGACCTAATGCGCATGCGCAGGGCCGGTGCTAGAATTTTTGACTACACAGGCGAAGATGCATTTTGACGCCCCACCCCACACCTCCCCCCAAAATAAACAATGCATCTTCACCTCTGTGTCTCGTAGCCCCCTTTTGAATTTCTTACCCCCATTAGTTTTGCATATCCAACCTCTTCAATGTCTTACCCCTTTGGCCCCTTTGTACCCTTTAGTGTGTCTCCTACAACCCCTCTAATGTATTTCTTACTTCCCCGCCAGCCCCTTTCTGTCTCTTTCTACCCCCCCAGCCCCTATCTATCTCTCTTTTTCTCCCACATAGACATGGATACAGGCAAAAATACATACATGCACAAATACACAAACATACAGACACACAACCATACAAGCACACAGACATAATTATTCAAGCACACAGTCACAAAGATATACAGACACACAGTCATAAAAGGCACACAGTCATACAATCTACACATTGTCGTGCAAACACAGACATACATTCATACAGACACAGGCACACACAGAAATACAGACACAGACATAAAGAAACAGAGAGGCATATAGAGATATACATACACAATGATACAGACAGACATACACACACACACTGACAGACAGACATACACACACACACACAGACAGACATATACACACACACACACTGACTGACAGACTTATACACACACACATACTGAGAGACAGACATGTACACACACACACTGAGAGACAGACATATACACACACACTGACAGACAGACATATACACACAAACACTGACAGACATACACACACACAGACAGACAGACACATACACACACAAACACTGACAGACAGACACACACACACACACTGACAGACAGACATATACACACACACACACACTGAGAGACAGACATATACACACAAACACTGACAGACATACACACACACTGACAGACATACACACACACTGACAGACAGACACATACACACACAAACACTGACAGACAGACACACACACACACTGACAGACAGACACACACACACACTGACAGACAGACAGACAGACAGACACACACACTGACAGACAGACAGACACACACACACACTGACAGACAGACAGACAGACACACACACTGACAGACAGACACACACACACACTGACAGACACACACATTGACAGACATACACACACACTGACAGAAATACACACACTGACAGACAGAAATACACACACACTGACAGACAGAAATACACACACACTGACAGACAGAAATACACACACACTGACAGACAGACATACACACACTGACAGACATACACACACTGACAGACAGACACACACACACACACACTGACAGACAGACAGACACACACTGACAGACAGGTTCAGGAGGGTGGCTTACCTGGAATCCAAAGGGCTGCCTGAGGTAGTTGGGAGTTGGAGGAGCTGGTCCTGCCCAGCACCCCTCCTCTCTGCTCTCTTCTTGGGAGGACTTCCTCCCATGCTGACGTGAGGTGGCCGGCGGTAGCTCCGCCCCTGCTGGGCGCCAGCCGCGCTGTGTGCTACAGAGGGTGCAGGGATATGACTCCACACAGTCCGCGGCGCTGCCGGTTTGCGCTCGGCCACGCTACAAGAAGTGACCGGCAGGAGAAGGGAGCTGTGCGCTTCCCTCCTGCCGGTCACCCGGACTTTTGTGTCCCCGGGCTGGTGCACCCTAAGGCGGCCGCCTGAGCCGCCTTATGGATGCGCCGGCCCTGCGCATGCGCGCACGCATTAGACCTCTCCATAGGAAAGCATTGAAAATGCTTTCAATGCTTTCCTATGGGGAATTGAGCAACGCTGGAGGTCCTCACACAGCGTGAGGACGTCCAGCGATGCTCTAGCACAGAAAACCTGTGCTAGAAACCAGGAAGTGCCCTCTAGTGGCTGTCTAGTAGACAGCCATTAGAGGAGGAGTTAACCCTGCAATGTAATTATTGCAGTTTATGGGAATCTGATGCATCAGGAAGAATTTGGGAAAAAACCACAGGGAACACTGTAAACAGGTACACTAACAATCTAACTAACTCCTTCTCAATGAGCTGAACTAGGTCTCAATAGGAAACATAGAAAAACATGCGCACAATTGTAGTTCCTGCACGGAAGCTTCTAAGTGAGTATTCACTTTCACAGAATGAAGGCTTGCAGAAAAAAATGCAGGAAAACCCCAATAATTTCTTGTTTTCTATGAGGGTATATTTACATTGTGTAAAAGATTCAGTGGAATGTTTCCATTTGGTATTTAGTTTCCTTTTGTGACACAATGGAACTGAATCACATGAAAGGGCAGCAAAATGGACCCTTGCCTAGGGCGGCCAAATTCCTTGCACCGGCCCTGGGTCTCTGCACTACCTGTGCCAGAATCCATGTTTTTTGCTAGTTACGGACTCAGCACTGCACGTTCGACCAGCGGCTGAGACTGAGCATTGAACGAGGAAGGATTCTGCCAGGATTGTGCAATCCTCAATCCTGTATATTTAGCATTTCAGGCAACACTTTTCATGCTCTGCTCATCAGCACAAATAAGTGATAGGTATTCGGTAAAACAGTTGGTAAGATCAGGGCCTGTCGAGTCAATGAGAGTGGCATTGAGAGGGATAATTTGTAGATTATACAGACTATTTAAATTAAAGCCACTGTGGATCTGGGTGCAATTTGGGAGCAAAATGCACAAGGTGAATGAGCCAACATTTAAATGTAATAAGCCCCATTTTGTCTGCCTGCTGATTGCATTGATCTGCAATAATTACACTGTGTAAGAGACTGTCAGCATGGCATTAACTGTGAGGATTTGACACCTGAAAACAGCATTTCATTAATCATTAGACCATAAATCTCTCCGACACGCCGTCTCAGCACTTTCAATGTATCTCTGATACACGATCGCCGGCCACTGGATTGAGAGCTCAGGAATCAGCCGGTTAAACAGAGTGCCCACCCACTTCACTTCTATACACATATCGAGAGAGATTTATTAAAGTGTCTGTTCTAAATATGGCGCTAATATGTAAAAGGGGCAGAGTCGCCAATGGAATATGCCAGCTATCTACACCAAATGGTTCTTAATTTGTCCCGATTTCAGCCGGACCCAACAATGAAATTCGGATCAGATGGTTAAAATCTTCCCAGATAAAAAAAAAAAAAGAACTATTAGCCCGGTGGCAGTAGAAGCAGCCACTGGGCAAAGAGTTCAAAGCCCATGGGAATGTGAGGGTTACTTATGTGGCATTTGGCCAGCACTTGTTAGCATGCTGCCACATTTAATAGTTAAAGTTAGTAAAACTAAAAAGGCTGTGGGTTCCCATAAACCCCCAATATTACTATAACAGATGTTTAACAATTCCTGTGCAGCATATGGGAGTATATCTGCTTAATGTTTAAAACTAGCGACTGACTTACCATTGCTGCTAAGCGGCTATGAAGTAACAGGGGGGCATCGGCTGGGAGACACAAAAATAAATAATGGGGGTTGGATGTATTAATGTCCACCCCCTGCTCTTACCTTTGGTCAGCGGTTATTATAATATTAGGGAAGGGAATCTAATGTTCTCCCCCTGCCCCTTCCCACTGGAAGCAGACCGAATTAGGATATGAAACGGGGGAGGATGTAGTTTTCCTATTGAGATCAATTATAGAAAATAAAGTTGGAGCCCTACGGGAACTACAGCTGATGGTGTTTGGGACAATGTGCAAACCGTACTGCCCTAAGAGCTACAAGCCTCACTCTCTTCCAACCAATCTCTAAGTCCAGTTTTAATATATTGACTCTGATCACACTATTATGATCATCAGCTCCTAGTTCCTTCCTGCAGATGGAGCTCTTACAATCTCCCAGGGATTTCTCCCTGGTCTTTCATTCTCAACTATTCCTGCTTTGCTGACAGACTACTACTGCACCTAACAACTCCTTCCCCAATCTGTATAAAGCTGTTTATTAATGTTCCCATTCTTACTCTTTTTCCTTTCTATTTGTTCACTTTTTTGAAAAGTTCCCCTTTCCTTTCACCCTCTACCTGCAAGTGACTTGACCTGCAATGCTCCTCTTTCACCCCTTGTTTCATCCCATGCCATCTATTCACACGTCTGTTTGTTCTCTCTCCTCCTTCCTCTAAAACCCAATGTCCAACACAAACATTCAAGTCCCATGCCACCTTCTTTCTCTGGCCATCCTTCTGCTGTTAGCATCTGGGTCTGTGTATCTAATCCTGGCCCCACTAATCCCCACCATACCAACAGCTTCACCACAACAACTGAAACTCTTTTATATATACCCTGTCACTAAACTTCATCCCATTCCTCTCACTGTGCCCTATAGTATCTTACACTATAAAATCTACTGCCATTCACGATTTCCTCATCTTCTGCTCCTTAACTCTATTTGCACTGACTGAAATCTGTCTCTCTCCCTCTGACACTGCTACCATTGCCTCTCTATCATATGGCAGATCACACTTACCCCACTCCCCCAGGAGTACCCAGGGGCACACATTAACACACAGATATACAGACACAGATATAAACACTGACACGCATACATGCAGATACAGACACACAGACAGACACATATGCACACAGACAGACACAGATACACACAGACAGACACACATACACACATACAGACACACATACAGACGCACACATACAGGCAAAATTTACACATTTTCCGCCACCCTCCTCTTTTCTTCATTTTGGGTGCAGGAGGGTTTTCCCCCTGGGGTCCAGACGGCTGGCTCAAGCTGCTAGGAGTCCGTCACTGCCTGCATACATAGCCTTGACCTTTATCGTATATAGGAAACCACAACAAAAAACAATTCGGGAGGTAGCTGTGTAAATCTACAGAGAAAACATAAAGCAAAACATAGTGTGATATTGTTACAAATATAATGTATTGTGCATTTACACAGCTATCTCCCGAATTGTTTTTTGTTGTGGTTTCCTATATACGATATAGGTCGTTTTTTGGGTAACGACCTAGGGAGGCTGCTATACGACATTTGAAGCTAAGTAACATTATTTGTTATATTTTATTTTTTATAATACTTTTTGCACTATTTGTATCTTCTGGTGATATATTTGTTTGCTATAGCCTTGACCTTGTTTTCTCTAACCTTTGCTCTGACTTCTCTAAAACACCTTTCCCTCTGTTTGACAACTATCTTACAACCTGCACTGTCAATGTGCTCCTTACTTGACATATTGAACCTAGCTTATTGGGTTATTAGAAACACAAGCTCACTTTAGGTACAGTTGTAATCAATATTATTCAACCCCTATTGAAAATAGGTTTATTGTCAAAATTTACAGACTTTAACCCTTTAAGGACACATGACATGTGTGACATGTCATGATTCCCTTTTATTCCAGAAGTTTGGTCCTTAATGGGGTTAAGATGTTTGCAAAGAACAAACAAAAGAAATTGAAATAGCTCAACACAACGAATGCTTCAAGTGGTTTCCCCAAATTCAACTGAAAATGAAACTTATAATGACTGCTCCAGTCTCAAAATTATCCAACACCCTGAATAGAATCCCTCACAACAGCACAAATATGCAAAACAGGTGTTGTCTCAAGCATGCCTGATGAAACTAATCAAGGGCTTCATTAATTGCACCAGAAGTGCTTGAGCTGGAATACTTTATATACCTGAACTGGATAGGGGTTTGTTGAGTGTCACATTTGACTGCATGTTAGAAATATGGTTATATAAGTTAAAAGAATGGTCCACGTAGTTTAGAGAAGCGATAATAACCATTCACAAACCAGGAACAGGATACAAAAAGAAAGCAAAGGCACTGACTGTTCATAGAGACACCATCGGAAACATAGTTTGCAAGTTCAAAGTTGAAGGAACAGTGATTATAGTACCTGGACTGGGCAGAAAAAGGAAGCAATCAATGGCTGCAACCAGATTTCTGAGAAGGCAGGCTGTGAAAAACCCTCGAGTGGCTGCAAAAGATCTGAAGCAATACTTGGTAGTGACCATACTTGTGCAAGGGAGAAATTTACATCTTTTGAAGACAAAAAATTTGGTTCATCCGAAACAAATTTCGTCCATTACCTCATTCATTTTCGGACGGAATCTGAGCATTATTTTAGTATCGTATAGCCCGTTCGGTCATTCTTTCAGTTTGGAATTTCATTCGGGGAACAAAAGGTTTTTCCCTAATTATTACTTTGGACTCACACCTGCTACAAATGGGTGGAGGCTGGTGGAGAACAATAGGTTTCCCCCCCAATTATTACTTAGGGCCACAATGGGTAAGGGTTTCCCCCAATTATTACTTAGGGCCCCATCCACCAGCAACTGGTGGCAATGGGTGGGGACTGGGTGGGAACAATAATTACCTACCCTTTTTGCCTAGGGTCCCCACCTGCCGGCAATTGGAGAGGGTGTGGGGGTTCAATAGGTTCCCCCCATTATTAATGAATTATCCTATGCATTCATCCAAATGCATGAATGGCTCATTATTTCGTTGAGCCATTTGTTCTTTTTGCTCAATTCCATCATATATGATGGGAGTGAGCCGAACTAACGAATGAGCACCAAAAGAATGAAACATTTGTGCATTCATCCGAATGCATTTGGATGAAGCTTTCAGCCCTTTGAATTACAGACCGTGTAATACAAAAGGCCGAATATGAATTGTGAACCAATGGCTCATGGAAGAATTTCATTTGGCACCCATTTGTATGTTTGTTCGTTTGGCTCCCCATTTGGTATTCGGACGAATGGATGAAAATAGCAAATTTTGTCCGAAAAATACATTCATCCTAATACGAATGCCCATGTCTAGTGGTGACAGGCACTGAGATTTCAGTGAGCACAGTAAGGCACGTACTAAACTTAGAAGGTTTACATGCCAGAATTTCAAGACATACACCACTACTGACCTAAAAGCAAATGAAAAGTTGGTTCCAATATGCTCAAAAGAAGCTACAGTAGTTTTGGTATTCTTTTCTGTGCAGCAATAAAACAAAACTGGGACTTTTCAGCCCAGTGGATTAGCGGTATGTCTGTAAGAAGAAGAATGAAGCATATACTGAAACAAACACCCAGCCTAAAGTTAAGCATAGTGGTGGCTAGGTGACGCTCTGGAGCTGCTTTACATCCTGTGGCACTGAAAACCTGCAGCGTGTAGAAGGTAAGATGGATTCATTGAAGTATCAGGAATTCCTTGGAGAAAACATCATGCCGTCAGTGAGGAAGCTTAAGCTTGGGCGTCATTAGACCTTCCAACAAGACAATGACACCCAAGCATAAGTCAAATACCACTAAGACTTGGTTGCAGAAAAAGTCCTGGAAAGTTCTACAGTGGCCATTACAGTCACCTGACTTGAACCCGATAGAATACAGCTGAACTGGAGGCCATTGCTCATGAACAATGGGCTGAGATTCCCCAGGAACGCTGTCAGAAGCTGGTGTCTGGCTGTACATCTCATTTACAGCAGGTCATAACAGCAAAAGGGTGCTCTACCGAGTACTAAAGATGCTTGCCATGAAGTGGTTAAATAATTTTGAGACTGGAGAAGTCATTATAAGTTGCATTTTCAGTTGAATTTAGGAAGCCATGTGAAGCATTTGTTGTGTTGAGCTAATTCAATTGCTTTTGTTTGACTTGTTCATTGCAAACAGCTGAAAGTCTGTAAATTTTCACAATAAACCTGACTTTTAATGGGGGTTGAATAATTTTGATTACAACTGTATATCACTTCTCTTCCTCACTCCTGTCCCTCTCAAACTACCTCATGCTGCAATTCTGTCCTGTATACTGCTCTAGACACGGCTGCAGCAATCAGAGGTCCCTTGAAGCATCTGCCACACATTCAATCCTGGAACAGCACGCTCACCCGCTATCGCCAGCAATGCTCCTGTACTACCAAATATTGCTGGAGAAAGTCTCACACCACACCGGACTTCCTGCATTACAAATTCATGTTCCCATACGTCTGCCCTCTCCATTGCCAAGCAAGAGTATTTCACCTCTTTCTCATATCTCCATGTACCCTTTTGATCCCAAACACCTTTCAAACCTTTAAATCCCTTCTTTCCACCACTGCGACCCCACCATTAACAAACCTCACAGCTAGTGTTTTTTCAAGTCAGTTTACAGACAAGATCAAGCAAATTAGTAATGCAGTCTTTCCTCCTCCCATCCAATTCTCATCTTCCATTCTGTACCTTCTTCTCTGAGCTAGATGTCTCTAAACTTCTATTTTCTCGTCCATCTGATTCCATCCCACCTTGTCCAATCTCTTTCCCATAGTCTGGTGCCATCCCTAGTGCATATATTCAACCTCTCCTAGTCTACCCTCTTCCCCTCTTCCCTCAAACATTCAATTGTAATGCCTATCCTAAAAAATATCATCTCTTGACCTTACCTGTCCTAACTCTTGCCCCCATATCACTACTATCCTTCACTTCTAAGCTTTTAGAGTGAGTTGTATTAACCCATCTTACTTTCCTTGACCCTCTACAATCTGGCTTCCGCTCTCTCCTTTCTACTCAAACTGCCCTTACCTAAGTGACAAACTACTTAAACACTGCTTAACCTAAAGGTCATTACTCTCTTAATTCTCCTCGACATCTCTATTCTTTACACCCTCCATAACTTTGGACTCCATGACACTGTACTTTCTTGATTTTCATCCTATATTGCTGAACACTCTTTTAGTGTCTCTTTCTGCCACCTCCTCCCAGCTGCCTTTCTCTGTTGGTGTTCCTCCAAGGCTCTGCTCTTTCCATCTCCACTACCTCTCTCAGTAACCGTATTCCTTATTATTTCAGTGCCACCTATATGCCGATAATCAGATTTACCTCTCCTCGCCTGACCTTTCTCATGTTCTTCTAGAATATGTCAAAAACTGCCTCTCTCCCATCTTTAAGTGCACGTCTTTCCGTTTTCTAAAACTTAAACTTTCTAAAACTGAACTCCTCATCTTTCCCTCCTAAAATAGTCCTCCTTCATCAATCTCCCTGCAAGTCACTTTTAACTCAGGTCTTACCTTTTTTTTTACTCACATTCGGTCTGTCTCTAAATCCTTTAACTTTCACCATAAAAATATTTCTTGTAATCACCATTTTCCAACTCATGATACAACTAAGGCACTTGTTCATGTCCCTACTTGAGTATTGGAATGCACTGCTCATTGGTCTTCCAGAAACCTGTGCTTGGAGTCACTGGGCACTGTCCCACTATTCAGTGTTAGACAATTTCATCGGAAATGGAAGCGGTTATAGGACCAAAGCGGTCAGCTAACACTCTCAGCCACAGCTGCCCATTGCTGCTCAGGATAAAGCTTCCTCATTACTCCACAGAGCACCAACCTAGATAAAAGGAAACATGGTGAATCAGGCTGTGAGGAGATGCCTTCTATTTTATAGTAGCCTATTAGGACCTTAATTTTGCATGCTGGCTACCAATGCACTGTTTAGTAGATAACGCCCATGTTAACCCCTTAAGGACACATGACATGTGTGACATGTCATGATTCCCTTTTATTCCAGAAGTTTGGTCCTTAAGGGGTTAAACACGTGACGTCATGTAATAGGCCAGTGGGAGGCCTGACATCCATAATTAAAGGGACACTATAGTCACCTGAACAACTTTAGCTTAATGAAGCAGTTTTGGTGTATAGAACATGCCCCTGCAGCCTCACTGCTCAATCCTCTGCCATTTAGGAGTTAAATCCCTTTGTTTATGAACCCTAGTCACACCTCCCTGCATGTGACTTGCACAGCCTTCCATAAACACTTCCTGTAAAGAGGACCCTATTTAGGCTTTCTTTATTGCAAGTTCTGTTTAATTAAGATTTTCTTATCCCCTGCTATGTTAATAGCTTGCTAGACCCTGCAAGAGCCTCCTGTATGTGATTAAAGTTCAATTTAGAGATTGAGATACAATTATTTAAGGTAAATTACATCTGGTTTTTTCATGCAGGCTCTGTCAGTCATAGCCAGGGGAGGTGTGGCTAGGGCTGCATAAACAGAAACAAAGTGATTTAACTCCTAAATGATAGTAAATTAAGCAGTGAAATTGCTGGGGAATGATCTATACACTAAAACTGCTTTATTTAGTTAAAGTAATTTAGGTGACTATAGTGTTCCTTTAACCATATAGTGACTTTTATCAGATTTCTGAATGCACCTGATGATAATTAAATATCTAAACAAAAAACAATATAGTGTAATACAGTTACAGTTAATATAGCAAAGGAAGAGAGAGGTGACCACTTTAACTTTGTAAGGTAAGCCAGCACCAGGCACTATAGTCACCCCCCCCCCCCCCCCCCTTCCAGGGCTCCTTTGCAAAACATCTGTATTCTTTACTTATATTTCAAATGTAAATTAAAATGGAACCGTCACAAAAATTAATGATATGTCTTCAAAACCACAACAAAAGAAAAAAATTGAATGACATTAACCCAGTCCACGCCTCTGATTCCCATTGTATTTAATTCTGGGGAGGAAAAAAACGCCCAAAATATGTGATTTCATTTCGAGAGGAGAGATTGAAGATAACATCTGGGAAAAGAGAAAATCATAAAAATTAATTCTTTAATACTTTCAAAAATATTTTTTTTCCTCATGAGATAACTTCGTATTACCATGAAACAAAACAAAATATGCCGTTCCTTTAAGAGAATCTTTCTGCAATACCTCTCACACCCAGTAGGAGACTCACTGGCGCACCTGTACATTATCATCATCATCATCCTCTGTCTCTCATATGATAGAGTTTGAGTGAATACAATGTGTTTTGTATACTGTGCTTAAAACCAACAAAAAAAAACCAACAACCACAAAAACCACAGTACATTAAAAATTATAGTAGTTTATAATAATTTTTATACAAATGGCTGTAACATGATACACAGATCATATCAGCAGGTTTATTCATATAGTGTAACATAGTATAATATAATATATAACAACATAATAGAACATCACATATGACAAACAAAATATAATGTAACAAAATAATATAACAAAATATGATATACACTATAAAAGGATATGAAATATGATATAACATATTATAAGATGATGTATCTGTCAGCCATGGACCAATAAGTAGTCCAGAGTGCAGGGTTCTTTAATCTACCCCAGAACATGTATTTACTACAATGTCAGCTGTGAGCAGTTATGCTCTCAATGCAATAAATAAATAGATCGTGAGAACCATTATAAATACTACACCGTTAGGTTTATATTTACATTAAACTAATCTTGAAGAAAAAAAAAAAAAAAAAAAAAATTATATATATATATATATATATATATATATATATATATATATATTTACAGAAACATGAAGAATGAAGATTATCCTATATTACATTAACCCTTTCTTTCCCCAGTAAGAATAAAATGTCACCGTTTCCTTTGGCATGGCCAGGGTTAACCTCATCCATCTTCCAGGAGCTCTGAAAAAGCCCCTTACAATTTATGTTTATTGAAATTAGCATAATTAGAGCTTTTTGCCAAATCAGGACATGGAATTTGGAATAAATCAGAGGATATCTGTAATAAAAACCACAATATTTTTCTTAAATCGCAAATTAATAATCTTATCATGAAAACTATTTTCAAACAGGATTTTGGGAAATGATGAGATGATGTAATAATAAAGTCTGCTCGTATTGTAGGATATGAAGAGACAAACCACGGGATGCAGCACAACTCCCATCAGTCACAGCCGGACGAGGCTGGCTAGGAGTGATGGGACTGGATTGCTACAGGCTACGTTTATACCAGTAAAAACTATACTACAGAAATGTGATAAATCTATGAACTTACATTCCCAGAATTCTAATTTGATAAGTAGATTTTGATTCAATTAAGTGATCTGTGGGCACTGTGACAAATAATCTGGGGAAAGTGACATCATCTCCCATTGGAAATCCCTCCCAGCACACTGCACAGGGTCTCTGCAGCCTAAAATAACACCCACCCATATCTATAACTCCACACCCATCACACTGCACAGGGTCTCTGCAGCCTAAAATAACACCCCACCCATATCTATAACTCCACACCTCCTCCCATCACACTGCACAGGGTCTCTGCAGCCTAAAATGACACCCCACCCATATCTATAACTTCACACCCCCTCCCATCACAATGCACAGGGTCTCTGCAGCCTAAAATAACACCCCACCCATATCTATAACTCCCCCACCCATCACACTGCACAGGGTCTCTGCAGCCTAAAATAACACCCCACCCATATCTATAACTCCCCCACCCATCACACTGCACAGGGTCTCTGCAGCCTAAAATAACACCCACCCATATCTATAACTCCACACCCATCACACTGCACAGGGTCTCTGCAGCCTAAAATAACACCCCACCCATATCTATAACTCCACACCTCCTCCCATCACACTGCACAGGGTCTCTGCAGCCTAAAATGACACCCCACCCATATCTATAACTTCACACCCCCTCCCATCACAATGCACAGGGTCTCTGCAGCCTAAAATTACACCCCACCCATATCTATAACTCCACACCCCCACCCATCACACTGCACAGGGTATCTGCAGCCTAAAATAACACCCACCCATATCTATAACTCCACACCCCCTCCCATCACACTGCACAGGGTCTCTGCAGCCTAAAATAACACCCCACCCATATCTATAACTCCACACCCCCACCCATCACACTGCACAGGGTCTCTGCAGCCTAAAATAACACCCCACCCATATCTATAACTCCACACCCCCACCCATCACACTGCACAGGGTCTCTGCAGCCTAAAATAACACCCCACCCATAACTATAACTCCACACCCCCTCCCATCACACTGCACAGGGTCTCTGCAGCCTAAAATAACACCCCACCCATATCTATAACTCCACACCCCCTCCCATCACACTGCACAGGGTCTCTGCAGCCTAAAATAACACCCACCCATATCTATAACTCCCCCACCCATCACACTGCACAGGGTCTCTGCAGCCTAAAATAACACCCCACCCATATCTATAACTCCACACCCCACCCATATCTATAACTCCACACCCCCACCCATCAAACTGCATAGGGTCTCTGCAGTCTAAAAGTACCCCACCATACCCCACACCCATACACCCTGAGTGGTTAGAATGGATGTGCACAGATTAGAAGGAATTAAATTCACACTTTGCAAACATAGACTGTCAGCACAAACTAACTACCCATCTGCATAACAAGCCCACTAACTGACTGCCCAATCAACTAACTAAAGAACTAAATAGCAACCAAGTCAGTTCATTATATAACTAACAAACTAGCTAAATAACAAACTTTCAACTAACCAACCTGACAAAAGGCAATCTAAACAGGTTTTGTAAAAATATACATTTTAAGAAAAACCTAATTGGTGAAAGCATGGTACCGCCCATTACCCCCAACTGGTGTGTTAAAGGTATATTACCCCCATCTGGTGTGTTAAAGGTATATTACCCCATCTGGTGTATTAAAGGTATATTACCAAAATCTGGTGTATTACAGGTATATTACCCCCAGCTCATGTATTACAGGTATATTACCCCCAGCTCATGTTTTACAGGTATATTACCCCCAGTTGATGTATTAAAGGTATGTTACCTCCCCCCCTCCCCCCCCATTACCCCAAGCTGGTGTATCAAAAGTACATTACCTTTATTACCCACTGGTTTAGTAAACATATATTACTCCCATAACCGCTAGCTGGTGTATTAAATATTTATACCCCCAATTACCTCCACCTAGTGTATTAAATGTGTATTACCCCCAGCTGATGTAGTAAATGTATATTACCCCTATTGCCCTTACTTGGTGTATAAGGTATATTTTTCCCATTCCCACAGCTAGTGTATGAGATTTTTAAAGTGGGTTATTAAAGGGGAGTTATTTAACAGAATATTACCCCCAGCAGGTATAGCAAATGTACAATACCACTATTACCTCCAGATCGTTTAGTAAAGGTATATTATCCTTATTACCCCTCGCTGGTCTATTAAAGGTATACTGCCACTACTACCTCCAGCTGGTATAGTAAGTGTATATTACCCCACATTACCCCTCATTTAGTAAAGGCATGACCCCAATGATAGGAGTTGTAGTGCTGGTCCAGTGTCCACTCAGGGTTGGACTCTGCCGCCCGGTGGGTAATAGGATATTAATTATTATTATTATTATTATTATTATTATTATTATTATTATTATTATTATTATTATTATTATTATTAAGTGGATTTAATGTATTTTGCAAAGTAAATTCAGAAAGGTCAGCAACAAGACTCTGCAATCTGCCCTTCTCTGCTGCAATCCAGAATGATTGTCCCTGCTCGGACTGCATGTAAATACCCCCCAGTAGGGCAGGTAATAGGTGTGTATTACCCCCAGCAGGGCAGGTAATAGGTGTGTAATACCCCCAGAGGGGCAGGCAATAAATGTGTAATACCCCCAGCAGGGCAGGTAAAAGGTATGTAATACCCCAGTAGGGCAAGTAATGGATGTGTAATACCTCCAGCGGGGCAGGCAATAGGTGTGCAATACCGCCCAGTAGAGCAGGCAATATGTTTAGAATACCCCCAGTAGTGCAGGTAATATATGTGTAATACCCCCAGCAAGGCAGATAATAAGTTGGCAATAACCCCAGCAGGGCAGATAATTAGTGTGTGATACCACCAGCAGGGCAGGTAATAGATATGTAATACCTCCAAGCAGGGCAGTTAATGGATGTGTAATACCTCCCAGCAGGGCAGGTAATGCATGTGCAATACCCCCAGCAGGGCAGATGATAGGTTTATAATACCCCTCAGCAAGGCAGGTAATATGTGTGTAATACCCCCCAGCAGGGCAGGTGATAGATGTGTAACACCCTCCAGCAGGCGGTGGCTTAATCTTTGCTCCCATCACACAGAGCTAGCTGAGGATTATGCTGGCTTCTACCATTCTAAGGAAGGGGGTGCTCATCCATGCTATTATTAATGCAGTTTTGAGCGAATTAAAGTGCGCCCCCCCACCCGAGGGCAGGAGACTTCAGCCATTAGTTTAATTTATGAGTCAAACATTGTCCTCCTCTGCAGGTATACACATTAAAGTGAGCTGAGAGCATGCTCCCTGGGCCAGCTGCTGCATGCATTTAATGAGTAGTGTGTACATTGCCTGGAAGAACAAAGACTGACATTATTTGTGTTTCACAAGGGCTTCCCGCAGCCAGGAGACAAGGGGCACCCTGCTATATGGAGAATAAGAGCTTTATTAATGGATTAATGGTTCTGTTAACATCCCAATATCCTGTGTGCCAGGCTAAGTGTGGGCATTGCATCCACTTTAAAGAGTCATCTTTTAAACTAATATTTGTTCAGCTCTTAATCTAATTGTGTGAGCTCTCTGCTTCCACAGCAGGTGTATTGTACTCAGATCTATCTATCTATCTATCTATCTATCTATCTATCTATCTATCTATCTATCTATCTATCTATCTATCTATCTATCTATCTATCTATCCCTCTATCTATCTATCCCTCTATCTATCTATCTATCTATCTATCTATCTATCTATCTATCTATCTATCTATCTATCTATCTATCTATCTATCTATCTATCTATCTATCTATCTATCTATCTATCCCTCTATCTATCTATCTATCCCTCTATCTATCTATCTATCTATCTATCCCTCTATCTATCTATCTATCTATCTATCTATCTATCTATCTATCTATCTATCTATCTATCTGTCTGTCTGTCTGTCTGTCTGTCTGTCTGTCTGTCTGTCTGTCTGTCTGTCTGTCAGTCTGTCTCTCTCTCTGTCTCTGTCTCTCTCTCCCTCTATTAGTTGATTCCCAGTGGCCTGGCCTCTGTAAACCACCCCATATAATCATTAACCTGGGAAGAATTTCTCAGTTCTCTGTGAATTGTGTATCCTGCACCTGTTACAGTACGGAGAGTGTACAAGTGACTGGTGCCAGACTCCAACAGGGCTGATGTCCATGGATGGAGCTCTGTTCCTGCAGTAGTGCATGAGATGAGTGCAGTGAAAGCAATGTATCTGATGCATTTAATGCAATGAGAGCTGAACTGTGTCCCTGCAGCTATGGATGAGATGAGTGCAGTGCATTTGTTGCATTTAATGCAACGAGAGCTGAGCTCTGCCCCTGCAGCAGTGCATGAGATGTGGGCAGTGCATGCAATGTATCTGATGCATTTAATGCAATGAGAGATGAGCTGTGTCCCTGCAATGCAGTCAGGTCTGCAGTACATGTCGCGTTCAATAAGAATAGAAGCTGCCCATTCACTTAGCCCACACTGAAATAAATAAATAAAAAGTCAGTTTTTGGTAAGGGGGTGGGGAGAGGAGGGGGGGGGGGTGAGAGAATAAATTATTAATGACTGGAGACTGTTTCCCTTACTTTTCATTAACGTTTGGGATGATCAATGCAAATGGTCCTGGACTGGGGCCAAATGACTGGCACATTTTTGTGAATGGAATACTCAGTGACTGTAATGACGTCATTGCAAGGCTGAGGGCCCATGCCCCTGGTGTGATTGGTGAGAGGGGCCCCTGGTTGGCTGTGATTGGTTGGCCATGAATCACTAAACGCCTACACACACTCACCCAGGCGGTAGATATAAAAGGCTGGAGCTCCCCATTGAATAGCATTGAGATTGGGATAGTTTGTTACAGAGGAATCTCTTACACATTTATTGCCCAAGGACAATACTGATTGGTGAGTGACATTTATCCTCCCAGGGAAATCCTGATGGGTCTGTCTCCCTTACAAATTCTACATTCTTTTACATGGGGGAAATCTATGAAGATAACAGAGATACAGACAGATAAAGATAGACAGAGACTTGGATGCTATATATCTAATGTGTGAATGGAAAGAGTATAATGTAATCTGCATCTTGTATTATATATGGCTACAAATTGGTAAATTTAACGTTATAACACATTGCTGCACTAATAGTGGCTGATGTATCATTTTAGAATCTGCAAAGCATTTATGATAAATACATAGTTTGCTTTTTTCAGTTTTCTTTCATGTATATTTTCTCATTAATGTATGTTTAATTTGTATCTTTCTTTTGTATCTTTTTTTGTGTTTCCATTTTAAATGTTTATTTTGTACAAGTTTATATCAATATGTCAATTTTCTATTTATTTTATGCTTGTTTGTATCATTATATTAGTTATGTATTTCTTTATATTAGTTTGTTTCCGTTTTGTATTTATTTTATGCTAATTTATATTATTCTATCAGTTTTGTATTTATTTTATTCTGTTTTGTATCTGTTTTTTTTATTCTATGCTAATTTGTATCATTATATCAGTTTTTTAAAAATCTATTTTATGTTCTATGCTATTTTGAATCACATCAGTTTTTTAAAAAAAATATTCTATGTTCTATGCTATTTTGTATCATTATATCAGTTTTGTATTTTTTTTTAATACTCGTTTCTATTATGTTAGTTTTGTTTTTATTGTATGGTTGTATCATTCTACCGGTTTTGTGTATTTGTTTTATACTAATTTCTATCATTATATCACTTTCAAATTTATTGTATGTTAGTTTCTATTATTCTATCAGTTTTGTATTTATTTTATACTAGTTTTTATCATTATATCACATTTGTATTTATTTTTTATCTCTTTTCTGAAGTCGGCTGAGCACAGCAATCTTTCGATTTTATATGAGTTGAGGTGACATGTAGGACTTTGCATTCCATTTAGTGAATGCATTGTTTAAATGATGCAGAGAATGTCTAGCAAATGATCCTTCCTTTAACTTACAGTAATGGAGAGAAGTATGTAATACCATATGATGCTTTTCAGTTGCTATAACTGTACTAATAGCTGTTTGCTACCCAGATCACACCTTGCTATGAGCTCAGTCTGAGTGATGAGTGATCTCCTTGGGCAGTAGAATATTAGAATGAAATGCTGATGGCTATGCTGGCAGTCTGCCAATACGTCTCCTTTAAATCTTCCTTGTAGAATAAAGGGACATTATGGTTGTTCTGAAGATCTCATCCCTGCTTGCTGTACTTGCCTTGGTTTTCTGCCAAATGCACAGCTCGAAGGCAGCCCCGGCCAGGTAAGAGGGCCTGTCCCCTGTTATGTCTGCACTCCATGCCTGGGGCCCCTCCTGAGTGAGTGCTCTGGCATTTATTATAAGACCTGAAGTGATTGGGGTTCAGTCCATGAATGTCTGTATTTCATAGCGTGCTGTTGGGAAATACTGGGACTTTGTTCTATGTATCTGGTAAATCACAGTGGACCTGGATACACATAACGAAGATTGTCTGAAGTTGTCCCCTTTTTGTTCTTTTTGATTAAGACCTGGACTAGAGTCAGTTCCAGAGAGGGTTGCAGTCAGTGACTACGAGGCCAGGAGGTTACTCAATGCTCTGGTCAAAGAATTCGTACAAATGACAGCAGAGGACTTGGAACAAGCCAGCGAAGGAAACAGGTAAGAAAGAGATGGATACACTCACAATGTACCAATTGTGACTCTTAATGGACCTACAGTGTATAGTACAGGCATAGGCAACCTTCAGCACTCCAGATGTTTTGGACTACACCTCCCATGATGCTTTGCCAGCATTACGGGTGTAAGAGCATTATGGGGGATGTCCACAATCCCTGGTATAGTATGTCACAGCACATGATGGTCCTCTAAGAGAGTTATGTACAGTGCAGGGTATATCCCAGCTCTCAATTGATCTCTAGGAGAGCTATGTACAGTGCAGGGTATATCCCAGCTCTCGATTGATCTCTAGAAGAGTTATGTACAGTGCAGGGTATATCCCAGCTCTCAATTGATCTCTAGGAGAGCTATGTACAGTGCAGGGTATATCCCAGCTCTCGATTGATCTCTAGGAGAGTTATGTACAATGCAGGGTATATCCCAGCTCCTGATGGACCTATAGGAGAGCAATGTACAGTCAGAGTATATCACAGATCCTGATTGACCTACAGTGTAGTATTTCATAGCACCTGATGGACCAATAGGATAGCATTGTACAGTGCAGGGTATATCCCAGCTCTTGATGGACCTACACTGAATAGAATTTCATAGCACCTGATAATCCACTAGGAGTGCTACGTACATTGCAGGGTATATCACAGCTACTGATGGACCTCTAGGAATGTTACGTACAGTGCAGGGTATATCACAGTGTCTGATAGTCCACTAGGAGAGCTATGTACAGCACAGGATATGTCACAGTGCCTGATGGACCTTTAGGAATGTTACGTACAGTGCAGGGTATATCACAGTGTCTGATAGTCCACTAGGAGAGCTATGTACAGCACAGGATATGTCACAGTGCCTGATGGTCCATTAGGAATGTTACGTACAGTGTAGGGTATATCACAGCTACTGATGGACCTCTAGGAATGTTACATACAGTGCAGGGTATATCACAGTGTCTGATAGTCCACTAGGAGTGCTACGTACATTGCAGGATATATCACAGCTACTGATGGACCTCTAGGAATGTTATGTATAGTGCAGGGTATATTACAGCGCCTGTTGGTCCAATGGTCCAGTGGACAGCTATGTACAGTGCAGGATATGTTACAGTGCCTGATGGTCAACTAGGAGAGCTATGTACAGCGCAGAATACATCACACATTCTGATGGTCAACTAGGAGTGTTATGTTATGTACAGCACAGAGTATATCACAGTTCCTGATTGACTACTAGGAGAGCAATGTACAGATCAGAGTATATCACAGTTCCTGATCGACTACTAGGAGAGCAATGTACAGAGCAGAGTATATCACAGTTCCTGATCGACTACTAGGAGAGCAATGTACAGAGCAGAGTTTATCAAGGTTCCTGATCGACTACTAGGAGAGCAATGTACAGAGCAGAGTATATCACAGTTCCTGATCGACTACTAGGAGAGCAATGTACAGAGCAGAGTATATCACAGTTCCTGATCGACTACTAGGAGAGCAATGTACAAAGCAGAGTATATCACAGTTCCTGATCGACTACCAGGAGAGCTATGAACAAAGCAAGCTATATTATAGCAGGTATAAAAGCACCCTATAGCACTGGCACCAGTGGTTACTCTTTGTAAAGTATTGTCTAATTGCAGAAATAGAATGCTTGTGAATTATCTTCCAGACATTTCCCCCTGAATTCTGAATCAAGTGTCGTTGCTCTAAAAGAGTTAACAATTAATTTGACCAGTACGGTTTCTTTCTCAGAAGCAATATGACAGTAAATGCACATACAATGCTTGCAGGAAGATACTGTGTATCAATCTCATGTCTTCTAATGCTGCTGTAGTTTGTCTGTACACATGTGTCCTCGAAGCCACGGCCTCTTGCTATGAAGGAGGTTTGATAGTATATAAGAGTGAGGTACGTTTTTTGTTGTATCAGTTGTGGGGGCAGGTCTGAGTGCCACTGTCAGGGTCCTGCATGCTCTCCCCATTTAAAAGGCATGAGTCTCAGACAGAGGGTTTGACTGCAATGAAATCATCAGTCAGAATAGGGCGTTCACTTCATGTACTTAGCAATGACTTCATTCACTGAGCTCGGAAATCAATGAAGACGCATGCCCTGCATTTAAATGACATTTATTTACTGAAACCCTTTAATGCAAAGCATGATTAGAATGATGTTAGTGAGCATGTGCCGCCATATCTATACAAAAGCTTGATCCACCACAGCCACGCCAAGCTACAGCAGCACCATCCACCACAGCCACGTCAAGTTATAGGACCATGATTTACCACTGTCACGCCACGCCAAGCCAAGCTATAGAAGCACCACCCGACACAGCCACGTCAAGTTATATTACCATTATTTACCACAGCCATGCCAAGCTTTGGGATCCTGACCCACCAAGCTACCCCAAGCTATAGGACCATGTTTTACCACAGCCACGACATACTGAAGGACCATGATTTACCAAGCCATACCAAGTTATAGGACCATGATCCACGACAGGTACACCAAGCTATAGGACCATGATTTACCACAGCTAGGCCAAGCTATAGGACCATGATTTACCACAATCACCCTAGCTATACGAGCACAATACACCATGGCCACACCAAGCTATACGATCACGATACACCATAGCCACCCCAAGCTTTATGAGCACATTACACCATATCCACACCAAGCTATACAATCACGAAACACCATGGCCACACCAACCTCTACAAACATGATACACCATAGCTATACGAGCACGATATACCACGGCCACTCCTAGCTATACGAGCACGATACACCATAGCCATACCACGCTATACATGCATGACCAACCACGGCCACCCCTAGCTATACGAGCACGATACACCATAGCTACACCAAGCTATATGAGCACAACCTATCATGGCCACCCCTAGCTATATACGAGCACAATACACCATAGCCACACCACACTATACATGCACGACCTACCACGGCCACCCCTAGCTATATGAGCACGATACACCATAGCCACACCAAGCTATACGATACACCATAGCCACACTACGCTATACAAGCATGAAACACCATGGCCACACCACGCTATACAAGCATGACCTACCTTGGCGACCCCTAGCTATACAAGCACGATACACCATAACCACACCATGCTATACAAGCATGAAACATCATGACCACACCACGCTATATAAGCACGACCTACCACAGCCACCTCTAGGTATACGAGCACGATACACCATAGCTACACCACGCTATATGAGCACGATCTACCACGGCCACCCCTAGCTATATGAGCATGACCAGATCTAAATGGCTCAAGCATGTTGTTTACAGAGCAAGCTTCCTGTTTGAGAAGGTAACTAGTGGATGACACAGTGAGAACAAGCATGAATTGCAATGAATTGCATGAGAAAAGCATGTGAAGTATGTCTTTGGTTTTGGCTTTTTGTTGGCATGTTGTTTTCTCCCCTCCTTTACAGCCTGGATAGACCCATTTCCAAACGCTGCTCCAGCCTGAGCACATGTGTGTTGGGGAAACTCTCTCAAGAATTGCACAAATTGCAAACATACCCTCGTACAGACGTTGGTGCTGGGACCCCTGGCAAGAAGAGAAATGTGATGGCTGATCTGGAGAACGGACGCTATGCCACTTACGGGGAGCAATTTGATAATTAATAACTCATTGGCATGCCTGGCATGCTGTTAATGCTTCTTGGCCTGGTGCATGCTGGACTTCTCTCGATTGCTTTAACCTTGTTTTTTTGATTCAGCACGTTGGATAGGGACATTCTGACCAGGAACTCAGAGCGCACAAGACTATATACAGCACATGATCACCAATCCTATATAATATACCAAAATTATCGGGGAGAAAGGGGTACAATACCTACACGCTGTAATCTCAAATTTCACCTAATTATTTACATTTTATATCATGATCAACCAAAATCTAACATTTGCTGCCTACACTGTGTATAAATAAAATCATATTTCATGCCTAACCACGCACTTAATGAATAAACCTATTTTTCTACAAGGAGATGATCTGATGTTTTAATTAAGGGGTAGAAAGGTTTCTCGTAGTCTGCATTATGGAACATTTAAAGGGACTTAGAAAAGTTTGGGGAAAAATATTTCTACAGATTTTAGGAGTTTCTAGGATGAAATGAATGCATGTAGCAATTTACTTACTGGAGGTAAGACTATATTTATTTTTACATCTTTAATTCCTGAAAATATATATTTTTTTATTAATAATTAGCATCTCTGAATATTTTAAAGTAGTCATAAAGTATTGTGTTTAATAATGTTAAGTATTAGGAAAAGAACGACAAAGTAAAAACTATTTAAAGTTTGATTTGGTATGAATAATTATTCAAACTTTAGATTACTTTTAATTATTTATATGTTTCTATTGTATTTAGTTATTCTTTTGTTTTTTCAATCGGATTATTATATTTTTTATATATTGATATATCATGGAGTCTTTATCACTACGCAAGCAAATTGTGGTGACTTGACTTTTCTGAACAAACTGAACTGGCGATTAGTTTTCCTTTTTTTTAGGTATTTTATCCATAATTTTCAGTTATGAAGTCACCGGAAGTTCCTGTTTAAGGAAATTATCATTATCTAATAGCTGTAAAAATCGCCGGAGTTTCTCCCTTAAATTAATAGTTTTGCATTTTTACAGATATATTAGGAGCAACACCAATCTAATGCAGTTTGTTACAATGCATTTTGTAGAGATGTAGCTTGTATTGTGAAGCAGATTGCTGTTTCAGAATACTAAGTGTTAGCCTCTGAACCCCTATTAGTTAATTATTGCTGATGTATACATATTGTTTCTACCTTAAAACAGCAGCGTGACAGCACAGAAAAGATCATGCAAGACAGCGACGTGTGTCACTCACCGTCTGGCAGACTTCCTGAGTAGGTCTGGAGGCATAGGAAAGAGTAATTTTGTGCCAACCAACGTAGGTGCCAAGGCATTTGGTAGACGAAGACGGAGCCTCTATGTCTAAACGCGATGTGACATCAGGAATATGGTAAGTTTATAATCCCATTCAATCTTCTTTTCTTGCCAAGATGAGCCAACTGCAGCCCATCGAGTAGGTACAATGTGCGTTGAGGGGCAGTTAAACAAAAATTTCCGTTAATAGAGCAGTGTCGTGACTTACTGAGTTTAGATATATGTATGTCAAAAATGTAAAATATTTTTTTTTAAATAATGAGATCATTTTGAAAGCTAATCCAAAATTATTAAATGGATAATGTTATGTTAAATGGAAATGTCATGTTAGAGCATCAATTACTGTTTCTGTCCTATGAGCATTGTCCTTTATTACACGCTAGACGTG
Organism: Pelobates fuscus; assembly: GCF_036172605.1. Classification (NCBI taxonomy): domain Eukaryota; kingdom Metazoa; phylum Chordata; class Amphibia; order Anura; family Pelobatidae; genus Pelobates; species Pelobates fuscus. The sequence continues at coordinate 102,703,202 of NC_086328.1, read as the reverse complement.
TAGCAGTCACACATTTTGCAGTGCTATAACATTTGCGAAGTGGGTGGTTTACCAAAAAAATAAATGTATGCATAACAATTCTAAAGTCATAATATGGAGATTATACGTTTCAAAGTCAATGAGTGAAACCTACATAAGGAGCACACGCGCTATTTTTATATAAAGGGATTATATGGTGCACCATGTTATATACAGATATTATATGGTGCTCCGTTTTATATAAAGGGCTTTAAAGGGACACTGCTTTCATGCAGAATTGCTCACTGTCAATTGTTAAAAGATGGATAGATTAGTATATAAGTTTTTCACTCTTCTGCTATCGCTGGTCGCACAGTTGGCCACATGAAATGTCCGTATGTCCCTGTCGCTGAATGCAAAGTATTCTGGGACAGGGGAATCTTGAGTAACATTAGATTTCCTTTTGTAAAAATTCCCTGATGAGACACTGCCCCTGGAGTTGAACTGAAACCCTTTGAGGGTCAGCCTCCTCTCAAGCACTTTAAGGGTTAACACATAATATATCCTCAACCACTTTCTCCCTTTCCACGAAACTGCAAAGCTCGTGGGCACTGGAAGGGGTATTTCTGTTAATTCTGTCCCATATACTCAGTCCGGCTTCTGGTTGGATTCTATGGTTAGTGGAGTGAGTGTTTAATTAAATATTGTCTGCTGGGGAAGCTGAGGATCCTGTAGCTAAGGGAGCAATAAATCTCACTAGATCTCAGGAGGACAAACAGTTTGTACAATAACAGAACATTTAAATAGGAAAGATAATTACAGAGGCTGCTAAGTAGATCAGCTCCTTCACATTGCGGACAGTTATTGGAAACAGACTGGGGCACAATAACTACTGGACGCGCTATGAGCTGTAAGCAGTGCTTACCCTAGGCAGTATATTTATTGCCATTCAACTCTAGTCCTGTCCCCTATTTAACATACACCTGTTATCACACTTTGTAACCCATGGAAGTAAGATTTTTTAAATGTTCACGTCACCCTCATACTGTCGGCACGGCAAATCCTTTCATACTTCTGGGACTGCGAATACTCTCATTCTTCTGGGACTGCGAATACTCTCATTCTTCTGGGACTGCGAATCCTCTCATACTTCCGGGACTGCGAATCCTCTAATATTGTGACGACTGCAAATCCTTTCATCCTCTGGCAACGACTGCGAATCCTTTCATACTACGGCGACTGTGGATCCTTTCATACTGCGTCGACTGCAGATCCTTTCATACTGCGGACACTGCGTATCATTTCATACTGCAATGACTTCAAGTCCTTTCATTTTACAGCGACTGTGTATTCTTTCATAATGTGGCGACTGGGGATCCTTTCATGCTGCAACGACTGTGGATCCTTTGTGGCTTTAAAGGGAGAACATTTTAGGCTAATTTTATCATTCCAAAACCAAAGCCATTCTGGGGGAAAAACAGTGAATTTGGAGCAATCAGTCTTTTCGATTGCACCGATATTATCACAATCCCCTAGTATTACATCACCATGTGTAATAACGATATTTCCAACATTCGTTTTATATTTGTGGAGAATCTTGAACTGAACTCTACCCACTATGGGCATCGGGGGATTAATCCGCTGAAGTTGACGTCTTGCTGGAAAGGTCCCAAAAGTGTCTGATCCAAACTTCAGCTTCCTTTTTCAGTCACTGTTCTAACACTAGAAAGGACTCCAGGCTCTCACACAATTAAGGCACATTTTTTAGGTTTCAACCTCATTCACAAAGTATTTTTCTCGACATTCAAATCTTGTTATCTGCAGTGTAACTCCACCCCCTTATCCATCCCTCCCTTTTCACAAAGACACTTCCTTATTATATGTACTTTGACTGCATACTTAGCTCAGTCAATGAGGGTTCAGTGTGAGCTGGCTTAATGAAACCACTCCACCCCATAGCCAATCACTGTCCTCCTTTAATATCTGCCTTCTTAGCTTGGAATTAAAACAAGGGGGCAGTTATTGGCTGTGGGGTGGAGACATCTCACACCAATCTCTCATTGTCTTGGCTACGCTACATACCTTCCAAGTAGGAAGATGTTTTGTGAATAGAGGAGTGTGGCTAAATCTAAAACGAAAATATTTGAATATGGGAATTATCAGCAGTAATATGAGTCCAAAACCCAATCACATAAACATAAGTTGTGATGGTGCCTGGTATGTCCATTTTAATCTTTAAAATGTGAAATCATACATAAATAGATTGACTGTTCTCAGGATTAAAATAAACATGACCAAAACTGTAAACATAAGAATATCTATATAAAGAAAACATGAAAAGACCAGTAAAGACTGTTATTTTATATTTATTTTATATTTTTGTGCTTTAGGGAGGAATACCTGCACATTGGAATGGTGGGTAGACGTGCAAAAATGAGCTTGAAGCTCTTTGTCAGAACAAAATTCCTCAATCAATAAATGAAACGTTTCCTAATTGATCGGATCTGTAGATTCTACAGCTAAAACTATTGGGAAACAAATTGCTCACCTATTACCAGGAATTTAAATTGGGTGAATCGCATAAAGTGAGAAGGTTCAAATAGTTTGACTACTTACAAGGGGGTATCAAGGCACTCCTGGCACCATAACCACTACAACAAGTTGTACATGTTATAACAGCAAGCTCATCCTGTTTGCTTCAATAAATGCAAGGCTTCTCTGAGCCTTCTCAAATACACAGATGTGGCAAATGTCCAAACAGACGATATCCAGCGTGAACCAAAAAATATAAAAAATATTGGGGTGCTTCTGAAGAAGGAATGACATGCATTTTATTATTTAAGATTAGACTAATATAGAGATTTTTCGCTGGAGATATAGTCATTGCAATTATTTCATTGGCTTGAAACAAGACAGCATTCCCAGCATACTCAGCATATCAGTGAATGTTGGGAATTATTAATGTTACTCTGAATGCCACAATACTGGAATATTTTAATGCCAGTTTTAGTTATTTGGGTGTTTGTTTCATAGAAACATAGAATGTGACGGCAGATAAGAACCACTTGGCCCATCTAGTCTGCCCAATATTTCAAAATACTTTTAATTAGTCCCTGGCCTTATCTTAAGTCTAGGATAGCCTTATGCCTATCCCACGCAAGGTTAAACTCCCTTACTGAGTTAACCTCTACCACTTCAGCTGGAAGGCTATTCCATGCATCCACTACCCTCTCAGTAAAGTAATACTTCCTGATATTATTTTTAAACTTTTCCTCCTCTAATTTAAGACTATGTCCTCTTGTTGTGGTAGTTTTTTTTAAATATGAAATGACGTTTGCTGTGAATAAAAATATATAAATTCACCAATGTTAAACAGGACAATCTCTGTTTATTTTTCAGATTGCCATGAAAAGGAAGACATCCGTGTCCACTTTCTTTTAAAAAAAAATTACAAAAAAAAAACCATCAAAAAGGCCAAACAAAACAAGTTTTTGCATTTAAAGACAATTATCATTTTTATTAATTTATTTTGTCTATATTTGTTTTGCTTTTGTTTTATTTTATTTTTGGAAACATTGCTACAGCACTTCTGTTATGTATTGTAAAAAAAAAAAGAGGTATTTATGATAATAAAATAATTCTATTCTTTTTATATTATATTTAAGAATAAAATGTGACGGCATTTATTGTTTTTTTTTTCTCTTTACGGCATATGTATGTGCAATATGATCCATGCTATTGTTTGTGGCGAATCTGCAAATCTCGGGGATTATACAGTGTGTATGGCGCTCAAGGCGTGTCTGTAAAGTGACAGTGTGCAGTGCCTTGATGTAAAACATTAAACTTACATGATTGTACAGACAAACTAGAAACTAACAAAAAAACTAAACAAAAAACCTTAAACATTGTATTCAATTGTGAATTTCAGCAAGATTAAAAAAGTATTTTAGATACACTTGGATTCTCGCTGTGTCTCATTATTTCCTATGTTTATGCTTGTTACTCCAAAAAAATATTCAGCGCTATCGGAAGGCTATCACTTGAAATCTGTATTGCTTTGCCAGTTTGAGTTATATCCTGATGGGGAGCACTATGCTAGCCACTGAGACTTTTTATTATATCATCTGTCTGCTGACCTGTTGTCTGTCCGTCCATCCATCAGCTACCCTCACTAGGCTTATAGGAAAGCATTGGATTGGCTGAAATTGTCAAGGAGACAGATCACGGGCAGAGCTAACACAAGTCAAACACAGCCCTGGCCAATCAACATTTTCTCATAGAAATGCATTGAATCAATGTATCTCTTTGAGGAAAGTTCAGTGTCTCCATGCAGAGGGTGGAGACACTAAATGGCAGAGCTGCCCAGTGTGCAGCACTGCCCCAGGAAGCACCTCTAGTAGCCATCTGAGGAGTGACCAGTGGAGGTATCAATAGGCTGTAATGTAAACACTGCCTTTTCTCTGAAATGACAGTGTTAACTGAAGGGACGGATTATACTCACCAGAAGAAATACAATGAGCTGTAGTTGGTCTGGTGTTTATAGTGACCCTTTAAATACAATGCTATATGATTCATTCCAACAAGCAGTCTGATTGATATCTTGCTCTGCTGAGCTGTATGGTATTGGCTGCCATGAAGATTTCCACAGGCAATAAAACCTATATCAGCCTGGATGTGTTAATATTTTATTGTATGGGAAACAATTAGACACATTTACTGTGTTGTGATTTGCTCACAAAAAGGGTATCTATCTTATTGACAGTATGCAGGTTCCTACACTAAGAATGGCAAAAACTTCATTTATTGAAAAATACTGGGGAACGAACACAATTATTAGCATTGACGATAAACTGATCAGCAGCTTTGGGAAATCAGAGAAATAGTGTTGATAATGTAACACAAAAGGACTTTAAGGATGGATTCATTCATTTTATGCGAGAACACTTGTAGAAATATTGTTTAAACTGTAGTTACAAATTCGGTCGTAGCTCAAAGAGAGCTTAATGTAGTTCTGGTGTCTATACTCTTTCCCTGCAGGTTTATTGCAGAGTACACCTTTCTGTGGCAGTGACTAAAACGGACACTTGAAGGGCTTCCTGGGTCAGTGCTGCACAGCGTTCGGCATCCCAACAATCTGCATGGAGGTGCTGAACTTTCCCCATAGAGATGTATTGATTCAATGCAGCTCTATGAGGAGATGAGATTGGCCAGAAGGGCGTTTGGCCACACCCCCACCCTGTCTACTTGACTGAGATAATCAGAATTGACAATCTCAGCCAAGCCAATGCTTTCCTATAAGAAAGCATTGGATTGACTGAGATAATCCATTCTGATGATGTCAAACAAAAATGTGAATCGGGAGTGGTGCAATTGCCAGAGGACCCGCGTGGAACTGGAATAAAGGTAAGTTTTTAACTTATTTAAGGGACAAAAGGTGGGGTTTAGGGGTTAAATAGTGTTCCTTTAACCCCTTAAGGACCAAACTTCTGGAATAAAAGGGAATCAAGACATGTCACACATGTCATGTGTCCTTAAGGGGTTAATGTGAAATCATTCTTATTGTGACAGACTGCCTGGTCCCCTAGGAATGGTATATGTCTCCCAACCATCACCTTTCTCCAAAAAGACTATAATCACTACAACCCTCAAACTATCTGGAACTCCTGATCAGATCACAGAGTTGCAGCGGTCCAGTAAAACATTGACGAGGGCGCTTTCAGTCCTAGAACACTTATCAGGGTTTTTCAACCTTTTCACACTGCTACAACCTACAGATAGCAAGAAATGGTAACAGGAGCAAACACAAGGAAAACTCAATTTGTCCCATATCAAATGACAGGTGTTGGTTGAAATCACCAAGAAGCCAATCAGAATACATAGCTGCAGTGCTGAGACATTCACCATGATTTCTCACTTAGGAGCTGAAGTCATGCTCCCTTGTTTGCCCCCTGTCTTTCAGCAGGAGTTTGCTACAAAGAGTGCCTCACTCCAACCCACCAAGTGACTGGAAAACCGCAAGTCTCCTAGTGATCACTCTCACCGGCCGCATGAAAATCTCCATAGGCTAAGACTTTATCCAGGTGGCAATTCAACACCTTGAGTGTGACAAGAGCACTCTTTTGACAAAGAAAGCAGAAGGGGGAGGTGTGGTGGTGGTGGTGGTGGTGGTGGTGGGGGGTGTAATCTGGGGGGATGTCATGTGGGGGTTACTTTTGCAATTTTATACGTTATGGGGTATTTTAGTGGTTACTGATCTAGTTATCGCATAAACTCAGGCGCCAGGGTGGATTTACATTGTTCAAGCCAGGGACCCACTGTTGTGGTTGTGTGTATGAAAGTGTTCTTAACAAACCAGTTCTTATTCACACTTCACAAAATTTTTGCTAGTGTTTGAGTGAGAGAGCTATAACAGCTATAATCACTCCAGGTATCCATTATTGAAAGTTAGGTATCCATTGATGAAAATTGCTAAGTGCTGAGCCCTGTCACATCTGGTTTCAACGGCGGGATCTTCTCTCTTGCTCAGGGGTACGTTTGGAGGAAAACCTATGGTTGATGATTCACAGTAGAGGACGCAGAGTGGATGAGAAACAAAAGAGGAGCATGCTGAAGTAAGAGACCAGATGGCCAGCAACAAAGCTAAAACTGCATTTCAAACCTTTTCTGGAGACTGATGAAGACATCAGTGGGTATCTGATGGACTTTGAGAGGCAGTGTAGACCTGTAGCTAGAATGGCCACAGGCCTGCCAGCCCTGGAGGACAAACTGCAGGTATTTTCCCACAGAACAGAGTACACAACCCTGACTTAACCTGTAAGAACCTCTCCAAACAGGTCCTGTGGTCTCCAGAGAGTGAGGCAGCATTCAACAAACTTAAGTCAGCCCTAAAGAATACCCTGGTGCTGGTGGCTCCTGATACAACAAAATAATTTCTTGTTCATACAGACACTTCCATGCTTAGATTTGGGGCTGTGCTCAGGAAGGTCGGAGATGATGGAGGTGAGCAACCAGTGTTATGGTGCCTGGACTTTACTATACACTACTGCCCCGGCAAAGCTGAATGGTAATGCCAGTGGGTTGTAAGGCCAAACAGAACTTGAACCCTGCCTTTGTATCTACCCAGACATCCCCAAGCCATCCCATTAAGGTTCTTGCTATGTCTACCAGACTATTGAGCACTATGCAGAGACATTCACCCCAATTTCTCTCTTAGGAGCTGCAGTCATACTCTCTGGTTTTCCCCTGTCCTTCACCAGGCACTGCCCTGAAGAGGGCCCTCACTCCAAACCACTGTGAGTGTGACATGAGCACTTTTTTCACCAAAAGAGGAGGATGGGGGAGAGCTATCTGGGGACATATTTTTGGGGTTTGGGGTATATTGTCATGGTGTCCTGATGTCTGGGGGATAATTAACTTAATGGTTAATGATATAGTTTTCTCCCAGGTTCAGAGGTGCCAGGGTAGGATTTACATCAAGACTGCGACCCCCATCTGGGGTCATGTGTATAAAAGAATGCCTTGTTCTCAATAAACCAGTTGTTATTCACTCTTCACTAAGTTTCGGCTAGTGTTTGGATGAGACAGCTATAACAGATATAAAGGCTCCATGATATTGTGCTGAAAAGAGAGGGACCCTTGAAAGAGACACTCAAGCTGAATCCTGAGCTCCGTCACACAGATCTCCAGTTATGGTCAATGATGAAAGTCAACCGCTCCCTACAAAGGGCTAACATTTCAAATCAAATAATTAATGCTTATTTAGCTGATATATCCTCCAAATTAAAAAAACAACAACAAAACAAGTATATTCTGTTTTTCACAATGAATGAAAGAGGTTGAGCACTTGAAAGCTTATCTCAATGAGCTGGATCAGGTGAATACATATAATATAATGTTACTATCTAGAATATGAATAATACCTGGACATGTTATGTCACCGACTAAGAAATAGAATCTCAGTGAATATTATTCAGAAACTTCAAGATGGCACTCACTAGCTGGCCTTCACATGGTGCACAGGACCAGCAATCCACAACGTTAAAACAATGCTGAACAAAACCAAAAAGAAGTTTTAGAACATGAATTACCAGGTGAACTGGAACTTTAGCTGTGAATTCTTCCATTTTGACTATTTTGACCTTAAATTTGAATTTCACTGTGAACTCTCACTTTAGTAAATAACCTCATCGTTTTGTTTGCTGATGTATGTGTTAATAGAGGTGTAATATTTTCTGAATTTTAGTCTTTTATATCAGCTGGCTAGAGCCATAGAAACATCACTTCCTTAGATCCGGAGAAACCAGGTTAAAATCCCAGTCTGGCCACCTCAGGTAAGATCCACCCACCTCAAAATCTCATAGCTTGTAAACTTGTTTGAGCAGAGCCTTTCTATATCTAGTGCAGGGCCGGACTGGCCCACCGGGATACCGGGAAATTTCCCGGTGGGCCGCGGCACCTGGGGGCTGCAGAGGTATGTGCCACCGGGTGGCCGGTCCGGTGGCACACTCAGAGGGGGCCGGCCGCTTTCCACGCTGGTGCCGCCGGGCCGGGTGGCAGCCTCGCCGGTCCGGCGGCACTTCTAATGCTGAGGACGGAAGGAGGAGGAGGGAGGAGCATGTCTCTGTACCATGCTCCCTCGCGGTTCCTGTGCTGTGAATTGTGGGAACCACGAGGGAGCATGGTACAGAGACATGCTCCTCCCTCCTCCTCCTCCTCCTTCCGTCCTCAGCATTAGAAGTGCCCGGCGGCACCAGCGTGGAAAGCGGCCGGCCCCCTCTGACTCCTCTCAGGTAAATGGAGGAGAGGAGGGGATGGGGGGGGGGGGAGGGGGGATAATATAGAGACAAAAAAGGGGGGGGATATAGAGACACAAAAGGGGGGGATAATATAGAGACAAAAAAGGGGGGATAATATAGAGACAAAAAGGGGGGGATAATATAGAGACACAAAAGGGGGGACTATAGAGACACAAAAGGGGGGATAATATAGAGACACAAAAGGGGGGGAATATAGAGACACAAAAGGGGAGGGATAATAAAGAGACAAAAAAGGGGGGATAATATAGAGACACAAAAGGGGGGGATAATATAGAGACACAAAAGGGGGGGACTATAGAGACACAAAAGGGGGGATAATATAGAGACAAAAAAGGGGGGGATAATATAGAGACAAAAAAGGGGGGGATAATATAGAGACACAAAAGGGGGGACTATAGAGACACAAAAGGGGGGGATAATATAGAGACACAAAAGGGGGGGAATATAGAGACACAAAAGGGGAGGGATAATATAGAGACAAAAAAGGGGGGATAATATAGAGACACAAAAGGGGGGAATAATATAGAGACACAAAAGGGGGGACTATAGAGACACAAAAGGGGGGGATAATATAGAGACACAAAAGGGGGGGAAATATAGAGACAAAAAAGGGGGGAAATATAGAGACACAAAAGGGGGATATAGAGACACAAGGGGGGGAATATAGAGACACAAGGGGAGGGGGGGAAATAAAACAGAGATAGGGAAGAAAGAGACAGTGGGAGAATAGAGAGAGACAGAGGGGGAGGGAGAGTGAGACACAAGGGGAGAAAGAGGGGGATAGAGAGATAGTAGAGAGGGAGAGAGAGACAGGGAGAAGGGGGAAAAAGAGACAGAGGGGAAGAGAGAGATACACAAAGGGAGGGAGAGTGAGACAAGGGGAGAAAGAGGGGGATAGAGAGATGGTAGAGAGAGACAGGGAAAAGGGGGGAAAAGAGACAGAGGGGAAGAGAGATACACAAGGGGAGGGGGAGAAAGAGGCAGAGGGGGAAGAGAGTGACTGGGAAGGAGAGGGGTGACATGGACACAGGAGCCGTGAGGGGGAGAAATAAATATATATATATATATATATATATATATATGACTGGTGGATCCAGGGGGGGCAACGGGCAATTGCCCTTTCCCCCCCAGATGCTCTCCCCTGCTGGCCAATGCAAGGCTGGCACTGTCCAAGCACCATGTGCCTTCACGAACCGGAGGGGAGATCCGAGATATCCCTCCCTGTTCTGGAGGCACCATGCAGGCAGCCAGCAGGGGAGGGAGGAAGAGAGGACCCGGGAGCTCAGCCTGCAGCTCCTCCGGGTCCTTCTTGCGCGAGTACAGAACGTTGCCGCGGTTACAGTGGTAACGCTCCAGCTCTCGCGAGAGTGAACTCTAGCGCTGGAGCTACGGGCTAGAGTTCACTCTCACCACTGCGACCTCTAGCCCCATACACACACCCAGACCCCCCCACACACATTGCCCCCCCCCACACACACACAAACTGCACCCCTCACACATTGCACCACTGCTCCTATACCCTACTACAGCCCCATATCCCAGCAGACCCCAGGTAAGTTGTCAAACTGTTCTTAAACGGTTTGACTACTTACTCTGGGAGCGGGTCCCGGCACTCCTGGCACCATAACCACTACACAGAGCAGTAGTGGTTATTGTGCATGGATTATTTCTTTAAATCTATAAGTGCCCCTCCCGAGATCAGGCTCTGGATCCGCCACTGGTGTGTGTGTGTGTGTGTGTATATATATATCATGTATATTTATGTGTGTATTAGTTATATATATATATAATTATGCCTATTATATTTACACATGTATTAATGTACATATATATATACGTAATACACAGAGAAATGTAATTGATATGTACCATATGTAATGAGCAGATATTGGCCCAGTCTTGTTGCTAGGTGCATACTCCAGCACAATAACATATTTCAAGTGAAGAGCGCACCCACAGGACTTCAAAATAAACAAGATACCGTCATTTTTTACAGTTGTGCCCTACATACATTCACCATTTCAGTCCCATTACCAAGCTTTTCTTAATATGTCAAGGTAGTTGGACTGAAACATTGGTTATATGCAAAGACACGTCTGCTTAAAATAAATCTGCACTCTTGTTTTTTTTTAAGCCTATATGTGTCACTGAAAACGTAATTTTGATGCGGATCAGAGGACTGTATGCAATCATGGAGCATGGAGTGGTCAATACCAAGTCAAGGGCAGATTAGGCTCTGGAGCATGTGAGTGGGATCACTAGCCATATATTAATTCACAAATTTATTTATGTAAAACTCAGATGGTCTGCACTATTATGTATTTATATTATCATTTACAGAATTTATTGTAAGAAGATTATGTGTTTAGTTTATTTTTTTTTTAATCAGTATCTCTGTCAGTTTTTGTCCACTTTGGATTGGTTTTTGTATATATTAATTTCACAAGTATTGTTTACGTTTAAGCACTTTCCAGTATTGTTGGCTATATATTGAAATCTGACAACTGTACCTGTTTAAATTTAAGTACATTCGATTTCTAATGTATTGTGTTTAAATCTGTAAATACAGTGTGTGGATACAGCTGTGTAAAGACATGCAGGGTGAAAGATAATGTTAGAAGTAGTTAAGGTAATTAATGTCAAAGTTAGATTGCACAGGGCAATTAGTGTTAAGAGGATTAAATGATTAAATGGGTTGTAGTGGTTATAAGGACTGTTTAGAATGATTGAGTTCAGGGTTAGAGTGGGGTTAAGTTTAGAAGTGGGGTACACTTGAGAAGTTTAGTTTTTAAGAAGAGTTGAACCTAGCAATAAGGTAAAGTGCTTTGTTTGAGGTTTGGGCTTTGAGTGCTTTTCCGGTACTTATCTCCTCTTGTCAGCCCACCTTAATTTAATAAGGCACGTTGTAGTTACTGTAATCCAGCACCCCGTATAGAACAGGTGCCCACTCTGGCTGATGGGAAATCCAGCCTGGGCCATACCATAATACCTATCCTGCTTTCAAATCGCAAACTTTATCTTATAAAAACAGACACAATGTGGCAGGAGATGGTGGGTTTGGTACATAGGTGTAGGAAGTGAGGGATGGGGGAGGCTAAGGTAATTCCTACCTGAAAATCTAGTGGGGGATGGGAGGGCCAAGTTTCCCCCAACAATAATGATAATTTAGCTTTTTTTTTTAAATTAATATCTTTATTGAGATACTAAATTACCATATTACTTCTAATACTTGTTATCAATAATTTTTTTTATGTGTATATTTGATAAGTTTCTCTTTTGATATAATAAGAGCAAACTATACACAAACTTACGGTTTTGTTTAGAGATTCTCGGTCCTTGGAGGCTGAAGGTTGGCCTCCAATGACAATATGGTGGAGCCTGAGCTATGCTCCCACCTCATGCAGTACTAACTCACACCAGGAATTGGGTAAGGGGTTGGCTGGAGCATCCATTGAGCACTTTCATTGGCCTTATGTAACAGCAAAGTTCCCCCTCTGACATATTGTCATTGGAGGCGGGGCTTTGGTAATGCAGGATGTGACGCCCCATGGACTCCAAGCACCATAGCAATTTCAGTACATAGAAGTGATAATGTTGCCTACAGTGTTTCTTTAATAAATACTTTGAGGAATGTTTATTTGTTAGAAAAAAATTTGAATTCACTAAGTGTTCCAATAAATTGTCACTAATTCCTCTTGAGCAGGCTGGGATCCTTGAATGTTATTATTTTTTTAAATTTTTTTATAATTCTTTATTTTTGGTTCCATTCCAGCAATTTTCGCCACATCAGCGTCAAAAGATGCATCGTAGTAGATCACAGTGGTATGAGAGACAGCACAATTTTTGGTATATAACTGGTTAAACCGACATGTCTACATCTGCTTTAGTAGTGTGTGGATAGTTTGAAAGAGATCAAGCGACGTGGGCATGATTCAAGATTATATAGGAGCTTGACATAAGTAAAATGCAAGAGTAATTTGCTGAGTAATTAGTTAAAGTAGTTAATTGCAGTAACCGTATAGCATTTGTATAACCTTGTATTACATGTTAGGCTGAAAATTAGATCTACTCAGCAGGTAATAATTCTGCCGTGAGGACCCACACGCTTATGTTTGAGGCGAGGGGAAATCCCCTGTCAACAAGGGAGGATAGGCTATGTGGAACATGAGTTGACAGCTACATCAAAATCAATGGTAACAAAAAAATCATAATAAATAATAATATTGAGACAGTGAGGTCGCAGCAGCATCCAGGATCACAGTTGAGCGGGCCCCCTCCTCAGGCACTGGATAGTCCTGTTGCGTGCTGGCTGCCTTTGTGGACCTTGACGCCTGTGCCGATGGGTGTGTAGTCAGGCTGTATGATCTTGTCGACATGGCAATAGCGGGGATCCTCCCTCTTTGTGTGGTTCCTCTGGGCCATTTCCTGTACAGGACTATGGTCTTCAGGCTTATGGTGTGTCGCAGCTGTTTCTGAGACACGCCAGTTGCCGCTGTCCATCTGGTGCTGCACTTTCTGGAGGAGTTAGCACTTCCCGCCGGTTCCTGGGAGGTGAGTACCTTGGATGTTGGTTGGTGTTCTGTTGCCCATTCGGCAGTTGTAGGCATCGGGTCAGTTTGCTCTAGAAGGCAGCGAAGATCTGATCTAATGTGCAGGGGTTCCCATCTCGGTCACCAGTGCCTTCAGCTTGCCATGAGTTGTCCGCCATTGTAGGGAGAGGAGTCCTCCCTCGCCCAGCAAACCTTGGTCTTTAGTTGTAGGAGGGCCCCCAAGGCGAGGGACCGGGATTACCCCCACCGGTCCAAAGGGGGGGTACGAGGCCTGAATAATAAAACCGGCAGATAAGGGAGGAGGAATAGTTATCTTCCACAGAGACAGAAATATTGAAGAAGCGGAAAAATTACTTATGGACCCCTCTATGTATAAGAAATTATCTTCCAACCCTTCAGATAGTATAAAATAATTATTTAAAGTGTACATAGAAAAGGGAAAACAGTTGAAGATTTTAACTGAGAAAGAAGCAGAGTATTTGTTCATGGCAAACCCAAGAATACCCATATTCTATAATTTCCTGTAAGTTCACAAAAACCATAAGCAACCCCCCAGGTAGGCCCGTTATATCAAGGATTGATTCAATATCAGCAACAGTATCTGAATATATTGACACCCTATTTCTACCTATAGTGATTAAGAATCCAACATACTTGAAGGACACCATCCATATTTTACAAATTTTAGAACAGGCTATGTGGAATGAAGGATATTTGCTGGTCACATGCGATGTCACCTCACTGTACAGCATCATTACACACAATAAGGGAATAGAGGCAGTCTGACATTTTTTAGAAAAATCTAATTTTAAGGAGGAACAAATTAATTTAGTTTTAGAAGGTATTTTATTGATTTTAACCAATAACTTTTTTTGGTTCCAAGACACATTTTATTTACAAATCCATGGTACGCGATGGGCACTTAGTTTGGCCCTAGTAACGCTAACCTGTTCATGGCCTACTGGGAGGAGAAATTTGTTACTCAGGACAATCCATGGGTTGCAAACTTAGTGTCCTATCACCGTTTCATAGATGATATATTTTTTATAAGGACCGGTTATACCACCGATACACCCCGCTTCATTCACTATTTAAATAGCAATAACTGGGGAATTACCCTTACATGCACTATTAGTTCTACAGAAATAAACTTCCTAGATCTCAATATATGCATCCAAAACTTCACTATAAAGACAACATTTTTTTAAAACCGGTTGACGCGAATAGTTATATTTAGAGAACAAGTTGCCATCACAAACCTTGAATGATGAACGCACCAAAAGAACAATTCCTTAGAGTTCTATGCAACTGCATGGAAGAATCAGATTATGTGGTACAAAGAACCAATTTATTGAGAAAGGATATGAAGAAACATAATTAAAAAGCGACCTGGAAGAAGTAAAGAAATTACCCAGAAAGGATCTCCTCAAATATAGGAAAATAAGAAAATCCTTATAGAGAAAGGATGGCTCTTTTATTTGTAATTATAATAGTAAAAATAGAAAGGTACAACAAGCAATTAGAAAATATTGACATATCCTGCGGGGTGATCTTAAATAAAATATTACCCTCTATATCCAGAATTATTTATGGGGGGGGGGGGGGGGGACACAAACAGTGACAAATGAAGAAAATTGAAAAACAAACAACCCCCCGAATGAACAAAAAAGCGAATGAGAATAAAAAAAAGTGCTATCTAGGTATGTATTACCCTAGGGCAAGGGTAGGAAACATTCATAACTCCAGATGTTTTGGACTACATCCCCCATAATGCTTTTACAGCCATAATGCTGACAAAGCATCAAGGGAAATTTAAGCAAAAACATCTGGAGTGCCGAAGGTTGCCTACCCCTGCCCTAGGGCACACTTTATGTGATATGTTATATGTTACCCCCACACATACTTATCATTTTATGACGTTCGCTCATTTCACTCCTTATAAAAATATTTCTTGCAAATAATAACAGTGGAATTGGATCCCAATGTAATATGTTTTACTTGTTTTATTGCTTTTAAAGTTTTTTTTCCGATCCTCTTGGAAAGGATACAGAGAGTGTATCCTCCCTTTGCTTTAATTTATTTTCCATATTTGCATTTTGGACACATAGATAGTTTGTGATGAGAGCATCTCTGCAGCCCCGAACAGAAAGGAGAAGAAATTGGCTCGGACATGGTTTCCGAGTAAATACCTCCCCAGACCCTTTTAAAATTATTAAGTAAAAATGTAGTCTGACATCAGCGTTTACACGTTCTATGCCCATACAGTCCATTATCCGGCTTCCTTGATACACAATTCAGAGACGCAGATTGGGACACGGAACACCATACTATGTAATTAGAGATTCTTAAAATACACATATAAATAATGCCCAGTTTTTATACAATGCTTTAACTATGATGAATCTTTTTCCCCCGTCACTACGCTCATGCGGAGTTTATAAAATGCAGTGATTATTTTTCTGTTAGAGAAACCACTTATATGCCACAATGGAAGAAATGTAAGCAGCAACTAATAACAGATATCCATTAATTTTAGAACAAATCTTTTTATTCTTCATGAGGGAACTGTAGCAGAGCTAAGCACTCCGCCCCATAATCAACACCTGTTACTGGCCGCTCTTCTCTGACCTGCTGTTGGTAAGGGTAGCTGTCACTCATCAAGCTGTGCTCTTTCATTGGTTGCTCATACAGGCATCTGATTGGTTTATCTACAAACACAGCAGCAGCGTTTATCCGAATAAGTCCTAAAAAAAATAAAAAATTTTTTTTACCATTCCCATATATGGAAGGCATATGGAAAGAGCGAGAATATGGAAATTGAAGGGTACTTGGAGATGAAGGTAGTCTTCACGGATATACACTTGTAGTTCAGTGGTGATCTGTAGAAAGAAAACAGAAGACAAGATCCCAAAGGTACAGTATGTAAACAGGGTCAAATGATAAAATGGTAGTAATAAGTATTACTCACACTTTACAGAGCTAAAATCCAGCTCTGATATTGAGTACATGAAGTGGAATAATCCCCACTCAAGGATGTATAAAGTAGCGCTGGTCAGCAGGTAGTGTGAGTCAGAAGTCCAGCGTTGGTCCAGCCCAGCCGAAAATTAAAAGGAAATAAAATATAGTGCTCTCTGTTTTGCGGATAAAACAGTAAAAAAGAGATAAAAATATACTCACGGTATATAGAGCAGGTCTTACTGCTCGCTGTAAGTGTATGGGTGGTATAATCCCCACCTATGGATTCTTTGTGCTTCTTTCTTAAGTGCTAAATGTTGATGTAGTCAGGAAAAATAAATAAATAAAATATAGAATAAAAAGGAATATGGCAAACAAAATATTTGGTGCCAAAATAATTCCTTTATTACAAATTGTTAAAATTATAGTGTCTAAACGCGTGTCGCCTAAAGAGGCTTCTTCAAGTAGATAATAATAAAAAGAACATAACCTGACAAACATATGCTTATATAGGGTACAATAGTATTGATGAAATTTGAATTTCCCGCCAAAATGACGTCATTGAAATCACATTAACATAATGCATAAAATAAAAGTTACTTTTAAATGTAATGGAGTGAAACTAAAGTTTTCCATACTGTTTCTTCACCCTTCTTTTCTGGTTTGTGTGTTTCTGTATTCTATATGGGAGGGGTTATTTTCCTATTTAAATCCCCAAGTAACCCAGCTTACCCATCGTCGCTGTTTGGAAGTTCCCCTCCCACCTCACCCTTTATTAATTACGTACATCAATACCAGGTGGGCCCTCTTTTTGCAGGCCTAACCTCTCGTTGGTTTCGGCACACCTCAACTGACTTTTGTCCTTATCGAACTACATACTTTTAATTGTACGTCCTCTATTTACCCCGTACACAAATATATATATATATATATATATATATATATATATATATATATATATATATATATATATATATATATATATATATATAGTCAATAGATTGTGCATGGTGGAAATTTTTTTTAGGCAAATTCAAATTCAGGTGAAATTTAAATTTGTTTGATCAAATTTACTTGTCGGTACTAAATTGACAAGAAACATGTTGCAATTCTTAGTTTTTTTTTCTAATTATTTCAAGATTTTTTTGCAATTATACAAAAATTATAGAACATTCAATATAAATGTTTAACAAATAAACACAATATAAACGGAAAATACAACACAAGAACAAAAATAATAAAATAAAAAGAGGAATACTGTATACAATATTGCGTTTTGACCAATAAAGTCTTCTACAATTTTTGTCTCAACAGCTTATTTATAATATAGTGTATACAAATAAAAATAGCATATATCTCAGTACAAAATTTAGCAAAATGTAATAAAGATTAGGGGATACAATTATCTAAACAATGCAATAAACTGGATCTTTCTGTTTCATGTTTATTTTATTTTTACTCATCCCACCTCTTTTTTGTTCAACTGGAAAAAGTGAAATTGCTTAGTGGTTAGCTCATAAAATTTATTTTCAAATATTAGTTAAAGAACCTCTTATATTTTAGGAATTGTTAGAGATTTCCAATAATAATAAAACCTCCCACCACCATAATGAATGTTGGGACAATTGATTTAAACACTGCACATTCAGACTCGAACCACCATGAGCCCTTCAAAATTCAGAAGTAGTCATGGTGGTGGGAGTAACCCTTGAATGTTTGAAGCAGGATGAGACACGTTAAAAAAAAACTATATTTATGTTGTATCTCTTTAAAATGGGCCACTCAAATTCATCTTTTATGTACGAGGACCGACCTTGCAGCCGTAACCTTCAGATTTAATAACAGAAAATGCATTTTTCCTGAAGAATTTTAAGAGGATCCAATTAGCCATTTGGGAATTTATCTGATGAAACATTAGTAAAAAGAAAGAATAAAGAACTGCTTGTCATGTACTTTCAAAGATCAGAGCTCATTTTAAAAACAGCTGGCGTAATCTGCAGGCTGTATGGGAAGGTAGTGCAGGCCATGTGGGAAGGTAGTGCAGGCTGTATGGGATTAAAGTGATATAATGCTGGCTGTGTGGGGATATAGTGCAGGCTGTGTGGAATCAGTGGGATATAGTGCAGGCTGTATGGGATCACTGTGATATAGTACAGGCTGTGTGGGGACAGAGTGCAGGATCTGTGGGTATATAGTGCAGACTGTATAGAGATACATAGTGCAGGCAGTGTGGGGATACATGGTGCAGGCAGTATGGGGATATGAAGCATCAATTCAGGAGACCGGCAGGACGAACATGAGACAAATTCCCACCTCCCGATCCTCTACACCACTTGCGCCGGCATACCCAGCCTAGAAGCCTCCGTGGCAGCGTCAATCTGAAAGGAATGCCCACAATATTACTTGCTGTCAATCCCCAGGACCTCCAGCCCTAAATGAAAGACCCGACTAAATAGGAAATCAGAAATAAAGCTCCTATACGCATGAACCAAAAGAGGGCCCATGGATACCGGGCGCAATACTCCCTAAAAGAAGAAATGGGTCAATTAGTCGAACCCGGGCTGCCGAGTCACCAAAACTACCCTGATCATGCTCCTACTTGTCCCATTCACACCACAACTTACTGTAATGGGTCCTGATCCACGGACCAATTCCATCAATCTGCCAGACCGAGCAATCACATCTCCATTGGGCACGGAGTCCCTTCCAGATCCGCCAGCGGGGCAACCGCCTGAAATGCTGACCACTGCAAACAAGAGCATCCGCCATTACATTGTGAATGCCAGGTATATGCTCTTCCCTACAAGACGCATTTAGACAAAAACATCGGAGCACCAAACTCCACAGCAAGCAAACCACCGGAGGGGAGGAGGCCGTGAGCCGATTAATAGCTTGTACCACCCCAAGATTGCCGCAGTGAAAAACAACCAGTTTATCCCGCAACTGGGACCCCCAAACCTCCAACGCAACCAGAATGGGGTAGAGCTCTAGGAAAGCCAGATTCTTAGTGAGGCCAGAGACATGCCAACTGTCCGGCCAAGAGGTAGCACACGATCTAGAGCCAAGAATCGCCCCAAACCCAAACGAGCCCGCCGCATCTGTGAAGTTGTGT
The DNA here is from genome assembly GCF_036172605.1 of Pelobates fuscus. NCBI lineage: Eukaryota > Metazoa > Chordata > Amphibia > Anura > Pelobatidae > Pelobates > Pelobates fuscus. The sequence goes on along the minus strand of NC_086328.1, from coordinate 102,683,811 downwards.
AGGTCCGTGTTAGAGACCTCAGGCACCTGCCAGTAGGACCTGTCATTATAGGCAGCCATAAAGGAGTCCCAGACCGCCATATCATCCCGCAGAGGCAAAGTCAGCTGAATGAAGTGCCGAGGTTCAGAGACACCGGACGTCACCTCCAGACGCCTGTTAAAAACCGCCCCATCGGCATGATCTGACAGGCGAAATTCAGCTTAACTAGCAAAGACTGCAGACTGCGAAGTTGGATCTTACGCAGCCCTAGTGCCTCCCTCCTGATCACCCACTACAGGAAAGTGCTGAAGCACTCGAAGTAGAAACAGGATATGGAACAGCCCAATCGGGAGGCACATATCCATGAAGAACATCCAATTTTTTTCCGAACCACATGTGGGAAATCATGGACCGAACGAAGATTCCGAACCAGCAGAGAAGGGGGGTGAAATGAGAAAGGAATCCAGAAACCATGCTCAAAGCCTTCCAACAGGATGTCGGCTGCCCGACGATTCCTATAATTGGCAAGCCACTGGAGCATTGCACTTACGACCACTGGCGTCATCACCCTTAGTCCCCAGATCCCATTTCTCGCTAGCTTTTCCCCACTTGAAACACCGGAAGACGGGATGAGCACCCCCACAGGTGCTTGAAATGGCACGAGGCTCCCCATTTGCAATGACTGTCATTACATTACATTTAAGCCTGGCCTCTGCTGTGCGGCTGGTGAGGCGGAGGATCCACCCCCACTAACCCCCCACACTGCTGTGGTGCCGGGCGGGTCATAATGGAGAACCAGAGGCCAATGTCCATCTGGTCCTATAAAATTTAGGGGCGCATCGCCAACCGTTGACGAAATTGCAAGTCATACTTCCACCAGCCCAGACCGCCATAAGTACGACAAGCGTTCCAAATGGTGTCCTGATAGCAGAACAATGCGGAGATCTTCTGCGGAGCCTTCTCCCCAATGATACACACCAGTATCGAAAACACGCAAATCCAATTTCCAAAAGTCTTGGGGATCTTTCTCTATTTCTCTGATTCCTTGCCATCCTTCTCGACCAGTGGAGGAGCTGCGCGGTGGGCCAGACCGACCGAAGCAGACTAAGGGAAAATCCCTGCATGCCTGCGCCCCCTGTTCCCACTGATCCAAAAGAAAAAAAAAACAAGACCTGCCAGAAACCCCCCATGAGGGACCCCCGGACTGTAAGGAAGAAATAGTACCATACTCACCAGCTGATGCCCGGTGGTCAACCCGCAGCAAAGGAAACAATGAAGATCTTGGCAGGAGTGAGGTAAGTCCAATTTTACCACTATTTAGCCATGCAGGAGTTCCAGGCACCACCTGCTGGGCAGTCCCAGAAACAGAAGCCAGATCCACCGCCGGCACCGTTACAGGTCCACCATTGCGCCGACCACATGGCGCTGGGGAAGGCCTCCTAGATGCCACAAGCTGTCTGGGCTGCGCCGGACATCTTCTTGCTCCCCCGGCCCATTGCTGGGGTGGGCACTGGAGATTTCGGGGGGAGCAGACCACCTGTCAGGGAGGAGCAGACTGCATGTCGGGGCAGAGAGAATGGCGGTGCCTCCGATAACAGGTCTGAGATCAGGGCTTAAACTAGCTGGCGGGCAAGAGCGCCGTCTCGTGCGGCCTACAGGGACTGTAGGGGTGGGAGGTTGGGGGGAGGGGAACACCACACCGGTGGCCAATCTAGGCTGGAGGTGAGCAAACTGTTCATAGAGGCGCCTGCCACCAACCCAGGGCAGCTGCAGCTCTGAGGGCAGAAAGGATTGCTTCCACATCCATCCTCAAGCAGAAAGTTTCAAAAGGCCCAGGACAAACAGGAGCAACAGAGTAAGGGTAAGTTGTTTGCTGGCCCTTTTCCCAAGAGGCATTGAGGTAAGATGATCCATACACCGCTCCCAAACACGTAACTTCTCCCATACACACTTACAAGCAATCACAAGCATCCATCCCCACACTCATACATTTGCCCTTGTCCGCTTATCTGTGCTATTTCCCCAGGGCCTCATCAGGGTGCAGAAAATTGAGAAAATGAATATATGGTTTGCACAAATTAGCCAAACGGCAAAAAAATCTGATTTGAAAAATGTCTCAGTTTGTAAACTGTGACAAATCAATGAACTAAAAGAGTTAAATCTAAACCAAACTGCCTCTAAATTGGGGTTCACTACTGAACCTCGCATTTCTAAATCACCCAGTCTAGCAGTATACTTAGTACTGTAATTATATTCCTTATTATAAATGAACTACATTGTAATGTTGACATATTTAAAGTAAATCCCTTTTCTTACTGTTTTATAATATTCTCACAATTGAACTGGTCCTCTTTTTACCAGGGTCACCAAATCTGCTATAATTTATCTTATCTTGCACACACAATAAGGGAGTAATCCCATCAGGAAGCTCCAGACAGTGAGGGCAAATCCCCCCATCCAGGCTCATGTAAGAGCCAAAATGTTGCTGTTGGACACTTTCCCTTTAATAAAAAACTGCTGGATGTGCTGGATTTATATGAAACTTAATCTATCTTATCTTCATGCTGCTGTGCAGGGTATGGAGAGAGCTGCCTGCTGTAAGCGGCATTTATGTGATGCTGTAGGTAGATATGATATGGACTTTCCTCTGTAATTAATTAATTTCCCTCCTGCAGCATTTGAATTCTACATACTGTAAACAGCTATTTTCATGCCCTGCAGCATATTGGAGGGATATCTGTCCAGGGAAAGATGGTGAATCGGACAATTGCCCATGGTACCACCCAGAACACAGTAATTCAGGGGTTCCCTACTGGCCGGGATGTCACCTGTGTCCATTTGGTAAACCATAGGACCAGCTGTGTTTTGTTTGGGACAGAGATCGGGCTGAATAGTACGAGCTTATTCCATTGTCATCTTCTGAAAGCGGATTTTTCTAATGATATTGATTGCATTAAAATACTATTGTGTTATTTCATCTTTAGGTTTACTCTTTGATGAGTCTGACAAAAACTCCAATAACCGTGCCAACAATAAGACAAGATGTGCCAGGTGTACCGAAAGCCAGATGTCACGATGATGGAATATCACGTGCTGAGCAGGGGGGACATGGGGTGTTAATCAAGGCTAATGGGGCCCTGGGCTAAAACTGGAAGTAAATAACAGATTGCAGTCGCCTTGGAACAGAACTTGTTTCATAAAATGCCCTGCAAACTCTGTGGAGCGGAACATGGCACATGGGATAGAGTGCAAGCTCTTTATACCAGAATGGAAGATAAACCAGAACATGGGATGTAAATGTGTTGGACTAGAATGTAAGAAACAGAGTAAAATGCTATAAAACAACCAGGCTATAAAACAACCCGCACTCTCTATACAGCAGCATGTAAGTCATAAAACATCCTGCACACAGTATGCAGGTTAAAAAAACATCCTGCACTCTCCGTACAGTAGTATGTAGGATATAAACCAACCTGAACACAGTATGCAGCAATATGTATGATATAAACAACCTGCAAATAGAATGCAGCAGTATATAGGATATAAAACAACCTGCACTATCTATACAGCAGTATGTAGGATATAAAACAGCCTGCACTCTCTATACAGCAGTATGGGGCAGTGCAGCTAAGGGGAATGGGCCTTGACAGGGCTAGGAGACAGGCATAGTGATACCGGAGAAACTGACGGAAGCGAAGCACAGAGAGATGGACACAGGTTTCTTCAGGAAGGAAGAGATTCTTTATTGGATCACCGATCGGGACTCAGAGGGACTAGCGTCACCAAAATACCACAAGTTCTGAGCCCCGGACAATAGTGCAGGCTCCTTATATAGGCACATAACTCCTCCCATATTAAGCTCCACCCGCACATTCTCTTAACCAATCAACACAAATGAGAATTAACTTCCTGTTTGACCGCATGGCTTGTCCAGCACAATGGAGGAGGGGGAATACTACATCCTGTATTCTTGCACATGCTCCGTACACTACTGATCGTATCTTGCCTCGTGCAACCAACTGATCGATACGTCAGCATATGCACATACACATGCCACGTGGTAATCTCGGCCTACTAAATTTATTTTTACCGAGATTCCACCACATTCCCCCCTTTGATGCCTCTTGATATTTCACAATTACTTGAGGCATCACTTAACCTTGGTTTGCATACACCGCAAGTTACCTTGAACCAGACCAGACTTAACTTATGATGTGAATCTTCAACACTCATCTTCCTGCATTGGTTCTCCCTGATCTAGAGCCTTATATTTATAAACCGCCATTATCTGTGCAGCAGCCTTCCTCTCTGCTATATTTTCTATCAGGCTTTGCACAGACCTAACTACTAAGAGTATAAGACACGGCAGAAGTAGACACAACATTAAAATCAGTAGGACTCCACCTACCACTGCCTTAAGCCCTCCAAACCACTCATACCAGCTACCAAACCAACTACTTGGATTGTACCCTTTCCATACCTGAGTAGGCACATGCGCTAGTTTAACCATATGGCTAGTAAGCTCAGCTATTGCTTGCCCTTCGTCATCTATTTGAAGACAGCAATTGCTCAGGTTAAACTTCCCACATACACCTCCCTCTACTGCCAAAAGGTAATCCAAGGCTAATCTATTTTGGTAGACTGCTGTCCTCATCCTGGTATTATGCTTCGCTAGAAGATTGAGCGCTTGTGATGTTTCGTTAGTAATAATCTCAACCACCGCCTGTAATCTTATAATTCGGTTGAGCATATAAATAGGGGTTCTATAACCAAAGGTACCATCTTCTGCCCACGTGGCTGGCCCATAATAATCTATGATACGCTGGGGAGGCCATTCATCATCTTCCCAGGCGCCTATCTCTATGGGTCCCCTTTTCTTCCTATGATTCACATCATACACTTTAACCCCTAAAGTCTCACCTGTTTCAATCGGTAACAAGAAGAAGGATGGTTTGAGCATACCCAACACACATGCCCCTTCCCAGTCCTGTGGCAACTCCGAATAGGCTTTCTTACCACAGATCCAGTACAATTTGCTGGGGCTCTCCAGGTAGATGTGATGGATAAATCAAACCACACATCCTTTAAATTGGCGTATCTAGCAAACGGGTTAGATGGTTCTGAGACATTTGAAGCCGACCACCAAGTTGTATTCTTTGTATCATCATCATAAGCTTTTTGCCCTAGACAAGTTAATTCTCCTACAGAAGTATTATACATTATTCCTTTCCTTGCTATGCAAACATAACCTATGATGGAGGTCTTTAATCTCCACTCAGATTTACCTCTAACACTCATATGATAATCGGCTTGTGTAGATATTAGTTGGTCAATTGCCTCAGAACCGGACATTACCTCCTTTGCTTCCCAAGGCCATTGGTCTCCCATGTTAGTACCTCCACACACATAGCAGTTGGTAACATTAAGACTACCGGCAATACTTTCGGCTAAATCAATGAACAGGTTTTTAGCATTATGGGGGATCTTATTATCTATACTCATCTCTTCATAAAAGGAATGGTATACTTGATGAGTTTGGGAGGATACCGTATCAGTCTCTATCCCTATAAACAATACTGTCCCAGGATCTAAACCCGTCCCGTATATTTGAAACCCAAATAAATTGCCATATTTGTCTAAGAACTTATCGGGGTTATTTATAAGTATATGGATGGGATTACATTCCATAGACTTACAATATGGGCTAGTCGGCAACTTAGTCACTATCATGTCTTTGTCTACTGTCTGTCCCCAAGTCGCCCACCCCACACAAGACCAATATGGGCAAAAGTTATAGTCTTTATTTGGGCATCTAGGACTCACATATTTATTTTTACTACTGGGACAAATATATTTATCATTAGACCCATACGTCCTCTCCCATCTAAGATCCCCACATACATTCCACGGCTTTCTACCACTTGATATCGCCTTACACGCATCAAATAGCAGAACACCCGAAGAATGTACGGATTCTAACACCGTCTTATTAATTAGGGTCCCCTGAGGATCTCCATTCCTGAGAGTCAACCAAATTGTACGGGGTTGATACTCTGGACTGAAGCACTTAGGTTCTCCTACTCCTAAATGGCACACACTATAGTCTATATTTAGGTATCTACATCTCGATACATCTCCTTTACACTCGTATTGTGAATGCCAAATTAGGGTTTGGGAAATATGGTTACCTGTTCTCGTAGTCTTAATGCATACCTCACAGCTAGGAGTGTCGGTACCTCTACCTTCCTGAATATAAAAATACACATAAATAAACATTATCATCAACACATCTTTCGCCGTCATCCTCAGTCTTCGTCCGTGCGAAGGCACCTCAGCTTCCAGGATGTAAGGGCTGCAGGGAATGGAGTTCTGCTCGTCTTCACAGGAGTCCCTTTGAGACTTTCCCTGGCTTATAAACTATACGTCGGTGGGCGGACAGGCTTTATTATGGCCTTCTCACTCACGCACCAAATCCCAAAAATAATAAAATTTGTAATCCACAATAGTTCCTCGTTACTCCGACTGAGTAGTGCGTTTTAACCGGATCTTGCAGGGATTCTCTGGATCTGCTGTAACTTGCCAAGAATCGACTGCTGCTGGTTTAACCCTGGAGTGATGTATCCACGGAGTCACTTCGGCTACTTTTATCGCTGTAGGGGTAGACAAAAGAACAACATAAGGACCTCTCCACTTGGGCCCTAACGGTACATTATTCCACTCTATAATCCACACTTGGTCTCCTGGATGGTAACTATGAACTGGGGGATAAATATTCACAGGTAATCTATCTTGTACCCATTTCTGTACCTCCTCCATAGTCTTACCCAACTCTACAACCTGCTGCCGGGTAATTCCTTCTCCCAACTGACTCAAATCCCCTCTTAAGTTACCAAGTACGGGAGGTGGTCGCCCATACATGATTTCAAAAGGAGAGAGGCCCATCCTTCTGGTAGGGGTACTGCGGATTCGCAATAAAGCTATGGGTAAGAGAACGTTCCACTTAAGTTGGGTTTCCTGACACATTTTAGCCAACTGGTTCTTAATAGTTCTATTCATTCTCTCTACCTTACCAGAACTCTGGGGTCTATATGCTGTATGAAGCCTCCACTTTATACCGAGCATATGAGTCAGTTGTTGTAGGCACTGATGAACAAAAGCTGGACCATTGTCCGATCCTATAGAACAGGGTAGTCCATATCGGGGTATTATTTCTCGTAGCAGGAATCTCACAACTTCTCCTGCTTTCTCTGTACGAGTAGGACATGCTTCTACCCAGCCTGAATAGGTGCACACAATTACCAGCAGGTAACGATGTCCACCCGATTTAGGCATCACTGTAAAGTCAATTTGTAAATCGGACATGGGGAGTCCCCCCATAAACTGGACTCCTGGTGGCTTTACTGGTCCTTGTCTTGCATTATTTTTAGCACACGTTACACATCTTCGTACAATGGCCTGAGTCAAGTTGGACAATCTTGGTATGTAGAAATGTTTTCTGAGAGATTCTTCTGTGCTGTCTCTCCCAGAATGTGTCCCGTTGTGATAATTTTGGACAATTTCTACCGCTAGTGATGCTGGTATGACTATTCTTCCATCTTCTAGCTGATACCACTTGTTCTCCAAATACTTTCCTGGTTCAGTCTTTAACCACTCCTCTTCTTGAGCTGTATAAACTGGAGTCCATTGGGACAGTGGAGTTGGTATAAGAGCAGCTATATGCCCCACATATTCCTGTCTTCCTGATTCAGCAGCACGCTTAGCTGCACTATCTGCCATCCGATTTCCCTTGGTTACATCACCATCTCCTCTCAGATGCGCTCGACAATGTATGATACCGACTTCTTTCGGCTCCCACACTGCTTCCAATAGTTGTAGGATTTCAGCTGCGTACTTGATTTCTTTGCCTTCTGAATTCAGTAGTCCTCTTTCTTTATACAAAGCTCCGTGGGCATGAGTGGTTAAAAACGCATATTTGGAGTCCGTGTAGATGTTCACTCTTAAACCTTCAGCCAATTGTAACGCTCGTGTCAGTGCTATCAATTCTGCCTTTTGTGCTGATGTTCCTTTCGCCAGTGGCCGAGCTTCTATCACCTTGTCAATTGTTGTTACTGCATATCCTGCATAGCGGATCCCTTCTTTCACATAACTACTGCCGTCGGTATAATATTGAACATCAGGGTTCTGGATGGGAAAATCACGAAGATCTGGTCTACTTGAGAATACTTCATCCATTACTTCCAAACAATCATGTTGACTTTCAGTAGGTTGTGGCAAAAGGGTAGCTGGATTTAAGGTGTTTACAGTCTCTAAATGCACTCTTGGGTTTTCACACAACATTGCTTGATACTTGGTCATACGGCTGTTACTAAACCAATGATTTCCTTTGTAATCCAACAACGTCTGTACTGCATGTGGGACTCGTACATAAAGTTCTTGACCCAGAGTGAGTTTATCGGCTTCAGCTACTAGCAGGGCGGCTGCAGCTACGGCTCTTAGACAAGGTGGAAGTCCGCTGGCCACTGCATCCAATTGCTTAGACATGTAGGCAACAGGTCTTTGCCATGATCCCAAGTACTGTGTCAATACTCCCACAGCCATTCTTCTTTGCTCGTGTACATATAAGTAGAATGGTCGTGTGTGATCAGGTAGACCTAATGCTGGGGCACTCATCAAAGCCTTCTTCACATCTTCAAATGCCGTTTGCTGTTCTTGGGTCCATAAGAAGGGGTCGTGCTCTGTACCTTTGATAGCTGCATACAGAGGTTTTGCCAGTATCGCGTAGCTGGGAATCCATATCCTACAGAAGCCTGCTGCCCCCAAGAATTCTCGCACTTGTCTTCTATTCTTGGGTATTGGTATTTGGCAGACAGCTTCTTTTCTCTCTGGCCCCATAATTCTTTGACCTTCAGAGATATGGAATCCCAGATATTTGACAGTTGGCAAACACAACTGAGCCTTCTTTCTAGACACCTTGTATCCTGCCTTCCAGAGAATGTGTAGTAGATCGTGCGTTGCTTGCTGACAGATTTCTTTTGTAACTGCTGCTATCAACAAGTCATCTACATATTGTAACAATACACACTCTCCTGGGATGGACTCGAAATCCAGTAGATCTTGACTTAGGGCTGAACCAAATAGGGTAGGTGAATTTTTAAACCCTTGGGGCAGTCTTGTCCAAGTCATTTGGCGTTTTGAGCCCGTTACAGCGTTCTCCCATTGGAAAGCGAAAATACATTGACTTTCTGCGGCAATTCGGAGGCAAAAGAAGGCATCTTTGAGGTCTAAGACTGTAAAGTAAGTAGCCCCGCCCGGAATTAAAGCAAGCAGGTTATATGGATTGGGTACAAGTGGATGTATACTAACAACCGCATCATTGACTGCTCTCAAGTCCTGCACAGGTCGATACTCATCTGTACCGGGCTTTTGAACAGGCAGCAATGGGGTGTTCCAGGGGGAAGTACAGAATTTTAGGATACCATACCGTATGAACTTATCCAGATAGGATTGGATGTTCTTCTTAGCCTTCTGCGGGATGTGGTATTGTCTTAGGCTCACTGGATAAACCCCAAGTTTTAGTTCAATTTTTATAGGTGGAATATTGCGGGCCAGTCCTGGTGGGTTGTTCTCTGCCCAAACTCCTGGTATGTTAAATAATGTCTCATCACTCCTAGGGTTTTGGCTAGTCAACGCTGTATAAAGTCGCCACTCTTCTTCCTTTGGTACGGATAATGTCATGATACCTGAAGGTCCATTAAACTTTAAAGATGTTGTTCCATTTGGTAGGAACGTAATCTGCGCTTGTAACTTAGATAGCATATCACGTCCCAGCAATTGGACTGGACATTCAGGCATATAAAGGAATTGATGTTTTACTACGTGGCCTCACAATGTACAGAGTCGACTTTTAAGAACCGTTTTTTCAGCACTTCTTCCAGTCGCTCCTATCACAGTAATAGTCCTTCCAGATGGAGGAGCAACTAGATTAGTCACCACTGAATGTTCAGCACCAGTGTCGATCATGAACGCACTCCTTTTTCCCCCTATTGATACATCGACCATAGGCTCCGCTCGACCAAGGGGGATGGAGCCCGGTCGGTATCAATAGTCCTCCATGACCGTGTCAGCCAATCCTACAAAGTCCCTACCTTCTCTATCGCGGGACCTTTGCGCTGCTGGAATATACCTATCTTCCCTAGCACTTCCTCTGTTCCCATTGCTCCCTCTATTACCATTACTCCCTCCGGGGCCTCCTCTACCTCTTGCTCTGCCTCTAAAGTTTCCGTAACCTGCCCTGGGTTGGTCTCTCTCGTACTGCTCTCTTTGTGGACATTCGTTCCTCCAATGCCCTTCTTCCTTGCAATACGCGCACTGATTCCTACTCAAAGGCTCCCTATTCCATCTACTATCGCCTCTATCTGGGCCCCGTCTATCTACGCCTGCGATCGCTACCGCTAGCATATCAGCCTTTTTACGCATCTTGCGCTCTTCCTCTTTCTTACTTTCTGTTTCCCTATTCATATAAACCTTATTCGCTACCTCCATTAGTTGGGTGATTGACATACCTGCAAACCCTTCTAACTTTTGTAGCTTGCGCTTAATATCTCCGTAAGCTTGGCTGACAAAGGCGGAGTTCACCATTCGGGAATTATCTGCGTCTTCCGGATTAAAGGGGGTATACAAGCGGTATGCCTCCAATAATCGGTCATAAAAGACACTGGGCGCTTCATCGCTTTTCTGAATCACCTCAACTGTCTTCGACATGTTAATAGCTTTCTTTCCTCCTGCTTTCATGCCAGCAATTATAGCGTCTCTATAGGCTCTGAGTTGAACCATATCAGCACCATTTACATTCCAATCGGGATCGGTGTTGGGATAATGTGTTGCGGCCCATGCTGCTGGATTAGCTTGGTTCAAAGTACGGGCTTTATCCTCTAGCGCTTTAATAGCCGCTTGATTAATTCTTGTCCTTTCCTCATTGTTGAATAAAGTCATTAATAACTGCTGGCAATCAGCCCATGTCGGGTTATGTGTCTGTACTATTGAGGTGAACAGATCAGTCATAGCTTGTGGTTTCTCAGTATACGAGGAATTGTGGGTCTTCCAATTTAAGAGATCGGTTGTCGTGAATGGGACATATACAAAGACTGGGTCAGCATGTGCCATTTGGCCTGCGGCATCGATATAGGCTGGCCCAGGATTCAGACGAAGAGGCATCTGATAGTGTTTTAATTGTTGGGCACCGGTCAACTGTCGGGTCTGTATGGGGCTACGTGGAGGGGCGTCAGTCATAGGTTCCAGTCGGGGAGAAATAGGGTATGGGGATGTGGGAGCTTGGTTTTGGGAAAAGGTTGTAAATAAAACACTTCGAGTCGAGCTAGAAGAAGCTTGACCGGAAGTCTGAAGTGGCGCCAAATCAGGATATTCGGATCTAATGGGGGTTGGCTCTGATTCCGGAAGGGGAGATTTAGTACGAGAGGGGGTGGATTCTGTACTGGAGGAGGAAGCGGAAGTGGATGAGGGTAATGAGGGAAGGGTTGCAGGACTTCCTGCATTTACGTCACTTCCTCTTAACGGAAAGTAAGGGGGCGGCAAAGGGATCTCGGACTCAGGGGGCGTGTCCAAAATGGGCCTAACACCAGTCCTAGTGGACAAACAAGTCCTAGCTACCATGAGGCGACATTGCTCCTCGTGGCATGTCTGAAGCCATTTTGGCGAGTCATTTACGGCCTGTCTCCAACAGTCAATATAAGGAAACTGGCCGTAAAGTTCAGGCCTACCCGATACAGCCACGTGTAAGCGCTGTACCAGAGTTGGATCCAAACTGCCACGTGGCGGCCATGCCGCAACCAAAGTAGGCCACTCCCTAGTACACAAAGTGACCAAACGTACAGGAGACATTTTAACCCCAAAATCACAAGTTTTGAATCCCTTTTTAAAATTCTTCACCATACAACCTAAGGGATCCGGAATCGTTGACTGCGACGCACCCATACTTATCAATGGAACGTCGTTGACAACGAATACTATGCACGCGTACTATTCAACAGTCACACCCGTTTCCTCTGGCAACAGCACCACGTGGTACAGTTACCAAGTGAAACGTACACAATAACACAATAAACACTCAGGGAATTCCCGTACACACACAGCTGTTACACCAGTCACTAAATAATCAATATTATGCCCTTTGGCGTAACTATACAGTCACCCACGCTATAATTCTCTATATACGAATTACCCGTCTATAACACACCCCAGTAACATCGTCTTTTACAAATAGCAGTTACAGTACGGTTAGCATAGGTCAAAGCACAAGTTAAGGTCACAATACAATTATTAGTGGTTATGGTGTTAGAAACATAGAAACATAGAATGTGACGGCAGATAAGAACCATTCGGCCCATCTAGTCTGCCCAGTTTTCTAAATACTTTCATTAGTCCCTGGCCTTATCTTATAGTTAGGATAGCCTTATGCCTATCCCACGCATGCTTAAACTCCTTTACTGTGTTAACCTCTACCACTTCAGCTGGAAGGCTATTCCATGCATCCACTACCCTCTCAGTAAAGTAATACTTCCTGATATTATTTTTAAACCTTTGTCCCTCTAATTTAAGACTATGTCCTCTTGTTGTGGTAGTTTTTCTTCTTTTAAATATAGTCTCCTCCTTTACTGTGTTGATTCCCTTTATGTATTTAAATGTTTCTATCATATCCCCCCTGTCTCGTCTTTCCTCCATGCTATACATGTTAAGATCCTTTAACCTTTCCTGGTAAGTTTTATCCTGCAATCCATGAACCAGTTTAGTAGCCCTTCTTTGAACTCTCTCTAAGGTATCAATATCCTTCTGAAGATAGGGTCTCCAGTACTGTGTACAGTACTCCAAGTGAGGTCTCACCAGTGTTCTGTACAATGGCATGAGCACTTCCCTCTTTCTACTGCTAATACCTCTCCCTATACAACCAAGCATTCTGCTAGCATTTCCTGCTGCTCTATTACATTGTCTGCCTACCTTTAAGTCATCAGAAATAATCACCCCTAAATCCCTTTCCTCAGATGTTGAGGTTAGGACTCTATCAAATATTCTGTACTCTGCCCTTGGGTTTTTACGTCCAAGATGCATTATCTTGCACTTATCCACATTAAATGTCAGTTGCCACAACTCTGACCATTTTTCTAGTCTACCTAAATCATTTTCCATTTGGCTTATCCCTCCTGGAACATCAACCCTGTTACATATCTTAGTATCATCCGCAAAAAGACACACCTTACCATCAAGACCTTCTGCAATATCACTAATAAAAATATTAAAGAGAATGGGTCCAAGTACAGATCCCTGAGGTACCCCACTGGTGACAAGCCCAAGCTTCGAATATACACCATTGACTACAACCCTCTGTTGCCTGTCACTCAGCCACTGCCTTACCCATTCAACAATATTGGAATCCAAACTCAAAGATTGTAGTTTGTTGATAAGCCTTCTATGTGCAACAGTGTCAAAAGCCTTACTGAAATCGAGGTAAGCAATGTCTACTGCACCACCCTGATCTATAATTTTAGTTACCCAATCAAAAAAATCAATAAGATTAGTTTGGCATGATCTCCCTGAAGTAAACCCATGTTGTCTCTGATCTTGAAATCCATGTGTTTTTAGATGTTCAACAATCCTATCCTTTAACATGGTTTCCATCACTTTCCCCACTACTGAAGTTAGGCTTACTGGCCTATAGTTGCCCGACTCCTCCCTATTACCTTTCTTGTGAATGGGCACAACATTCGCTAACTTCCAATCTTCTGGGACTACTCCTGTTATCAATGATTGGTTAAATAAATCTGTTAATGGTTTTGCTAGTACACCACTAAGCTCTTTTAATAGCTTTGGGTGTATTCCATCAGGTCCCATTGACTTATTTGTCTTTACTTTTGACAGTTGAAATAGAACCTCTTCCTCTGTAAACTCACGTGTAATAAATGACTCATTTATCCTTTTTCTTAACTGAGGTCCCTTTCCTTCATTTTCATCTGTAAATACAGAACAAAAATATTCATTGAGGCAGTCAGCTAGACCTTTATCCTCTTCTACATACCTTCCTTCTTTTGTTTTTAATCTAACTAATCCTTGTTTTACTTTTCTTTTCTCATTTATGTATCTAAAAAAGGTTTTGTCCCCCTTTTTTACTGACTGTGCTATTTTCTCTTCTGTGTGTGATTTGGAAGCTCTTATAACTTGCTTAGCCTCTTTCTGCCTAATCTTATAGGTAATTCTATCTTCCTCACTCTGGGTTTTTTTATAATTACTAAATGCTAATTTTTTGTTTTTTACTATTTTGGCTACATCTGTGGAGTACCACAGTGGTTTCTTGAATTTTTTGCTTTTACTGACAAGCCTAATGCAATTTTCTGTTGCCTTCAGTAGTGCAACTTTTAAATAATCCCATTTCTTTTGGACTCCATTTAAATTGCTCCAGTCTGATAATGACTCCTTTACACATATTCTAATTTTGGAAAAGTCTGTTTTTCTAAAGTCTAAAACTTTTGTTTTTGTGTGGTGTGACTCAGTCACTGTTCTTATATTAAACCACACTGACTGATGATCACTGGATCCTAAACTTTCACCTACAGTAATATCTGATACCAAATCTCCATTTGTTAACACTAAATCTAGTATGGCCTCTTTACGAGTTGGCTCCTCAACGACTTGTTTTAGAGACAATCCCAGTAGGGAGTTTAGAATATGTGTGCTCCTGGCACAAGTAGCTATTTTTGTTTTCCAATTTATATCAGGAAGATTAAAGTCACCCATGATGATAACTTCCCCCTTCATTGTCATTTTAGCTATTTCTTCAACTAGTAGATTATCTAACTCTTCAATTTGTCCTGGGGGCCTATAAATCACACCTACACGAGTTACTGTGTGATTACCAAATTCTAACGTAACCCAAACTGACTCTATGTTCGCCTCACTAACCTTTATTAGGCTAGATTTTATGCTATTCTTTACATACAGGGCCACCCCTCCCCCTTTCTTGCCTTCCCTGTCTTTTCTATATAAAGAGTACCCTGGTATTGCTATGTCCCAGTCATTTTTCTCATTATACCATGTCTCAGTAACAGCGACTAAATCTACACTATCAGTTGCCATTATTGCCACAAGTTCATGGATCTTATTCCCTAAACTGCGAGCATTTGTAGACATGACTCTAAGCTTATAATTTTTTAACACACTTGCTACAGGCACCTTCTGTCCTTGTTTTGGGGGACAATTGGATTGATGTTTTATCACCCTTTTGCCCCCCCCTCCTAGTTTAAATACATCCTAGCAAAACCTCTGAACTGCTCACTGAGAACATTTGTTCCCTTTTGAGAAAGATGCAAACCATCTTTTTTGTACAGTTTATTTCCATTCCAAACAGAGCTACCATGAGCAATAAAGCCAAATCCTTGCTCCCGACACCATTCACCAAGCCACAAGTTAAAGTCCCTAATACGCATCCGCCTGTCATTCTGAGTGTTATGCACAGGCAGAACTTCAGAGAATGACAATGTGGAAGCAACCTGCCGTATATCATTGGCAAAAACACTAAAAACTTCCTTAACCTCTGAAACCTCATTGCAAGCCAAGTCATTTGTCCCTAAATGGACAAGTACATCCAATTCCCCTTCCTGCTTTGCTTGCTTAACAATATTACCGATACGTCTCCTGTCTCTGTGAGCAGTAGCTCCGGGAAGACACCTCACAAGACCACCATTGTCCATCTCCACACCTCTTATGATGGAATCCCCCACCAACAACTGCTTTCTATTAGGCTTCACCAAGCCTCTCTGCACAACACCACTAGCCTCAGTGCCTCTCTGCACAACACCACTAGCCTCAGTGCCTCTCTGCACAACACCACTAGCCTCAATGCCTCTCTTCACAACACCACTAGCCTCAATGCCTCTCTTCACAACACCACTAGCCTCAGTGCCTCTCTTCACAACACCACTAGCCTCAGTGCCTCTCTTCACAACACCACTAGCCTCAGTGCCTCTCTTCACAACACCACTAGCCTCAGTGCCTCTCTTCACAACACCACTAGCCTCAATGCCTCTCTTCACAACACCACTAGCCTCAGTGCCTCTCTTCACAACACCACTAGCCTCAGTGCCTCTCTTCACAACACCACTAGCCTCAGTGCCTCTCTTCACAACACCACTAGCCTCAGTGCCTCTCTGCACAACACCACTAGCCTCAGTGCCTCTCTGCACAACACCACTAGCCTCAGTGCCTCTCTGCACAACACCACTAGCCTCAGTGCCTCTCTGCACAACACCACTAGCCTCAGTGCCTCTCTGCACAACACCACTAGCCTCAGTGCCTCTCTGCACAACACCACTAGCCTCAGTGCCTCTCTGCACAACACCACTAGCCTCAGTGCCTCTCTGCACAACACCACTAGCCTCAGTGCCTCTCTGCACAACACCACTAGCCTCAGTGCCTCTCTGCACAACACCACTAGCCTCAGTGCCTCTCTGCACAACACCACTAGCCTCAGTGCCTCTCTGCACAACACCACTAGCCTCAGTGCCTCTCTGCACAACACCACTAGCCTCAGTGCCTCTCTGCACAACACCACTAGCCTCAGTGCCTCTCTCCACGACACCACTACACTCTGAAAGTGCAGAAAATGAATTATGTAGAGCAACAGACTGTGCAATATGCCTTTTATCCACAACTCCAAGTCTACCAGATCCTACAGTAATCCATCTGCCATTCCTAGTATGTCTCTGCGGCAGTGGCTTTGCAGCAGTTCCAGCCTGAGTTTGTTTACCAGATAATTTACAAATCTCAGACTTCAAAAATACAATCTCCTGCCGCAAAATAGAGAACTGTCTACAGATTAGACAACAACCAAACCTCCAAAAAGTGGAACGTGAAACAAATGCAAAGCAACTATTACACTGAACTAAGTCTGCCATTCCAATGAGGTGAATAATTTAAATCAAACAAACCTTAACTTTTTATTTATCCTCCTGAATACCTCGGATTACCTCCAGGTTATCTCCAGAATATCTCCAACCACACACACACTTAGAAGCAACACTCTCCAGAATATCTCCAACCACACACACACTTAGAAGCAACACTCTCCAGAATATCTCCAACCACACACACACTTAGAAGCAACACTTAGATGAAGCAACCAAGCTATATTAGCCAAGCTAATGACAACTACCCTTATATACTCCTAAAATCACCTCCCACTAGGAATGTTTAACACCTGGGTAGGCCTCTGCTTATTAGCAAACAATAGCTAATTTAAATAGCAATCAATAGCAAGTAGCTACCTAATCCAATCAAATGCCTTATAATTACCAACAGGAAATCAAACCTTGTGCAGTCAGTAACCTTTTCCTACAGATGAATCTTACCTGTAACAGTAAAAAAGAACTCTTAGCACAGCTCTTAGACAGTTGAAGCTTCTGTAAAACTCTCCAGAATATCTCCAACCACACACACACTTAGAAGCAACACTTAGATGAAGCAACCAAGCTCTATTAGCCAAGCTAATGACAACTACCCTTATATACTCCTAAAATCACCTCCCACTAGGAATGTTTAACACCTGGGTAGGCCTCTGCTTATTAGCAAACAATAGCTAATTTAAATAGCAATCAATAGCAAGTAGCTACCTAATCCAATCAAATGCCTTATAATTACCAACAGGAAATCAAACCTTGTGCAGTCAGTAACCTTTTCCTACAGATGAATCTTACCTGTAACAGTAAAAAAGAACTCTTAGCACAGCTCTTAGACAGTTGAAGCTTCTGTAAAACTCTCCAGAATATCTCCAACCACACACACACTTAGAAGCAACACTTAGATGAAGCAACCAAGCTCCATTGTGTTAAACATGCAATGGACGACAATGATTAGTACTTATATACAGTGTCAGTAAATATACAGGGTTATGGTACTGTGCACTATAATACAGCAACACACTATTAACACTCTCGCTAGACGGCTGAGCTCACGCTATCTAACAAGATATACACTTTACTAAATAATCTTTAACACATTTACAATTCCCAACTAAACTATTGGCCAGTACCTTGAATGGACTACCTAAAACTATATACACCCGTTTTGGTTAGCCACACTGCCCAATCACCACATATAGCGAGCTAGAGAACCGAATTTACACAGGCGCCTCTTAGTCGCACTATCAAAAGTCTAGTGGGTTCCAAATTTACACGCCTTCCCACTTAGCCCAGATAGGTTGAGAGCTAGCGAACCGAATTTACACAGGCGCCGCTTAGTCTCCCGGTCCCTCCGACCTAGCGAACGTAATATACACCCTAGAACGCTAGTCTAGACAAGACACCGGTGTCCGGCTAGGGCTATTTACACCAGGACCCCGCCTGACTAACAAAATCAAACGGTCTGACTAAAGAGCGTTCGATCGAGCGGTGCGCCTTCGCTCCTTCCCTCCGACAGAGGGGGCAGATACACAGATTCAAACCCCTTTGGGCCTACCGCACAATCGGTATACCCCTAGTGGGTCCTGCCGTCTAAAACAGCAGTTGTCTTACCTCCTCGTTCCTGAACCTGAGTTCACACTCATCGACGGGGACACCCCAGCACTTCTCACGTAGAGGCCGATGATCTCCTGGAGAACAGACCAGTGGCGCCGAGACGAAGGGAGGTCCACGCAGAAGTTCAGGGGTGCAGCCGTAGAGAACGTGGGCAAAGATAGACCGTCTCACGCCTCTGCCTCTCAGCTACCGTTGAACGATGAGCTTCCCGGCCAATGCACCAAATGATACCGGAGAAACTGACGGAAGCGAAGCACAGAGAGATGGACACAGGTTTCTTCAGGAAGGAAGAGATTCTTTATTGGATCACCGATCGGGACTCAGAGGGACTAGCGTCACCAAAATACCACAAGTTCTGAGCCCCGGACAATAGTGCAGGCTCCTTATATAGGCACATAACTCCTCCCATATTAAGCTCCACCCGCACATTCTCTTAACCAATCAACACAAATGAGAATTAACTTCCTGTTTGACCGCATGGCTTGTCCAGCACAATGGAGGAGGGGGAATACTACATCCTGTATTCTTGCACATGCTCCGTACACTACTGATCGTATCTTGCCTCGTGCAACCAACTGATCGATACGTCAGCATATGCACGTACACATGCCACGTGGTAATCTCGGCCTACTAAATTTATTTTTACCGAGATTCCACCACAATAGGAGGGGTTTAATGTATGGGGACTGGCTAGATAACTGGAGGAATGGTCTATGTTAGAGGAGTATATATTGTATCCATTTTAGGTCAGTGGCCAACTTAATTAATCCTCACTTATATGTTTGTTCCACCCTCCCTCCCTTATTTGGTCTCTACTAGCTCCCGTTTGGTCACGGCGGCTGGGGATGGATAGAGAAGTTGGGGTGTAGGTTGTTTGTCCTGAGGGAAACTAGTTTGGTTCACTAAGAGCAGTTTGGTTTGGAAGAGTATTGGTAGGTTCGAGCTTGTAGGTAGCTCCGAACCTGGTGTGTGTACGGAGTATCTCGGTATTCCCCTACATGGAAAAAGCTGGTAACCATGCCCTCGGTGGCAATGGTTATGTTTATATGTTAATTATATGTTATAATGTGGTTTTACTTATTGAGTTGTGGGTCATTGTCGGACGTAGTATTGTTAAAGGAGTTGGGGGGATATGTTATGTTAATGTGAAAATGACCTTACATTATTTTACCTTATTTAAATGCATTAATAAAGTGGTTATGGGGGGGGGGGGGGCAGTAGCTGGCCAACTCAGGGCCCCCCCTGGCTGGCAGTGGCGTCACCGGGCGGGCGGGCGAGGGAGCATTCACCCCTGAGCTCTCTCTGGCTCAGCTCCCTCGCACACCGCAGTGATGCCGGAGCCAGAATATGACATCACTCCAGCTGCGGCATCAGTAAGCGGTGCACGAGGGAGCTTAACAGGAGGATCAGTGCTCCTTCGCCCCCTGCAGTGACCGGCCACCTAGCAGCCCCACTGGATCCCAGGGAAAGCTGGAATCCCCTCAGCACTCCCAAAGGTAGTGTGGCTGGGGGATTAAATAAAAAAAACAAAAAAATGTGAGTGTGTATGTGTGTTAGTGTGTGTGTGTGTGTCACTGAGTGTGTGTCTGTCAGTAAATGTGTGTGTCTGTTAGCTAGTGTGTATGCGTCTGTTTGTGAGAGAGTGTGTGTGTGTGTCTGTTAGTGAGTGTGTGTTAGTGAGAGTGTATATGTCTTTGTTAGTGAGTGTGTATGTGGGTCTGCACTATGAGTGTGTGTGTATGTATGTGTATCTCTGTGTGTGTCTTCATGTGTGTGCCTGTATGTGGGTCTCTATGTGTATCTCTTGGTCTGCATGGGTATCTGAATGTTTGTCATTAAAGGACCACTATAGTGCCAGGAAAACAAACTTGTTTTCCCTGCACTATATAGTCCTTAGCTCCCCCCCGCTGGGCTGAAGGGGTTAAAACCCCTTAAGCACTTACCTTTCTCCAGCACTGGACTCCCTTGGCGCTGGGGATCTCTACGCCCCGATCCACCTTTCAGCTCCGAATGCGTATGCGTGGCAAGAGCCGCGCGCACTTTCAAACCGCTTATAGGAAAGCATTACTCAAGCACGAATGTTCCCACTGCGGGGGAGTCCATCCCACAGTACGCTGCTTTAGGGAAGGGAAGCCAACCTCCAGAGGTGCTGAGCGAGATGAGGTACCTAGTGAAGAGGACGCCATGAGCATGGAAAGGATGCGCCCATGGCTTGATCAGTACCCTAGGCGTCATGATGTTGGGGTCCTGTTGGAAGGGTTCTCCGTGGAGTTTTGGATTCCGTTTGTGTCATCTGAGTCTTGGCAATTTGAGAAGAATCTTCAGTCGGTAGAGGGTAAAGAGGACCTATAGATGGCAAAATTGGACACTGAAGTGTGCCTGGGCCAGATGGCCGGGCCCTTCTACTTTCCCCCTTTCAGTAACTTGAGAGTCTCTCCTTTGGGTTTGGTCCTGAAGAAGGAGTCTGGCTCCTTTCGATCGATTCAGCACCTGCTATCCTGCAGGCGTGTCATGATCTTGAGCAGGTCAGAGGGGAGACTTATGCCAGGGTTGACTTTGGGTGCTTTATTTGTGTTCTTGGACATAGTAGAAATTATAGGAAAGCGAGAGAGAGTAAACAGAAATAAAGGGGCTTAGGCCCTAAATAGATTATAAACAGGAATTAAAGTAAATAATAAGAACACCTATAGATAAAAGTATAGGTTAAAATAGAAGGACAAATAAAACAGAACAGAACAAATAGGTTGCAGGATTACAGAAAAATTAGAAATTTAATTAATCAGACCCCAATTAGAAGGAGTATTGATCAAGCAGGAAAATAACACCATATAATATTACTTTGAGACAGAGTCTAGATTGGTGTTATGCAGGTAGGTATGGAGCAGACAAGTTGGATGGATCAGGCTGGTAGATATCAGGTGGGTAAGATAAAGCGTAGTTCAGGCTGGTTTTGAGCAGGGTTTGAAGTAAGCAGGATTGAGGAGTAGTTCAGGCTGGTATTGAGCAGGGTTGGAAGTAAGCAGGATTGAGGAGTAGTTCAGGCTGGTATTGTGCAGGTTTGGAGGTAAGCAGGATTGAAACAAAGAAGGTAAGTTCACAGTAGCCAAGTTCTGAAGTGTTTCAGGATAAGCATCATCTTCAATGTAAAGGCCATGTGATGAGTTAGGTGTAGCCTTTTGTAGGTTGCTCAATTAGTCCAGGCAGGTGAGGATTATAAGGTAAGTTTTCAGAACTAGAGGCAAGGGAGGCCACTAGTGGTAAAACATAATCAGTGCAGGAACTTGGTTTGTAAAGGAACAGAATAAACTGAGGATAGTATCCTTGGTCGATCGCGACTCGGGCTACTCTTCGGAAGCGGATCGGTTTGAGGTGACTCAGGTATTTGGACAGCCTGCTGAGGCAAGGTAAGTCATGCTCTGCAGCAGAAAAGGCTCTACCGGCCTCGTCCCTTTTATTTTGTTTCCTGGGTTGGAGGGATGTTACGAAAGAGTTCTGTGTTTAGAGGGTTCTGTGGGGTTGGCGGCACAGGAAGGTAGTTGATCATCGTCCTATCTCGGCGGATCTCTTGTGGAGGCTGCTGTCGGCTCTAGGGGGCATCTGTTCATCTAGTTTCAAGTCAATTTCCGCTGGACGGAATTGTCGGTGGACATCTGTATTTGGCAGTCAAAGATGGATCAAGCAGGAAAAGGGACATGAGTTCGTATTGGGTCCACTGGGGGGAATTTTGTCTGGTCCAATTGTTCCGTGATTATCTAGGAGTTAAGTCGGGAAAGGCTGCTTCCCTTCTGGTTCATGAGGATGGGTCGCCATTGTCGCGGTACAGATTTTTTGCGATGCTGCAGTCCTCATTGATGGCCTGCAAGGTGGACCCTGGTTTTTTTTCTGCACATTCGTTCAGTATTGGGGTGGCTACTCAGGCCAGCATAATGGGGTTTTATGATGATTCCATCTGTCAGGCCTTAAGCCTCCCGATGTCTCCTCATACTTCCGGGTTTGACGGAGCTTAGCCACGTAAGTATTTTTGCAGAAAATTGAGTTTGTCCACCAGGTCATGGCTCCCTGACAGTGCACACTTTGCCCGTTATCTTTTTGCAGCAAAAAACTTTACTGGGTCCCTTTTACAGTCATAGGAGAGGTGCTAACAGCCAATTAAGCATTGATCAGTTCATGTTGGGTTTTTTAGCTGTCTATCAAGTTTCAGGCCCACGTTATCGGATGCGAATCACGGAGCAGGAGTGCCTAAGTCTTACAGCTCACACAGACTTAGGTATTTATTTGACTTTCTTGTTTAATTTGTTGTGTCCTACACGTTTTTATTGCATTTCCGTCAGCAGCAAAGAATTATCAGATCCTTCCTTGCGTCTCTCACATTTTTGAATCTGCTGAATATTATCCACTAAAACCAAACGGACACAGTCTCACCGTCCCAAAGCTTAAAAGTGATTTTCTCAGATAGAGATGTGGATCAGAGAACATCATTTGTTTTATTGCTGCCTCCACCATCATTTCTAAATGTTTTAGAATACAAAATACATAAATAAAGAATCTGTATTATTTCTTCCGAGGACCATATTTAATTAGTTTCAGGTCTCTTTCTCCCACGCTTACCTGAATAAAATGAATATTACACAACATTATATTTCACAAGAGTTTTTGATGTAAGTTTTTACGAGCTGTAAAACATGGCCTCTCAGGATAACACAGAACACGTTGTCTATTTGTACACAAGAATAATGGTCTGGTTACATGTTGATTGGTATAAATTATTATAAGAAGACACCGGCAGGATTGCTGGCAAACCGTTAGAATTTTGGCGTTAATATTTAGTGATTACATTTTGTGATATTGTTTTTTTTTTTTTTTTTTTTTTTTACAAAATTTCATCTACTGAAAGCTAGAGGAGAGAGATGTCTTATTTACCCCTTTGGGTTTAGCAGTCAATTTACTGGGATGAAAATCATATTGCTCCCCTGACCAAGTCACACCTAATGTGCAAAGGTAGTGCCTTTCTGGGACATTGCTGCCACTACTCCTTTTAATGCTGCTTTTATTAAAGGTACACTCCACATATATTTACCTTGCTAAAATGCTGTGTGTCTAGTGAGCACAAATTCACTTTAAAAGTTACATTGAAATGCCGACAGCAAGTCTAAATCTTGTACTATGTCTTCGCTACATCCATTATCTCGCATTCTAGGTGTATATATGAGATATTATTAGACATGCAAAATAAATTTTAAGAGATTCATAGAAATATAATTCCTGGAAATCCTCTAACGAATCCATTCTGATTAATCTTACCTGCAGAGTCTACAGGCAAAATCGTTTGAGTAATACATTTGTTTTCGGATGAACCACTTCAAATTAATTTTTGCTAGACAGTCTAGAAATTATGGTGGAATTACAGTTACTGGTAGCATACATTCATTCTTCTTCTCAAATACCTTGGTGGACATTGTGCCATTAACCATGTCCTGAACCCACAAAGAAGGGGATGTCATCTTTCTCGTGGAAAATAAAGAGTTAATGTTTTTCTGTTCTCTAACGAGACGTAAATTCCTTCTCTGATAAAATGATCGAGAGAGATGACATCATGCGGCTGGTTGGAAAGTAAAATGGCTTTTATGACTTAAATGCAACCACAGTCACTAAACATTGCAAATTAAGACAGTTTCAACAACAGTTTTCCATTTAGATAAATAAAGGAAATAACCTCTTATCATATAAAATGTTGGAAATGTTTCTGTAACATTTATCCGAGAATGAGCAGAATGTAGAAAATGGAAATCATGTGATATTCTTTAAAACCATTCTAGAAATAAAAATACACCCCGTTCCAAATTATTATGCAAATTATATTTTTCTCATTTACCTAAATAATTGATGTAAATAACAGTCAACATAATTCTCATGTTATCAACTATTAAGAGTACAATTCAAATTTTAACAGTATTTTTTTAAACATAAAAAACGTACAATGCACTGTTCCAAATTATTACGCACAGTAAGTTTCAAAACACTTTATAGGTTGTAAAGAACTGAACATTTTCATTTGTTGTGTTTGCAGCTTATTTTACTGAATTCAAAAGCTATTTCAATCAAACTTCTAAAAACATTTTAACTTTTTAAACATTTTAACCGGTCATGTTACATTTTAACATTATTTGATAGCAGCTTCAGAAGTCTTGCATCCATTGAACTCGGGTTTTTGGGCAGTTTCTGCTTGAATTTGTTTGCAAGATGTCAGAATAGCCTCCCAGAGCTGCTGTTTGGACGTAAACTGCCTCCCACCCTCATAGATCTTTTGCTTGAGGATGCTCCAAAGGTTCTCAATAGGATTGAGGTCAGGGGAGGATGGAGGCCACACCATGACTTTCTCTCCTTTTATCCCCATAGCAGCCATTGATGCAGAGGTATTCTTTGCAGCATGAGATGGTGCATTGTCATGCATGAAGATGATTTTATTACGGAAAGCATAGTTTTTCCTTCTGTACCAGGGAAGAAAGTGGTCAGTCAGAAACTCCACATACTTTGCAGAGGTCATCTTTACACCTTTGGGGGCCCTAAAGGGGCCGACCATCTCTCTTCCCATGATTCCGGCCCAAAACATGACTCCACCACCGCCTTGCTGACGTCGCAGCCTTGTTGGAACAGGGTGGCCATCCACCAACCATTCACTACTCCATCCATCTGGACCATCCAGGGTTGCACGGCACTCATCAGTGAACAGGACTGTTTGAAAATTAGTCTTCATGTACTTTTCTGCCCAATGCAACCGTTTCTGCTTGTGAGCATTGGTTAGTGGTGGCCGAATAGAAGGTTTATGCACAGTTGCAAGACTCTGGAGGACTCTACACCTTGATGTCCGTGGAACTCCAGAGGCACCAGCAGCTTCAAATATCTGTTTGCTGCTATGTAATGGTATTTTAGCAGCTGCTCTCTTGGTCCGATGCATGGAACTGGCAGAAATCTTCCTCAATGTGCCTTTATCTGCACAAACCCATATGTGCTCTGAATCAGCCACAAATACCTCAATAGTGCAATGATCACGCTTAAGTTTTCGTGAAATATCTAATGTTTTCCTACCTCGTCCAAGGCATTGAACTATTTCACTCTTTTCAGAAGCATTGCATGAAAATGGTGCTCTGCTTAATAATGTGGAACACCCTCCTTTATTAGTTTTTCCTTAAATTGGGCTCACCTGGCATTCTGATTATCACAGGTGTCCGAGATTGTTTTCAGTGATCAAAAGAGCCCTGAGACACAATGCCATTCATAAGTTAAACTGAAAAACTAAATATTTAATTTTTGTGACACTTAAATAGAATTTGCATAATAATTTGGAACAGGGTAGATTCATTTTAGTTTTAGGCTGGTAGGCTGAAAGAAACAGTAGAATTTGAATCTATTGGTGGGATTTATGCCATGGTCCATCCATTGATGGGATTTTATTTTTTGAATGCAGTGATATAATTTTTGTATCTCTTCTTGACTGCTGACCCATCTCCCACTCCTGTCAGGTCCCCGCGGGCAGCGGCTTCTATTGTCCGTGCGCCGCTCGCGGCCCCTCAACTGACCCAAATCCTATTTAAACTTACCTTCCCCTTGTATTGGTGCTCTGTTGTGGTGTTTGTTAGCCCAATAGAGCGATATACTGTGTCCGATTATTTCTGGTTACCGAACTTGGCTGGTCTAACATTTACTCTGTTTTCCTCGTCCCTTGACCTCGGCTTGTCCATTCGTATTCCATCTCTCTGTTATCCTTGACCTCGGCTTATACTATGACAACTCTTACTCTTTTGCATAGCCTGGCCACTCGAAGGACCGGTATTGAAATTCTGTGTGTCTGTGATCTGTCTGCGTGTTTAGCTTCCCTTGGTAAACCTGACATTACAACAGGGCCATATGGAACCATATGGAGCCAGCAGACATCTCACAGCAGCTAGCTGCTCAAAGTTCCAGGTTGGATAGTCAAGATCATTGCATGGATCTGATTGGGGTCCTGCAGTGTACTTCTCACCTCCAACCAGAGGCACAGCAACCCATCGCTGCTCCTCAGGTTCCTGCCCACGAGTCTTTGCCCTCAGCCCCTCCTCTGTTTACTTCGGTGCCTCTGGAGTATACCGACCTGGCACTGGTATTTGAGAAAAGAGAGGCTGAGAAACTCCCTCCTCACCCCCCATATGATTTTGCGATTGATTTACCAGGAACCATGCCACCAAAAGGCAGAGTATATCCCCTCTCTGAGCTTGAGAACAAAATCATGGAGGAGTATATTGAGGAATCCCTAGGAAAGGTTTTATCAGAAGATCCTCATCCCCGGCAGGTGCTGGTTTCTTCTTTGTTTCTAAAAAGGAGGGCAATCTAAGACCCTGTATTGACTACAGGGGTCTCAATAGGATCATGGCATGCAACTCGTACACCATTCCTCTTATCATGGAAGTCTTTGACCGTGTGAAGGGTTCCTAGTACTATACCAATACAATCTGGTCAGGATAAGGGAACACGACGAGTGGAAAACTGCATTTAATACCTGCAGAGGCCACTATGAGTACCCTTTGTCCACTGTAACACCCCAGTGGTATTTCAAGACGTCATTAATGATGTCCTCCGAAACTTTCTGCATGTATGTGCAGTAGTGTGCTTGGATGACATACTCATATATTCCCCAGGTCTTTAAACCCACCATAAACATGTTAGGTCAGTACTAAAGAAACTGCTAGAAAACGGTCTTTATTGAAAACTGGAGAAATGCCTCTTCGATCAGACCTCTGTGCAGTTCTTAGGGTACATTATTTCAGAAAAGGGTTTCAGCATAGACCCCAATAAATTAGAAGCGATTAAATTCTGGCCACTTCTACAAGGACTCAAGGCAATACAAAGGTTTGTAGCCTTTGACAATTACTACATAAATTTCATAAGGAACACTTCCTCCGCTATTTCCCCCATTACAAAATGACCAAGAAAGGCACTAATCCTTGTAATTGGGGTCCCGAGGCTCTTAAGACTTTCGAAACGCTAAAGGAGGCGTTCACGACAGCTCCTGTTTTGCACAATCCTGACCCATTGCTACCTTTTATTGTTGAAGTGGATGCATCTGAGTCAGGAGTAGGAGCAATCCTTTCCCAGAGAAAAACCTACAATGACCCTCTTCACCCACGCTGTTATTTCTCAAAAAAGTTATCAGGCTTAAATAAGCGCCCCGAGTCAGTCACCTGACTCGGCGCGTGTTGATATCACAGGCCTAAATGGAAGGTCAAAATACCTTCCACGTGTTATAGTAAATTCTAATTTGAAGCTAGCCAATCAGGTTTGCCCTAATCCTATTTAAACTTACCTCCCCCTTGCATTGTCAAAATATAGCAAAATATAGCTATGAGACGATACCCCAAAATAGTTCCATAGAAAACAAGGCAACGACCGGTCATCTTGCGAGGGTTTTCCTATGAATATCGACAAATGCTCCCTCGGGCTCTTAGGGAGTGAATGCTCCCCCTGTTCGGTAGTACATGCCTCCCAAACGGCATTCTCCTAACTGTTCGTGAAGCTGGACAGTCAGCAGTTCAAGTTTCCTGGGTGTTTGCGGGGTCACATAGCCAGAAAAACAGTTTCACACACTCAACGACTAAGAATGCTACCTGAGTACTGAAGACAAAATGGCCGCCAATTCTTGGAGCACTGGTATTCGGTTATACGAACGGCGGCCACACAGGGAAAGCACTTGAGCTAATTGCTCATTTGTGGTTAACAGACAGGGGTGGTCGATGATTAAGGAGTGTGAACAAGGGGACCACAGAGTTGGTTTGGTAAACGAACAGGGGTGGTGGTGGGGACGGGGGGTGGTGTTGTACGGACAGCCGAACAACATCAATAAAAGTAACAGTAATATAAGTTTATTCCCCAAATCCAATTCGCTACAACACCAAGCGCCTTTTCTGTGGATAAGGACAATGACTACAGCTTTATTAAACTTAAATCACTTCAAAATAATAAACCGGTCAGCTGTTGGGCCAACCCAACAGACAGTTTTCCAACCTCTTTTCCCAAGAGCCTCAACAGCTGGGGCTTGTCATCAGCCATTGTGCGGGCTGTCATCTCCCCTATTCGACTCCCTGTATTCCTCCTTTTTTCCCAGTTGCGCTGTCCAGGAATCATGCAAAGCTGTGACAAAACAAGAAATAGACACCAAACCACCAAACTTCCATAACTAGGGCGTGAGGGTGGGAAAATTAAGCCAGGTTCCCGCAACCGTTTCTGCTGACTGGCAAGTCTTCTCCCTCCTACTCTTCACAAAACCCCTTGAATTTGCAACATAAGTATCCATTTTTAAATCCAGCCCACAATGCATGGGTAGCAGTCATGCTCCCTCTTCCCAAGTTGTCCAGGGGGAAACTAATTGCTCTATCTCTGCTCATATCACAATCAGTCATACATCAAGACTTCCCCCGAGGAGTAATAACCAATAGAAAGTAACTGTTGATTCTACTAGGTTTCCTAGTGATTGCTTCACTTTTACAACTTTTGGGATTTGACACTTTAATAAATCTCCCTGAGAGTGAGAGACAGAATAGAAAAAAAATAAATAAAAACAAAATCCAGAAAAATGCATGTCAAAAAAGTTATAAACTGATTTGCATCAGACGTTTCTTGTAGTTGGCCACCAGGTATCATGATCTTGTTCAGGTCAGATAGGATGCTTTGACCAGAGAAAACAACAGAGGCTTTATTGGTAGGTTTTGACATAACAGCAGGATAACTTATAGAATTAAATAAATAGGGAGGAAGAAAATGAGAGAAATAAAGGTTTAGGAAATTTGCCCTATATAGAAAATACTCAGCATGTTTGTAAATAATAAGAAAGCTAGATATAAAAGTATAGGTAGAATAGTAAGACAAGTATACAGATTAATACGTTTCAGGGTAAGATAATAACACCTTGTAAATAGGAATTAGCAGATAGGTCCAGATAGGGAGTATACAGGTTTGTATAATTCAGGTTGGCAGGATAAAGCAGGGTTGTAAGCAATCCAGGTTGGTATGGAGCAGTGTAGGTAGTGAATCAGGTTGGTAGGATAAAGCAGGGTTGTAAGCAATCCAGGTTGGTATGGAGCAGGGTTGGTAGTAAATCAGGTGGGTAGGATAAAGCAGGGTTGTAAGCAATAAAGGTTAGTCACAGGTTGTTTCACAGGAGCCAGGATCTGAAGTCTTTTCCATATGAACATCAACTTCAATGTAAAAGCCTCTGGTTCTCTTGGGTGTAGCCTTTTGTAGGATCTGTAATTAGTCCTAGGCAGGTGAGGACTGAGGTGACTAGTGGCTAGGGAGGCCACTAGTGGTGGAGAGTAACAGAAATAAATGACACCAGGTTTGCACACATCTCAGGAGGGATTTGACCCACAGAAGTTGCATCAGGGCTCTAGTATGTGGCCACGCAAACACTGGTGCTCAACACCAGGGGGCGTGTGGCTACCCTGCACCAGAAGTTGGTTGTTCATTTCCACGGTGTGGCTCCTACCATTATCAAGCATACTGGGGACCCATTCTCTGGACCGCCACCCGTGACAGTATGATGGTAACCCCTAACCTTAGATGTGTAAGTGGTTGTGGTGGTTAGGGGTAGGGTTAGGGTCAGGGGAAGGGCTAGCGTTAGGGGTAGGATTAGGGGTTAGGTTAGGGGTTAGGGTTAGGCAATTGCTAAAGTTCCGAATTGCCGAAGAGCCGAATTTCGGAAGTGCCGAACTGAACCGAAGTGCCGAAGTGTGGAATCGCCGAAGTCCTGAATTTCATAAGTGCCGAACCGAACCGAAGTGCCGAATTGCTGAAGTCCCGAATTGCCGAAGTGACGAATTTCGGAAGTGCCGAACCAAACCAATTTTTTTGCCCAGGCACATTCCTAATTGACAGACTTCAGTCGAGCCTGTACATGTGCTTTCTTGAGCAGAGGGACCTTGCGGGCGCTGCAGGATTACAGTCCTTCACGGCGTAGTGTGTTACCAATTGTTTTCTTGGTGACTATGGTCCCAGCTGCCTTGAGATCATTAACAAGACCTTCCGGGTAGTTCTGGGTTGATTCCTCACCATTTTCATGATCATTCAAACTCCACAAGGTGAGATCTTGCATGGAGCACCAGACCGAGGGAAACTGACAGTTATTTTGTGTTTCTTCCATTTGCGAATAATCCCACCAAGTGTTGTCCCCTTCTCAAAATTTAGGGACCCCCCGCCTCTCATGGGTGGTGGCCAGGGACACCGATAAGTCCCCCCCATTTTCATTTAGGGCCCCCACCCGCTGCTCATCAGTGGGGCCACGGGGGACGCTAGGTCCCCCCTTCAGTTTAATAGCCCCCACTCGCGCGGCACGGGTGGGGGCTCCAGAGACACTAGGGGGCTTTTAACAGAGACACTGTTTAGTAGACATGCCCCTACTCATGGTATAGTAGTTGGGGCATGTCTACTAGTATTAGTAAATTTGCAATTTAGTAAATTTGTCTGAAAGACCAATCTTGGTCTTTCAGCCTTTTGGTAGATAGCTCCCTAATACCGTGGGAATGTAGCCACAGCACGAATAGATCGGAATTTTATTCATTTGAATGAAATTCCGATCCAAACAAAGTCCAGAATTACGTCCTAACACGAATGGGGTTCTGTCTAAAATGACAGGACGTTCGGGAATAGTGACAGGAAGCATTGCAAAATCACAGAGGAAAGGTAAGAATTGTGGGAAAATTTGTCTGACCACAGGAAACGGAGCACACTTTGCTTCTCCGGTGGTCATAGATGGTCAGTCGTAGGAAACCTCCATAAGACAAATAGTCCCTACTTTGTCTTATGTTTTAAAGAAAACTATAGCAGACAGGAAGAAATGAAGAACAGATCCTGACAGAGGGAGAGAAGAGGAATCGATTGGGGAAAGGTGAGTGTGGCATGACAGTGCCGCTTTAATTTGCATATCTAAGAAGACAAAATATGGGGATTCAGTTCCACCATATGGCTATATTGTGTTAAGCCCACCACTACTTCACAGTACCCCAATATCGGTGGGTCCTACTCTAAATCCAAATGTGGTAGACAAATTAAATAGGGCCATATAAGCTAAAATGTATTAAAGTAATCTATTGTAAGAGCATTGTGAGTATACAAAATTAATGTGATAAAACCAATTAAAAACAGTAAAAACCAGAAATGAAAGTGTTAGTTCTTGGGTGAATATACTCACGATGCAAATCAGTATGTGCTAAATGAAGATTATAATAAAAGTGACATTTCTATCTAGAAACTCCTCACATATACACACCTGTGGTCACCTCAAAAGGGGCCTCCGAAGCTGGGGGCTTGGGCTGGGTGCTTAACCCCAAAGGGAATCTGGTCTGGATCCCAAACTTGTATAACAAAGAAGAAAGGATTGGGGGCACTCCCAAAAAATGCAGTCTACAGGAATGGTGCTGCCGTAGTGACCAATATTCATACATAATACAAATTAAATTACGATTAAGATTATTTATGTCAGTCATACAGCTATGAAGTTTTCTTCCCCTTCTGTTCACTTGTCAGAGCACACCTGCCTTCCCCCCTTCTCAATCAGCAGTACTACAGCTCAGTGAGAAGCATTGGAAAGCTGCAATCATGTGCAACTGCATGCATGGATCCAGTAAAGAGGCTTCGCAGTGCGAAGCCTCTGACTGGAATATTCCACAGCACAGTCTGAAAGTGTCTGGGTAAAGAGGATAGCTTGCAGGAGCTGTGTAGAAAAAAAGTAATTTTTTTTTTGTGTGTGGAGGTATACCTACTAAATAGTGAAAAAAATCAACCATTTTTATTTAATAAAGTAATATATTTTAAAGCCTTGACGTGGCAGGCAGACATTCCCTCCAATGGCCATTGGGGTAACTAAATGACCTCCATTTGTTTAAATATACATAGGGATTTAGGAGAGAGCGCAGGTAACTTTTTCTTTGGTTTTTACAATATATTTTAAAGGATGTCATTGTTTAACTCTTATTTTATGTGTCGACAGTTTACTACCCTCCTCATTCTCTCTTCATCTCACCTGTGAGGATATTTATGGGGTGATAAATATTAAAAATAATATTTTCATAAAAATGATCAAAAATGAATTTAATAATTTGTATTATAGCAAAAATTGATATCTTGGCACTGTTCCACGAATAATGATATAAAGCTGAGAATTACTCACAATTTTTAATTATCTTAGATCCTAGAGGAAGTTTCACTAGAGGAATTTTACTTCACACAGTAATCACAAATTAATTATGAAAATATAATTTATTGTGACAATAATAATAAAAATATGTAACACGCGTGACAATAATCAGTGAATATTTAGGTATAACATAATTATACAATATGGCAGTGGTTTAACACCATATAAACAGCTAAAAGCAACCAATTGTCAACAATTTAATATGATTTAATGATAGGACACTGTTTAGAAACCAAATTCACAGAACACAGAACTCCACAGAACACGCAGCAGTACAGCATAAAGCAATAAAACTTTGGCTGACAGTTAAATCACACTGAATTAACTCTTCCACTGCTGGCTACAATCATCATAGGCAAGATATCCTATTATATTGCAATTTTACAATTAAAGAAATGTTCATACCAGATCATTTGACCATTCCTTTGTCCATCCAATAAGAATAATTCTACCAGATTTTACGTTTGCAGAATTATGACTTTCCTAATTAACATTCACTATTTTATATCAGTACAAGTCAATACCTCTGGATAAAAATTTGGTATGCTAACATTTGGCAAATTTACCATTAATATATCGTTATCTTTATTCCACCTGCAGGAATGGAATTTTTATAACCATATATTCCTTAGCTAATTATGATTTCTAATAATTGAAATCTGACCAATATTTATCCAGATATATATTCCTGCTATTAGTAAAAATTTATTCATTTAATTTAATTAAATAAACCCAGCATAATTACCAGTTATGTTGTAGATGTTCTATCAGATGTGTAGATATATTCCAGGAATTTTAAATGCAAGTATGATAAGTGGGTTGTATTAGTTGGAAAAGGTAATAGTAAGAATTAGGTGTGTTCAAGAGAGTGTTAAGAGTTTCTTGAGTACAGTCCAAGAGTCAGAATGTGTAAGTCCCCGAGAGTTTGAGAGTCCGAATATGTTTCAAAGAGCCCGAATCTCCCTTTGTCCTTACTTTTTAACCCCTTAAGGACCGCGGATGTACCAGGTACGTCCGGCAAAAAATGTTTGAGCATTGGAAGCTTCAGAAATGTCCCAAATAGAACATGGGGGCATGATGACCAGCTAAGAAAATTCCAAGTTGAAAAACTGGAATGCGCACCCTCCAAATAAGGTCTTTTAGCCCTCAGAGAACCCAACATACTTATACATGGGTGGTATCACTGTACTCGGGAGATGTTGCTGAACACATATTGGGGTGTTCTTTGTCAGTAACACATAACAGGAACTGAGAATCCATGCCTAAAGTACAATGTGAGACAAAAATAACACAAAAAAAACGACTACCCAAAAGTTTGACAAAGACTGGTGGTAGACTTAGTGCATGGAAAGTGATAAAATACCACCACTTGAAATACCCTAGGGTGTCTACTTTTTTTTTTTTTTTTTTTTTTTTTTAAATATGTGGTTTGATGGTGGTAAATTACATTGGCCGGCTTCAAAAATGTTCTAAAAAGGACTTGGGTGCATAATGACCAGCTGTGAAAATTCCAAGCTGGAATACTGGAATGCACACCCTCCAAATAAGGTATTTTAGCCCCCAGAGAACCCAACACACCTGATGGTATCACTATACTCGGAAGATGTCGCTGAACACATATTGGGGTGTTCTTTGGCAGTAACCCTTAAAGTTCTGAGTACATGTATTCTTAAATTGCTATGGGTGGTATAATGATTGCATGAAAAGAGACTAAATACTGCACTTTTACTAGTGAGTTTAATACCTTAGGTTGTCTTCTTTTAAAAAATATATACATGTCAAGGGTTATTCAGGGATTCCTGACAGATATCAGTGTTACAAGGTAACTTTCATTAGCTTTGAAAAAAAAATGGTTTGGAAACAGCAAAGTGCTACTTGTCCTTATTGCCCTATCTATAACTTGCAAAAGAAAAGCTCAGGACATGTTAACATTGGGTATTTCTAGACTCAGGACAACATTTTTAAACTATTTAGAACATTTTGGTGGTCAAAGTTATAAAAAGTGTGTTTTTTGAATTTGTTCATCATATTTTATAATTTTTTTTATAGTAAATTATATGTTATGATGTAAATCAGTGGTAGTCAACCTTTTTCTACCTACCGCCCACTAATGCAACTTTCTTGATGGAAAAATGTCCTTACCGCCCACCAGTTTTCGCGCAAGTGCAGAATAGAAAGGAGGGTGTTTTAAAAAAAAAAATAAAAGTACATACATTTGCCTTTTAATTTCTACTTAATGCATGTCTATAATGTTTTTAATTTCATAAAGTTTAATGAGAAAACAATAAAGTAAATTGAAATTACCTTTACTAGTGATTAATGAGATCCTTGAGACTGATGCTGCGAGACTAAATATTTGATATCTGGTTCGATTTTCGTAAGGAACAAACGAAGGTCTCCACTTTCGGTGATATTTAGACGACTTCTCTGTTTGCACATAATATGATTTCTCATCTGTGCATCAGCTCATCTTCTCTCCCTCCTCAGTTCCCCTACCCACCTACCCACCTTTTTTATCCCCTTTTTTCTATTTTCTAACCTTCCTTATAGCAATACCCAGTAGGAAGGTTGAGCTATGTCGCCCACTTACTATAGCCTACTATAACAGACAGGCACACATACACACATACATACATACATACAGACACACACACAAGATACACATACATACAAAGACACATACAAACAGACAGGCACACATACATGCATACAGACACACAGACAGGCACACATACAGACACACACACACACAAGACACACACATACAGACACCAAGACATGCACACATACATCCATACAGACACACAGACAGGCACACATACAGACACACACACAAGACACATACATACAAACAGACAGGCACACATACATACAGACACACACACACACATGCACACATAGAGACACACACACACACACCCCCACACACACAAGACACATACATAAGACATACACACATACAAAGACACACACATAAGACATACATAGACTCATACACACACACACACAGGCAGACAAGACACACATACAGACAGACAAAGACACACATACATACAAAGACATAAACACACAATACATACAAAGACAAGACACACATACATACACACATATATACAGACACACACACACACACAAGACATACATACATAGACACATACACACACACACACACGTACCGACAGACACACACACACACACACAAGACATACAAAGACACACACACAAGACATACATACAAAGACACATATACACAAACAAACACACACAAAATATTTTAGTCACCCTCCTGTTTCCTACCTTTTAGGTGCAGGAGGGTGACTTTCCCTGGGGTCCAGTGGTGGCTCAGGTGGATGGGAGTCAGAGTTTCTACTCTGGTAGGATAATGGTATTTTTAGAAAGACCATTTAATGGTGAGAAAAACGGTATTTAATATGTGTGGGTACCAGTGGCGGATCCAGAGCCTGATCTCGGGAGGGGCACTTGCAGATTATTAAAAAAAAAAAAATTCTGGCACAATAACCACTACAGCTCAGTGTAGTAGTTATGGTGCCAGTAGTGCCAAGATATAGGGCATAGGAGAAGTGGTGGGTGTTAGGGGTGACGTGTGTGTGAAAGGTGCAGTGTGTGTGTGAGCGGTGAAGTGAGTGTGAGTGTGTAAGGGCAGCAGTTTGTGTGTTAGGGGGCAGTGTGTGTATGGGGCACTGTATGTCTGTGTGGGGCAGTGTGTGTATGGGGGGCACTGTATGTATGTGTGGGGCAGTGTGTGTATGGGGGGGCACTGTGTGTATGGGGGGGTCGTGTGTGTGTGTGTGGGGCAATGTGTGTATGGGGGGGCAGCAGTGTGTGTAGGGCACTGTATGTGTCTGTGTGTGTATGGGTGTGCAGTGTGCAGTATGTGTATGGGGCAGTGTGTGTATGGGGGCAGAGTTTGTGGGGGAGTATGTGTATGGGGACAGTGTTTGTGGGACAGTGTGTGTATGGGGACAGTGTTTGTGGGGCAGTGTGTGTATGGGGGCAATGTTTGTGGGGCAGTGTGTGTATGGGGGGCAGTGTTTGTATGTGGGGGCAGTGTGTGTATGGGGGCAGTGTTTGTATGTCTGCAGTGTGTGTATGGGGTCAGTGTGTGTAGTGTTTGTATGTGGGGCAGTGTTTGTGGGGCAGTGTTTGTGGGTCAGTGTGTGTATGGGGTCAGTGTGTGTATGCGGTCAGTGTGTGTAAGGGCAGGAAAGGGGAGGGGTGGCCCTGTATGTGAAGGATAGCATAAAATCTAGCCTAATAAAAGTTAGTGAGGTGAACATAGAGTCCGTTTGGGTTACGTTAGAATTTGGTAATCACAGAGTAATTTGTGTAGGTGTGATTTATAGGCCCCCAGGACAAATTGAAGAGTTAGATAATCTACTAGTTGAGGAAATAACTAAAATGACAATGAAGGGGGAAGTTATCATCATGGGTGACTTTAATCTTCCTGATGTGAATTGGAAAACAAAAATAGCTGCTTGTGCCAGGAGCACACATATTCTTTTTTTTGTAAATTCTTTATTTTCAAAATTTTCATGGTCATGGGGGGTGGGGTACAGAAGGCAAGAAGGGGTAAAGAGCCTTGTTAAATAGTACATTTATTACACATTACATTTGTTGGTTACGACATTTGTGCGTTTGTAGTCTGTTTAATATTTTTCATTTTGGTTTTTATCTGTATGTTGTGTCTTCTGGGTGTTTCTGTGCGTAACCGTTGCTACGACTCTAGGTCTAGGGTTTGGGGAGAGGGGGACACACATATTCTAAACTCCCTACTGGGATTGTCTCTAAAACAAGTCGTTGAGGAGCCAACTCGTAAAGCGGCCATACTAGATTTAGTGTTAACAAATGGAGATTTGGTGTCCGATATTACTGTAGGTGAAAGTTTAGGATCCAGTGATCATCAGTCAGTGTGGTTTAATATAAGAACAGTGACTTTAGAAAAACAGACTTTAGAAAAACAGACTTTTCTAAAATTAGAATATGTGTAAAGGAGTCATTATCAGACTGGAGCAATTTAAATGGCGTCCAAGAGAAATGGGATTATTTAAAAGTTGCACTACTGAAGGCAACAGAAAATTGCATTAGGCTTGTCAGTAAAAGCAAAAAATTCAAGAAACCACTGTGGTACTCCGCAGATGTGGCCAAAATAGTAAAAAACAAAAAGTTAGTATTCAGTAATTATAAAAAAAAACCAGAGTGAGGAAGACAGAATGATCTATAAGATTAGGCAGAAAGAGGCTAAGCAAGTTATAAGAGCTTCCAAATCACACACAGAAGAGAAAATAGCACAGTCAGTAAAAAAGGGGGACAAAACTTTTTTTAGATACATAAATGAGAAAAGAAAAACAAGGAT
Source organism: Pelobates fuscus (assembly GCF_036172605.1). Classification (NCBI taxonomy): domain Eukaryota; kingdom Metazoa; phylum Chordata; class Amphibia; order Anura; family Pelobatidae; genus Pelobates; species Pelobates fuscus. The sequence continues at coordinate 102,645,662 of NC_086328.1, read as the reverse complement.
TAGTTAGATTAAAAACAAAAGAAGGAAGGTATGTAGAAGAGGATAAAGGTCTAGCTGACTGCCTCAATGACTATTTTTGTTCGGTATTTACAGATGAAAATTAAGGAGAGGGACCTCAGTTAAGAAAAAGGATAAATTAGTTATTTATTACACGTGAGTTTACAGAGGAAGAGGTTCTATTTCAACTGTCAAAAGTAAAGACAAATAAGTCAATGGGACCTGATGGAATACACCCAAAGCTATTAAAAGAGCTTAGTGGTGTACTAGCAAAACCATTAACAGATTTATTTAACCAATCATTGATAACAGGAGTAGTCTCAGAAGATTGGAAGTTGGCGAATGTTGTGCCCATTCACAAGAAAGGTTATAGGGAGGAGTCGGGCAACTATAGGCCAGTAAGCCTTACTTCAGTAGTGGGGAAAGTGATGGAAACAATGTTAAAGGATAGGATTGTTGAACATCTAAAAACACATGGATTTCAAGATCAGAGAAAACATGGGTTTACTTCAGGGAGATCATGCCAAACTAATCTTATTGATTTTTTGATTGGGTAACTAAAATTATAGATCAGGGTGGTGCAGTAGACATGGCTTACCTAGATTTCAGTAAGGCTTTTGACACTGTTGCACATAGAAGGCTTATCAATAAACTGCAATCTTTAAGTTTGGATTCCAATATTGTTGAATGGGTGAGGCAGTGGCTGAGTGACAGGCAACAGAGGGTTGTAGTCAATGGAGTATATTCGAAGCTTGGGCTTGTCACCAGTGGGGTACCTCAGGGATCTGTACTTGGACCCATTCTCTTTAATATTTTTAAGGATATTGCAGAAGGTCTTGATGGTAAGGTATGTCTTTTTGTAACAGGGTTGATGTTCCAGGAGGGATAAGCCAAATGGCTAATGATTTAGGTAAACTAGAAAAATGGTCAGAGTTGTGGCAACTGACATTTAATGTGGATAAGTGCAAGATAATGCATCTTGGACGTAAAAACCCAAGGGCAGAGTACAGAATATTTGATAGAGTCCTAACCTCAACATCTGAGGAAAGGGATTTAGGGGTGATTATTTCTGATGACTTAAAGGTAGGCAGACAATGTAACAGAGCAGCAAGGGAGAGGTATTAGCAGTAGAAAGAGGGAAGTGCTCATGCCATTGTACAGAACACTGGTGAGACCTCACTTGGAGTATTGTACGCAGTACTGGAGACCGTATCTTCAGAAGGATATTGATACCTTAGAGAGAGTTCAGAGAAAGGATACTAAACTGGTTCATGGATTGCAGGATAAAACTTACCAGGAAAGGTTAAAGGATCTTAACATGTATAGCTTGGAGGAAAGACGAGACAGGGGGGATATGATAGAAACATTTAAATACATAAAGGGAATCAACACAGTAAAGGAGGAGACTATATTTAAAAGAAGAAAAACTACCACAACAAGAGGACATAGTCTTAAATTAGAGGGACAAAGGTTTAAAAATAATACCAGGAAGTATTACTTTACTGAGAGGGTAGTGGATGCATGGAATAGCCTTCCAGCTGAGGTGGTAGAGGTTAACACAGTAAAGGAGTTTAAGCATGCGTGGGATAGGCATAAGGCTATCCTAACTATAAGATAAGGCCAGAGACTAATGAAAGTATTTAGAAAATTGGGCAGACTAGATGGGCCGAATGGTTCTTATCTGCTGTCACATTCTATGTTTCTATGTTTCTATGTTTAGTGTGTGTATGGGGGCAGTGTTTGTATGTGGGGCAGTGTATGTGGGGCAGTGTGTATGGGGACAGTGTATGTGGGGCAGTGTGTGTATGGGGGCAGTGTTTGTGTGTATGGGGGCAGTGTGTGTATGGGGGCAGTGCTTGTGTGTATGGGGGCAGTGTTTGTATGTGGGGGCAGTGTGTGTATAGGGTCAGTGTGTGTATGGGGTCAGTGTGTGTAAGGGGGAAGTGTGTGTAGTGTGTGTATGGGGGCAGTGTTTGTATGTGGGGCAGTGTATGTGGGGCAGTGTGTATGAGGACAGTGTATGTGGGGCAGTGTGTGTATGGGGGGGAGGGGAGGAGGGAAGGGAGGCTTTTTATTAAAAAAATAAATAAATGTATTTAATAAAATAAATATATTTATGTCCCCCCTCCCTTCTTACCTTTATTGAGGAGGAGGGGGGACATTTCTGGATCCCTGTGGTTCCAGTGAACTCTAGCCCGCGCTCCAGAGCTAGAGTTTACTCTTGCGAGATTTGGAGCGTTGCAGTGGTAACTGCGGCAACGCTCCAAATCTCGCGAGAGGAGGACCCGTAGGGGCTGCAAACTGAGCTCCCGGGTCCTCTCTCCCTCCCTCCCCTGCTGGCTGCCAGAACGATGCCTGCGGACCGGGGGGAGATCACTGATCACCCTCCCCGGTCCGCAGGCACATTGCAGGGCTGGCACTTGGGCAATGCCAGCCCTGCACTAGCTGGCAGGGGGGAATCTCAGGGGGGGCAATTGCCCCGTTGCCCCCCCCCCCCGGATCCGCCAATGGTGGGTACAGTAAATGAGTAAGAGGAAAATTACAGATAAACACAAACCGCAGAAATGTAAAAACAGCCTTGGTCCTTAACGGTAAGAAAATGGAAAAATGTTCTGGTCACTAAGGGGTTAATAATATCAGCACACCCAGTATAACTAACTGCAACCTAACCTACATAGTGCTTCTAACGTTTGTGGGAGCCGGGAGTGTCCCTCTAATAATATAAACCCACCCAGTATAACTGTAACCTAACCTACACAGTGCATCTAATGAGTATGGGAGCCGGGAGTGTCCCTCTAATAATATAAACCCACCCAATATAACTAACTGTAACCTAACTGTGGCGAAAGTAACCTTGCCACTGGTTCTTGGAGGGGCCTGTTTTCCAGCCTCCTACCCTGTGACTATGACCAGTGTGATAAACCTTGGTTGAAACCACTGTTTGTGCATTTTGGACTTGTAACGGTAACACTTCGAACTCCCGAAGCAGCACTTCAAATTCCCGAAGCGGTTCCAAGCGGCAATCGAACACGTGGCGGTGACCATCTTAAGCCGCGAGCACAATGAGTGGTGTTTGTTCATCGAGTGGAGATAATTGAGTTAATACAGTATCTGACTCAATTATCTCCCAGGCAGAGGTGAGGGATTGTGCGCTATGTGTGGGAGTGTCATGCAATGTAACACTGTTATTATTGGTCTGTGACTTTGTACCGTAGTTCCCCACAAGGTCCATGTGGGGTGCCCCTTGCATGGGGATTGTCATAAAAGGGCAAGTGTGGCACCATTAAAATCAGGTACAGTTACCCTCAACACAGACCCTCGTCTTGTGCTTGTAGGGGAAATCTATACCAGCTATGATCCCTGCTCTTGGGATTTTTCTTTGGATTGCTATATTCACTAGCTCTTATGAAAGCTGTTCCTGCTATACTCTCTGGAGTAGTAGAGGTTCCCCCACTGGAAGCTGGGTCCTGGTCTTAGATCCAGGGTGGGAGGAGGACGGCGAGACCCCAGCCAAGCTGCAGCGGCCAATGGGCGACAGTGCTTATAGTGTCTGGTGGAGTGCTTGGAGTCCTCAGTGAGCACTAGGAGCATCGATTGGCGGAGGCACCCAGCTGGGGTGCCAGGCGGTCCGTCACACTGACCTACACATTGCACCTACCATGTGTGGGAGCCTGGAGTGTCCCTCTAATAATATAAACCCACCCAGTATAACTGTAACCTAACCTACATAGTGCATCTAACATATTTTGGCGTGTGGCTGTGCATTGTACTTAATGCAGTCCACAATCACGTGCAGTGCCAAAGTTAAGCATTGCTGATCTAAGCAGTTTACAAGAGAAACGTAATGGTGGTGAGAAGGAATTGGTCCAAACCTCTGTTTTGTTTGATGAAAGGTTTGTGTTGCAGACTCAGCTGGGATATTTATACATGTGGCACGCACAGTTTGTACTTATGTTAGAACTAAGGCAGACTTGGCCATATAAAAACTGGGTGTTTTCCTCCAGAAAAAAAGGAGAGACATCTGGCTATAACTATTTTATATTTTCCTTCACATGGACTCCAGAACCGATCCATGAAAGATATAAAAAAAAAAGAAAAAGGAAATATAAAAAAATTATCATTCTCAGTTTGCCTCGTTCTGTCTCTATTCCCTCTGATTATTTGCTAGTTATACAGTGTTTTAATTCTATATTATATTATATCTTAGGTCAGGGATACAATATAAACAATTAGGAAACAGATTGTCACATGTATTAATCATAATGTCAATTCAGCACAGTGTCTGGTAAGGCCATAGAACTTCATGAACGACCCATCATCACCTGGATTATTAACCTCTAAATATCAACTTGTGGGGAGTTAACAAAATTCTTCATAAATTGAGGCAAAAAATCCTTATTTGCTGTTTTGGGATGTCTTCCAACTTTGCTATTTTGACCTGAATCCATGAACTTCGTCATCTCATTCATGGTTTTGATAAAAAAAAATATGGTGTGTTAGATTATGGGGGAAAACTTGATTTTACCCCTGAGTATTTCTGGGCTCTGCTAATTAACCCCCTGCTTTTAACCCCTGACTTAGCAAGTGGCAATGTCCAGTTTAACATCCTAAAAATGTAGATACACATATTTGGGAAACAATAACCTCTTTAAAAAGGCTTTACCTTACCTCCTGATTCTGATGACAGCCCTAGAACACGGGATAATAGGCAGAACTGTCTATCAAGATCAGATGATCTAATACAAAACCAGTGGGCGATGCCAGCGCTCCCTGTACTGTCCAATCACTCTGTCTACTGTCCACTTACTCATTGCACTGACCATGCACTCCCTGTATTGTCCATGTACTCTCTGTACTATTCTCTTACTCCCTGTACTGGCCATGCACTCCCGGTACTGACCACATACTCTTTGTACTGACCTCGTACTCCCTGTATTGACCACACACTCCTTGTACTGACCACGGACTTGCTATGCTCCCTATGCTATGCACATTACTCCAACAAGTTGAAATGGACCTGGTTTTTGTGACTTTGTTATAGAGAATTAGCAGTTTTAAAAACTTTTAGAACAACCAATATACTGAATATTGGCACGTTTGATACATTTTTCCAGATGTCTTCCTAAATTTGCTAATTTTGGTTTTCAATCACCATAATGCTCTGATGAGTGATTTTAGATGGTTCTGCACTCCTGAGGATAAATAATTTTATAACATGACTGGTTGTTTTTCTGTGCTGCTGTGGAGTTCTAGTAAAAAGAGACTTAAGCAAATACGAAGCATCCTATCAGAAAAAAGTTAGGTACTATAAAACTCCCCTCCCCATGCATCATTTCCTCTTTCTTTGCTGCTTCACAGACAGTACAGGTCAGAGTACCACTGCCTCCTGCTATTAGTTAGTGGCTTTGGGATTTATTATGATTTATTTAGGATATATATTTATTTAATTTAGTCATGATGTTATCATATCTATATATTATATATTTTTTATGTATATATTTTTATGTTTATAGTATTTAGTGCTATCTATATTATGTATATTGTATTTAGTCATAATTAGTGATGTCCCGAACAGTTCGTTGGCGAATAGTTCCTGGCGAACATAGCTTGTTCGCGTTCGCCACATATGCGATGTTCGGTCCGCCCCCTATTCGTCATCATTGAGTAAACTTTGACCCTGTACCTCACAGTCAGCAGACACATTCCAGCCAATCAGCAGCAGACCCTCCCTCCTTCTAGACAGCATACAATCTAGATTAATTCTGAAGCTGCATTCTTCACTGAAACAACTTCCGCTTATACCCAATGCAGCTGGGATACCGCTATTTGCCTGCCGGGCATTTAGGGACTGCCAGTCCCGGTTCAAGTTATTCACACGACATTACGCTGTCTAAAAGGGTTGATGTCAGGGGGCCCTATGTCAGGGTGCTCTGAGGATCTACATTTTTTGGGGGGAACTCTACCCAAGCTCAGAGGTCCCCATTACTCATTCATGGCCCATGGTAAAGCGCTGCGGAATTGCATGGCGCTATATAAATAACAGATAATCATATGATATAATATACAACCCAGGATTGGCCTGCTATGTCTGTGCCCCATTGATTGGCCTGCTATGTCTGTGCCCCATTGATTGGCCTGCTATGTCTGTGCCCATTAGAACGGCCTGCTATGTCTGTGCCCATTAAAACGGCCTGCTATGTCTGTGCCTATTTAAACGGCCTGCTATATCTGTGCCCATTTAAATGGCCTGCTATGTCTGTGCCCCATTGATTGGCCTGCTATGTCTGTGCCCCATTTATTGGCCTACTATGTCGGTGCCTATTTGAATGGGCTGCTATGTCCATGCCTATTTGCTTGGCCAACTATTCTGTGTCGATTCGTTTGGCCTGCTGGGCCTGTGCCCTTCTGACGGGCCTGCTCTATTGGTGCCGAACCCCTTTTGGCCGCGGGCCTGGGGGAATATCACTGAGGAAAAGCCAGTGCCCACCAGTGACATGGAAATAGGCAGGTGTGCAAACAAGCACCATTGCCATACTATCCAAGAGGACACCAGTGTACGGCCATCTGAATATGGTGGGAAGGCCCTAAACCTCATGAAGACCCCGGACTAACATCTCCAAGGAGAACTTCGCACAGGCAAGGACCAGTGCTCAGACACCTACAGGAGAACGCAGTGTTTTCCATGTCTTTAACAAAAAAATCTGTATCTGCCTCCCAGTATCAGACTGGTGAGATAGCTCAGTGGGCTAATGCTTCATCAATAGAATCTGTTCAACCCTTGGGTTGCAGGTTCACATCCCTGCAAGGTTTGCTCAGCTCTTTATCCTTCTGAGATAGTTAAAATTATTCATATAGGTGTTGGTAGCTATTTCCTGTGTAAGGTGAGCTCCTGGCCCTGTTCAGTGAGGCTTACTTGTCTTACCTTCCGGCCTGCTATTTGCCTTCTAGCTGAGATAAAATTTGTGTTTTTACTCTTATCTACGTTATTGTTGTTTTTTTGGGACTAGGGACTCTAGTTTGGATCACAGGAGGGTGCGGCCCTCCATCACTTAGATCCGAGAATATTTTATCTTCAGGAACACAGAGCGAACCCCTCTCAGATACGGAACCGGACACTGATTTGTTATTAGAGGGCGCAGCCCTCCCTCAACCTCAGCCAGAGACTGAGCTGGATACAGGGGACATGTTTGGAGGACACATTCTCATAGAGAGGACCTGTCACGGATGTAGACTCTACTGTTTGGTTATTTACGGGTGCGGCACGCTCAGGCTATCAGCCGGACGCTATCATGATATTCGATCACATTAGTAGAGAGCGCGGCTCTCTCATACACTCGACGCTCTACAGTGCCTACCATTTGTTCATCACACAGGCTTGTACCTGTGCAAGACATCGATGACTACATGGAGGGATGTCCCTCCTGCATTCAATTAGATCTGACGTCCGTGCTACTGATTTCGTTATAGAGGACTGCCTGGTCATGCAAGAATACATATTTAGACTGGATCCCTCTATTCTATCTCCTGTAATGGATCTACTGGATCCGGACCGCTCTAACACACGCAAGACATTTTCACAGAGGTTTAATGGGGGGAGACTCCCACTTATTTACACACACTCCTGGAGATGGTACGGCAAACGGATGGACCTCAGGTATTATGTGAGTGCAGGTTTTGGTATATTCTGCACCATATAAAACAGAGGATTGCTTTCTGTTTTTTGGATATCCAGACCATTGCGAACAACTGCGCAGACAGTTTCTCCCATATTTAGGTGACAGGAGATACGGAGACCTTCATGGAGCAAACGGGCACTGCCTTGCTCGAGTAACAAGATTAAGGAAGGCCTATTACCCGGTCTGAAGGTAAACCGTTCGCATGGATCACATGGTAAGACCGGTAACCCCGGTTGTATTGAGTTCCCAGGTCATTACGATCTTGGGATAAGATGTCAGGACTGCCCCATCTCCTCGGAACGCATACCTGGTGAACAGGATGGGCACTTCCCATCCCTTTGAATATTCCTGGGATTCGCTACTCCCAGAATAGTCGACCACCGTTCCTCCACACAAGTTCAGTTCGGAACCCTGAATGGACGTCCTTTTGGAGTCTTTCCTCTACCACGTCCGAGGATTACACAGTTCACTTGGAATATTGGAATCACTTAGGATACGGCTAGTTTGACCACACTCTTGCCTGCATTATAAATTTATTCTCGGAGGAGACATCTCACCGGGTAGGCCAGGAGGGAACGAAAAATTCTACTCGGTTATATTGCGATTTGGTGGTGAACTTAGACGCATTCCTTGAGATTGAAGATCTGCCTGCAAGGCCACATTGCCGGGTGACCCTGGCACGATCGGTGGAGCAACCTTATACATCAAGAGTTGAGACATGGTGGCAGTGTCTTATCGCGGCCCTAAGTCCGCAAATGACCTTCGACATTTTATAACTGCAGAGAAATGGCTAATAGGTCAGTTTACCAGCTCATGGACCAGCTGGTAGGTAACAGGTCGCGACCCCACGTACATTGGACCTATCAGCGGAGGATGTTTTTTCCATTTTTGGGATACTTCATCAACTGGCATCTCCATCGGTCAGTGTATTGTCATCTATCGCTGTTGGAAAGTCCATTTAGGATTGCTCGGGTAGCTCCGAGAATAGGTACCAGCGAAACAAACAGCGTTGGATTTGTTGACTGAGCGTTAAAACAGCAAATACGAAGCCTCCTGTCATGTTATACAATTGTAGATTATGCTAGCTTTAGTGTACCTATAATCTTAATTTTCTTAATGACAGGAGGTGAGTATTTCCCACCCATTCTTATCCCTCCCTTGTTTTAGGTTAATAGTTTGGTTTAATCAGGTACGTATGCAACTCTGCTTGTTGTCTCTGCTACCTGTCGCCTGTTCTTATGTCTATTTTTTCATAAGTAGGGTTGGGATATCTACATTTTAAGGTAATTTTGGTTGTTACATTGGGTGCACACATGTTTATTCAGAGTACTTTTCATTGGATAATCAACCTGTTCGATTCTGTTTTTTCTCTCATTTCAGTTTACAGTCCATCACTATCTGGTTTGGCAGTTCTTCTCGGGTGGTGGACATCGTTGTATTCATCGTATCTAGGACTTTGTTTCTTCCCCATTATGTTTTCTGCCTTTTATTCTGTTTTGTCGCAGCTTGAAAGAGGAAATGATGCATGGGGAGGGGAGTTTTATAGTACCTAACTTTTTTCTGATTGGTTGTTTTTCTGTGCTGCTGTGGAGTTCTAGTAAAGAGAGACTTAAGCAAATACTCGCCTCCTGTCATTAATAAAATTAAGATTATAGGTACACTAAAGCTAGCATAATCTACAATTATTCTAACTAATAGCTGATACAATTAATGCATTGCTGCAACTGTAAATGTTAATGGCAACAGATTTTACAGTAACACATCACCAATGCAAAACAATTTAACCTCAGTGGATACAAATAGTGGCACTCCAGCCACGAATACTGACTGGATCATCCAAACCACTCCTAACATCAAAATATTTTGTGAATGGATCACAGGGGAAGTACAAAAAACACAATTCTTTGCAATTGCCTAGTGGGTCACATACAGCCCTGGCAACAAGTCACTACAGTATCAGCCCTGGTAGTTTTTAATTTATTTTATTTTTAGAACATTCTGGTTATGACGTCCTTATTTTTTATATGACAATGCCACAATGTGTAGATTTAGTTTATTAGGAATTTTCTCCTGTCATTTTACAGAATGTTCCGAAGCAGCTGGATTTGCGATTTGTTTTGCTCCAGGAGTTGCGTCCCCTCCTTTCACAGAACATCGGATATTTTATTACAGGAAACACAGAATCTTGCTTCACTGAAAGCAAAATAAAACGAGGAGGGCAAAGGGCCCAAATTCGAATTCCAAGATGAATTTTCATACATAAAACATAATGTTTATATAACATGTGTTAACAGAATTAAGATCAAATGTCTAAAGGAAGCACCTGTCTTAAATAAAACGTCTCATATTTTAAACATCACATGATGGTCAAAATGTGTTTAGTCTTCTTTCTTTTTCATGTTATGGAGAATCCCAGGGGTGGAGGTATAGGGGGGGTGCAGTATTCACTAAACTCTGAGTTTTAGTAAAATTAAAATATGAAAAAAATGTAAAAATCTGGTCACTAACAGACAATTTGAAAATAATAGTTTACTACTTTTTGGATTTTAATTATCTACAATTCGCAGTTTAGTGAATTACTCTATAGGATATATTTCTGGATTTATGTAAAAAAAAAAAACACATTAACCTCAGTGCTCCGGTTCTAGACATTTCTCTAGAACACAGAGTTCCACGGTAGCTGGCTTGGCCCTGAGGCTGATTTATGGCACTACGCTGCCGGGAATTTTGTCTGTTAGTTTTTTTTTGTCCCTCTGCTCCGCTTTCTTCCTGACATTCTTTTTTTCCCTTTTATTTTTCAGAGACTCTAATTACAGTCCTTCGAAGTCTGACCAACTTGCTTGAGTTTGGGGCCTCACCACAAATCTGCTAAAATATTTCTTCTGTGATTGTAGACAGAAATAGATTTATTCAGAGTCTGTTGGACTTGTTCCAAACTCAAACTATGCAGCTCTTGACTGGTAAAAGGACTCTGTCTTGTGAACAAATGTTGAGGTTTGTTTTCCTCTTGAAGCTCTTAGAAAAGAAGTAGTTTGATAGGCATCAGTCAGAAAGCAGGGAAAAGCCTCTGGTGTAGGATACAAGTCTCTCCATTGATAGGTTCCTCAAGTGTCTATTCTGTTGGGTAAGTACAAATTCCACTCACCTTAACTTTACGTTTCCCTCAAAGCCAGAGTTCAGTTGCTCTTTTATATCATAATTATGTTGATAAGTAGATTTAGCTCATAACAAAGTCCTACTTTCTTTAACTTTAAGATGATTGTGTTTTGAATTGTAATTGGCAGATAGTAATGCATTCATTCAGCCAAAATTGTGAATTTTTTGTCCTTTGCATATTATGATGTATTTGTTAATCATACGATATCCAGTCGTGTAAAGTCTAATTTACTTTCGAAAATTGGAAGTGATGTACAATAAATTTATGGTTACGGAGATGGCAAATGTCTGGCAAAATGTTTGTGGGATACATTGTTTGGAAAAGCATGTTTGCGTGTGTGTCTCTGTATCAGTCACATGTAGCTTTCTACATTGTATTGCCTCGTATTCTGGATGTGTGAAATGCTATATGTTTAAAATATATTTACGAGATGTATATAGCTCTCATGTAGAAGGTTTTGAAAGAGCAGAATGTACCCTGCTAGCTTCTTTCCTGGCCTTCTTCTGATCACACGCTATCTATCTGGAATCACAGAATAAAGGCAATTTCTTATATAGATACAACAGGTAAAGAAGACTGGTTTATTTACTTTTGGTACCTTGCGTGTCCCTTCAAATGTGAAAATGTATCATAAATGTTCTAGAGCAGTGGTTGCCAAAACAGTCCTAATGGCACACCAACAGTCCAGGATTTATGGATTTACCTATTTTATTTCAATGGAGATACTGATAAACCTGGACTGTTGGTGGGTTTTGAGGAATGGTTTGGGAACCACTGTTCTAGTACATGTGTAATAGTGTATTGTAGTGTTCTGCACATTTGTGATGTCTTGGGCACATACATAGCAGTTGCCATCATATATTTTTATCAGATCCAAGGTGTATCTTACTGCTATAGCACTCAATCAGCAGAAGTGTTATCAATATATATATATATATATATATATATATATATATATATATATATATATATAAAACCTACATGCTGACATTCCACAGTAATACCATCTCTAATCAGTGTCAGATGCTTTTATCTTCATTATATTATACACACTGGCAGTGAGCAAAGGGTTAAGTTTTACTTGTTTAACCTATCATATGCTTAAAAAATAGAAGTAAAATCCACACACCAATTCACAGTGTATTTTGTAAGTGTCACTTCAAACCCCTAAAGCAGTTTATCTTGCTATAGTGATCTATGTGTGAAATGTGTACTGTTTTAATTATTTAACAAAAAGGTCAGATTTCAATAGAAATTTCCACTTTTATAAATTAACCAGGTTACACCCTCCTGCATGTCAAACCCACTCCTGTTACTTCCTGGTAGTTTAGCTCAGTGGACATACCTTCCAACATTGGGAGGCATGCAGATAGAGACAGGTGGGTGGACAGGCCTGAGAAGGGACGTTGCCAGTGATGCAACTCGTGCCACTGGCGATGCCCATAATGGGTGAGCCTGCCCCGAAAATTACTGAACGGGCCTGTCTGAATGGTCCTGGCATGCAGGGCCTTGCAGAAAGTGCTGCTGATGCACTCTCTGCAGAATCATGGTGCCTGTGCACATCGCAAGCGAATCTAATGCGGGAAACCAGGGAACTAAATCGGAACGATGGGACACGCCTCTGAAATCGGGACTGGTAGGGGGCTTGAGTGGAGCTGAACTCAAGAGAGCAAATGCCCAAAACACCTATCTTGCAAAGACTTCATAAAGCTGCATTAGGAAGTCTGTGGTTGGACAGCAACAGAAGGTGTGGGCGGGGTTTGAAGGGGAGGGCTTGCAAAGTCTGCAGACAAGAGAACTGTAGGTTTTAGAAGCTGTTTTTAGATATATCCCAGTGAAAAAATGCATAATTAAATGCATGTATGTTTTGGTTATAGGCATATATGCTAAATAGTGATTTTTATTATTATTTATTTTATTTGGGCAGTGTCTCCTTGTAAATGTTGACAAGCCGGTTGTAGCTGTTAATTATCCAGCTGCTTTCATTATACACATTCCAAGTTGTGGGACAGATTCCTGCCAGTTGTCATTGTCGACGCACACTTGTTGTTCCTGCCCATCAATGGGCGAAGAATGCTCTTTAAGAGACAATTGCTCCTTTGTGGCTATCTGCTTTGGAATTGTTGGCATTTTCAGTGTTTAAACATTAATGTGCTTCTTTGTGTGATGGAAACTCTGTATCAGCAGCACAATATCTCAAGGTCTGCAGTGATGGGTAACCTTCTAGTACTGGCCCTTTCTAAGCTACATTTACCATGATGCTCCTGCAGTGGAAGGTTATCCACATCCCACACCTATAATGTCAAACCGAGTGTTAAAATACGATAAATTATGACAACATGGCACTGGAAGCACTGGACCCAATCAGTTTTATTTATTATATTAGCCACAGTTTAAAAATTACATGGTTGAACATCTGTTTAGATTTAAAAAAAAAAAAAAAAACGTAAAAAAAAATAAAAAAAGGAAAACAAAAATAATTTTTGTGAAAAATCACTATTTTGTTTTTCCATTGTGTCTGAGAGTATCTGGGTACTTGGCGTACACTCCAATTATGTAATGCAATTAGGCTAATTCTGTTACACTGTGAGAACAAAGACCCATTACGTACTAAAGGAACACAAAATCTGGATAATTAATTTCGGGATAATCTCCTTTTAAGACAGACTTTTATTTTCTGCAATTAGTGTTTTCATCACAACTGCTGCATTGAGATGTGTGGGTTATCTGTTTCTAATAATATATGACAATGTATAGTTTCATATAATTAACTGATTAAACATACATCCTTATCAAATATACAGTTGCTGTTGGTTGTCAAATTAATTACAATATTTGTTAAAAGAACACTATAGGGTCAGGAACACCAGCATGTATTCCTGACCTTATAGTGTTGAAAACACCATCTAGCCTCCCCCCCCCCCCCGGCCTCCTCTTGTTCCCCTAAATATAGTAAAATCTTACCTTTATTCCAGTCTTCTAGTGCTGGTTCTGCCCCGATCTGCCTCCTTTGCTGACATCATCAAAAGTGACGATCTCAGCCAATCACAATGCTTTCCTATAGGATTATCAACGCTGATGAACTTAGCCAAGGAGATGGGCCGGGGGTGGAGCCAAATGCTGCCCTGACCAATCAGCATCTATTCTATGAGGAAAGTTCAGTATCTCCATGCAGAGGGCGAAGAGACTCAATGTAAGAGCTGCACACTGTGCAGCACTGATCCAGGAAGCATCTCTAGTTGTCGTCTGAGGAGTGACAACTGGAGATTTCCCTAGGTTGTAATGTAAACACTGCCATTTCTCTGAGTCAGATTTAGCTCACAATAAAATGCGTAATACTCAGCTTTCAAACTCCCATGGGGAGAGGGGACACCTTCTTAGTGGTGTGTGAGTGCTGGGTTAGAGGGCACATGATTGACAAAGTGTCATGGCAGCCTGGCACTCATGTGCACTGCTCAGGCATGACAGATCAGATGGCAAGACATTGCCATGTGCAAAATGCTGCAGGGAAATCCATTTAAATTTGAACATGTGTATTCAATGAGGATTTTTTATTTTTTTTGTTACTTATGTTGAGACTCGTTATTCACAATTTTTATGCCGCTGTCACCTGCAGATCATTCAGCATTTTTAATCAGCATTATCACAATAACATTAGGACACATTTAAGCTTTGAACCTTATAGGTAAAATAGTTAGTGCTGGGTAAAGGAGGGCAGTGGGGAGTGTTCCCGCGGGGGGAGCTAGGTCGGGGCTAGATATCTGCTCCTGGTTGCTCGGCAGATAGGCTAGTGTGGAGTGCCCGTGCAGCGTTGGAAATGTGAGGGGTTAATTTGGCACCTATAGAGGGACCTTATGCTAACGTGTGGTGTGTGGTTGTTGATGGTTAAGGGAGTACGGCCATCCGCAAAGTGGGGTGTTAGCCCGCCGTTGAGCTGCTGTCCAGAGGTGGGTCCATATATGAGGGCAATGTCCCGGCAAAATAATTTATAGTCCCAATATTTTCAGGTGGTGGCTGTGTCTTTGGGTTCTCCGGCGTGTCTTCTGGGGATGAATTCCGCCGCGCTGGCTGTGCTCCAATTCGGTGGATTTGCGTGTCTGTCCGCTGGTGTCGGTAGTGCCAGAGAGTCCGCTGGGAGGTTCAGCTGTCTCAGTGTCGCCGGCGCCTCCTGCATGCAGCGTACTGTGAGTGTGGTGTCGCCCTTTGTGACCAGTAGGGTATGCGCTGGGCCCCAGCGGTACTTGATGCGTTGTGATCGCAGGAGGGATGTCAGTTGTTGCAGGGACCTCCTCCAAGCCAATGTCGCACCTGAGAGATCAGAATAAAAGGTGAGAGACATATCCTCGAAGAGGTAAGATGGTTGATCTCTGGTAGCTGCCAGTACTGCGGTTCTGACCTTGTAGGTCTGGAACTGTAGGATAACATCTCTCGTAGCTGTGGCTGGGGCCCTAGTGGGCTTTGGAACGCGAAATATTCTGTCTATTGTCACCGCTTTGGCTATTCTTGGAGTCAGTAGAGCTGCAAGGAGTCGCCTAGTAACATGGGGAAGTTCGGCATCATGTATGTCGTCTCTGATGTCCCTGATCTTAAGGTACTTTAGGCGGCGTTTATCTTCAAGCGTGGCAAACCTTAGGTCATTCTGCCCGGCTAGCTTTTTCAGCTCCTGAACCTCCTGTTGCAGCATTTGAATTTGGTTGATTAGGGCGTTCATGAAGGTTCCACGTACTGTTAAGCTCTGCAATGTGTCCTTGATCGAGGAGACATCCGCCAAAATCTTTTTATGGTGTTCCGCCATTAGATCTCTGATGGCCTCTATGCTCACTGGCGTGGGGGTCTTGGCTGGTGGTGGGGGTTGCGTTTGAGCCGTTGATGGCTGAGGACGTCCCGGGAAGAGTTCACCTTCATCTGACGTCTCCTCATAGAAACATAAAGAGATTACCCCTTCTCAAGTAGTAGATCAAAAACTGACCTTACTTACACACTCAAAATTGAATATAAAACAATTTATTGTAAAAATCAGACAAAATATAAAAGAAAGTAATTACTTATACATAAAATATGTCTTGTTCAAATAATTTGAATTAAAGCCATAACAAAGTCCAGACCTTATTCAGATGCTCGGCGTCCCGAGTTAAAATATATGGTGTTGAAAAAAGTATAAATCGAATAAAAGTCCTTTTGTAATCCAGGTGGTGGCTTGTGGTGTTGGGAGTCAGACCTCTCCAAACGCGTTTCTCCGCTCCTGCGGCTTTCTCAATGGATGAGGTCTGTCTCACTGCATTCGTTTATATAGCGTATTGCCGGCATCAATTCAATCTCGGCAAATTACTCACAAACCTAACATTTGAGACAACTTAACTTTCAAATGACCACATGGTCACAGTGTTTCAAAATATACCAGTTTATACATCTTGTTACTTATTTTGACCCACATATAACATTATTGCACTTTGTTTGCTGACGTTACTATGGTAACGCCCGCCCAGGCAGATTGGAATGAAACTGCCGTTTTGTATTCTCGGGCAGAAAAAGAACGAGAAGTACAAAAACTTTAATATTTAGAATACAATATAAGTGGTTTGGGGATAGGTGCTATATGAGCAAGTGACAGCATAATTCCATAAAACAAAGGTTTTTACTATTCCTTTATAAGCAGAGTATTACCTTTCTTGTATTCTATTAGCTACCGATACCAAACTTAAACAGGCTGGATTGTAACTTATATGCTCGATATATTATGTAACAAGGCTAGAAAATAAATAACACTAACTCACATCTAGGCAGAATTTTTTTTTTTTTTTTTTTTTTTTGTCAATCTTTGTTTTTATTGAGGCATATGATGGTTCAGTACAGAAAATAAAGTGATGGGTTAATGCATGTAAAACATACAGTTTGCATAAGTGTACACAATAGTTGCATGTATTCCCAAGAGTAGCAGCCTCCTTTTTTTTTTTTTTTTTTAAAGTTTAACAGTAGAGTTGTCCGTACAGGTTAAACAAACTAAGCAAATAAAACAATGAGGCACAATTTTTATAATATTGGTATGCTCAGTTAAATGGGTAATTTTCCAAACAATGCCGTCTAGTATCGGCAGAATTTAGCTTCTATCTAAAAATGTATTTTTTCACACATCCAAATTTAAAACATGTGAGTATTAGATTTAAACGGCAGGAAATAAATTATTGCCTTTTATTTACTTTAGTTACTATAATGGTACCTTCTTCAGCAGGTTCCAATATACCTGACCTTACATTTTGTTAATACAACACAGTCAATTCACTTTTATTAATTTCATTGTTATAAACTCGTACTTTCATTGCTGTGGTAATATCTGCCTCAGTAGGTTACAATATGCCTATTATTAGATACTGTTGGTAAAGAAAAAGAAGTAAAATAAAAAAAAATATATAAAAAAAAAATAAAAAAAAATAAAAAAAAATAAAAATAAATAAAAAATAAATAAATATAAAAAT
Source organism: Pelobates fuscus (assembly GCF_036172605.1). NCBI lineage: Eukaryota > Metazoa > Chordata > Amphibia > Anura > Pelobatidae > Pelobates > Pelobates fuscus. Next base: position 102,628,359 of record NC_086328.1, on the reverse strand, counting down.
AAAAAATAAAAAATAAATAAAAATAAAAATAAAAATAAGAAAAAATGATAAATAGAAAATAAATAAAATATAAAAAAAAAAAAAAAAAAAATATTTAATACAAAATGAATGCTGATTTCGCTACTGTCCAAAATGCCCAAAATTCTGGTAATTAACCTATTGATGGTTTTCGAAGTGGGATTCATCCCAAAAAGTGACATAGCTCGAACTCAGCATTTAAACCCTTGGGCTGCAGCGTGTCTAATTGGTACATCCATTTCATCTCGGCTATGCCCAATTGTTTGGTGTGATCTCCCCCTCTCCAGTTTTTATTAACTTTACATATTCCCATTCCCATTCCCACAACACCATATATTTTAACTCGGGACGCCGAGCATCTGAATAAGGTCTGGACTTTGTTATGGCTTTAATTCAAATTATTTGAACAAGACATATTTTATGTATAAGTAATTACTTTTATATTTTGTCTGATTTTTACAGTAAATTGTTTTATATTCAATTTTGAGTGTGTAAGTAAGGTCAGTTTTTGATCTACTACTTGAGAAGGGGTAATCTCTTTATGTTTGTGTATTGTATTTTGATAGGTAGTTAGGTATCCTATTTTGTTAACCCCTCTCACATTTATTTAATCAGCGCTCCACTTAATATACTTTTTTTTGCATGTCTATTATTTGAACCTAACTAGTGTTGAGCAGCAGGTTATTTTTTATTTATTTATTTATTATTTTTTATTTGTATTTTATATTTTTCATTCTACTTTTTTTTTTTTTTTCTGTTATGATGGATATTAACACATTAAGACAGAAAGTAGACATTAACGCTACCCGCTGTTTTGGAATAGATATACTCAAAGAGTATTCCACAACACATAACAGGAATTTCCTATTCTTAAAATTAGAAAGACTGTTAAAACAGGAACTGAAACTTAAATGGGAAGTTGCCACACTCCAACAGTATATCATCGATAATATAACCCCCCGAGGATTAAGGATATTTAAAGACCCGGCGTTCCCTATTGAATATTTAGAACTCAAAGAAAGATGGTATGAAGCAATGGAAGATTGCTCATTTGTCTTCATGGATATCATAATTGAATGTAGGAAAAAAAAGCTGGTAGAATTAGACCAGGAGATTAATGAGTTACAAAAGATCCTAGAATCCATGGAAGGAGGAGATAACCCAAGGGACAGGGTTGCAAAAATAGCAGAAAGTGTAGAGAGACTGGAGGAGGATATAAAGAAGACTAAAAAGAAAAAATTCCTACGTGATACGGATGACTATAAGAATGACAGAGTCAGAAATTTTCAGAAGAAATTTGACTTACAATATGATAAAAATAAATATCAAGAAAGGAATATATACCAACAACCTAAAAGAACTGGTTCTGAAAATCAAAACACACATTCCTATGGGAAAAGAAACCAGAATTGGAATGGTAGACCAAATCAACAGTCAACGAGATACTATGAAAGAGAAAACCCTAATCACATCCCATTAAATGAAAAAAGACATACTAGTGAGGGATGGAGGAGGCCTAAGAACACTATAGAAGAGGGCCATATGGGAAGAAGCCGAGACCCACAGAAAGACATAAAAGCAGGGGAGACTAAGAGGACACAATATACAGAATGTCAAAACCCTAGAGCGTTAGGAGGACAGGGTGAACGATACCATAGAATGCTACCAAACACCAACCCAGATAGGAGGAAGGCACAGTATGACAACAGAAGTAAAGAAAGGGAAGACACATCTGAAAGGAGAAGACATACAGTGAATGTGGAGATGTCTGGAGGAGGAAATATAGGCAGGGAATGTATAAGAAATTCTGAAAGAAGACACTATGCAACAGATGAGACTCCCGTAGGAGATAAGACCACAACGGTGCAAGCAGAGGTACACAATAACACAAGAGATGTACAAGTAGAGGTACACAACAACACAAGAGAGGGTTTTTTTTTAGGGAGGAACACCAGAGAGATAACCACATGGTTCCATCCATTGACACCAAGAAGCACAAAAAGAAAAGAGCCCAATTTAGAAGAAATAGAGGAGGAAGAAGAACAATGGACAAGCAAGAAAAAGAACAAGAAGCACAACCAGTAGGGATATTCAATCTTGCAGGAATTACATTATCACACCATCATATTACAGCACTGAATAAAGGATTAAAATTTGCACCTACAGCGCATGTAAACAAATTCGAGGCAACAATTGATGTTAAGAGGTTCATCAGGAAATTAAGTATCAGAAAACACTTTGATCAACTGCCAGATCTCCCAGTAAGAGAAGAACCTAACAACATGTTCCTACACAGCCAATTAAGACCAACCTCTACATTTTATCCTATCAATCAGGTTTCTGCTGGAATGGAAATGTATGAAGAATTAGTAACCGATGATATAAGGAAAATGAAGAAGAATCATTATTCAAAGAATAATTTAACAAGTAAAGAGAGGGAAGCAATAAAAGACCTTACGAATAACAGTGAGATCTGCATAAAACCAGCAGATAAAGGGGGGGGGGGGGGGTAGTGATCATGTCAAGAGAATACTACCTAAAAGAGGCAACCAGACTTTTAGAAGAACCTGAAACATACGGGAAACTATCGAATGATCCACTTAATGAGATTAAGATCAAACTTAAAACTATGCTGGATAATGCCAGAGACACTGGAATCTTAAGAGAGTCCGAATATAGATTTCTCTATATCACCTTCCCAAGAACCCCCACCTTTTATTTTTTACCTAAGATCCACAAGGATCTGAGAACACCACCGGGCCGGCCAATAATATCAGGGATTAACTCAATCACATCGAATTTGTCACAATATATAGACACATTTATGCAACCGTATGTGTCTAAGGTAAAGTCACATCTCAAAGATACGACTCAGATGATTAAGGAAATCGATTCCATTTCTTGGCAAGAAGACTATATCCTGGTATCTACAGATGTGACTTCGTTATATACGATTATTGATCACCAACAAGGATGCGACTCCGTGAGTAATGCATTAAAGAGATACGGAGAATTAGAAGACATACAAATCTCATTTATAATAGAAGGAATTTCTTTCATTTTGAAAAATAATTATTTCCTGTTTGAAGACCAGTTCTATCTCCAGAAGAAGGGAACGGCGATGGGGACGAAATTTGCCCTGAGTTTCGCTAACTTGTTTATGGGAGACTGGGAGGAAAATTACATCTGGAACGAACATCCCTGGAATAAGAACATTCTGAGTTACAAAAGATACATCGACGATGTTTTCTTCATATGGGAAGGAGAAATGGAAGATTTGCAAAAGTTTCTGTTGTATGTGAACATGAATACCTGGGGAGTCAAACTGAATACCATCTGCAGCAAGACACAGGTAGAATTCCTTGACCTTACCATCTATGTAGATTCAGGTAGAGTGAAAACAAAAACGCACTTCAAAGAAGTAGATGTGAACAGTTTTATTCTTAAAGAGAGCTGCCATCTACCAATGTGGCTGAAGAATGTGCCTTATAAGGAATTCAGACGCTTGAGGCGTAATTGCACAGACTCTGAAGTTTACAGAGAACAAGCGGAAATGGTGAAAGAAAAATTCCTGTCGAAAAATTATAAAGCGAATGAAATAGAGGAAGCAATATACAGAGTTGACAACTTAGACCGTACCAAACTTTTAAAAAATAAGAATAGATTACAAGAAACAAAACCAGGCGGAGACTTCCCAGCAATCATATTGAATTATAATAAAGAAAATCTAAAACTGAAAAGGATACTGACAAGACACTGGCACTTATTGAAAAAAGATAAGATACTGGCAAGCAGCTTACCGGAAAAACCCAAGATTATTTTCAGGGGTGCGCCAAATTTAAGAAGGAAAATAACAAATAAACATCTAAAAGGAAAACACACCCCAACAACATCTAAGAAGAATGGTTTCTTCTATTGTTTGGACTGCATTGCATGCAAAGAAAGTAAATACAAACAAGCAAAAGGAGTATCTGAAGTGACTAAAAAGTACTGCAAGAGGAAAACGGAATTTTTCAAAATAAAGGAACATATCACCTGCCAAAGTACCAATGTGATATATGTATTGGAGTGCCCATGCGGGCTCCAATATGTAGGAAGAACAAAGAGGCAACTGTACGTCAGAATTAGAGAGCATATGCTGAACATAAAGAAAGGATACTTGCAACATTCAGTTTCTGCCCATTTTAAACATAAACACAATTCGGATATGAGCCTTTTGAAATTTATGGGAATATGTAAAGTTAATAAAAACTGGAGAGGGGGAGATCACACCAAACAATTGGGCATAGCCGAGATGAAATGGATGTACCAATTAGACACGCTGCAGCCCAAGGGTTTAAATGCTGAGTTCGAGCTATGTCACTTTTTGGGATGAATCCCACTTCGAAAACCATCAATAGGTTAATTACCAGAATTTTGGGCATTTTGGACAGTAGCGAAATCAGCATTCATTTTGTATTAAATATTTTTTATTTTTATTTTTATTTTATATTTTATTTATTTTCTATTAATCATTTTTTCTTATTTTTATTTTTATTTTTATTTATTTTTTATTTTTATATTTATTTTTATTTTTATTTTTATTTTTTTTTATTTATTTTTATTTTTATTTTTATATTTATTTTTATTTTTATTTTTATTTTTACTTCTTTTTCTTTACCAACAGTATCTAATAATAGGCATATTGTAACCTACTGAGGCAGATATTACCACAGCAATGAAAGTACGAGTTTATAACAACGAAATGAATAAAAGTGAATTGACTGTGTTGTATTAACAAAATGTAAGGTCAGGTATATTGGAACCTGCTGAAGAAGGTACCATTATAGTAACTAAAGTAAATAAAAGGCAATAATTTATTTCCTGCCGTTTAAATCTAATACTCACATGTTTTAAATTTGGATGTGTGAAAAAATACATTTTTAGATAGAAGCTAAATTCTGCCTAGATGTGAGTTAGTGTTATTTATTTTCTAGCCTTGTTACATAATATATCGAGCATATAAGTTACAATCCAGCCTGTTTAAGTTTGGTATCGGTAGCTAATAGAATACAAGAAAGGTAATACTCTGCTTATAAAGGAATAGTAAAAACCTTTGTTTTATGGAATTATGCTGTCACTTGCTCATATAGCACCTATCCCCAAACCACTTATATTGTATTCTAAATATTAAAGTTTTTGTACTTCTCGTTCTTTTTCTGCCCGAGAATACAAAACGGCAGTTTCATTCCAATCTGCCTGGGCGGGCGTTACCATAGTAACGTCAGCAAACAAAGTGCAATAATGTTATATGTGGGTCAAAATAAGTAACAAGATGTATAAACTGGTATATTTTGAAACACTGTGACCATGTGGTCATTTGAAAGTTAAGTTGTCTCAAATGTTAGGTTTGTGAGTAATTTGCCGAGATTGAATTGATGCCGGCAATACGCTATATAAACGAATGCAGTGAGACAGACCTCATCCATTGAGAAAGCCGCAGGAGCGGAGAAACGCGTTTGGAGAGGTCTGACTCCCAACACCACAAGCCACCACCTGGATTACAAAAGGACTTTTATTCGATTTATACTTTTTTCAACACCATATATTTTAACTCGGGACGCCGAGCATCTGAATAAGGTCTGGACTTTGTTATGGCTTTAATTCAAATTATTTGAACAAGACATATTTTATGTATAAGTAATTACTTTCTTTTATATTTTGTCTGATTTTTACAATAAATTGTTTTATATTCAATTTTGAGTGTGTAAGTAAGGTCAGTTTTTGATCTACTACTTGAGAAGGGGTAATCTCTTTATGTTTGTGTATTGTATTTTGATAGGTAGTTAGGTATCCTATTTTCTTAACCCCTCTCACATTTATTTAATCAGCGCTCCACTTAATATACTTTTTTTTGCATGTCTCCTAATAGAAGTCGGAGTACCCGCCGTGTAGAGACGCCATATTGAAGCCTGAGGTGCCGTGGGCCTGCCGCCATAGCTCGCCGATATCCATGCCCTTCGTGGGCCTTTCAGGTTTAAGCTTTTTGGTTTTTTCGCCCCATTGGGCTTGCTTATATGCTGGGGTCACCCTGGGGCGGAATCGGCCCGTTTAAGGGTGTTGAAAGAGGGTTTTCCCCGTGTCGCGGCCTGGAGCTCAGCGAGCATGCGACCGTTCTCTTCAGTCATTAGGCACCGCCCCTCAATGAGGATTTTTTGATGCACTTTACCTAATGTAAACATTTTTTTATGAGGGGCAGGCTTGGTTTAATGGGAACATGGTAGACTGGTTCTCAGTTTGGGATCCACACGTGTCCTGCTATGTCGTCCTTCCCATCTCTGTTGGCAGAAAAACTCACAAAAATCTCAGCTTCCCCTCTCTGTGCCAGCAAGGATTATCCTGTCATCGGGAGTGCGATTCTATCGTTTGGCAATGAGTATATCTTTCCTGAAACTGAGTCCTCTGCTGAGTACTGAGGCTGATAGCAAGAGGTTGTGGAAATGGATTACAAGCCAGACCCTGTACAAATGGTCTACTCCATGGGAACACCTAAAGGCTTCTGTAAGGATTTCCCACAGAATAAAAGAGTCAGAGAATACACCCTCCTAGTCCTTGAACTGATGTGGGGAAGAAGACTAGCAGGGTTATGGTATTCACTAAAGTGAGAATTCCAAGTGAATTCCAAGTGAATTACAAATTTAAGGCCTTAGCACCAAAATTAAAGCATAGCTGGGCTATTGGGCAGTTTTGACCTTAAATATGAAATAAACTTTAAATTTACCTTGAATTAAAAATAATATCCGGAAGTATTACTTTACTGAGAGGGTAGTGGATGAATGGAATAGCCTTCCAGCTGAAGTGGTAGAGGTTAACACAGTAAAGGAGTTTAAGCATGCGTGGGATAGGCATAAGGCTATCCTAACTATAAGATAAGGCCAGGGACTAATGAAAGTATTTAGAAAATTGGGCAGACTGGATGGGCTGAATGGTTCTTATCTGCCGTCACATTCTATGTTTCTATGTTTCTATGAATTCTAACCTTAGTAAATACCCCATGTTAGTCTCCCCAAAACATGAAGCACAAGGTCTCTCCTGGAGCGACAGCTCCAATTCCAATAACTTGACTTAATCACTTTATACTAAGATGCGATACATACGTTGCCACCCCGAACGAGTGACTCTTACACATTTACTCTTAAAGGGTATAAAAAATGTATTTACTTTGACATTTTCATGTTGTTTCTCAATACTGAATGCATAGTGTGTCATTTCATCTTCACGTTTTATCACTTCTGCTCACGTAACTTTAAAATAAACAATAATCATTTCATGTTTATATACCTATACAGTATCTCACAAAAGCGAGTATACCCGTCATATTTTTGTAAATATTTTAGTATATCTTTCCATGTGACAACACTGAAGAAATGACACTCTGCTACAATGTAAAGTAGTAAGTGTACAGCCTTTATAACAGTGTACATTTGCTGTCCCCTCAAAATAACTCAACACACAGCCATTAATGTCTAAACCGTTGGCAACAAAAGTGAGTACACCCCTAAGTGGAAATGTGAGGGGCATACTTACTTTTGTGAGATACTGTATCTACCTATCCTGGTTAAATGTTTCGAAGTCTACAGGGAATTTTAACCTTTTTTTAATACCGCTGCGTCACATTTACACACAAGGCCGACCGTAATAACTACAGACGAGAATAATTCGGCAATGACAATGACATCCTACATACACTCACTCAGTTCTATCAGCTGTTTTATAAAGTTGTAGCAATACTCTCTGTGTCTGAAACAGTTAAGCCATCTCCATCTTTCTTTACATTGTGCATTTTTGTCATAAGATCGGTCTGGAGAAAGTTGATGCATTACTGTTATGTTCTTTTCCGCTGTAATGTTGGCTCCAAATATCCTTTTAGGTTAGTGACTGTGGGTAAGGCACTTAAAGTTAGCTGCCGTAATAGCTTGGTGCCAATCATTTTGAGGTCAGAATCCATTTTACGATATTATTTCTTTACATCAATTTCAAGCAATGTTACCCATAAGCTTTGACAAGACAGGGGAATAAAACCTTAAAACTGTAAAATGAAAGTGGTCAAGCGCTGTCTAATGGGGGTTAATTTACTAAACAACAGACTGTGGTGAACTGACAACTAATTAAGTTCAGGACAAAATATCCTAATTGAACAGTATACTTCAGCTTGGCTGCATTTTCCTAAATTTTGCAAGTTGATCATAAACTCACTTTTTGATTATCTATATACAATATTCGTTTAACCTTTTTTTTTTAATGATAGGGGTGCTGGTGTAGTCAGTGGGGATCTGCACGTGGACCCATTCTCTTTTTAATATTCTAATGAGTGATATTGCAGAAGGTAAGGTATGTATTTTTGCTGATGATACTAAGATATGTAACAGGGTTGATGTTCCAAGAGGGATAAGCCAAATGGCAAATAGCTGGCCTGGAGTATGTGACCTCACTAATCTCACTTCCTCCCAGCAGGCCGCGGGGAAACACAGAGACAGGGGCCATGTTTAACGCAGGTAGCTGGGGAACACAGAGACAGGAGCCCGAATGTGACCTGCTAGGGAGACAGAGTGACTGTCACGTATTCATCCTCACCTTATGGTGTTTGCAGTGGAAATTGCCTTCCTAGCGGTAATGGAAATGCCGCTCAGTGGTCCTGCTCCAGTATGCATGACTTCTGCAGCATGTTGGTGGACACCGGCCGCTGTGGATCCACGCCATATTGTAGCCCCACGTCCGCTTAGGTTAATGACGGCGTCGATGTGCGTGTGATGTCATGCAATAGACGCGCACGCATGTTTTGGGGTCAGAGGCCGGTTACGGCCAATCGGATCTGCAGGAGGGTTATTTAAACTCCTTTCTCCTTTTACTCATTGCTCCATCGTGGTTTCCCTTTGCTGGTTATCCGAGACAGTGTTTCTGATCGTATTATTTCTGGTATTTGACTTTGGCTTCATTTTGACTTCCCTGATTTCTGGTATCCTTGATTTTTGGCTTTCCTTCAATGTTGTGTCTCATTCTGTATCCCTGACCTCGGCAAGTATTTTGACTATTCTTGGATACGTTAAGTCCGGCCATTCTAAGGTCCAGTTACATGTTATCCTTAGTCCTAGGTGTGATATTATTCTGTGTGTTGGATCAACTAGTAATCCTGACAGTGACAGGGGCCTCGCTGCGACCACAAGGTTTAATATGCAGCCGCTCGGCACACAAACAAGGCGCTGCAATCCGATATATGGCGCTCACTCAAATGCTCTTTTAGGAGCACCAGCCGCGCTCCCCTTTTTTTAGTGCCGCGTGCGGCTTTCCAGCGCCACGGCACATGTGCCAATACCGAGCGCTGTCGGCTGGCCGCGCGCGCCCCTTCCAAATGTGCGCCCCAGGCCGGCGCCTACTTTGCCTATAGGTGGCGCCTGCCCTGGAGGTATTGTATCTGTAGATTGTGTGTGAGATTTTGGTAGAGTGTGTATGTGAGATTTTGTGTCTGTGACAGAGTATGTGTGAGATATGGAGTGCATTAGTGCCAGAGTGACTGACATATTGAGTGCGTCTGTGAAAGAGTGTGTGTGAGATATTTTGTCTGTGACAGAGGGTGTGAGAGATATTGTGTCTGTGAAAGAGTGTGTGTGTTACATTGTGTTTGTGACAGTGTGTGTGAGAGAGATATCGTGTCTGTGAAATAGTGTGTGAGGCATTTAGTATGTCTGTGACAGAGTATGTGTGAGGTATTGTGTCTGTGACAGAGTATGTGTGAGATATTGAGTGTATCAGTGTGTGAGATATTTAGTGTGTCTGTGAAAGAGTGTGTGTGTAAGATATTGTATGTGTGAGATATTGTGTTTGTGAAAAAGAGAGTGAGATATTGAGTGCGTCTGTGAGAGAGTGTGTGAGAGAGATATTGAATGTGTCTGTGACAGAGTGTGAGACAGACAATGAGTGTGTCTTAAATATTGTGTGAGATATTGAGTGTCAGTGAAAGAGAGAGAGTGGGTGTGCATGTTGGAAATAGTACATGAGACAACAATAGAGACTGTGTATCTGACTGAGTGTGATGAGAGTTACTGCTTTAAAACAAAACAAAAAAAGCAATGCCAATATATTTCTGAAATATTACCTTATTTTCTTTAAATGGTGAAATAGAAACAATATAGAATGGGAACGGTTTAAACTGTAGGTAATTGTGAAATTAATGCTATATTGGACACTCCACGTTTAGTCTCCTGGTTTATTATGAAGCCATTTAACCTTTTGATGGCATTACATTTTACCATTATGTATCATGCATATAATGTGTGCTTTAAAGGGCTGTGTCTGTGATGTTTCTCCTGCATTAAATATACAAGACTTGGCCGCAGTGAACAGATGGTTGCTGGGACATTTTGTGTAAAAACACATGCAGACACATAGATCTCATTTCAGAGACTAAACAGGTTTTCCCGGCTGTGAGTCCCAGACTCCCAGTGACTCCTGTGTTCCACTCATTGTAAAACTTTATCCTGCTTTATGAAATATAAGCTTCCTCACCCTATTCCCACGTTTCATTGCAAACTAAAGTTACTTATCGCTTTGCGTTAGTTTCTTTGCTGCCCCGACCAAGGGGTGCAGTTGGCTATCACCTTACACCTCACTCAATGGTAACTAATAAATGTTTCATGTGCCCAGTCAATGGGCAAGTTGCTGCTGTTCTTCTTAGCCACAGACGCCGCTTCATGCTCTTGTTTACGTTTTTCTTCTGGTGAATAGGAAGCAGAATATTTTAATCGGTGCAAAATGTATAATTCGTATCCTGCTATCAGAATCTTACTGCCCAAAATGAGCTGAAATGCGAGGCGTGGTGAGTGAAATATTAATTACTACTAAGCTAATGCTGTTTGTTTTAAGATGGTGCAGCCACCAACACCCCGTCTAGTGGGGTATAGCGTCCTTAATAAACATACAGTGAGCCCACTGATAGTGATAAAAGGATTCAAACACAGTACTGCTCCTCACTGGCACTGAAAGGGTTAATGAAATTGTTACAACTTAAAAAAAAACCAAACAAACAAAAACAAATAGAAATAGTTTAAACTTTAATGTTAACCTTACACTTTGATCTTATGAGTGTCTTGTTATATTTAATCTGCAGATAACTGGATGAAATCATCATAATACAAGAATTCTGTTTAGTTGAAATGTATGTGTATATATTTATTGGAATAATCTCGTCTCCTTCCGCCAAGACCATTAATATCACTTATTAGCTGAGACCACTTACATAAACAATGGCATTTGTTGGCGGCTGCAAAGGGCTTTAAAGGATAACTCAAGACGTCATCCCTGGCAATAGGAATATATATCACATCTTCGGAGTGACTGTATCTCTCCTTTAATTAGAGATGAGTAAGGAAATGCATATTAATTATGAATACGGCCAAGAGCTTTTTTTAGCCCATACGTCCTTCGTTAAAGTGGAGGAACGCTAGAACTGGACCAAGTGACACAATGGTTTATTTATAAAGGGAGCAATTCTAGGGCAAAGGGCTAAAAGTGGACAAATAAGCAGAAACAATCCATTGGTTTCCACGGCAACTGCTCCTCGTATGGAACTTTGCCTCAGCATTGCACTTTAGGGTTAACCCATTGTTATCCGATGTAGATATTTTAACTATCAAGAATAAATGTTTGTTAACCGTATCAGTCTTGTGCAATCGAATGACGTTTGGCATGTGAAGATGTTTTTACATGTTGTTTTTGAAGCGTTAGGAATGTAACAGGCAGTAGACTGGACATCTGAGCGAGAGGGAGTTTTAGTGCTGTGTTGGTTTTTAGGGTTTTGTTAAGATTTGTTAAGGCATTCCCTATGGTTTAATAATGATCATTTAATAAAGTGTCTGTCTGATCATGCCGTATACAGAATCCGGAAAAATAAATGAAAAAATACATACTGTATTTAATTCCGCAACTCCTGAAACTATAATTCTGAATGAGGGTTTGATTCTAGTCACGGTTTTCTTCACATGGCTAATTTATATGGCTGCTTTGTATCTCCACGTGGCTGCATTGTATCTCCACATTGCTGCTTTGTATCTCCATGTTGCTGCTTTGTATCTCCACGTGGCTGCTTTATGTATCCATGTAGCTGCTTTATGTGGCTGGTGGCAAAAGGGAGTAAACTGTTATATTTGCCATTCTATTGTTCTGTGATGCTACGTGATGGAATTTGAAAAGTGGAGCAGTCACCAATGAAATATTCCTGCTGGTTTCACTAGTTTCCAAGGCGATTGCACCATTTTTGTGTATTTCAGCCAATTTTTAGGACAGAACACTTTGATGAAGTTCCTCACTTTGCAGGAAAACCCATCTGTCTGGGGTGTTTTGTGGAGAACTGCCATGTATAGTTAGAATTTGTGGTATAGAACCCTGGTCCAACTCCACAATATGTACCCTAAAATCAGTGATAGGTGTTGGAGATGTGGAGAGGGTGTGGGAGATATGGAGCATATCTGGTGGTTTTGCGAGAATATCGGAGATTTCTGGAAAGGAGTAATTTCCACTATTAATGAGATTATTCCACTGCCCTTACTCCTTCCCAGATTTTGTTGGGTTGGCCTAATACATACCAGCACAAAAATAAACAAATACATTTGGGGCTACTCCTTAGCGAAGCCAATGCACTTATTCCTGTCTATTGGCGACAGAATCATGCAAACAATGGGTGGAAGGAGTCGAGGTTATGAGGGAAATGGAGGACCTTCCTTGGTCGACCCAGGGTAAGAAAATAAACTATTTAAAGATATGGGACCCCTGGATTCAATATTGGTTAAAGGGATAATAGGCAGATGGGATCTCCTCCACTTATTTTTTGCCGATATACATAGGACATTTGGGTGAATTTTCCCAAAGTAAGACATAGGTGTTTCTCACCAAGATCTACATAGTCTGGTTAGGCACAGAAGTAAATAAATATTCTTAAGATTAATAATCATGAGATAGGTTTAGTCTAATGTATTTATTATTATTATAATTTCTTGTTTTCTGTTTTTTTTTCTTTTTTGTTTTATATTTGAATAACAAATTAAGAGGATAGATATCTTGATACCGGAGAAACTGACGGAAGCCAAGCACAGAGAGATGGACACAGGTTTCTTCAGGAAGGAAGAGATTCTTTATTCGATTCACCGACCGGGACTCAGAGGGACTAATGTCACCAAAAAACAGCAAAGTCTGAGTCCTGATCATACAGTGTAGGTCCCTTATATAGGCATGTAGCTCCTCCCATAATCAGTTCAACCTACACATACTCTTATCTAATCAACCGAATAGAGACTAAAATCCTGTTTGACCACATGGCTTGCCCAGCACAATGGAGGAGGGGAAATACTCGTATATCCTGTATTCCTACTTATGCTCCTTACACTACTGATTGTATCTTAGCTACGTGTAACTGACTTAACTGGTACATCAACATATGCAAATGCACATACCATGTGGCAATCTTGTCCTAGTAAATTTATTTTTACTGAGATTCCACCACATTCCCCCCTTTGATGCTTCTGATATTTCACAATTCCAGATGCATCACTTAACCATAGTTTGCTTACACCTCAGGTTGCTATGAACCAGACCAGACTTTGCTACTAATGATGTGAATCCCTCAACATTCCTCTTCCTGTACTAGTTCTCCCTGATTTAGAGCCTCATATCTATATATGGCCATTATTTGTGCAGCAGCCTTTCTCTCTGCTATATTTTCTATAATGCTCTGCACAGACCTAACTACCAAAGGAATCAGACATGGTAGGAGAAGACACAGCATTAAGATTAGCAGGACTCCACCTACCAATGCCTAAGTCCTCCAAACTGCTCATACCAATTACCAAACCAACTACTTGGATTATACCCTTTCCATACCTGAGTAGGCACATGCGCTAGTTTAACCATATGGCTATGGCTAAGCTCAGCTATTGCTTGCCCTTCATCATCTATTTGAAGACAGCAATTATTTAGGTTAAACTTCCCACATACACCTCCCTCTACTGCCAATAGATAATCCAAAGCTAATCTATTTTGGTAAACGGCTGTCCTCATCCTAGTATTATGCTTTGCTAGGAGATTGAGCGCTTGTGATGTCTCATTAGTAATTATCTCAACCACTGCCTGTAACCTTATAATGCGGTTGAGCATATATATTGGGGTTCTATAACCGAAAGTACCATCTTCTGCCCAAGTGGCTGGCTCATAATAATCTATGATACGCTGGGGAGGCCATTCATTATCTTGCCAGGTACCTATCTCTAAGGGTTCCCTTTTCTTCCTATGATTCACATCATATACTTTAACTCCCAAAGTCTCTCCTGTTTCAATAGGCAACAAGAAGAAGGATGGTTTGAGCATACCTAACACACATGCCCCTTCCCAGTCCTGTGGTAACTCCGAATAGGCCTTCTTACCACAGATCCAGTACAAATTTGCTGGGGCTTTCCAACTAGATGTGATAGATAGATCAAACCACACGTCCTTTAAATTGGCATAACTTGCAAACGGGTTAGGTGGTTCTGAGACATTTGAAGCCGACCACCAGGTTGTATTCTTTGTAGTATCATCATAAGCTTTTTTCCCTAGACAAGTTAGTTCTCCTACAGATGTGTTAAACATTATTCCTTTTCTTGCTATGCAAACATAACCTATAATGGAGGTCTTTAATCGCCACTCAGATTTACCTCTAACACTCATTTGATAATCGGCTTGAGAAGATGTTATCTGTTCAATTGTCTCAGAACCAGAATACATTACCTCCTTTGCTTCCCAGGGCCATTGGTCTCCCATATTAGTACCTCCACACACATAGCAGTTGGTCACATTAAGACTACCAGCAATACTCTCGGCTAGATCAATAAACAGGTTCTTAGTATTATGGGGAATCTTATTTTCTACACTCATCTCTTCATAAAAAGAATGGAAAACCTGATGAATTTGGGATGCTACGGTATCGGTCTCTATCCCTATAAATAATATTGTTCCAGGATCCAAACCCGTCCCATATATCTGGAACCCAAATAAGTTACCAAACCTATCTAAAAATTGTTCAGGATTATTAATAAGTATATGGACTGGGTTACACTCCATAGACTTACAATACGGTTTGGTAGGCAACTTAGTAACAATCATATCCTTATCTACTGTCTGTCCCCAAGTTGCCCACCCCACACAAGACCAGTATGGGCAATAATTATAATCCCTATCTGGGCATTTTGGACTTACGTACTTATTTTTACTACTGGGACAAAAATACTTATCGTTAGACCCATACGTTCTCTCCCACTTAAGATCCCCGCATACATTCCACGGTTTTCTACCACTTGATATCGCCTTACATGCATCAAATAGCAGAACACCCAAAGAATGTACGGTTTCTAATACTGTTTTATTTATTAGGGTCCCCTGTGAGTCTCCATTCCGGAGGGTCAACCAAATCGTACGGGGTTGATACTCTGGATTGAAGCACTTAGGTTCGCCTACTCTTAAATGGCATACACTATACTCTATACCTAAGTATCTACACCTTGATACATATCCTTTACATTCATATTGTGAATGCCAAATTAGGGTCTGGGAAATATGATTACCTGTTATAGTAGTCTTAATGCAAACCTCACAGCTAGGTGTGTCGGTACCTCTACCTTCCTGAATAATAAAAAACATAAAAATACACATTATCAAGAGCACTTCTTTCGACGTCTTCATCCTCAGTCTTCGTCCGTGCGATGGCACCTCAGCTTCCAGGGTGTAAGGGCTGCAAGGAATGGAGTTCTGCAGGTCCTCTCTTCCCTTCACAGAGGTCCCTTCGAGACACCCTGGCTATGTCACGTGGGTGAGTGGTCTGGCTTTATTATGGCCGACAAAACACTCACTTACTGATCTCTTTAAACACACTTGTAATCCCAATATCTCCTCGTTACTCCGACTGAGTCATGCGCTTTAACCAGATCTTGCAGGGATTCTCTGGATCTGGTGTAGCTTGCCAAGAATCTACTGCTGCTGGTTTAACCCTGGAGTGATGAATCCACGGAGTCACTTCAGCCACCTTTATTGCTGTAGGGGTAGACAAAAGAACAACATAAGGACCCCTCCACTTAGGCCCTAACGGTATACTGTTCCACTCTTTAATCCACACTTGATCTCCTGGATGATAGCTATGAACAGGGGGATAAATATTCACAGGTAATCTATCTTGTACCCATTTCTGTACCTCCTCCATAGTTTTACCCAACTCTACAACCTGCTGCCGGGTAATTCCTTCTCCCAACTGACTCAAATCCCCCCTTAAGTTACCAAGTACGGGAGGTGGACGCCCATACATGATTTCAAAAGGTGAGAGACCCATCCTTCTGGTAGGTGTACTACGAATACGTAACAGAGCTATAGGCAAAAGAACATTCCACTTAAGCTGAGTTTCTTGACACATCTTTGCCAATTGGTTCTTAATAGTTCTGTTCATCCTTTCCACTTTCCCAGAACTCTGAGGTCTATATGCCGTATGAAGCTTCCACTTAATACCAAGCATATGAGTCAGTTGTTGTAGGCACTGGTGAACAAAGGCTGGACCATTATCCGATCCTATAGAACATGGTAGTCCATATCGGGGTATTATTTCTCGCAACAGGAATCGCACAACTTCTCCTGCTTTCTCTGTACGAGTGGGACATGCTTCTACCCAGCCTGAATAGGTGCACACAACTACTAGTAGGTAGCGATGTCCACCGGATTAAGGCATTACTGTATAGTCTATTTGAAGATCGGACATAGGGAGTCCCCCCATATACTGAACTCCTGGTGGTTTTACTGGTCCTTGCCTTGCATTATTCTTAGCACATATTACACATCTTCGTACAATGGCTTGAGTCAAGTTGGACAATCTTGGTATGTAGAAATGTTTTCTGAGAGATTCTTTTTGTATGTTTTTGTATGTCTGACAACTAAAATCAAATAAATTATAAAAAAAAAAAAAAAAAAGAAATGTTTTCTGAGAGATTCTTCCATACTATCTCTTCCAGAATGTGTCCCGTTGTGATAGTTCTGGACAATTTCTACAGCTAGAGATGCTGGAATGACTATTCTTCCATCTTCTAACTGATACCATTGTTTCTCCAGGTATTTCCCAGCTTCTGTCTTTAACCACTCTTCTTCTTGAGCTGTATAAACTGGAGTCCATTGAGACAGTGGAGTCGGTATAAGAGCAGCTATATGTTCCACATATTCCTGTCTTCCTGATTCAGCGGCACGCTTAGCTGCATTATCTGCCATCCGATTTCCTTTGGTTACATCACCATCTCCTTTCAGATGCGCCCGACAATGTATAATACCAACTTCTCTTGGTTCCCATTAATTCTGCCTTCTGTGCCGATGTTCCTTTTGACAATGGCCGAGCTTCTATCACCTTGTCTATGGTAGTCACTGCATATCCTGCATAGCGAATCCCTTCTTTCACATAACTACTGCCGTCCGTATAATACTGGACATCAGGGTTCTGGATAGGAAAATCACGAAGGTCCGGTCTACTTGAGAACACTTCATCCATCACCTCCAGGCAATCATGTTGACTCTCAGTAGGTTGTGGAAAAAAGGGTAGCTGGATTCAAGGTATTAACAGTCTCTAAATGCACTCTTGGGTTTTCACACAACATAGCTTGATACTTAGTCATGCGGCTATTACTAAACCAATGATTGCCTTTATAGTCTAGCAACGTTTGTACCGCGTGCGGGACTCGCACGTAGAGTTCCTGACCCAGAGTGAGCTTATCAGCTTCGGCTACCAGCAGGGCAGCGGCAGCTACAGCTCTTAGACAAGGTGGAAGACCACTGGCCACTGCATCCAGTTGTTTGGACATATATGCAACAGGTCTTTGCCATGATCCCAAGTACTGTGTCAATACTCCCACAGCCATTCTTCTTTGCTCGTGTACATATAAGTAGAATGGACGTGTATGATCAGGTAGACCTAATGCTGGGGCACTCATCAAAGCCTTCTTCACATCTTCAAATGCCTTTTGCTGTTCAGGTGTCCACAGGAAGGGATCGTGTTATGTACCTTTTATAGCTGCATAAAGAGGTTTCGCCAATATCGCATAACTGGGAATCCATATCCTACAGAAGCCTGCTGCCCCCAAGAATTCCTGCACTTGTCTTCTATTCTTGGGTATTGGTATTTGGCATACAGCTTCTTTTCTCTCTGGCCCCATTATCCTTTGACCTTCAGAGATATGGAATCCCAGATACTTGACAGTTGGCTGACACAACTGAGCTTTCTTCCTGGACACCTTGTATCCTGCCTTCCAGAGAATGTGTAGTAGATCATGTGTTGCTTGCTGACATATTTCTCTTGTAACTGCCGCTATCAACAAATCATCTACATATTGCAATAGTACACACTCTCCTGGGATGGACTTGAAATCCAGTAAGTCTTGACTTAAAGCTGATCCAAATAGGGTGGGTGAATTTTTAAACCCTTGGGGCAGTCTTGTCCAAGTCATCTGGCGTTTCGAGCCCGTTACAGCATTTTCCCATTGGAATGCGAAGATACACTGGCTTTCCGCAGCAATTCGAAGGCAAAAGAAGGCATCTTTGAGATCTAAGACAGTGAAATAGGTAGCCCCGCACGGAATTAAAGCAAGCAGGTTATATGGATTGGGCACAACTGGGTGTATACTTACGACCGCATCATTGACTGCTCTCAAGTCCTGCACAGGGCGATACTCATCTGTACCGGGCTTTTGAACAGGCAACAATGGGGTGTTCCAGGGGAAGTACAGAATTTTAGGATACCATACCGTATGAACTTATCCAGATACGATTGTATATTCTTCTTGGCCTTTTGTGGGATATGATATTGCCTTAAGCTCACTGGATAGACCCCAAGTTTCAGTTCGATTCGAATTGGTGGGATATTGCGAGCAAGTCCTGGTGGGTTGTTCTCTGCCCACACTCCTGGTATATTAAACAAGGATTCATCACTCTTAGGGTTTTGGCTAGTCAACGCTGTATAAAGTCGCCACTCTTCTTCCTTTGGTACAGATATTGTCATTATACCTGAAGGTCCATTGAACTTTAAAGATGTTGTTCCATTTGGTAGAAACGTTATCTGCGCTTGTAGTTTTGACAACAAATCACGTCCTAACAGTTGGACTGGACATTCAGGCATATAAAGGAATTGATGTTTTACTACGTGGCCTCCCAATGTACAGAGTCGACTTTTAAGAACCGGTTTAGCAGCACTCCTTCCAGTTGCTCCTATTACGGTGATAGTTCTTCCAGATGGAGGAGCAACTAGGTCAGTCACCACCGAATGTTCAGCACCAGTATCGATCATGAATGCACTCCTTTTTCCCCCTATTGATACATCGACCATAGGCTCCGCTCGGCCAAGGGGTGTCAGGGTACCTGAGGTCTCTACCTCCGAAAGAGGTAGAGACTTAGCCGTTCATCCATCCGGACGGTCTGATTTCCCCCTTCCACGCGGTCTATCCGGTCATGCAAAGCCGGCCGCGAGGGAGTGACTCCCTTTTATAGCATGACGTCCGGAAGTCGACGTCAGGACGCCAACCCGGAACGACCTGTCACTCAATTGCTTCAGGACCAATCAGGACGCCTCGGAGGCGTGTTTACTTATCTGAATAGGGCATTTAACAGTGCTTCTTTCATTAGCTCATTGCCCTGTCGTGGTTCTTGCTTGTTCTAGTCACTCAGTGCTCGTGTATTCTAGTTATCCCTCTTGGTTTTGACCCGGCTTGTTTGCTCTACTCTGCTTATCTCTGTTACCCTTGATTCGGCTTGTCTCTCGCTTACCTGTCTTCTGTTACCCTCGACCTCGGCTTGTCTTTGACCATTCTCTACTGTACTACTTACGTTAGTCCGGCCATTCTAAGGTCCGGTATACGTATCTGGCTACTGTTTGTACTCTGCGTGTTGGATCCCTGTCCCGATCCTGACATTACGACAGGGCCAATGGATCCTGCAAGTACAAACAGTCAGCTTGCTTCTCCTGATCCTAGGTTTGAAGCCATGGATCACAGAATGGATCAGATGGCGCTAGCGCTACAGGCGTTATTATCTCGTGCCAATAACCCACCAGAGGAGATACGTACTACTCCTATCTCTCCTGCAAGTTCAGGCCTAGAGGTAGCCACAGTAGGTGCTTCTTCTCGCATTACTCCACCAGTACGTTATGGTGGGGCTCCTGAGAAATGTCGTGGTTTTTTAAACCAAATTAGTATCCACTTTGAATTGCAACCTCGCTCCTATCCTACAGATAGGGCAAAGGTAGGATTTATTATCACCTTACTCATTGAGAAGGCTCTGAGATGGGCCAACCCACTACGGGAGAACGATAACCCATTAGTATATAACTATAACGCATTTGTAGCTGCTTTTAGAAGAACGTTTGACCCTCCAGGTAGAAAGGTTAATGCAGCCAGATCACTGTTGCGCCTGAGACAGGAGAACCGAACACTTGTGGATTATGCACTAGAGTTCAGGTCTCTGGCGTCAGAAGTCAAGTGGAATGAGCAGGCGTATATGGATGTGTTTTTGAATGGGCTATCAGATGTAATCCTTGACGAGGTTGCTACTAGAGAACTTCCTGAAAATTTAGAGGATTTAATTTCATTCATTTCTCGTATAGATGAACGTTTAAGAGAGAGACAGAACACTCGAGAGAGGAACCGGAGACCTTCCTTTAGGTTAGCCCCCGCATTTCCAAGCCCTGACTCCACGGTCTCTCTGCTTCCTGAACCTATGCAGATAGGCTATACCCGCCTCTCTGAGGAGGAGAGACAGCACAGGAGAAGGGAGGGGTTATGTATGTATTGTGGAGCCAGAGGTCATTTACTCTCGAACTGTTCTAACCGCCCGGGAAACGCTCGCACCTAAGTTTCTCTAGAGGACAGGCCTTGGGTGTTTCTATTTTGTCCTCTACTCCTAATTATAAAGATCACAGGCTTCTGCTACCAGTTTCCTTAACTTGGGAGAAGGAAGTAGTAAAGGCTATGGCGTTGATAGATTCCGGAGCTGCTGAGAATTTTATCGACCAAGCCTTTGCCACTAAACACAATTTCCCATCCCAGTTAAGGGAGACACCCTTGGCCGTTGAGGCCATAGATGGTAGACCCCTACTGGACCCTGTTATCTTTCGTGAGACCATACCCATTAACTTAAACGTTGGTATCCTACATGTGGAGAATTTATCTCTTATGCTCATTTCGTCCCCTTCTGTTCCCATAGTTCTGGGGTATCCATGGTTGAAGAGACATAACCCTATTATCGATTGGGAATTAGGGGAGATACTCTCGTGGGGTCAGAGCTGCCAGGAGAGGTGTTTACGCAAGGTTTCTCCATTGGCTAATATTAACACACCTGGTAGTCCTACTCAGTCCACAGAAAAACAGATACCGTTCCTGTACCAAGACTTAAAGGCAGTATTCGACAAGAAGAATGCCGATTCTTTACCTCCACACAGGTCATTTGATTGTAAAATTAAGCTTCTACCTGGGACTATGCCCCCGAGGGGTAATATATATCCTTTATCTGTTCAGGAGAACTCTGTTCTAGAGGAATATATTCGTGAGAATTTAGAGAAAGGATTCATTAGGAGGTCTTCTTCTCCTGCCGGGGCTGGGTTCTTTTTCGTTAAGAAAAAGGATGGCACGCTGAGACCTTGTATTGATTACCGAGGCTTGAATAAAATAACTATCAGAAATGCTTATCCTATCCCATTGATTACCGAGTTGTTTGATCGTCTTAAGGGCTCCAAAATCTTCACCAAGTTAGATCTCAGAGGGGCATATAATTTGGTGAGAATCCAGCATGGACACGAGTGGATGACGGCGTTCAATACCCGGTATGGCCACTATGAATACACAGTTATGCCGTTTGGACTTTGCAATGCTCCTACAGTATTTCAAGATTTGATTAATGAGGTACTTAGGGAGTTTCAACATGATTGTGTTATTGTCTACCTGGACGACATACTGATACACTCTAGGGAGATTGAGACTCACCATAGACAAGTCAGAAAGGTATTACACAAACTTCTGCAACATGGCCTATACTGTAAATTGGAGAAATGCAGCTTTGACCAGTCTCAGATAGACTTTCTTGGTTACGTGATTTCTGGGGAAGGTTTTAAAATGGATCCTGACAAACTCCAATCTATTTTAGATTGGCCTTTGCCCAAATGACTCAAGGCTATTCAGAGGTTTATTGTTTTTTCCAACTACTATAGGCGCTTCATTAAGGGATACTCTTCTATCATTGCGCCTATTACCAATATGACCAAACAAGGGGCTGATACTAGGACCTGGTCTACGGAGGCTCTTGTTGCTTTCAACACTCTCAAAGAACTTTTTGCTTCTGCCCCCATTCTAGTCCACCCTGATACGACTCTGCCGTTCTTACTCGAGGTCGATGCTTCTGAGACGGGAGTTGGGGCTGTTCTGTCTCAAAGGTTAGGGGTGGACAAACCGTTACACCCTTGTGGGTTCTTCTCTAAGAAATTATCTGGGCCTGAAAGCAGATATGACATCGGCGACAAGGAACTGTTAGCGGTCATTAAGGCTTTAAAGGAGTGGAGACATTTACTAGAAGGGACATTACACCCTGTTACTATTTTAACGGATCATAAGAACTTGTCTTATATTGGGGAGGCTAAGCGCTTATCCGCCAGGCAGGCTCGTTGGTCCTTGTTCCTCACTCACTTTAATTATGTACTTACTTATAGACCTGGTTCTAAGAACTCTAAAGCCGATGCTTTGTCTCGTCAATATGAACCGTTCACTATAACTGAGCCAGTCCTTTCCTCCATAGTTCCTAAGGGTAATATCATCGCTAACACGAATCTCAGGATTCACTCTCCGTTGCTTGCCGAGATCATGAAATTTCAGCATCTTGCGCCCAAACAGACTCCTGGGGATCGACACTTCGTTCCTGCCACTCTCCAACTAGAAGTGTTACGCTGTTTCCACAACAGCAAGGTGGCTGGACATCCTGGCATTCGCAAGACGTATGCTCTGATCTCTAAAGATTTCTGGTGGCCTGAGTTACGTAAAGATATTAAAGAATTCATCGGGGCATGTGAGGTTTGTACCAAGACCAAGCAACCCCATTCGCTTCCATGCGGATTTCTGCACCCTTTAGAGGTTCCTGAAAAGCCATGGTCCTGTTTGGCTATGGACTTCATTGTTGATTTGCCTATCTCTAAAAAGCAGACTGTTATCCTCACTGTGGTGGACAGATTTACTAAGATGGCTCACTTCATTCCCTTACCTAAACTCCCATCTTCGCCCGAATTAGCGGAGATATTCGCTAGGGAGATTTTCCGTTTACATGGGATACCTTCCCAAATTGTATCTGACAGAGGTTCCCAATTTGTTTCCCGTTTTTGGAAATCCTTCTGCTCTCAACTAGGCATCAAATTGAATTTCTCTTCTGCCTACCATCCTCAGTCCAATGGAGCTGCTGAACGCACCAACCAAAAGGTTGAACAATATTTACGTTGTTTCGTTTCTGAACACCAGGACGATTGGGTCGGTTTGATTCCTTGGGCGGAGTTTGCACACAACAATCTCGTCTGTGATTCTACGCATTCTAGCCCCTTCTTCATGAATTATGGCTTTCATCCTTCCATTCTTCCTTCGGAGCCCTCTTCCCAAGGGGTACCGTCGGTGGATGTCCATGTTGCCAATTTAAGGAAGTTATGGGACCAGACTCGACAAATTCTTCTGCACAATTCTATGCTGGTTAAAAAACACGCTGACAAACTTAGAAGGGCAGCACCGGTGTTTGTTCCAGGCGATAGAGTATGGTTAAGTACTAGAAACATTCGGTTAAAAGTGCCTTCCATGAAGTTCGCTCCTCGGTATATTGGATCTTACAGGGTACTGACTCAAATTAACCCAGTTGCGTATCGTCTAGCTTTGCCTAATGCCTTACGCATTCCTAACTCATTTCATGTTTCCTTGCTAAAACCACTAGTATGTAACAGATTCTCCTCCACGATCGCCCCTCCTCGCTCTGTTCAGGTGGAGGGTCAGGAGGAGTATGAAGTCAATTCCATCGTCGATTCTCGAATCTCCCGGGGGAGAGTACAATATCTGGTCGATTGGAAAGGATATGGTCCTGAGGAGAGAAGTTGGCTACCTCAGGAGGAGGTTCATGCTCCCCGTCTCCGCAGGGCATTTCACTCTCTCTTCCCTTCTCGTCCTGGTGCTTTCCGCCCGGTGGGCGTATCTGAGAGGGGGGGTACTGTCAGAGTACCTAAGGTCTCTACCTCCGAAAGAGGTAGAGACTTAGCCGTTCATCCATCCGGACGGTCTGATTTCCCCCTTCCTCGCGGTCTATCCGGTCATGCAAAGCCGGCCGCGAGGGAGTGACTCCCTTTTATAGCATGACGTCCGGAAGTCGACATCAGGACGCCAACCCGGAACGACCTGTCACTCAATTGCTTCAGGACCAATCAGGACGCCTCGGAGGCGTGTTTACTTATCTTAACAGGACATTTAACAGTGCTTCTTTCATTAGCTCATTGCCCTGTCGTGGTTCTTGCTTGTTCTAGTCACTCAGTGCTCGTGTATTCTAGTTATCCCTCTTGGTTTTGACCCGGCTTGTTTGCTCTACTCTGCTTATCTCTGTTACCCTTGATTCGGCTTGTCTCTCGCTTACCTGTCTTCTGTTACCCTCGACCTCGGCTTGTCTTTGACCATTCTCTACTGTACTACTTACGTTAGTCCGGCCATTCTAAGGTCCGGTATACGTATCTGGCTACTGTTTGTACTCTGCGTGTTGGATCCCTGTCCCGATCCTGACAAGGGGGATGGAGCCCGGTCGGTATCAATAGTCCTCCATGACCGTGTCAGCCAATCCTACAAAGTCCCTATCTTCTCTATCGCGGGATCTCTGCGCTGCAGGATAGTATCTGTCTTCTCTAACACTTCCTCTATTGCTACCATTACTCCCTCCGGGACCTCCTCTACCTCTCGCTCTGCCTCTATAATTACCATATCCTGCCCTGGGTCGGTCTCTCTCATACTGTTCCCTTTGTGGACACTCACTTCTCCAATGCCCTTCTTCCTTACAGTATGCGCACTGATTCCTACTCAGGGGTTCCCTATTCCACTTACTATCGCCTCTATCCGTTCCCCTATATACTTCCTTTTCCCTTCTATCTATGCCTGCGATCGCTACCGCTAGCATATCTGCCTTTCTACGCATCTTGCGCTCTTCCTCTTTCTTCGTCTCTGTTTCTCTGTTCATATACACCTTCTTCGCTACCTCCATTAGTTGGGTTATGGACATCCCTACGAACCCTTCTAACTTTTGTAGCTTGCGCTTTATATCTCCGTAGGCTTGGCTGACAAAGGCAGAGTTAACCATCCGGGAATTCTCAGGGGCCTCCGGATTAAAGGGGGTATACAAGCGGTATGCCTCCAATAATCGGTCATAAAAGACACTGGGCGATTCATCACATTTCTGCAATACCTCAGCCGTCTTAGACATGTTAATCGCCTTCTTTCCTCCGGCTTTCATGCCAGCAATAATAGCGTCTCTATAAGCTTTTAAATGAACCATGTCTGCGCCATTGACATTCCACTCTGGATCGGTGTTCGGATAATGAGTTGCGGCCCATGCTGCTGGGTTGGCTTGATTTCGTGCACGGGCCTCTTCTTCCAGCGCTTTAATTGCCGCTTGATTTATCCTAGTCCTTTCTTCGTTATTAAATAATGTCATTAATAATTGCTGACAATCAGCCCAAGTGGGATTGTGTGTCTGGACTATCGAGGTGAACAGATCAGTCATGGCTTGAGGCTTCTCAGTGTAAGAGGAGTTATGGGTCTTCCAGTTAAAGAGATCGGTAGTCGTGAAAGGGACGTAGACAAAGACTGGGTCAGCGTATTGTATCTGGCCGTCATCGTTAAGGTGTGTCGAACCAGGAGTCAATCGAAGTGGCATTTGATAATGTCGGGGTTGGATGGTACCGGTCAGTTGTCGGGTTAGTATGGGGCTTCGTTGAGGTGCGTCAGCTAGGGGTTCCAGTCGAGGGGTAGTAAGGCATGGGGATGGGGAAGCTTTACTATGGGGAAGGTTGGTGAATAAAATATTCCGGGCCGGGCTAGGGGGAGCCTGACCAGGAACTAGAAATGGCGCCAAATCTGGGTAGGTGGAGTTGACAGAGGTAGGTACTGAGAGGGGAGGGTTTAAAACAAGAGGGCTGGGCTCTGAGCTAGAGGAGGAAGTAGGTGGGGACAACGGGGCAAGGGGAGGAGCGTTTCCAGCAGCACCTCCTCTTCCTCTTCCGGTGGAGGAGGAGTAAGGGGGCGGCCTAGGGATCTCAGACTCAGGAGGCGTGTCCAAAATGGGCGTAATTATGGCCTTAGTGGACAAGCGAGTCCTGGCAACCATGAGGCGACATTGTTCCTCGTGGCATACTCGGATCCATTTTGGCGAGTCTTTTACGGCCTGCCTCCAACAATCAATATATGGAAACTGGCCGTAAAGTTCAGGCCTACCTGATACAGCCACGTGTACACGCTGTACCAGATTAGGATCCAAACTGCCACGTGGCGGCCATGCGGCAACCAAAGTAGGCCATTCCCTACTACACAATGTAATCAAGCATGCTGGAGACATCTTTACCCCAAAATCACATACTGTATATCCCTTTTTAAAATTCTTTATCATACATCCTAAGGGATCCAAAATCGTTGAATCTGACGCGCCCATACTTAACAATGGAGCGTTGTTTCCAACAGAAACTATACAAACACTCTACCAACGTTCACACCCGTTCTCTCGGCAACAGCACCACGTGGTACAGTTACTAAGTGAAACGCACACAACAAAACACTCAGGGAATTCCCGTACACACACAGCTGTTACACCAGTCACTAAGTAACTAATACTGTGCCCTTTGGCGAAACTATACGGTCACCCACGCTATAATTCCCTATATTTGAATTACCCGTCTATAACATACCCCAGTAACATCGTCTTTACAAACAGTAGTTACAGTACGGTTAGCATAGGATAAAGTACAATTTAAAGTCACAGTACAATTAGTAGTGGTTATGGTGTTAAAACATGCAACATAGACGACAATTATTAGTACTTATTTACAGTATCAGTAATTATACATGGTTATGGTACCGTGCGCTATAATACAGTTACACACTATTCACACTCTCGCTAGACGGCAGAGCTCACGCTATCTAGCAAGATATACACGCTACTACAACAATCTTTAACACATTTACAATTCCCAACTAATCTATTGGCCAGTACCTTGATGGACTACCTAAAACTATCTACATCCGTTTTGTTTAGCCACACTGCCCAAGCACCACATATAGCGAACTAGAGGGCGGAATTTACAACAGCACCCTTTTAGTCTATTTACTCTATCAAAAATCTAGTGGGTTCCAAATTTACACGCCTTCCCACTTAGCCAAGATAGGTTGAGATCTAGCGGACCGAATTTACACAGACGCCGCTTAGTCTCCCGGTCCCTCCGACCTAGCGAACAAAATATACACCCTAGAACGCTAGTCTAGACAAGACACCGGTGTCCGGCTAGGGCTATTTACACCAGAACCCCGCCTGACTCCAAACCAAAATTAAACGGGCTTACTAAAGGGCGTTTAATTGAGCGGTGCGCCTTCGCTCCTTCCCTCCACTGGAGGGGGCAGATTCCAAATAACCCCTTATGGGCCTACCGCACAATCGGTATCCAATACCCCTAGTGGGTCCGCCGTCTAAAACAGCGGTCGTCTTACCTCCTCGTTCCTGAACCTGGGTTCACACTCATCGACGGGGGCACCCCAGCACTTACTACGTAGAGGCCGATGATCTCCTGGACAACAGACCAGTGGCGCAGAGACGAAAGGAGGTCAACGCAGAAGTTCAGGGGTGCAGCCGTAGAGAACGTGGGCAAAGATAGACCGTCTCACGCCTCTGCTTCTCAGCTACCGTTGAAAGATGAGCTTCCCGGCCCAATGCACCAAATGATACCGGAGAAACTGACGGAAGCCAAGCACAGAGAGATGGACACAGGTTTCTTCAGGAAGGAAGAGATTCTTTATTCGATTCACCGACCGGGACTCAGAGGGACTAATGTCACCAAAAAACAGCAAAGTCTGAGTCCTGATCATACAGTGTAGGTCCCTTATATAGGCATGTAGCTCCTCCCATAATCAGTTCAACCTACACATACTCTTATCTAATCAACCGAATAGAGACTAAAATCCGGTTTGACCACATGGCTTGCCCAGCACAATGGAGGAGGGGAAATACTCGTATATCCTGTATTCCTACTTATGCTCCTTACACTACTGATTGTATCTTAGCTACGTGTAACTGACTTAACTGGTACATCAACATATGCAAATGCACATACCATGTGGCAATCTTGTCCTAGTAAATTTATTTTTACTGAGATTCCACCACAATCTATGCACTTAAAAGGTTTATACAAGCCATGTTTACGGTAAAGATTCTTTGATTCTATTTGGTCTTGCTGGAGCATTGTTCTAGTATATCACAGTAACACTTTTTCATATTTTTATATTTTCATAAGTCTATTAGGTCTGGATTAACAGATTTCCTATTATTATGTATTTATATATATATATATTTTCTATATAAATATATATAAAATGTATTTTTATGTTTGTACATTTCCCTTTTTCTTTTTTCTGTACCCTTTATAACAAATTCTAAAAAATGTAATCATGATGAAATAAAAAAATAATTGTTTCCATTTAAAGGAGTTTAATACATTGGGGGTAATGTGTCATCAATTGTAAATCTATGGGTGTTAATGTGGTTGACCTTGTTAACAACTTCACTACCAGACTTGAGCATACATTTATTTTTTTTCCTTATATTTTTCAGTAATATTATTATTATTATTATTTTATTATTTATATAGCGCCAGCAAAATTCCGTAGCTCTGTACAATGTGTGGACTAACAGACACGTAATTGCAACCAGACAAATGGACAGAAACAGAGGGGTTGAGGGCCCTGCTGTATAGTGACACAAAGGGTATACGTAGGGGTAATAAAATAGGCTGCTAGAAAAGTATTCACTGGAAACTTTTTTTTTTTTTTACAGTTGCAGGAGAGGAGTCATGGGGGGGCGAGGGGTAATGAAAATCCGCTAACAGTTTAAATTATATGCTTTCCTGAAGAAGTGTATTTTCAAAGATTTTTTGAAGGAGTGGAGACTGGGTTAAAGTCTAATAGAGAAGGGAAGGGAGTTCCACAGAAAAAGTGCAACCATGGAGAAGTCTTGGAGGCGAGCATCAGATGTGAGAGTACAGACAGAGGATATACTTAGGTCTTCAGCAGAGCGCAGGGGCATCAACGGAACATACTTGTGTATTAGGGAGGATAGGAAGGTTGGAGCAGCATTATTTAGGGACTTGTAAGCATGCACCAGAATCTTAAATTGAGCCCTAAATCTAACTTGAAGCCGATGTAGGGACTGACAGAGGGGGAAGGCATGGGAGGTGCGGGCAGACAGGAAAGTGAGTCTTGCCGCTGTGTTCATAATAGACTGCAGCGGTGCACTCTGGGAACACGTAAGACCATTGAGAAGGGAATTGTAGTAGTCAAGACAAGAAAGGACAATGGCATGGGGACCAGTACCTTAGCTGCGTCTGGTGTTAAATAGGGGTAAATGCAAGCTATGTTTTTGAGATAGAAGTGGCAGGATTTGGCGATCGATTATACATGAGGGGTGAAGGAGAGGTTGGAGTCAAAGAGAACACCTAGGCAGCGAGCCTGTGAGGTAGAGATGATGGTGGCGCAGTTGACTTGGAGGGAGACAGACATGGGAGTAGCAACACTTGAGGGAGGACCAGAAGTTCTGTTTTTACAGGTTGAGTTTAAAAAAGTGAGCAACCATCCAATTGGAAATCACAGAGAGGGAGTCTGATACACAGGTCAAGATGGGCAAAAAGAGATCAGGAGAGGACAGGTAGATTTGCGTGTCATCTGCGTATAAATGATAATGGAAGCCAAAGGAGCTGATTAGTTTACCAAGGGAGGCAGTATAGATGGAGAACAGTAGGGGACCAAGGACTGAACCTTGAGGGACACCAACAAGCAGGGGTTGGGCAGAAGAGTCAGAGCCAGAGAATAAAACACCGACAAAGCGATGAGAGAGGTAGGAGGAGCACCAGGAGAGAGCAGTATCTCATAGACTGAAATTATGGAGAATGAGAAGAAGCTGTTGATGAGCAACAGTGTCAAAGGCAGCAGAAAGATTAAGGAGAATTAGGATAAAGTAATGGCAGCGAGATTTAGCAGCAATTAAATCGTTGGATAATTTGGTCACAGCTGTTTCAACAGAGTGACGAGCGCATAATCCAGACTGAAGCGGGTCAAGTAGACCATTGGTTTGGAGGAAGTCTGTCAATCTCGCATACACAACTCTCTCAAGGATCTTGGAGGCAAATGGCAGTAGCGATATAGGGCGGTAGTTGCATGGGGAGTTGGGGTCGAGGTTGGACTTTTTCAGAATTGGCGTTATGGTTGCATGCTTGAAGGGTGAAGGAAATGTGCCGGAGGAAAGGGAGAGATTGAAAACTTTAGTGAGAGGAAGAGCAAGAGAGGGAGACAGAGTGCAGATGAGATATGAGGGAATAGTATCGAGGGAACAGGTGGTGGGGTGACAGGACCGGAGCAGAGCGGAAACCTCTTCTGTTGTAGTAGATGCGAATGAGCATAGAACAGTGGAGTGAGTGGGGTTGGGTGATGTATTGGAAGATGTATTGGAAGAGGAGGGAGAGAGATTAGAGTTTCTTGTAACTGTAAAGTTGCTGGGAATATCAGCTCACCCCCTGCTTCCAAAGTAAAGGACGTTTCAATGGTGTCAGGGTACCTGAGGTCTCTACCTCTAAGGGAGGTAGAGACTTGATGGTTTATCCGTCCAGGCGAGCTGTTTCCTCCGTTCCTCGCGGTTCATCCAGCCACTTAAACACCGGCCGCGAGGAATCCACGTCCTTTTCTAGCAGGACGCTCAATACGTGACGTCATGACGCTATCACGAGCGACCTGTCACTCAAGTGTCCGATATCCAATCGGCACTTGTCAGAGGCGTGCTTACCATCCGGAGCCAGGGTATTTAAGCTTACTTCTCTCTTCAGCTCATTGCCCTGTCGTGGTTCTAGCTTGTCTAGTCACTCAGTGCTCTGGTATTCTAGTTTGCTCTATTTGGTTTTGACTCGGCTTGTTGTACTTCCCTGCTTCTCTGTTCTCCCTTGACCCGGCTTGTCTCTCGCTTATCTGTCTTCCCGTTCCCTCGACCTCGGCTTGTCTCTGACTATTCTCTATTACTCTCGGTACGTTAGTCCGGCCATTCTAAGGCCCGGTATACGTACCTTTCCACTCTTTGTACTCTGCGTGTTGGATCCCTGTCCCGATCCTGACATTACGACAGGGCCAATGGATCCTGCAGGTACAAACAGTCAGCTTGGTTCTTCTGATCCCAGGTTTGACGCCATGGAGCATAGGATGGATCAGATGGCTCTAGCACTACAGGCACTTTTGTCTCGTGCTAGTAACCCACCTGAGGAGACACGTACTCCTTCTATTTCTCCTGCAGTCTCAGGTCTAGAGGTAGCCACTGTAGGTGCTTCTTCCCGTATTACCCCACCAGTACGTTATGGCGGGTCACCGGAGAAGTGCCGTGGTTTTCTGAACCAGATTAGCATCCATTTCGAATTACAACCTCGATCTTATCCTACAGATAGAGCGAAGGTTGGATTTGTTATTACTTTACTCATTGAGAAAGCTCTGAGATGGGCCAATCCTTTATGGGAGAATGATAATCCACTAGTCTATAATTATAATGCCTTTGTAGCTGCGTTTAGAAGAACTTTTGACCCTCCTGGTAGAAAGGTCAATGCAGCTAGATTACTGTTGCGCCTTAGACAGGACAATCGAACACTTGTGGACTATGCACTAGAGTTCAGGTCCTTGGCGGCAGAAGTTAAGTGGAACGAACAGGCTTATATAGATGTGTTTCTGAATGGGTTATCAGATGTAATTCTTGACGAGGTCGCTACTAGAGAACTCCCTGAGAATTTGGAGGATTTAATTTCTTTTATATCTCGTATTGATGAACGCATAAGAGAGAGGCAGAACACTCGAGATAGGACCCGTAGACCCTCCTTTAAACTAGCACCTACCTTTCAAAATTCTGACTTCGAGGACTTACGTATTTCTGAACCTATGCAGATAGGCAGTACTCATCTCACAGAGAGAGAGAGACAGTACAGAAGAAGGGAGGGTTTATGTATGTATTGTGGAGTCAGAGGACATTTACGCCTAAATTGTCCTAATCGTTCGGGAAACGCTCGCACCTAAGTTTCTCTAGAGGACAGGCCTTGGGTGTTTCTACTTTGTCCTCTATTCACAACTACAAAGAGTTCAGGCTTCTGTTACCCGTTTCTTTGAGGTGGGAGAAGGGAGTAGTAAAGACTATGGCACTAATCGATTCTGGAGCTGCTGAGAGCTTTATAGATCAGGGTTTTGTTGCCAAGCATGCTATCCCATCCCAGTTAAAAGAGACACCACTGGCTGTTGAGGCCATCGATGGTAGACCGTTACTTGAGCCTGTTATTTTCCATGAGACCATACCGATTAACTTAACTGTTGGCATCCTACATAAAGAGGATATATCCTTAATGCTCATTTCTTCTCCGTCTATTCCCATAGTCCTGGGGTACTCCTGGTTGAGGAGACACAACCCTATTATTAATTGGGAGTCAGGGGAGATAGTTTCGTGGGGAGAGAATTGTCAAGAAAAATGCTTGCGGAAGGTCTTACCTCTCGGATTAACTAACACATCGACTACCTCTGACAATCCTACAGAGACACAAATTCCGCCTCAGTATCTAGATTTAAAGGCAGTATTTGACAAAAAGAAAGCCGATACCTTACCTCCTCACAGGTCCTTTGATTGCAAAATTAACCTACTCCCTGGTACCATGCCTCCCAGAGGTCATGTATATCCATTATCTACAAAAGAGAACTCAGTTCTAGAGGAGTATATTCACGAGAATTTAGACAAGGGATTCATCAGGAGGTCCTCCTCCCCTGCCGGGGCTGGATTTTTTTTTGTTAAAAAGAAAGATGGTTCTTTGAGACCTTGTATTGATTATCGAGGCTTGAATAAGATAACCATTAAAAATGCCTACCCGATTCCCTTGATCACCGAACTCTTCGATCGTTTGAAGGGCTCTACAATTTTCACCAAGTTAGACCTCAGAGGGGCATATAACTTGGTGAGAATCCAGCAGGGACATGAGTGGATGACGGCATTCAATACTCGATATGGCCACTATGAATATACTGTTATGCCTTTTGGGTTATGCAATGCGCCAGCTGTATTCCAGGATCTGATAAATGAGGTTCTTAGGGAATTTCAGCAAGAGTGCGTCATTGTATACCTAGATGATATACTCATTCATTCTAGTGAGATTGAGACTCATCACAAGCAAGTCAGGAGGGTTTTGCACAAGCTTCTCCAGCATGGCTTGTACTGTAAGTTGGAGAAATGTAGCTTTGATCAAACCCAGGTAACCTTTCTCGGCTATGTGATCTCTGGGGAGGGATTTAAGATGGATCCGGATAAGCTCCAATCCATTCTAGAGTGGCCTTTACCCAAAGGTCTTAAAGCCGTACAGAGATTTATTGGTTTTTCTAATTATTATAGGCGCTTTATTAAGGGCTATTCTTCCATTATCGCACCTATCACTAATATGACCAAACAGGGGGCTGATACTAAGAATTGGACTACTGAAGCTCTCCTTGCGTTCAAAACTCTCAAGGAGCTTTTCGCTTCCGCTCCAATTTTAGTTCACCCCGACACTTCTCTGCCTTTTCTACTTGAGGTAGACGCATCAGAGACTGGTTTAGGTGCTGTCCTATCTCAAAGGTTGGGGGTTGATAAACCATTACATCCATGTGGATTTTTCTCTAAAAAATTGACCGGTACTGAAAGCAGATATGACATTGGTGACAGAGAATTACTAGCGGTTATCAAGGCTTTGAAAGAGTGGAGACATTTATTGGAAGGTACATTACATCCTGTTACCATTCTAACTGACCACAAAAATTTGTCTTATATCGGAGAGGCTAAGCGGTTGTCCTCCAGGCAGGCTCGTTGGTCGTTGTTTCTTACCCATTTCAATTACGTTCTGACTTACAGACCTGGGTCAAAGAATTCTAAAGCCGATGCGCTATCTCGCCAATATGAGCCCTCTGCTTCAGTTGAACCACTTATGTCCTCCATTGTACCCAAATGCAATATTATTGCTAATACCAGTCTCAAAATTCATTCTCCGCTACTTGACCAGATCTTGAAGTCACAACATCTAGCTCCCGGAAACACTCCTGAGGGAAGAAACTTTGTTCCTCCTGAACTTCAACTGGAGCTCTTACAATGTTTTCACGAAAGTAAAATAGCTGGTCATCCTGGTATTCGCAAGACATACTCTTTGATATCCAAGGATTTCTGGTGGTCTTCACTTCGAAAAGATATTGAGGAGTTCGTCGCAGCTTGTGAAACTTGTGCCAAGACTAAACTACCTCATGCATCTCCATGTGGCCTCTTACACCCCTTGGACATTCCTGAGAAACCTTGGTCCTGTTTGTCCATAGACTTTATCGTTGATTTGCCTGCTTCCAAGAGACAGACTGTTATTCTCACGGTGGTGGATAGATTTACTAAGATGGCCCATTTCGTGCCATTACCTAAACTTCCGACTTCTCCTGAATTGGCGGAGATTTTTGCAAGAGAGGTTTTTCGCCTACATGGGATTCCTTCGGAGATTGTTTCTGATAGAGGCTCTCAATTTGTCTCACGTTTCTGGAGATCCTTTTGTTCTCAAATGGGCATCAAATTGAACTTCTCCTCGGCCTATCACCCTCAGTCTAACGGAGCTGCTGAACGTACCAATCAAAAGATCGAACAGTATCTGCGTTGCTTTGTTTCCGAACACCAGGACGATTGGGTCGGTCTGATTCCTTGGGCGGAGTTCGCACACAATAACCTTGTTTGCGATTCAACTCGCTCTAGCCCTTTCTTCATGAACTATGGCTTTCATCCTTCGATTTTTCCTTCGGTTTCCTCTTCTCAGGGGATACCGTCGGTTGATGATCATGTCGCCAACCTGAAGAAATTATGGGATCAGACTCGGCAAATTCTGTTACATAGTTCCTCGTTGTTCAAGAAACACGCTGACAAGCATAGAAGAGCGGCTCCTGTTTTTGTTCCTGGGGATAGGGTATGGTTAAGTACTAAGAATATTCGACTAAAAGTTCCATCTATGAAATTTGCTCCTCGCTACATAGGCCCTTACAGGGTTCTCACTCGTATCAATCCGGTTGCGTATCGCCTTGCTCTGCCACCTGCCTTACGCATTCCTAACTCTTTTCATGTTTCCTTGTTGAAACCCCTTATTTGCAACAAATTCTCCTCTAAGGTCTCCTCGCCTCGTCCTGTTCAGGTGGAGGGTCGGGAGGAGTACGAGGTCAGCTCCATCGTTGATTCCAGAATTTCAAGGGGAAAATTGCAATATCTGGTCAACTGGAGGGGATATGGTCCTGAGGAGAGGAGTTGGGTACCTCAGGAGGACGTTCATGCTTCTCGCCTTCGCAGAGCATTTCACCTCCGCTTCCCATCTCGCCCCGGTTCCTTCCGCCCGGTGGGCGTATCTGAGAGGGGGGGTACTGTCAGGGTACCTGAGGTCTCTACCTCTAAGGGAGGTAGAGACTTGATGGTTTATCCGTCCAGGCGAGCTGTTTCCTCCGTTCCTCGCGGTTCATCCAGCCACTTAAACACCGGCCGCGAGGAATCCACGTCCTTTTCTAGCAGGACGCTCAATACGTGACGTCATGACGCTATCACGAGCGACCTGTCACTCAAGTGTCCGATATCCAATCGGCACTTGTCAGAGGCGTGCTTACCATCCGGAGCCAGGGTATTTAAGCTTACTTCTCTCTTCAGCTCATTGCCCTGTCGTGGTTCTAGCTTGTCTAGTCACTCAGTGCTCTGGTATTCTAGTTTGCTCTATTTGGTTTTGACTCGGCTTGTTGTACTTCCCTGCTTCTCTGTTCTCCCTTGACCCGGCTTGTCTCTCGCTTATCTGTCTTCCCGTTCCCTCGACCTCGGCTTGTCTCTGACTATTCTCTATTACTCTCGGTACGTTAGTCCGGCCATTCTAAGGCCCGGTATACGTACCTTTCCACTCTTTGTACTCTGCGTGTTGGATCCCTGTCCCGATCCTGACAAATGGGTAATTCCATTCCTACAGTCAGTGTAAAGATTAAATGGACTCTACCATTTCAGTGTTAAAATGACATTAGCAGAACGCTAGAGATTGATTGAGATTGCTAAAGGAAGTTTTAAATATCTTTCTTTTAGAAATATATGATTTAACTATATCATTCTAAATAGAATAATATTGGAAGACATTACCCAGCAGAGTCTTAGAACATGTGCTATCGCATATAGGCATTGAAACATTTAAAATATAACATACACATCGGTGCTTCTGGCTGACACTATTCACAACCACCTTGTAAATCCTTCCAGGCTATATTGGGGTGAACCGAATTCCAATAATTATTATGGAACAAAGTGGGTATGTTTGTGACTAATAATGTTTGTGTTGATGTTGTGAACAAATCACACCTTTAATTCTTATTAGAATTAAAAAGGGGGATTCCCCATGTAATGAGTAAAGATACATCACATTCAGTCCCCGGACTCACTTCTCACCTGCTCTATTTTTCAGCTATTATGTTTAGAAAATTATGTGTTTTACTGTGTTTTCATGCGTTTCTTGCTAAGTTGTTTAGTGAGAACATGGTACTTGCTCTCTGCTTTAGTTGAAGCCCAGCAAATAATTGTACTTTCCAGCTGTTAGAGATTACAAACAGCAAGGAGATTGAATAAAACACATTTTTAAAAGAGTCCTTGGGCCATTCCATTATAAAAAAACAATGGCAATTATTTGTTGTGCCCAATGTGTGTTCTTGGACCATGGTTTGAGAGTTGCCATTCTATGGCATACAATACTCATACTCTGTGTTTGTGATAGGAAAATTAAAATGTAACCATTTTTTGTAGATCCTCCTTAATTCTAAGCATTTGTATTGACTTATATAGATAAATATAAAAATATTAGACGTCATACATGGATGATAATTAAATTAATGAATCCACAAATCAGTATATCTGTACCATTTGGATGGGATAAAAACACAGCTATTGACTTGTCCCATACAATGCTTTAAAATGCTTTATTGTACTGTGTTTCTGTTCAGGACTGTGAACCCCTTTGTCTCTCTCTAGTAAATGAAGCTTAATTGTATCTTTTATTTTTACCCATGGAATCAAATTCATTGGGGCCATGGAATGTTAATAAAAATGCATTCTGGCCATATCCAATCCATTTAGATGGAAGGAATGGAAACAGACCCAAGAGGACAGTATTTATATTGTGCGATTCATTTCACAATCAGCCCCGACGCGCTTTATCCATGCCACCCTGATTAAAAGTATTTTTAGAAGCAGCCCTTTCATAAAATGTGTCATATTTACACTCACCCTAGAAATATCAGCATCATGTAAAGAATAAAACTTTTTTCAATCCATTGTTTAGTATTCCTCTGTGCACAGTGTATAGAGGCCCTGTCCCCTCCATTATCTGCAATACTGATTAACAAGAACGCATTTCGCGTACTACGATCATTTTGCGATGGGTGATAACTGACTGGGACTGCAGCTAGTAAAAATGTAGGGCAATAATAAAATAAGATAATATAATATATATAAATTGTATTCAGTATAATTATAAAAGAAATAACCACTTGCAATATATAAATTTAATATCAGTAATAGTAATCAGATCTTTAAAGACTCTAAGAATTTACTCTGTAGTTGCTTAATAGGGGCATCATGCCATTTTTACCAACCTTGCAGTATGATATAAGTTACAAATAAGTGCCTTGAGTTTACCAATCCTAGTTATACACGCCTCTGTTTTTCATTGTGATTTGTATAAAAAAAATCCTTTATTTAGATTTAAAAGGGAGAGCTGTATGGTACTCCACTCACACTGGCTCACAGTTTTTTGTTTCTTAGATTGTATCCTGGATTTTTCCTGATAATCTATAGTTGAAGTCTAAAGTTGAAGTTGAAGTTTAAAAATGTGTTTTCCTGCATTCAGGAAGGATTGTACACAGAGCTGATTTAATATAAAATCCCCAAATCCTTATTCTCTCCCCCAGAAGAAAATATTATAAATATAAACTGTTTGGATATAAGAGCCAACACTATCTGATGTGACCTGAAGTTTGAGTTTTATTATGTTTTGTTTTCACCATAACTTTGTCATTATTTGACTGTGTGTGTGCTTGTGTGTGCGTGCGTGTGTGTGCGAGTGCACTTACATGGGTATATCATCCATGTAGAAGTGCTCTTGTAGGGTCTATTTCTAGGTTGAAAGAATTTCTATAGTTTATTTAATTTCTAGCAGGTGTTCCCATTACAATGTCAACGTTTCGGTCAAGGGAGACTTTTATCAAGACATCAACGAGAGAGTATGCGTGATGGCATCTATACTTTATTCATGTCAGCTACAAACTAATTATAGCAAATAATACTAAGAAATAAAATGCAGATTAGAAGTCTCATAACATAATGCATGAAAAAAATGGAACATAATAAAAATAAAAAACACATTTTGAAAGTGCAAGAGAAACACAAGGCCAAGTAAAAGAAGCTTAGTAGTACGAGGGTAGGAAAGAAAAACCTTACCATATATGCATCATGAAGTGCTATACAATGCTGCAATGCGAGCATCTAATTACCAATGTAAATGCTATCTGCATCTAACACCAGCAAGCTGGACAATTATCAACAGAAATCCAGAACGATATGCCCAAGTTATCGGTGTCTAGGAAATCTGCCTGCATGCCTTCTTGGTCTGCACAAATAATTATTTGCCAAATTAAAGACACAAATTCTGGAAATTTAGGAAACTAGTGCCAAAATGGAATGGAAGGTGTTTGGGCTGCTAGTTCTATTTTCTAATCACATATAGAACAATCAGTTCCAATAATCTGTCTGTCTGTCTGTCTTCTCACTGTTCTGAATGTTTTGTGGACATTACACACAGACATATATTTAAAGGATCACTACCGACACCGAGACCACTTCCTCACATTGAAGTGGTCGGTGTGCAGCATCCCTGTCTCCTTAATCGTGAAACGTAAAACACTGCAGTTTTAGAGAAAATTTAATGTTTATATTGCAGGGTATCGTCTGCTTTTTTTTTGGCTGTCTACCAGACAGCCACTAGCGGCGCTTCTTACTGTTTCATGGAATTTAACCCAGTAAAACAACTCTGGATGTCATGCTTTGAATGAAGACGTCCAGAGTGTTGGAAAATCACATAGGAATGCATTGGGGGGCACAGGGACACAGCTTTGTAGTCCTAACACTATAGTGTTCCTTAAATTTAGATTCCAGACAAACCATTTTTATTCATCCATTTTGCCAGTCCTACTGTATGTGACAAAATGGCACTTTTACTTATACCTTAACACAAGCTGAGATATATAGTATAATCATCTCTAAATCTTTTATATCCCTCCAAATACTGCTGTAAATGATTAATGAATTAATTAGTAATAAATGTGCACATTTATATATTCTGAATTGACAAATTTATGAGTGAAGATAATAAGATTGTATTTTCATGCCACAACATTGAAACCCTTGAGCTACTTCTAAGTACTTACAGGGACAGAACCAAGATGGAGGTGTGTTTATACAGGCTGTGTCCATGTTCAGACAACCAAAACCAAAATAACAATGGGTCAAAAAACTCGTAACATTTACAAGCCATTCTTCCTAAAGAAAATGCAGCCATGTTTGGAGGAAACACGTTGTCAGCCAATGAAATTCTTGGAATCAGTTTTGTGAAAATTTAGGTGAGATCACAGATTTTACTGGATCTGCTTTGTTACAAGAGTTAAAAAAAAAGGTGTAGAAATGTGTAAGAATGTTGTTGTACTGTCTCATTTCCTCATATCTGTCATGTACTCTTCGACACACATGTTAATTCACTTTCCACACTGTCTGATAGACTTTGTGTGGTGTTCGATGTATACATACGTCAATGTTTTGGAATATTGAAAGGTTTTACTGTCCTTGTTCCCATCCTGGCGATACCATGGGTACAGATTAGTGATCAGCTGGGTCTGTATAAATACTGTACTTGTCTTTTTAACTGACCATGAAATAGTCTTCTGTACAGAACAATCATTAAAATCCCCCTGCTTGAATGAACCGATTAGTCTTTTTAGATTAGGGATTACAATTACCCATCAACAATGTCAGATTGACTTTAATAAATAGCGGATATTTAAATACACTTGAAAGGTCTTATTAAGCGTTCTACATCCCAGGAAACATTAAAGAAATGAAACATGAAATTTCTTTAGTTGTCTTTCTGCCCATCGCAGATTTCGAAAGTTTGTGGAAGAGCAAAATCAGTTCTATTTATAAGAAAATAAACAATGAAACTAGACAAATGCATTAGTTAAATAACTTCTGTTTCGTCAGAGAAAATTCATCAGAGTTGCTTTAAATAGTTTTAAGATTTTCTATTGAGCCTGAACTCACTATGTTCAGAA
The DNA here is from genome assembly GCF_036172605.1 of Pelobates fuscus. NCBI lineage: Eukaryota > Metazoa > Chordata > Amphibia > Anura > Pelobatidae > Pelobates > Pelobates fuscus. Next base: position 102,587,581 of record NC_086328.1, on the reverse strand, counting down.
AATATCTACGTCTGTCCAGAGAAGAATTAGGATCCAACGGCCCTGTTCAGGTTTTTAGTTTAAGACTCCCCTTCATTCTTCACATAGGGATAGTTAATGGGGTCAAGCAAATTCATGGCTCCGGCGCCCCTGTCTTGAAGGCAGCCGCCTACATTCGCTGTTATAGATAATCCTGCTCTACGTCTGTGTCTCTCTACGTATATCTATACACATACTATGCATATCAAATACACAAGAAAAAAAAGCAATAAGGTGCAATTGGCGCTAATGGAATATAGCAGCAATCCCCGAATACCAATGATCACCCAATTGGTTCCAGAAACAATGCAATAGTGTGGAGTGCTTTACACCACAGATATACTATAGTGGATATACTTCTCTTAATACAATACGGAGGGAATCACAGATCTATATAAAAATATAATAGAAAATCCACATAGTGTAGCACTGTGTAACAATTTAAAATGTAGAATAATACAGGAAGTGACGCGCCGGCTGAATCACCAACTATAAGAGTACATGACCACGCGAACGATACCACAGGATATGACACCCTGACCGTCCCCTTGGAGGAGCATTAGGAAGATTGGTGGACATATTGTGATTGTATCAGTACTGTGGGGGTTACTGTTGGACTCTGTCTAAAACCGGATGTGCCGCAATGTTGGGTTGGCGAAACACATCCGGTTGAGACCATATTTGGAAATGGGAGGTGGGTTTATCGAATTTCACACAGATGTGTATATTTTACCACTTATGCATATGCTATATTTAGCAATGTTTGTTCATTTGATTTTATACTTGCATCTGAGGAAGACCTATTACAGGTCGAAACGCGTTATGCTGTTATTTATGTACCACTTTTTTAGTACCACTTAAATTAAACGTCTTTTACCCAACTTGTGCCAAGAAGTCCTGCGTTGCTGAGACAATTACAAGCTGACAGAGTGTAGGAAGACTATTTGGTGATTTATATCACATCGAGGCGATACTAGCCAGAGCCTGCTACATGAGGCTCTGGTAAATGTGAGTTGTTCTATGTAGATTATTCTACATTTTAAATTGTTACACAGTGTGGATTTTCTATTATATTTTAATATAGATCTGTGATTTCCTCTGTATTGTATTCAGGGAAGTATATCCACTATAGTATATCTGTGGTGAAAAGCACTCCCCACTATTACATTGTTTCTTTCACATACTATGCATAGTTGAATTAATCATTAGATTGTTACGACTTAATCAAAAAGTACTGTTTGACACTTCAGAAGGAACACTAAGGAGTGCTGGGATTAGTTGCTTTCTTCTGATATAATTTGCTGTGACAGGCTTACTTCCTTTTTTAATAGTTATTGCTGTTGCATTTAAACTGTTGACCTGAAAATTAATTTCTCTTTTCATAAATAATATAAACAGATACAATTTATATTCAAGTTTTATTAACGGAAGACGGGTCATTTTTTAATATCTTAATATGATCTTTATGTTTTAATATGCCCTCTAATACGTTTTTCGCAGGGTTTAGCTCTGGAGCATAAAAAACTTGCCGATCTCGAGCATTAGTAGTGGAGGCGGGGAGAGGATTCCGGCAGACCCCAGGTCTGTTTGAAAATTATTTGAAGAGGCGGGGCCTGGGCATCATGGCGGCTGGCTGCACATCAAGTAAGCTCCTGACCTAACTCACTAACTCAGCCTGAATTACCGACAGCCAGCTCGCAAAAATCGCACTACTCATCCACACATCACTCACTGATGCCCTGGGGGAAGCTCTTGACAACCGGAGTGACTTACCTGCTTGTAATCCCCACGGAGATTCCACTGCGGCCTAGCGTAGTGGATGGACGGGTGAAGAGACTGATCGCCCGGACTCTGCGGCGCAGCAACAAGTGGGACCTGCCACATACCCCGTTCTCCCCCCCGGACCGGTGGAGGTTATCCCAGTCCCCACTGAGGCAAATATACTCCCGAGCATCGGAATCGAGCCCATGAGGCGTATCTAAAATGGCCACCGGCCAGGAGATGCCACAACCATGAACAAGCCAGGGGGCTCGAGAGTGGCTAGACTCCTTCACAGACAGGTTCGAGGCTATATGCCAGAAATTTTGGTACCAACTTGATAACCAACCTCGGGTAATATAACCCCCTGTCGCACCAAAACCCCACAATGACATCTTGAAAGCCAGTTTCCCAACACAGCCAGTGGCTTGCCCGGAGCATGGCACACACCTGCCCGTGCCCCCTGCAGCACAGTTGGGTGGTACTTCTGAACTCTATGCCTATTCTTCTTCCGAGCCGGGAACCCAATTGGAGGTAACCCGGTAAACCCATGGGCCCACAATCCTGATGAAGGGATCGATGGACTTCAGGCAAGGGCTCCCGCCAAGGCCTTGGGCCAAAGACACAAGGTATGGAGACCTTGCGGACCCACACCCTGGCAGCAGTAGATAGTACCTGGCCCTCACAGACCTGGAAACTGGAAGGGTGACATGGCATGGACTTTCTAATTACCTGAAGAGGCGACCACACCAGGGAATCGGCTGAAAGCCAATCTTACCATGAGGGATGATATTCCAGCTGAGTCCCTGCGACATCTGCGAATACCATCTGGTACACATGCCTGGATTTATGTTTTATTAAGGCCTGTTGCCTTTTTATTTTATTTAGATATCGCTGTGACACCACTCTGCCACTATGTCACCCCCCTAGTTAAGCTCCTTTGTACAGCCAGTAACACATAACTGCTAGCCTCGAGCTCACCTATCACTCTAAATAACCTCAGTGGTTTAAACTTGCCCTCTCTAAGATGCACTACTAACCTTACCAGCTTAGTACTATAAACATGCACAGAGAGTGCTTAACTTGTTGTGCAACCTGACATTTACCTAAGCTTACATTCAGACACGTATATCTATTTTGTCTTGCTTTCGATCTTTTTTGCTCTACACAATGACAAATGACCACAACACCTAGGTAGTCACTCTTGCAACATTAGCCTACCATGCTTATTCTATAATAATCTACACATGACTATTTAGCCAGTTATATCCTGTCTTTAGCATGCTAAGTCTATATTAATCTTCTCATGACTATCTATCCTGATATACCTAGTCTTTAGCATGTTTATTCCATTGTCATTGTTTCCTGACTATCTAGCCTGAAATACCCTGTCTCCTTATCATCATAAAAATATGGCAGTCCAGCTTAGGAGTTTACTCTGTTATGCGTTGATTATCTGTTATATGTTTACCTGATGTAACTCCTTTTTCATATTCTGCAAAATGTGAATCAAATGCCATAATAAAAGAAAGATTGACAAAAAAACCAAAAAATGATTTGAAGCGAGCTGTAATGATTCTGGTGCTTAGACTGTTTTGTTTTTTAAATAAAATCTTCAATAAACTTTTTTAAATATTACACACCAAGGCATGTAATGTTTTATTTGAAATAATAATATGATATGATGACCCTTCTCCTTTTATAACATGGCATTACCCCTAGGAGAGGATAAGGAGACCCTGAGATTGAGTGTGACTGACTGGTTGAGTGCTCACTTAATGAGTCTGGCTAGAGCAGTTTTGTACAGAGGCGTAACTATAAACCACAGGGCCCCGGTGCAAAAATTGCCCTGGGGCCCCCCATATGTCTAATCCCCCATATGTTTATCCTCGCCCTCCAATACGTCCCCCTCCCCTCACATGCAGACAAACAGATACACATGCAGACACACACATAGACAGAGACACACATACATACAGGCACACATACATACAGATACACATACATACAGACACACATACATACAAACACACACGCATACACGCACAGAGACGCATACATACAGAGACACAGACATACACACGCATACATACAAACACATACATACACTTACATACAAACACACACACACACATACAGAAACACAGACATACACACACATACATACAACGCACACATATACAGACACATACAAACAGACACACATGCAAAATGTTTTAGTCACCCTCCTGATTCCTACCTTTTAGGTGCAAGAGTGTGACTTTCCCTGAGGTCCAGTGGCTTAGCCTGATGGGAGTCAGAGTTCCCACTCTGACTCCCTCTTCTCCTTCCTCCTCCCACGCGGCTCACGGTGATTGCTGGGGGGAGTGACCGGGGCTGTCACTTCCTCCCAGCGCCTGACATCATCACAGGGGGCCCAGTCGCGCTGTTAAAATGCCACAGCGCTGACCGGGCCCCCTGGAAATTCATTGCCATTGGGTATCCTAAATAGCATGGACCACCCGATGGGCCCCCTCAAAGGCCCCCGGCGGTTAAACCGTTCATGCCGGGGCCGCGTTACATAGCTGGCAGGCACCGCGGTCGCAGGTTATTCCGCCAGTGGTTTTGTGATTCATTTTTAAAATTAACAAATACTTCAACATGTACCAAGGCTGACTGATGTCTGCATTATATGAGATCATTATGGATGGACAGCAACAGCAGAAAATTGAATTAATTTACTTACAAAGCGAGTGAGGTCCGAGACTTGCCCCGTGGCACCAAGATCCATTCAAAATGTTCAAGTGTGTCTACTTGTTTTTATTTCTTCCCTTATCTTTTTCTTTCTGGTTCTGGATGGTTTATACTTTGGTTCTGTTTATCATTTGCTCAGAACCATCATGTCATTGAGAGATACGTCTACATTTTATTTTGTTTTTATCTGAATTAAACTTGTTATTTATTCTTTTCTGTATGTTTATATCCCAATAAACCTCAACCTACAAAAAAAAATATTATTAAGGATATTTGTTTGGTACAGTACACCAGAGTCTGTTTTTGACATTTTAAACAAGCAGACATATATGTTGCTCTTTCTTGTACCTAATTGAATAATTTACAGTAAATCGCTATCATTTAGCTCTCTAGATAATAAAAGGCCATTTGCCAAATGGTTTGGATTAAACGATGGTCTAAATTATCTCAGTCATCTCAGTTTAACCATTTGCAGCATTTGCCGAATAAAGTCGTAAGTAAAATTGTAGTTTTGCATCCTGTACATTTTATGTTTAGAATATTTGTTACATGTTGACATGGTCATTTAAAGCACCATATCTTGCTGAAGTGATTTATGAGTGAGGAGTACCCTAGTTTAACCCCAGTTTATAAAAGTGCTGATTTCTATTAGATATCAGTACTTTTATAAATTAAAGGGACACTATAGTCACCAGAACAACTACAGCTTATTGAATTTGTTCTGGTGAGTAGAATCATTACCTTCAGGCTTTTTGCTGTAAACACTGTCTTTTCAGAGAAAATGCAGTGTTTACATTACAGCCTAGTGATAACTTCACTGACCACTCCTAAGATGTCTGTTAGAGATCCTTCCTGTGTCATTGCTACCTAAAATGCATCAAAACATTCAGTGTCTCCTCCCTCTGTATACAGACACTGAACTGTCCTCATAGAGATTAATTGATTCAATTCATCTCTATGAGGAGATGCTGATTGGCCAGGGCTGTGTTTGAAATGTGCTGGCTCTGCCCCTGATCTACCTCTTTGTCAGTCTCAGCCAATCCTATGGGGAAGAATCGTGATTGGATCAGGCTACCACTTCTGCTGATGTCAGCAGGCAGTGGGCAGGTCTAAAGGAAACAGGGACAAAGTAAGCAGCTGCAGACTTGAATACAAGTAAGATTTTACTATATTTAGGAAGGCATGAGGAGACCAGGGTGGCGAAATGGTGGCTTTAACCCTATAGGGTCAGGAATACATGTTTGTGTTCCTAACCCTATAGTGCTCCTTTAACTAGGGAACATCCCCCTAGCTGTCAATCAAACCGTCAGGGTGGACTTTTTCCTGCTTCAGTTGGCTCTACTTGAGCGTGCCTGCCTTCCCCTCCCTCCTAGACCTCAGACAAGCTCCTCAGCTGTAGACGTGCGCACGTGTTCACAAGCCGATGCGCGCATGCATGTTATTTCCCTGTGAAAAGACTGAAAGATTCTTCCAGGGAAAAAGGGGAGGGTTTACAAAGGCTGCAGTCATAAAAACTGCAGCTTATCTAAGCTCTTTTAGACTACACTGCCAATGAATACATAATATAAAAATATGCATGCATGTATTAATTGGGGGTATATCTACTAAACCGTGGGATTCCTTTTTTTTTTTTCTGTAAGTGTGGTGTGGTCCCTTAAAATACATAATATGTATCAGCATCTCAGCAAATAATGAGTGAAGAATGAATTAGTTCAGTGTATTTTATTGTTTTACATTTTGCTATGCTCTGGGTGGCTATCTTGAATTATTCTTTTATGTTGGAAACTGTTTTGTTTTGACTGCTGCACTTTGCTGGGGTCATGATAAGGGAGTCAATTTTGGCCAATATTTGTTACAAACAATTGCCAGAAGAGTACCTTAAAAGAAGTAGCAGATATCTTTTTATTATGATGTCGCAGTAATAGATGGGCCGAATGGTTCTTATCTACCGTCACATTCGACGTTTTAAGTTACAGTACACCAAGGAGTTTCACGTAGGAAGGGTTTATCAGGAGGGTTAGAGGCAGAGGTGTAACTAGAAACCACGGTGCCCCGGTGCGAAAATTGCCCTGCGGTCCCCCCCATATGTCCCTGCCCCAACACGTCCCCGCCCCCCCCCCACACATAACGCAGACAAACAGATACACATGCAGACACACACATAGACACATACAGACACACACATACAGGCACACATACATGTAGACACATGCATACATACAGACACACACATACATACACACATACATACAAACACATACATACAGACACACATACACACTTACATACAGACACACATACAAAAAAAACCACACACACACAGACATACATACAAACACACATACAAACACACAGACATAGACACACACACACACATACGTGCAGACACACAGACACATAGATACATACATACAGACACACATACAAACAGTATGCCCAAGTGTCAGCCCTGCAATGTGCCTGCGGACCGGGGAGGGTGATCAGTGATCTCCCTCCCCGGTCCACAGGCATCGCGCTGGCAGCCGGCAGGGGAGGGAGGGAGAGGAGAGAGGACCCGGGAGCTCAGCTTGCAGCTCCTCTGGGTCCTCCTCTCGCGAGATTTGGAGCGTTGCTGCGGTTACCACGGCAACGCTCCAAATCTCGCGAGAGTGAACTCTAGCCCTGGAGCGCGGGCTAGAGTTCACTGGAACCACTGGACCACCAGGGATTCCCCACTGGGACCACCAGGGATCCAGAAATGCCCCCCCTCCTCCTCAATAAAGGTAAGAAGGGAGGGGGGACATAAATATATTTATTTTATTAAATACATTTTTTTTATTTTATTAAAAATCCTCCCTTCCATCCTCCCCTCCCCCCATACACACACTGCCCCACATACACTGTCCCCATACACACTGCCCCACATACACTGCCCCACATACAAACACTGCCCCCATACACACACTACACACACTTCCCCCTTACACACACTGACCCCATACACACACTGACCCCATACACACACTGCCCCACATACAAACACTTCCCCCATACACACAAACACTTCGCCCATACACACACTGCCCCATACTCAGAAACACTGCCCCCATACACACACTGCTCCACATACACTGTCCCCATACACACTGCCCCACATACACTGCCCCACATAAAAACACTGCCCCCATACACACACTACACATACATCCCCCTTACACACACTGACCCCATACACACACTGACCCCATACACACACTGCCCCACATACAAACACTGACCCCATACACACAAACACTGCCCCCATACACACACTGCCCCCATACACACACTGCCCCCATACACACAAACTCTGCCCCCATACACACAAACTCTGCCCCCATACACACACTGTCCCACAAACACTGTCCCCATATACACACTGTCCCCATACACACACTGCCCCACAAACACTGTCCCCATACACACACTGCCCCACAAACACTGCCCCCATACACACACTACACACACTTCCCCCTTACACACGCTGACCCCATACACACACTGACCCCATACACACACTGCCCCACAAACACTGCCCCACAAACACTGCCCCACATACAAACACTACACACACTGCCCCCATACACACAAACACTGCCCCATACACACACTGCCCCATACTCAGAAACACTGCCCCCATACACACACTGCCCTACATACACTGTCCCCATACACACTGCCCCACATACACTGCCCCACATAAAAACACTGCCCCATACACACACTACACATACATCCCCCTTACACACACTGACCCCATACACACACTGACCCCATACACACACTGCCCCCACATAAAACACTGACCCCATACACACAAACACTGCCCCCATACACACACTGCCCCCATACACACAAACTCTGCCCCCATACACACACTGTCCCACAAACACTGTCCCCATACACACACTGTCCCCATACACACACTGCCCCACAAACACTGTCCCCATACACACACTGCCCCACAAACACTGCCCCCATACACACACTACACACACTTCCCCCTTACACACGCTGACCCCATACACACACTGACCCCATACACACACTGACCCACAAACACTGCCCCACAAACACTGCCCCACGTACAAACACTACACACACTGACCCCATACACACACTGCAGACATACAAATACTGCCCCCATACACACACTGCCCCCACATACAAACACTGCCCCCCCATACACACACTGCCCCACAAACACTGCCCCCATACACACACTGCCCCACAAACACTGTCCCCATACACACACTGTCCCACAAACACTGTTCCCATACACACACTGCCCCACAAACACTGCCCCCATACACACACTGCCCCATACACATACTGCCCCGCACACACTGACCCCATACACACACTGCCCCCACATACAAACACTGCCCCCATACACACAAACACTGCCCCCATACACACACTGCCCCATACTCAGAAACACTGCCCCCATACACACACTGCCCCACATACACTGTCTCCATACACACTGCCCCACATACACTGCCCCACATAAAAACACTGCCCCCATACACACACTACACATACATCCCCCTTACACACACTGACCCCATACACACACTGACCCCATACACACACTGCCCCCACATACAAACACTGACCCCATACACACAAACACTGCCCCCATACACACACTGCCCCCATACACACAAACTCTGCCCCCATACACACACTGTCCCACAAACACTGTCCCCATACACACACTGTCCCCATACACACACTGCCCCACAAACACTGTCCCCATACACACACTGCCCCACAAACACTGCCCCCATACACACACTACACACACTTCCCCCTTACACACGCTGACCCCATACACACACTGACCCCATACACACACTGACCCACAAACACTGCCCCACAAACACTGCCCCACATACAAACACTACACACACTGACCCCATACACACACTGCAGACATACAAACACTGCCCCATACACACACTGCCCCCACATACAAACACTGCCCCCCCCATACACACACTGCCCCACAAACACTGCCCCCATACACACACTGCCCCACAAACACCGTCCCCATACACACACTGTCCCACAAACACTGTTCCCATACACACACTGCCCCACAAACACTGCCCCCATACACACACTGCCCCATACACATACTGCCCCGCACACACTGCACACCCATACACACAGACACATACAGTGCCCTACACACACTGCTGCCCCCCCATAAACACATTGCCCCACACATACACACACAACCCCCCCATACACACTGTGCCCCCCCATACACACACTGCCCCACACATCCATACAGTGCCCCCACATGCAAAACACAGACATACAGTGCCCCATACACACACTGCCCCCTAAACACACACTGCCGCCCTTACGCACTCACACTCACTTCACCGCTCACACACACACTGCACCTTTCACACACACACACTTCACCCCTAACACACACCACTTCTCCTATGCCCTATATCCCAGCAGACCCCAGGTAAATTGTCAAACTGTTCTTAAACTCTGGGGTGGGATCCTGGCACTACTGGCACCATAACTACTACACTGAGCTGTAGTGGTTATTGTGCCAGGATTATTTTTTTTAAAATAATCTACAAGTGCCCCTCCCGAGATCAGGCTCTGGATCCGCCACTGCCTCCTGCGCGGCTTCCTGCGGTTGCTTGGAGGAAGTGACCAGGGCAGTCACTTCCTCCTAGCATCTGACATCATCACAAATTAATTTCCATCGGGTGGCCCTAACAGCATTGGCCACCTGATGGGCCCCTTAACATGCGGCCCCGAGGGTTACACAGTGCGGGCTGGGGCCACAACACATGGCTGGTGGCACCTCGGCTGCAGAGGTCTGCAGGGCGGCTGGGCAGCTTGTAGTGACAGGCTCGGTCGCAGCTGCAACCCCTTGACCTCAGTAGTTCCACCATTGGTTAAAGGGAATGTATTCTATGAGTGACAATCACAGTAACTCTCTAGGGCCACTAAGACATTCCTGTGGGCTTCTAACTTTTGACTTGTTTGTATTCTAATCCTCTATGTTATATGTCCGTACATTTTTAAGGCAATAGCGTGTTTTGTTCTGTTTGCGGGTAAAATAAAATGTATTTTAATTTTCTAAATATGGTCAGAGCCCAAGTTTTAAAGTAAATTGCTGATGCTTTCTGCTGGTAAATTGAAATTAGTCTCAATTGTCTATTCAGTACCTTGCCAGGAGTCAGAGACACGGTGGCCACGCACTAACTGCATTATTCGATGGGTACAATTATAACTATATTACTTTCTATACTTAGAAATGATTGATAAAAAAGAATGTGCCACTTGGAATGTTGGAAGTAGTGTTAAAGAACACCATGGAACTGCATGCCGTAAAGGGACGCTTTAAGAACCAAAGCCATACATCTTAATGAAGTGGTTTTGGTTCATGGATGCACCATATAAACATCAAGGTTTACGCTTTGTGTATAACACACCTTTAGTGGCTGCCAGACTAACATCAAAGGGAATTCCTCTTTAAGATTCTTGATTTTACAAGATATTCACATTTGACTTCTCTGTCTATAAGAAGCATTGGATTGCCATGCCTGCGCGTGTGTTCTCATTGCTTCTCTGTGAGAAGCATTGGATTGGACCAGAGATCATCACTCTTCATGTTCTCACAGAATGCGGAAACTATATCAATATTGGATTACAGGTACATTTAATGGTCTTACATTTTTTTTAAACAAATTTTAAAAACATTAAACCCTGCATCTAAAAACTATAAGCAACATGTGTAACACTAAGGATACTATGTTTCCTTTAAAGTTAATATACCTTTAACCCCTTAAGGACACATGACATGTGTGACATGTCATGATTCCCTTTTATTGCAGAAGTTTGGTCCTTAAGGGGTTAAAGACTTAGAACAATCTGGTTAAGAGTTTTCTCTGGTTTGGAGTTGGGATGACGGTTTGGTTGTAGTGTTTATTTTGTGATGTAAATGGAAGATAAATTGGTGTCGTGGCGATGATATCCACAATTTGAATATAGAAATAGAAAATGGACAGATCAACGGCACGTGTTTTCAAATAATAAGCGAAAGGTAACATTTTTGGTGGAAAATAGATCTAGAAAGACAAACATTGGTAAAATTCACAGCTGACACACATTGCTTCTGAGCGGACATATTGGTCGACTAGAGCTTCTTAAAAGGTGGGCACATGCAGAGGTGTGGGTACAGATAGAGTTGTTGGTACAGGTGGGGATATGGGTACAAGTGGTGGTGTGGTTAGAGCTCGAGTTGGGGGTAAAGGTGGAGGTGTGGGTGCAGGTGACAGTGTGAGTACAGATGGAGGGGTGGGTATAGGTGATGGTGTGGGTCCAGATGGACAGGTGAGTACAGGTGACAGTGTGGGTACAGGTGGAGGTGTGATTACAGGTGGCGGTGTTGGCACATGTGGAAGTGTGAGTACAGTGGATGTGTTGATATAGGTGGAGGTCATGGTACAGGTGGAGGTGTGAGTATAAGTGTAGGTGTTGCTACAGATGGAGGTGTGGGTACAGGTGAAGATGTAGACACAGGTGAAGATATGGGTACAGGTGTGAGTACAGGTGAAGGTGTTGGTAAAGGTGGACATGTAGGCACAGGTGGAGATGTGAGAACAGGTAAAGGTGTTGGTACAGGTGGACATGTAGGCACAGGTAGAGGTGTGGGTACAGGTGGAGATGTAGACACAGGTGAAGGTGTGGGTACAGGTGAGGGTATGAGTACAGGTGGAGTTGTAGACACAGGTGAAGGTGTGGGTACTGGTGGAGATGCATGCACAGGTGAAGGTGTGGGTACAGGTGGAGGTGTGGGTACAGGTGGAGATGTAGACACAGGTGAAGGTGTGGGTACTGGTGGAGATGTGAGACAGATGGATGTGTAGGTACAGGTGATGGTGTTCGGATACCTGAAGGTGTTTTACAACTTGTGTAAGAGAAAGTTGGTTAGACTTTTGTCAGGGCTCCGCGGGAGAATCTGAGGGGAGGCTGCAATCCTCTCGCAGCACTCACCCTTGGTCCGTCGCTGCCCGCGGTCCCCTCTCCCCTTACCTGTCAGTGAGCGGCGTCCTCTCTTCCTGACACGCTGCTCGCGTCCTCCTCTCCTCCTCCCAGCGGCAGCATGTATAACGCTGCACGCTGGGAGCCGGCACAAATATCTGAACGCCGGGGTCACTCACGTGACCCGGCGTTAAAGCTACAGCACAATAATCACGGTGGGAGGTATAAATATCCCCCACGTGTGATTGTTAATTCTGATTGGAAGTTATCCAATCAGAATTAAGCACAGGATTTAAATACTTACCTTTCCTGTCTCTCTGTGCCCTGTTGTGGTCTTTGGTTACCTGTATTGCTGTTTGCTTGTGTTTCTCTCTGGTTACCGATTATTTGGCTTGTTTCTCCGACTCTCCTGTATTCTCCATCCCTTTGACCTCGGCTTGTTTCTCGTTTTCCTGTTTTCTGGCTCCCCTTACTCGGCTTGTCTCCTGACTATTCTTGGTGTGCTTAACCCGGCCATTCTAAGGACCAGTACTGCACCTTTTCCTCTCTGTGACCTGTTAGCGTGTTAGGTTCCCAGAATCGTGACAACTTTAAGACTTGATGAGTGAATTATATATGGAAGTTGCTTTCTGAATCACTGTTTGTTAATGTTGTAATAATATAAATTCTGTGTGGATAAAAGCAGTAATTTCACATGTTTACTGAGGGCTATTTCAAGAACATGCCCTGTTCTATTTGAAGAATTGTACTGCACAAAGTGTGATGATTTGTAGTTAGATATTTTCAGTGATATTTGGGGCAAAGACAAAAAATTATTAGAATTTAATTAGCTGTGTTGTTAAATCGTTAACCTCTATCTAAAAGGTTATGTTTCAGCTTCTAGCAGCTGGAGAGAGTCCATCGATGACTCTGCGTTTGTAAGAGTTTTGCCTAGAGGAACAATGTCTCCCGAATAAGATCTTAAAAGGGATTTTATCAGACACGATAGAGTTTGAACAAACAGTACAGAAACAGGATGCACCGAAGCAAAATAAACAAATATAACAAGTAATAAACAAAAAGGAGAATGAAACAAATACATAATTTGCAAAAAAAAAAGCAAATAAATAAAAAATATACAGAAGTATTGCCCACATTTTCTTCTAAAAATCTGTAAAAATGAGAGAGAAAATAGAGTGTAGTATTTTTACCTAGAGGAACAATGTCTGCCCTGTTTTATTTGAAGAATTGTACTGCACAAAGTGTGATGATTTGTAGTTAGATATTTTCAGTGATATTTGGGGCAAAGACAAAAAATGCATAGCATTTAATTAGCTGTGTTGTTAAATCGTTAACCTCTATCTAAAAGGTTATGATTCAGCTTCTAGTAGCTGGAGAGAGTCCATCGACGACTCTTCATTTGTAAGATTTTTACCTAGAGGAACAATGTCTGCTGAATGAGATCTTAAAAGGGATTTTATCAGACATGATAGAGTTTGAACAAACAGTACAGAAACAGGATGCACCGAAGCAAAATAACCAAATATAACAAGTAATAAACAAAAAGGAGAATGAAACAAAAACATAATTTGCAAAAAAAAAGCAAATAAATAAAAAATATACAGAAGTATTGCCCACATTTTCTTCTAAAAATCTGCAAAATAATCAAATATGACAAGTAATAAACAAAAAGGAAAATTAAACATATACATAATAAGCAAATAAATAAAAATATACAGAAGTATTACCCAAATTCTTCTAAAAATCTGAAAAAATGAGAGAGAGAATGTAGTGTAGTGTTTAATACGATGAGTGAATAAAAGGCAACAAAGTATGTAAGTACTCACTCACCTTGTGTAGAGCGTTTATACAAGCTCTCATAATGAAGTAGTATAATGTAGTAGTATAATCCCCACTTTGGGGGACTGGGGCTATTGTGGGGGGAAGGGACAGGATTGTGTGGGACAGGGGCTATGGTGGGAGGGGAGATAGCCCCTACGGGGGGATAGGAGAAGTATGGGGTGGTAGAGCAGCATTATGGGGGTAAGGGAACAAGGGCAGTATTGTAAGACACAAACACACACACTTCAATCCACCCAATCACCCTAACTTTTGGAGACCTAGAGTGGATCCACAGCCTGGGGTCCAGTGGGCTGTCGCAGTGCTCCTCTGAGTGAGCTCTTATCCAGATCCACATTTCCTGTATAGCTCCCAGGACCTCTACAGGGCACATGAGGGAGCTATACAGAAAATGCAGATCTGGATCAGAGCCCACTCGTGTGCCTTCTCCTCCTGCGCTGGGCTACAGAGGTACTGGCGCTCGGCCATGCTACAGGAAATGATCGACAGGAGAGGAGTGCTGTGCACTTCTCTCCTGCCGGTCAACTGGATATTTGCGCCCCCCGGGCAGGAGCGCCCTAAGGCCGCCTGTGCCACCTTATGGTAGCGTCGGCCCTGACAACAACCAGCTGCTACACTCACATTCTCATATACAGGGCCGTCTTAACAGCATCATAGCCCCACAAGCAAAGTAGTACACTGGTATTCTGCCTGCACAACTTACATTATCGAAAAAATTAAGATTAGATTCATTGGTACCCCCCAACAGAATCAGTTAACCATTAAACTGTTAAAATCGTTAGGCAAAAACTACTATAGCTTTACGGCTTGAAAAAGATGTGTATCGATTTTGGCTTGCACACAGCAAGATCGCAACAGATCGCAACAGCTGATACTGGGGTGATTAGTCCATCTACACGTTTTAATAAAGAGGGATTGAAGGTTTTGAATAAATCTCCTGGAAAAATATACAGAAAAGTTGTCAAGCCTACTGCCCAGCATGCCCATGCATTATAACAGCCCTGCTCATACACGGGCAATGCTCAGTCTCCTACACATACATACAACACTCATCCATCACACACAGTACTCACAGAAACAGAGCCCAGGGCTTTAGGATGGTGCCCCAATCTGGCATCCTGCCTAGGGCCCTGGGCAACCTTATTATTATTATTATTATTATTATTATTATTATTATTATGATATTTATATAGCGCCATCAAATTCCGCAGCGCTTTACAACCTTAATCCTACTCTGCATTATCTTTGGTTTTAAGACATTAATAACTTACATTGTGCTAAATATTATCCAACCGTTCCACCTTGTGTTTTGCTTTCTGCTCATATTTGCGAAGTGCCATGTATCACTCTAATATGGCATTAATGAGGGCTAATGAGGTAAGACTTCTCTCAGAACATTTGCAGTTGGAGAGATCGGAATTCAGAATTTCTCTTGAAGGAGATTTTTTTTTTCTTTTAACCTTCAGTGAATATTGGACAAATTATTTATTTGGCATAGCACAAAATATCACACAATTTAATTAAATCCTTTTTTAGCATTTTACATTTTTTTCTAATGAGCATTTGCAATTATTCATTTTGTTATTTTTCTTTACTATTAATTATATAAATTTACATTAAATGTGCATTCTCGCTTTGATAGCGCAAACAGCTTTCTACTTAAAAAGAAAAAGAAAAGGATAATTAAACAAACCTTAAGGAAAAAAACAAAAAAAACACAAAACCCCCCATAACATTTCCACCGCTGCAAAGAATCATCCAAACCTTTAATATAAAGCATCAATGTGTTAAAAAGTAATAAAAATAAAAATAAAAGGTATAAAATAATACATAAATATAAGACTCAATGGAAAATTGTATGAAAACGGAGTGTCAAAATTTAGGAATAATATGCTTAATTACTTTATTAGAAGCCCCAATAATTATTGTAAAATTCTTAACTATGTTAATAAAGAAATTCAGAATATGTGAATCAAACCTTCAGAAAACCCTATGAACAAAAATCCTTTATACTTAATAATATTGAAAGTGTTGGATAAATTACTAGAATCCTTTCTGATCGTAGACATTTTCACGGTATCCATAAACTATTCTGTATTCTGTCCAAGTTTTTTATTAATGGAAAATGTGTGCGTTACGCTTCATGCATTGCATCGCCAGTTAGCTTGAAAAGGTCTCGATTTCTTTTAATCTTCTCCATTCTTCAAATGCAGAAAAAATCCTGGACTTTTGTCCACCAATATATATTTTCTCTACTATGCCAACTGTACATCGCCGTGAAATATTTCAGAATTTTAACAGTAAAAAAGAAATGCAATAAATAGCAGCATGAAAAAGCAACAATTCATCCTTCTTCGAAATTAAACTTTTTTTGTTTTTTTTTTATAATTTGCATTCCTTCCTTTTTAACAGAGAAATTTATTTTTGCCATGGTATAAAAATAATTCTAGTTTAGAAAATATATTTTTCAAGAAACCCTAAATTCCCCAACCACCAGGGGCAGCAGAGAGAAATCCGACAGGTACGTTTTAGAAAAAATTGCAGGAATTAAAATGTAGAAAAATATTAATGTTTTAGACTAACTATGTGAACTAAATGGTTCCAACTTGGTCTCTCATATCAGATATCCTCTACTTACCGATAACACAAATGGCCTTGTCAACAAAACACTGATAGCAAAGGAAATATTGGTTTTACTTCTATGTCAAAGGATGAGCAGTAATAATCTAAATAATCAAATCATAATGCATTACATATGAATATGTTTTTTGTATGCTAAAGGAGCCCTCTAAGTACCATAACCACTACAGCCCATCGTCTCCTGTCCCATCCCCCCAGTGATTTGTGTGAAAAATGTATGCACTTTTCACACTTTAATGAAACCTGCTAGTGAGGTTTAACACACATTGATAGTTAGATATAGGGCTTAATTTAAGATTCTGGTGCTTGCTTACAAATCCCTACATAATGCTTCTCCAACCTACCTATCCTCCCTAATACACAAGTATGTCCTGCCGAGGCCCCTGCGCTCTGGCAAAGACCTACGTATATCCTCTGTCCGTACGCCCACCTCTTACGCTCGCCTGCAAGATTTCTCCAGGGCTGCACCTCTTCTGTGGAACTCTCTTCCCTTCTCCATTAGACTTCCACCCAGTCTCCACTCCTTTAAAAAAATCTTTGAAAACTTACTTCTTCAGGAAAGCACATCATTTCAATTGTTAGTGGGTTTTCATTCCCCCCTCCCCTGCCATGACTCCTCTCCTGCAACTGTCAAAAATAACCCAAGTTCTCAGTGAATACTTTTTTTTTTTTAAACATATTTCATCACCCCTACTTATACCCTTTGTGCCACTATACCCCACTCCCTCTAGCATGTAAGCTCATTGAGCAGGGCCCTCGAGCCCTCTGTTCCCCTTGCAGCCATTTGTCTGGTTACAATTACGTGTCTGTTAGTCCATCCATTGTACAGCGCTACGAAATTTGCTGGAGCTATATAAATAATAACAATAATAATAATTGAAAATACCAGATAAAATTCCAAAAATAAAATTATACGATTTTTAATCTTGGCAATATTTCAAGTCTGGAAATATAGATAAATGAAAAATTAGAAATGTACAAATTCATCTGACTTTAAATTTTTATCATTCTGTGAACTGTAGGTTAATATCAAATCCATCTAGGGTGGTTTATGCTAAAATATGTCTGTAGTAAGGGTGTTAAGTAAAAACTGAAAACAAACAAACAAAACAAAAAAAAAGAACAAAACAGAAACAAAAAAACACAGAAAAATATGTTATTGTGTAATAATATTATTCATATTATCTTTGAGGTTTCTAGATATTGCGTGCTGCCAGAATATGAACCAGCTTTATGACTTATATTTCACAGGGAGGGAGATGAGAACCCACAACCAATATCATTAATTATTTGTAGAGAATCGAATGGCAGAGAAACCAAGATTGCATTTATTAAATAATATTAATAATAATAAAAAACAGACAAACCTTTTCTTTTCACACCTTTATTTGTTTTTGGATAATTATTGTGTTCATTTACAATATGGTTTCCAGAAAGTAAATCTCTCGGGGCAGCATCTGACGCAGTCCAAAACGATGTAGGAAAAAAATAATCGCAGGATATCTGGATGGTAAAAGACTGCATAGTGTAAATATTGCGCTTGTAGATTAATAACTTTTATTGACGACGTTCAGAACTAATAAGAGTTTAGAGTTGCCGGATAATTTCTGAGTGCCTTCAGGGCTGGCTACTTGCCTTTCCACTGGATTACAGACTCGTTAAATGAATATATTGTACTTTACATGCAGGACTGGAAGCAATTAATACTTAGGAGAGTTTATTGTTGAAGCAGACACTTATAATATACAAATGTAGCAAGAATCGAGCAGGATTAACACAATAAAATGAAGCAATGTCTTCTTCAGTTTCTTTTAAATAACTTAGGGATGAAATTGCTACCTGACCCCTGGGTAGCAGATGGCTTGGACCCCTGTGCACCAAAAAGCCTCTTTTCTGTGGTTGTCTAAAAGGGGAAATGGGGAGCTGTTCTCTGAGCGGACTAGCTGTCTTTGTGTTTCACTGTGTTTTCGATAATAAAAAAATTACATAAATTTTCACTCTTTATGTTTTCTATAATCACCAGCAAGCACTGGGGTAAGACATTAACTCCTTTTATTTTTTTCTTTCGAGGTATAATTTACTAATTTTACTTTAATAAGTGGATACGGTAATCGTCATCTTTGATTATAATAATTGATAAAAGTATATATTCAATTCTTATTATTTTTGTATTTTTTTAGGTGAAAATATATTTTTTTTTATTTCACACTGGACGGACTGGATGACTAATTCAGATTTTGGGTCAAGATAAAAATGGCATTTCAACATGGCCTCTTAAATCCATCGCCAGTCCAACGGTAAGGCCTTCTTAATATAATGTAACATTGTAACATAGTAATCTAGAGTGGAAAAAAAAAAACACAGGTCCATCAAGTTCTACCTTCCACACATCTGCTTCTGTGTTTGATCCACAAAAGGTGAACAACTCATTTGAAGCAATCTCCAGATGTGCCCCAAACAGGGAAAACCCAGATCTGGGTAGTTGTGCTATATTGCAGTTTATTGTGTTGATACATTTAGTTATCCAGTATAAATTACTGAGTCGCCTAAAGACATGGACACAGTTGAAGCTTTGCTCACAGTGTGAAGGTTATTAATACATCCTGACATTAGAAGATTAACAGATTGCAAGATGGTCGTCAATGGGCGCTGGTTGCCATCAAATCATTATCGTACAAACCAGTTCGGTAATGAACATCTATTGATGAGAATATTCATGAAATCGTCTTAAAAAAAAACAGGAAGACATTAACAAAATCAAAGAAAACAACTTCAGCTTAGCTTGTTCTCGTCTATGTTGGAAGTCATTACTCATGGTTTGCTGAATAAGGCAGATTACATTTTATTAAAGTTGGGTCAGAAAATTAGACATTTGGTAATATCTGCACATAACGGAGCCAGAACATGTATCTGCACCAGATCAGATGTAATAGAGAGGGCCCTGCCCGTAAGCTTAAATCTAGTCATTGAAGCTCTTTTATACAAAGTAATCTGCTAGATACCCTGTGAGCTTACAATCTAAATTATATAATAGGGATTTGAGACAAGAGGTAGCATGGGGAATTTGAAAGTGATGGCCCAAAGAAGTTAACAGAGAGTTGCAGCTATTGGCAAAATATAAAGGGAATGAAGAGGTAATTAAGTGCGACTCTCAAACAGATGGAGGAGCATGCAATATATTTAGTAGGAAACTGGGTGGGCGGAGGAGAGGATGGTGGGTGGGTAGTGCTGAAAAAAATATGAAGAGCTGCAGTATTGTTGTTTCTGGGAGTGTGAGGTGAGGCCAAAAGAACAGAGATGGAGATAAAATAGTTTTATGAAGGTATTTACAGCCAGGAGGAGCAAAGGAGAGTGAGGGGAAGGGTAGAGTAAACATTTGTTGTATACCATTGAAAGGTTTACCAACCAAATTCTAACACGTTCTAACGTGAAATATTGGTTATGTATTAATTTACAATAATAAAAAAACGACATGAACAGAAAATTAGAGTGGCAAACTACAAGTATGAATGGTGACAATGCTATAGTAACAAATGACAATATGGTAACAATGGAAGAATAAATAAAGTGATTTATCTTCCAAGCTTCAGTCAGTACCTGAGGGTTGCTGGACGATGGAAAATGGAGAACGTTGGATATAATACCGTACAGAGCCATTCGTTAATTATCGCTCAAAATGTCACTTATTAGAGATTTGAGTCTTAGTGATAGCGCTGCATGGAACTCGGGGTCTTTTTAGAGCTCATTTTAAGTTTGGGATGTTTAGAAATTCGATAATCTCACCAATGGGTGCTGTCAGGTTCTCTGAATCCAACCAGTTGATAACAATATGGATCTTAAGAAAACTACTGTAAATTTAAATTGTAATGCACTCTCGTATTTAATTAAAGAGCAAAACTTAAATAAAATTATGACAGAAATACATTTGGTGGTGTAATCCACTAAATGAATGCAGTTGGATGCAAGTAATATAAAGCTGTAGAACTTGAATACCTTTAAGTGGTTGACAGGGGAACAGGAGAAGTTCATGGTAAGAATGATGTGGCAATATCTATCCAAGGAGAGTGAGGGTGAAAAGGAATACCTAGCCTAGCTGAATTGTATTACAATCAAAGTCCAGGTCATAACCTGTAGTCAATCCAAAGCAAGGGTTATGAAGAGAGGGGTAAACGTATAGTCTGGATTGGCTCCTAAGGTCGTTCTGAAATAAATTTTGGTCCGAGCGATTCAATAAAACAATCCATGTTGGTAGTAGAGATCAGTCCGATAGATTCTTCCATGTAAAAGAAGATCCATGATAGAGTGATGATTAAACAAACAATGCCAGAATCTGGATACATGGTGATACATGATGTGGAACGCAGGGAGGTAGGATTAGCTAGTTGCGTTGCTGCATCTGGGAATCTAGAGCAGGAAGTCAGACAACAGTTCTCAAGGACTCAATAATCGAGCTCTGATGTGAATTAGGAAAAAGGGAAGTTAAACCTTAAAGCAATACAACAGTTACACTGTCATAAAAGGAAGTGTCATTGTTTCGTGTTTTAATAAGAGGAAGAGAAATATAGAATCAACAGCAATGGGTAGAGAATATGGCAGGTGCGGACATTTGAACTCAGCACTGTTGTTTGGCTGCCTTCCAGTTTTTTTATTGTTTTTTACATGATAAATTGGCAGAAACAGGTGTCTTTTTTTCTGGCGAAAAGACCAATTTTTCTTTGTGTGAGAAGTTTTTCACCCTAAGTACTTTGAGCCCTCATTCAAATGATGTCCATCGTCCCATAGCCTGCAAATGCATCATGGGAGTTGTTTGACGTTTGCATTTCCTGAGCGAGTGTTGGATATAATACGGCATATTCTAAAACCTCATTACATTCAGAGCATTCTCCAAATAGCTACACTCTAAACACTACAGACTCCCAGAACGCATTTATTGTAGAGATTCGTGTTTAATGTAGTGTCACAGGTTAGGTGAAGTACGAGCTAGAACAATCACATCCCGGTCTGATACTTACAGTCACTTTCCAGGTTTTTATGCAGAGAATATATTGTGAAATTTGATTTTAGCACATGCTGTAAGAGCCAGAAATGGCTCATTTTTCATTTAAATCATTTGTGCCAAAGATTGAATTAATCAAATAAAGTACTATACAGCGTGTGGAAGAGATCATGCTTCGCTACGCATAGATTTTATATTTTTGTTTTTCATTTTGAAACTAAAAAAAGCACAAAAAACTCCAACAAAAAGAATTTAAAGCAGTTAGCCTGCAAATTTTCCAACCTTTCTAACTTTTTGATTTTTTTTAAACTTAGCGATTTAGAAGATATCAATACTGACAATAATTTAAGTGGAACAAATAAATTCAATATGGAGATTTTCTCTGATATGTGTTTATGTAAATGTTATGTAAATTCAAAAGAACCAAAACCAGGAAGTCTAGGGATTTTAAACATAGAAACATAGAATGTGACGGCAGATAAGAACCATTCGGCCCATCTAGTCTGCCCAATTTTCTAAATACTTTCATTAGTCTCTGGCCTTATCTTATAGTTAGGATAGCCTTTTGCCTATCCCACGCATGCTTAAACTCCTTTAATGTGTTAACCTCTACCACTTCAGCTGGAAGGCTATTCCATGCATCCACTACCCTCTCAGTAAAGTAATACTTCCGGATATTATTTTTAAACCTTTGCCCCTCTAATTTAAGACTATGTCCTCTTGTTGTGGTCTTTTTTCTTCTTTTAAATATAGTCTCCTCCTTTACTGTGTTGATTCCCTTTATGTATTTAAATGTTTCTATCATATCCCCCCTATCTCGTCTTTCCTCCAAGCTATACATGTTAAGATCCTTTAACCTTTCCTGGTAAGTTTTATCCTGCAATCCGTGAACCAGTTGTTTTGCTTTTTCTTTTTAAACAAAATATAATTTTCTAAATTTTTTATTGCAAAAAAAGTGGAAATTGAAAATTGCACAAAAGTGGAAATTGTGACCTTCATGTGAACGCATAAAGTGGAGTGGCACTTGCTAAAATTGGAAGTATTCCCAATGTATCAATAATCATAAAGAAAGTTGTACCGGACACATCGATAGTGTTTAGCAAGATTTTATTGGAAAACCATACATCACTTTGACCCCCAACAGTACCTTGATAAAGGTTCCTTTGGGAGCCAAAATGTTGTCTAGTTTTCCAATAAAATATGCCTTAACACCATCTACAGATGTAATCAAAATAATTCAACCATTGAAAATCAGTTTTATTGTCAAAATGTACAGACTTTCAAAATGTACAGACTTTGCAATGAATAAATCAAAAGCAATTTAAATACATCTAATGCTTCAAGTGGTTTCCCCATATTCAACTTATATTGACTTCTCTAGTCTTAAAATTATTCAACTCCCTGAATAGAATCCCACTGAACAGCACAAATATGCAAAATAGGTGTTGTCTCAAGCACACCTGGTGAAACTAACGAAGAGCTTACTAGTAGCACCAAGTGTGCTTAAGCTGGAACTATCTGAACTGGCTAGGGGTTTATTGAGTGTCACGTTTGACAGCATGTTAGAAATGTGGCTAAGTCAAAAGAATGATCCACAAAGTTAAGAGAAGAGATCGTCGCCCTTCACAAACAAGAAATAGGATACACAAAGATAGGGAAGGCACTAAATGTTCCTAGACACACCATTGGTATGTCTGAAGGAAGAAGAATGAAGCATACCGTATATACTCGAGTATAAGCCGAGTTTTTCAGCACATTTTTTGTGCTGAAAAACCCCAACTCGGCTTATACTCGAGTCAATAGTCTGTATTATGGCAATTTATATTGCCATAATACAGACAGGGGCTGTGAGAGATGTTACTTACCTCTCCTGCAGCTCCTGTCAGCTCTCTCCTCCTCCGCGCCGTCCGTTCAGCACCTCGGTCAGCTCCCAGTGTAAGTCTCGCGAGAGCCGCGGCTCTCACAAGACTTACACTGTGAGCTGACAGAAGAGCTGCACGGACCGGCGCGGAGGAGGAGAGAGCTGACAGGAGCTGCAGGAGAGGTAAGTAAACTCTCTGACAGCCCCCACAGCTCCCCCACTGAACTACCAATCCCACTGGACCACCAGGGAAGGAGCCCCCCTCCCTGGCCAGCTAGCAAGCAGGGAGGGGGGGGCAAAAAAATGTATAATAGTAATAAAAATAAATAAATTAATAATATAACAAAACAAAAATGAAAATAATATTAATACAATAATAATAAAAATAGTAATAAAAAAATAATAATATAACAAAAAATTATAATAATAATAATAAAAAATATATTAAAATGCCCACCCCCCACCAAGGCTCTGCATCACACTCTGCATCACACACACACACACACTGCACTCATATACACACTGCATTCACACACACACACACACACTGCACTCACACACACTGCATTCATATACACACTGCATTCATACACACACACTACACTCATACACACACACTGCACATACACACACACTGCACTCACACACACACTGCACTCACACTGCATTCATATACACACTGCATTCATATACACACTGCACTCATACACACACTGCACTCATACACACACTCTGCACTCATACACACACTCTGCACTCATACACACACACTGCAAATAAAAATTCAATTAATATAATTTTTTTAGGATCTAATTTTATTTAGAAATTTACCAGTAGCTGCTGCATTTCCCACCCTAGTCTTATACTCGAGTCAATACGTTTTACCAGTTTTTGGGGGTAAAATTAGGGGCCTCGGCTTATATTCGGGTCGGCTTATACTCGAGTATATACGGTATGCTGAAAAGAACATTCTGTCTAAGGTTAAGCATGGTGGTGGCTCGGTGATGCTCTGGGGCTGCTTTGCATCCTCTGGCACTGGAAACCGGGAGTGTGTGGGAGGAAAGATGTATTCATTGAAGCATTAGGAAATCCTAGGAGAAAATATGATGCCGTCGATGAGGAAGCTGAAGCTTGGGAGTCATTGGACCTTCCAACAAGACAATGATCCCTCGCATACCTCAAATTCCACCAAGGCTTGATTGAAGAAGCAGTCCTGAATAATTCTACAGTGGTCATTACAGTCACCTGACTTGAACCCCATAGAACATCTCTGGTGAGATTTGATGAAGGCGGTTGCAGCATGCACACCCAAGAATATTACTGAACTGGATGCCATTGCTCATGAGTAATGGGCTAAGATTCCTAAGGAAAGCTGCCAGAAGCTGGTGTTTGGCAATGCATCTCATTTGCAGCAGGTCATAACAGCAAAAGGGTGCTCTACTAAGTAATAAAGTTGCTTGACATAACGGGGTTGAATAATTTTGAGACTGGAGAAGTCATTATAAGTTGCATTTTCAGTTGAATTTGTGGAAACCACTTGAAGCATTTGTTGTGTTGTTCTAGTTCAATGGCTTTTGCTTGACTGGTTCATTGTAAACAGCTGCAGGTCTGTAAATTTTGACAATAAATCTGATTTTCAATGAGAGTGGAATACTTTTAGGGTTAGGGTTAGGGGTAGGATTAGGGGTCAGGGATAGGGTTAGGGGTTGTGAGTAGGGTTATGGGTAGGTTTAGAGGTTAGGATTAGGGGTAGGGTTAGTGGTAGTGTTATGATTAGGGGTAGGGTAAGGGATAGGGGTAGGGTTAGGGGTAGGGGGAGTGGTAGGGGTAGGGTTATGATTAGGAGTAGGGTAAGATAGGGATAGGGTTAGGGGTTAGGGGTTAGAGAATAGCCAAAGTCTGGAATCGAAGTCCCGAAGTGCCAAAATGCCAAAGTGCCAAAGTCCCAAAGTGCCGAAGTGCCAAAGTCTCGACTTGCCAAAGTCCCGACTTGCTGAAGTCCCGACTTGCTGAAGTCCCGAATTGCCGAAGTCCTGAATTGCCGAAGTCCCGAATTTCGGAAGTGCCGAACCGAACTGAAGAGCCAAAGTGCCGAATAGCCGAAGTCCCGAATTTCGGAAGTGCCGAACCGAACCAAAGTGCCAAATTGCCAAAGTCTTGAATTTCGGAAGTGCTGAACTGAACCTCATTTTTTGCCCATGCACATTCCTACTGACTTTACACCATTAAGGAACACCCTGGACACCTGGGAAGAGGGAGCATAACTGATGAACATGGATTGTGGGCTGGATATTTTTAGTTGATACATTGTTGCAGGTGTTTGAGGCGATTTAAGACAAGGTGGAGTGGTGGGACCTACCAGTCAGCAGAAGCAGTTAAAGTATCCTAACTGACTTTTGCTGATTACCTGATGTTGATGTACAGCTCTGAAGGAATAAGGTAAGCAGTAGGGATTAGATTGTTGAAATCAGTGTGTAGGTAGCATTATGGCCACCTTATCGAGAAAGGAGCTGGTGACAAGGCTCCAGGCTTACCAGGACATCCATGGTCGCAGTCCGCTGAAGGACCTAACGGAAGGGGTGCAACCAGCGCCCAGGGCTTTTCCAGGCTGCTCTGGACTGGAAGAGGCAGCATAAAGCTAGTGGAGGGACAGACAGTCGTAGCCTCCATCACATCTATCTTCCATCCTGGTGAGGAGTAGTGACTCACCGAGGAGGATTTGGGCTACGAATGGCAGCACTGAGGCAGAGGCTAGCACTCGACTCAGTTGAGCAGTATGGAGGCTGATGGGTTTGGCAATGCAAGCAAGCCCACAGCTCAGTGGACAGGAAAGTAAGCAGGCCCAAAATGGCAGTAGATCTTAAGGTTCATAATTCAGTTTTTGCCATTCTCTTCTGGTGCAGTTGGATGTGGCATTATCAAGCACGCCTCAAAGTGCATATGGAATTCTCAACGAAGAGACGATGCAGGGTGTGTACTTTATGTCAGAGCGTGCACATACTACAGGCCCTGTAGCAATCCCCAAGGAAAAGAGGGTCCAGTACTGGGTTGGAGATGGAGCAGGGTCCAACACACCGCTTCAAGTCAACGGAGCAGCAGAACTTTGATCCTTGGAAGCACAATGTCTATCAGGGTTAAAAAACAAGGAATAGTTCCTGGATTCGCTTCCACGGCCTGTGGCATCAATTAGTGTATATTGTGCTACTGCTTGGGGTGCACTTGCTGAGCAAATAATGCTCGGGGAGTGATTCCAATCAGTGGTTTTGCCTGCTGCAGGTCAAGATGAAGTTTTGTGCCTGTTTATGGCTACATATATTGCCCTGCAGTCTGCAAAGGGCTGAAGGTGAGTGGAGGCTACTTGGGACTCATGGAGGGAGATTAAAGGAACTGACTGCTGGATAATCACCAGCTGACTGATTGTTGAAATGCTGGCATGTAAATCAGTGAAACTGTGGCCGTTTCCCTACCCACACAATGTATGTCTCTTGTGTTTATTTTGGAAGCTACAGTTTGGTGAGGATATGGGTCAGTAGTCAAGTCCTTTCTCTTGTATTTATCTCTTTCTGATGATAAGGTTTCCTGCATACGATACAATATTCAAGGTGATGCCTTGCCTGTGGTCTATACAGTGTCCTAGCACCTCGATAACCCAGGATTCTGCTTCTTCATAGTCACATTTTTTGATCCCTTACACACCATTCACAGCAGTAACTCATATAGTCCATTCTTCTTCCAGCAAACTCCTTTCAAAGACTTTTCAATAATTCTATTTTTAATGAATTTAATGCAGAATTTTGTATTTCTTTATAGTATATTTTAGATTCCACATACTTCACCGTTCCTTTCCTTCCTTAAATCCTTACTCAGTTATTGGCAAACACTATGTAATTTATTCATTGATCAAACTGTTATACAGAATGCGTTATCGTACTAAGTGAAACAAGTATCTGCTGACTCTGTCTTTACAGATTGTATCTGTTTTCAGAGCACATAACTCTCTATGTGACCCTTTCCAATCGGCTACTCCTTAAATAAAAATAAATAGACGAGAGGGATTCTTATTGATGGCTTTAGGATTTGTTGGAATGAGGTCTATGCACTATATCTGCCATTGTTATTCTTGATTGTTGCTTTCTTTTAACAAAATTACCTAATCAAATCCAACTTTGAGTTGTCTTGCAATTAAAGATTCAATAATTCCAAGAAAAGAATTACATTTGTAGGGCTCCTCCAAGATGCGGAGTCCGCTACTGAGTAATTTAAAGTGGGATTACATAAATTATCTTTATTTTCTTGTTGACAGAACACAGATGTACTCAGTACAGAGCCCATAAAGTACACAGACATCGTGATAAATATGCTACTTTTAAATAAGCAGAAAATAGAATGAGAAAGACATGCACAAAGCTCTATAAATATTTTGTTAATTTAACTAATTTGTAAATGGTGCTTTAGACCAAGTGAATGCCTGTAATTTGAACTATATCATTCCATAATATCAGTAAGTATAAAGGAATCTACATCTGATCATTCCTTTTTTTAAATTAATGATTTTTATCTTATCATTTCCCACGAAGGCCCTTGCCTGTGGGTTCTGGTTATAATACTCATAACACGTGAAAGGCACACTCCAGACCCCTGAAACAATTTATCTATGCTCTCTGTGTGAAGAGTGTGTGTCCTCTTTTTTTCATTTTATGCTTTTATAAACGAACCTGGTTAAGCCCACCTGGCTGTCAATCAGGTAACAGATCATGTTACTTCCTGGTTAGTTAGCTCAGTGGAGATAAACTCAAGAGGCAGTCAATTGTCCAGAGCACCGGACTTGCAAAGACTTCTTATTGAGCTGTATTGGAAAGTCTGTGACTGGACAGTTACAGTAAGTCTGGGTGGGGTTAGAAGGGGAAAGTATGCAAGTAGACAATAAATATGTATCTACAGCAATCTGTTTTTAGATATAATACTGGATGAATAATGCTTAATTAAATGCATGAATGTTTTCACTGGGCTATATATACTAAGTAGTGATTTTTTACTTTTTAATTATTTGTTTTTGTATATATGCAGTGAAGTGTCCCATTAATATGAGCTACTAATTGACACAGCCCTTGAGTTTGAAATCTGAAAGAGATAACTAGGTATTGTGAAGGAGGATGTTTTGTTGACGACAAAAGGAGAATTTTATTAGCTTCCTTGAAAACACAAACATTGTTTTGTTGTGAACTGTTAACCCATTCACTACCAAGCACATTTTGATTAAAATAAATATTAGCATAGCATTTATTTGAAGCAAGTTTTTAAGTAGATCCTGGTCTCTACATCTTATTGTGTTAACACACCTTTTAATGGCCTTGTCAGGATGAAAGTCTGAGTTAGGCTTGCTGGGACTTTGAGATACTACAGAAGGAGCACTAACTACTGAGCTACCAAAAAATGATATATATATATATATATATATATATATATACATATATATATATATTTGTGGTCGGGGACAATAAGCCGAGTTATAGTAGTAGTGGCATAAGTCTGTTGTAATGGGTGGGAACTGATGTTCGGGTAGGCCTGTAAAAAGAGGGCAAAAGTTTAATAGTTTACAACTTATTAGTAGAGATGTCCCGAACAGTTTGCCGGGAACTGTTCACCATTGAACATAGCTTGTTCGTGGTCGCCGCGGCGGGCGAACATATGCGATGTTCGGTCCGCCCCCTATTCGTCATGGAGGTGGGAGGGTCTGGGAGGGAGGGTCTGCTGCAGGTTGGCTGGAATGTGTCTGCTGACTGTGAGGTACAGGGTCAAAGTTTACTCAATGATGACGAATAGGGGGTGGACCGAACATCGCATATGTTCGCCCGCCGCGGCGACCGCGAACAAGCTATGTTCGCCGGCAACAGTTCCCGGCGAACTATTCGGGACATCTCTACTTATTAGGTGTTGACATTACATAGCCAATTCTTAAATATTTATTAACATTATAACCATACCTGAAAGAGAATGGGAGATACTGTATAAGACCCAGGTACTGGTTGACCCTTATTAAGCCAAGTGGCGAAACGATCAAGCTAAATTGGTGACTTGGGAACCTAACTAGTTGCCAAGTGGTGATGAGAGGCTACCTATGATTTGGCCTGTGGGGTAGGTTTGCCACTGAGCATTGTGGCGGGGTGTTGGCCTCTCAGTGAGAGCTAAAGAGATATACGAGAAGTTGGCCGTGGCTGATGAGGCCCTAACTGCTTTGCCAAGAGGACGGAGAAGCGAGGCAGTAACTATGATTTGACCCGAGGTGCGAAATACCTTTGCTGAGTTGACCTCACGGGACAGCAATGTAAAGGCACAAGAGGCCGAAAACTACCTATGGCCACCTAGGGTACCCTAACAGCCACACCAAGCTAATTATAGCATTCTGTAGAGCAAGTGGTTGTTGTACGTAGGAAGGTATTATCTTAAAAGCAAATCACTTGCGTGGTGATAGAAAATGTGAAATCCGAAATAATTCACGAGTGACATGATTAAATAGACGTATACCTGGATGATAAATGAAAGTTATATATATATAGTTATGAAATATTTCCATTTCATGATAATATATAAAAGAAAGTTAAACTGTTCCCATTCCCTCAACGAACCATCAAAAACAAACAAACAGAGAGACAAAAAGATCAACTCTCACCACACGAACATAGAATCAGGAAATACATGATGTAATGAGCCATAGACTAACATGAATCTCCACAATCTAATTTTTGAGAAATTATTTCTATAGTTTTTCTTTCAAGGTATTTATTAACCATTTCCCAACCAGACATGAGGTTTAGCGGTTTTCCTGGAAGTATAAATCACAATACAATCCCATGAGGGTTCCCTGCAATTCATTATTGCTGTAATTCTATTGGAACTAGACGTTCTACGCCATTATTCATTGCTAAATCAATCTCCTCGGGACGGCTGCGAGAGAAAACTGTGCACTTTTCAGAAACATTTATCAAATAGGTTAACTTCTCAATCACTAGCCATCATTTTAATATGTGCAATGGCTGCAGATTCATTGAACCACTCCTTCCTTTAATTATTTATTTGAATTACAGGTTAATATGGACATTTGAACTTCAATAATAAAAAAAATAAAAAAAAACAGAGGAAATAAAAACATTCCAAATTTAGAACATATACCGACACACTCTTAATTCTTATTCCTGATTGGACACGTATTTCCATTGATTGTAACTTTTTCTGAGTTGAGAAACTCTGCAAATAGGAAGACAATTGATTTGTAAAAAATATTTGTATTATTTAATGAGAAGTTTAAGGTAACTGAACTCTTTGATTAAAAATGTAACTGGCAGATAACGGTTTCAATGTATTTGTTTTTCATGGATTAATTCAATGCCCGGCAGTGTTACCATAAGGCATGGATTGCCATATGTCTGCCTTCTCTCCGAACGATTATCATATGGTTTGCATGTGTAGTAAGAGTTAGTATGCTTTCTATTTCACATGCTGAATCCAGCAACATCTGGCAGCCAAGCGGTCTCCTTGTGGTTATATAGTTTGCTAGATTCAGCAATAAAAATGCCTCTATTTGGAAAGATCCTGATCCACACCAGGGGTGCCCAAAAGGTAGATCCCCAGATGTTTTACAACTGCAGCTTCCATGATGCCGTATCATTCTAAAGGATTGCAAAGCATCACAGAAGTTTTAGTTCTACAACATCTACCTTTTAGGCACCCCTGAACGACACAATACTTATAAAGTACTTGTGATATGCCGACTCGGCAGCACTGACCATCTGAAGACTACAAATGCGCTTCTCGTGGAAATATAAAATATGCTCATTGAACTTGAATATTGGACAGAGACAAATAACCCACAGACAATGTGGTCTTCTGTGGTTCACAGTAAACACAACAAAAATGCAGCACAAAATGGTAACAATTCTTTTTTAGAAAAGGTAGCAGGGGATGAGATAAAAATCCAGACATATTCAAGAATTTCACAACCTAGAATGGGGAAATTTAAAACAAAGAAGGTAAAATTATTTGTCAAGAGATTATAGTCAAACCGTACAATTCTGCCAATCGATCTATATATTGTTTTGTGTTTTTACTTCTCTTACAATTTGTTCTTCGAATGTGATACTGTGGCAAGTGATACTTTAGTATAACTTTACCTAAACTCATAAAAAGTAAGTGTATGTTTGCGCTCCTGGACAGAATTTATTGTGGGCTACCTACTATTAACTTGCTAGTGATTAAACTACCGATTCAGACACCGATTAAGGTCCTGATTTAACCCCTTAAGACCGCAGGACATACTATGCCGTCCTTATTTTGGTGGCTCTAAAAGCCGCAGGACGGCATAGTACGTCCTGCGATCTTATGTACTTACCCGGTCGCCGGCGATCCCACGCCGGCGATCGCGGTATGGGGGACTTACCTGGGAGCCCAGGGAGTCCCCCTGCGTCCTCTTCAGCCGCCCAGGGCCATGTGATCGCGAGGTCCTTGCGAGGACCCCGCGATCACATGGACGGCATAGCCGTCCAAAGCATTGCCAGCAGGGGGAGTGCCTGTAATGACAGGTACTCCCCCTGCTGTCTGAAAAAAAATAAATAAATGTTAAAACAGTGTAAAAATAAATTATATATACTTAGATCATATATATATTTATTATATATATGATCTAAGTATATATATACACACATATACACACATACACATAAATATGCATACACTGTCTACGTGTATTTTAATATTAATATATACATAATTATATATATATATTAATATCAAAATACACGTACAATGATATTGATTAAATATATATATAATTTTCATTATATATATTTATATATAATAAAAATAAATAAATATATAAATACGTTAAAAAAATAAATAAAAAAAATAATAAAAAAATAATTAAAAAAAATAGATAAAAAATATATAAACATGCGTAATTTCGTTCTAACTGTATTTTAAAATTAATATATATATATTGATATCAAAATACATGTAGAACGAAATAATATATATATCTATATACATAAGTATATACGTATATATCACTATGTATATACCTATATATAAATGAAAATAATAAAAAAAAATTATATACATATATATACACACATATATATATACACACACATATATATATAATAATTCTACGCATATATTTATGTAATAATTTTACATAATTAGGTCATTTTATTAATTACAATTTGCAGGACCTGCCTGCCAACCCAGGCCAAAAGTTCAGGGAATTACATTGTCTAGCACTATATTTAACTCTGTAACTTTCCAAGACACCATGAAACCTGTACATGGGTACTGTTTTACTCGGAAGACTTCGCTGAACACAAATATTAGTGTTTCAAAACAGTAAAATATATTACAACGACGATATCGTCAGTGACAGTGACATTTTTTGCATTTTTCACACACAAATGGCACTTACACTGACGATATAATTGTTGTGATACGTTTTACTGTTTTGAAACACTAATATTTGTGTTCAGCGAAGTCTCCGGAGTATAACAGTACCCCTCATGTACAGGTTTTATGGTGTTTTCAAAAGTTACAGAGTAAAATATAAGGTTTGCGTTTCAGTTTTTTCACATTAAAATTCGCCAGGTTGCCTTTGAGACCGTATGGTAGCCCAGGAATGAAAATTATCCCCATGATGGCATACCATTTGCAATAGTAGACAACCCAGGGTATTGCAAATAGGGTATGTTCAGTTTTTTTAGTAGCCACTTAGTCACAAACACTGGCCAAAATTTGCGTTCAAATTAGTTTTTTGCATTTTCAAATATTAACACTAACTTTGGCCAGTGTTTGTGACCAAGTGGCTACTAAAAAAGACTGGACATACTCAATTTGCAATACCTTAGGTTGTCTACTTTTGCAAATGGTATGCCATCATGGGGGTAATTCTTATTTCTGGGCTTATTTCTGGGCTACCATATGGTCTCAAAGGCAACGTAACCAATCTGGCGAATTTCAATGTAAAAAAACTGAAATATGTAACACGCTATATTTGACCCTGTAACTTCCCAAAACACCATAAAACCTGTACATAGGGGGTACTGTTTTACACGCGAGACATCGCTGAATACAAATATGTGTATTGTATTGCAGTAAAAGCAAACAGTATTATGACATTCACAGTTAGAATGTCACGTAGAACTAAAAAACTAAAAAAAAGAACTAAAAAAATTTAAAAAATTCTTATTTTCTCCCATTTTTAAAATATTTTTTTCATATTAAATTATGTTCCATACCTAAATATTTGATGTTAAACGAAAGCCCAGTTTCCCCTGAATAAAATTATATATAATAATGGGGGGTGCATTTAATATGAAAGAGGTGAATTATGGTTGGACAGACATATAGCGCAAATGCCAGGTTTTGTTTACGTTTTTTTGGATCACAACTTGTACATTTGGCTGCGGTCTTAAGGGGTTAATAAACTTTTGAAATGGTTCAATGCTGTTATATAAACTTTTGAAATTATCTATTTACAGAAATCACCAGTATTGTCTATGGGGATTTTTCCGGAGTAATTTGGAATTAAATCGTTTAGAAAGCTTATTAAATCCAGGCCTAATTTAAATAAATTTCCCATTATCAAAAGTAGAGGTGTTTTTCAATTATGTAATATTTCTAAAGTTCTACTCTATACCTTAGGTAATGTTTAGGGGCATAGTTACATTTTAATTTGTTTGTTAGACTTGTGCATTCAATTTCGTTCAAATTACAGTTCATCCAAATTTAGGCAGATTGTCTGTTTGGCCGAATTCCGTATCTCTGAAGTGCCATACGGACAAATTACTTGTGTGATGATCGAATATGTTGTTTGCTTCTGGATTCGGGGTTCTGCTAGTGGCATCAACAATAGAGATGATTTACAGGAAAATAGATGATAGGTGGCAAGGGGACAGTCACTAAACATTGATTTAAGTGAGAGGTGACCAATAAAGGGAAAAGCATGAGGAGTTGTTAACCATTTCTATACAATTATTCATTATATATGTAATACATTTATAAATATAGATATATCACTGCTCCACCTATTTTTCCTTCTATTGATTACTTTTTCTCTCTTGATCTGTGAACTTGATCTGTGATTTTTCCGTGTACTGCAAAATCTATATATAACACTTATATATCATGGATGATATTTGGATGAGTAGAACCATACCGTGGTCGGGAGAACCATCACGTGATTGGTTGTCTCCAGAACTGAATTTTTTCCCTGTGCACACGTCAATTGTTTGTTCTTATTTTGGGACGTTAATGCCTTTGCATGTATCATGCTAGTATGGTTAATTGTCTGATTTATTCTAAAATGCTGTTTGCCCACATTTCAGCATGCACCTCATGCAAGTGGATTCAGTTCAGCGATGGATGGATGAGTTGATGTTGATGACTGAGTGTGAATGCATGTGCATTCTCCAGTCGAAACCAATCAGTGTGGAAGATGATTCCCAAAGCGAACTCATGTTTTCCCCACAAGAAAACATGCAAAATAGTTTGGAAATGCTGCTGAAGAGAGCTTGGATTATTAGCACGGAACTGACAAAAATTGTTCAAAAGTTAGAAAAAAACAAATGGAGACGGATCCATACCATGACCATGAGGACCAACTGCCATGTACGATCAATGATTAAAGAGTACAACACGTTTACTAAAACGTCCAGCGGCGAAATGCATCAGGTAGGTGCTACATTGATTGCTGTTGGGTTTCGTTAACTGACTAATGATTGCATTTTACTCTGCAGATTGTTAGAGTATTAATACGATACTGTCCTGCTGGATGATCTTGCTGCCTTCTCACCCCTCCACTCCCCAACATTATTACTTTTACTCAGTCACAGTTGTCACAAAAGACAACATTTCAGCCTAGATCATGGGTGCCCAAAAGGTAGATCCCCAGATATTGTAGAACTACAACTCCCATGATACTTTGCATGACTTTGCATGCCTTTAGAACGACAAAGCATCATGGAAGCTGTAGTTCTAAAACATCTGAGGATCTTCCTTTTGGGCACCCCTGGCCTAGATGGCCTTCAAAGAACATTCCAAGCACCATAAACACTACAGCACACTGTAGTGGTTATGGTGTCAGATATGCCCTGCTGCCCAACCTGCATTGTGTGAAAAAGTTGCATTTGAGCACCGTACATCATTGCTAATTGTGCCATTCTATTCTTTACTTTATTCTTTCACTACATATCATGCACAGCGACCCCATCACTCACAGTCATACAATAACTAAACTAACATTCTAGATCTTCACACTAGGATTGCGGTTCCTGGGTTCCTAATCAGGACAGCCTTGCTGGGTCCGTAGGAATTCGTGATACATTTAACCCTTTGGTTGATTCTCGAGCAAACTATTGATGACAGATAACACTGAAACAGTTAAATCACAGGCAGGGATTTTTTACTAAGTTTACCAAATTGCTTTCCATAATTTACCTTTTTCCAAAGCAAAGCAAGAACCGAATTCTCTGCTTGCAATTTGAAAGGTCAGTTCCATCGTATTGAGTTGCGTAAATTCATACAAGCGATTTGTGCACTCACAGACTCTTATCACTGTAATTGTCACTTTGGATTGGCGTAAATTATGGAAAAAATAATGTGTGCTATCAGGTTTCAAAACAGAATAATAACTCTTAATTAAGTCGTTTTACAGAAAAGAGAACACAATTATATATAAAAAAAAAAAAAGCAGAAAAAACCTCCGGATACGTAGAAATGACGGCCAGATGCCTAATGCACAGTTTTCTGTCACTGACATATATTTGACTATTTATAGATAGTGTGGAATGATACGTTTTTTATATTTCTGTTCTCACATGACCCTTACAGAATATTAACATATTTTAATATTGTTTTGTTTAATGCGTTCTGCCTTTGTTCTATATAGAAATAGTCACAAAATCTGTTACCTTTGCTTGCAGTATGAATCTATTCTTATGGACAAGTGTTCCGAACTCACAGACATTACTGAGAGGTAAAGTTCATTTATAGAACAAATTCTAGAAGTTTTTCGTGATTCATTTTGAAAACTATATCGTAAGGGCAGCTAGAATGTTAATATATATATATTAACGAGGACAGATAACTACCCACAAACATTCATCATTTACTGTTTGTATTATGCAATTGCAATAAACCTCAATTATTCAGTAGCAAGAAATAGATGTTAAAGACACGTGACAATATCTGTGTACTTCAAAAATGATCATTTAAAAAAAAAAAAAGTTCTATGAATGATTCGTAGTAAGTCATTATTTTGTGTAGAATTCCATGCACAAAATGTATAAAGTAGAGTCTAAAATGCAAAAAATATAATACAAAAAAATAAGATTCTAGCATTAAATAACGAGCCTGCAGATGGTTTTATATTTAGAAAATAAAGCATATTCCCACTCTGTAAAGTTAATATACATTAGAAATCCAGGATTTCAGAACTGCTACAAGGGTTAAGGTTTGGAGAGAGATCCCTGATTTCTTTCTTCTCCAAATAGGGTGATAGCACAATGTCTTCGGAAATCCGAATCTCTAAGAGAATAGTTGCAATCATTGATGGGCCCAGTTTAGTATAGTGATTCAGTCACGATCATCGTATCTCAGGAGACAGTACCCAATATATTGTCTGCTATTAAAACAAATCATTCTTTATTATTTCCTAATTATCGATTTTCCAATTCTTGTTTATTAATATTGCCCCTTTTGTTATTTGTTAGAAAATATAAATTTGTCCGCTAACATTTTGCAGGAACTTTTTCAAGAAAAAAAATAATTGTAATATATATATAATTATTTTTTTTTGCCCACTGTTGTCCAGAATGTGGGCAATAGATTAACATGAAGTTAGTTCAAGATTTTCACAAGCCTAATTAAAACGTTTCTTTGCTTTGTTATGAGATGCAGATGTACGCAGACCAATGACGACGAAGCACTATCGTCCATGAAATTGCACATTAATGACACTCTGACGTGTGTTGGACAGTACTTTAGTCAACTGATCAATCTTGCTTTAATGCAAGAAATAAAGGTAAGAAATATGTGAAAAAGATACTTTTTGTAACAGAGTCATACATAGAAGAATATTAATTTTACTAAACCGTTATTTGCTTTAAAAAATAGGAAAATGCATTTCCAAGAGGAAAAAATAAGATATGGAGTATTTTGGTCTAAATTTTATAATTCCTTTTTTGATTTGCCACAGTTCTTTGTTTAGTGAATAACATAGGATATTAAATTCAGCAAACCTCAATATAAGACTGCACAAACACAGTGCATCTAATCCCCAGCATTCTGAAGAGTCAAAAAAGCCTCAAATGATATGGCCATTAAACAGATCAGGCCGTAAAAGAGTTTATATCTGACCTATCGCTCAGCGGTGCCCTGGTACTTTAATTTATTACATTGTACGGTAAGTCAATGTAAACACATGTATACACATATAGAGAGCTAACTATAAATTAGTTACGTGTTTGTATTGAAAAGAAATGTGAAAAAAAGAGTAGTGTTAAAATCAGCTAATGTTCAATGCAAAACAGTGAAACACAATGAGAATTTCAGGGTGCGATTTCTACGATCGGAGAAATGTCTTGTCCTCCAGCGTACAGTAATTAAACATGAATTATTTTGTTCCATGATGTAATGCTTTCTCTTGGAGCCACATGTCTGTCTAAGGTCATTTTACTGACAGAGTGGAGAAGAAGCTGCATTTTGTTGTCATTATGCCATTCCATTATTTCTTTCTAAGATCTTACATCATGCAAGCACTTCTTTAAAACTGAGAAAAAAAGCTTAATGTATTATTTACCAAAAAATCCCAAACCCTGAATAATTAATTATTGTCCCTTTGTGTCAGCATTCGACGTTCTGTAAAGACCTTGTACTGGGTTTCAGCCTTGATATTGTTTATTACCTTGAATGTCTAATTTGTATTTTTTTATATTGTTTTTCCATCAATGACTGAAAAGAAAACAAAAAACTAACCTTCCTTTTGAGAGGAATATTTGATCTTCACATTGTAGCAAAGTTTTAGTTCCATTCCATGTTCTCTGGTGGCTCCAACTGGTGTAAATGTAGTGAGACAGGTATCTCTTGAGGTTCTACTTATTTTAGGGTATGGTGATCATGATTGGATTTAAAGTTCCATCTCCGACAGAGGCATAGTTTAATGTCACATGACAATATACATCACTTGATGTCACCCATTCCTCGTGAAACCCTTATATGTTTCCCTCTGCCTCTGGTCTCTTTCTATCTATTTCTTTGGTCTCTGTCTGGAGATCCAGCCATGATCCTATGGAAGATGGTTAATAAAATGTAAGGAAGAACCTTACATGACCCTTGACCAGGTGGGTGTTATTAATTTAAAATAACTTGTCACAATGTCCAAAGCTCCTAGTGATAACTATACCATATATGTCTATTCATGCCTGTTTGCAGTAGAAATATCTGCTGATATCAGAGGGATAGGTTATGGCAGATATAAGAAAAAAATTGTACAGATATGTTTTGGACAATGAGCCTGTCACGTTGGTAATAATGGGAGCTCTATTAGCGGGACAATGGGAAATAAGGGACAGATTTGAAGGCAAAGTCCATTCCAAGGTCAAGAGTCTAGGAGGCAAGGCTCAAATTCAGTTAAACAGGCACGAGATCCAAGATCCAAATAGGCAGTAGGTCCGAAGTGAATAAACAAAATACACAGTTATGGGACAAAAGTCAAAGGTCACAACCGAAATACAGCACAGAATAAATGTGAAAAACACTGAGAACATAAAATTAATGTGCAACTTGCCCAGATCATTCTGTTCTTTAGAAATGAGTGCTTATTTAGATCATGCCGGTCTTCCAGTACCACCTCCAGGTCCCAGCATGAGCTGGGATTGGGGCATTGCTTAGGATGGCCGAGAATGCATAAATCGGGTGCAGGCTCAAGCCCTCCCCCTAAGACTTTGGAGATCCCATCGGACACCCCACTTCTCCCAGGGAAGTATACTGCCCCAGATGGAGTAAGTGATTACCAAAACGAGTCCCTGGATGCTTCGTGAAGGGTTGGACTAAACCTGCCCCAATTGGCTCTCTTCCTCCTCTATTAGCGGAAAGTGCAGGAGCTGTGATCATATAAATGTAATCCTAACAGAGTCCTGATTGTTGGTGTAAACTATGTCCTCTGTTGGACATCATTCAGTATTCTATGCCCCAACTACCATCCACATGTAGCCCTTCCACAATCCCTCTACTTGGAATAATTCCTAAATTTGCCTGCAAAGAATCATTATTGACTATATATTGATAATCAAATTCATCCTTTAATCATAAAGCAGTGTATAATGTCTTTATTTGCTTTCACAACTCTGGTTAACTTTATTTTTTTATTCTCCTTATTCATTTTGTAGCTTTTTGTAGTTTTTGCCTTTTTGCGTCAGAACATAATTTGAGAGAGTTATAGTGCTTAGCATGAAACTACAGATACATTTTTTATATTTTTAGGTGTATAATAGAAAACTAATTTCGATACCACTTGATAAATGTAAAATGCATACAGATTCCTAGAACTGATGGATTTTGTAGGGTTGGGCTGAGCGTTGCCCCAGATCTTCCAGCACTTATGCGAATGTTCCTGCTATATCATTCGATGTACTGATTTCTTCCCTTTTACAGAATCTGGTCAAACAGCTGGAGATGTGTGACAATGTACAGAGTATGGAGTCCGCCATCCACCGGCTCTTTAGTCTGACCAAAGAAGGTTCTCGACTGTGTCAGCTCGTAGCCCAGGTAATGTGCATCACAGGTTACATTAGTTCAGATAAACTAATCAGAGGAACAAGCCCAGCAGAGTATAATTATTTAAATGTCAATTGTTTTATAATGTACTCACCACAGTAGCCCAGTAAGGGAGGTATATTTTATCATTACGTAGCTTACTGAACAAGGTAATGGGGCTGCCATTTGGAACAACTAACATGTTAGTCTTGCAGAATTTTTCATATTGATTTGTATGTGTTTCTACTATCTGGTGGCATTTATCCAAATATTGTACAGATAGCTGTCTATAATTAGGTGCTCACACTATGTAATTTGGCCTCTATTAGTTGGACAGATTGTATTTACTATACCCCTGGTAAGTGCACTTTAATAACAAAGACCTACTTTGCATAGAGTAGTATTTTGTTTAGTGACTAGTCCAATATAGCTTACCTTCAGAAAGTTATTTAATATGTAGTATAATACATTTGAAGAATGGGTTAAAAGCTTTGTTTAACAATTAAAAATAATAGTCACGAAGTCAATGTCTTAAATAATTTGTGTTGAAGTTTGTTGAGTTGTCCTTATATTAGTCAGACAACCATGTATCATATGCCTCTTAGAACTCTTGACTGTCTAAGCAGAGCCCCCTTCTTATCTTTTTTTTTTTAATTTATCATTTATTGATTACTTGCTGTTTTTTAATATGGCAAAACGCTTTGCT
The DNA here is from genome assembly GCF_036172605.1 of Pelobates fuscus. NCBI lineage: Eukaryota > Metazoa > Chordata > Amphibia > Anura > Pelobatidae > Pelobates > Pelobates fuscus. The sequence continues at coordinate 102,546,193 of NC_086328.1, read as the reverse complement.
AGGTTGGTACGCGTATAGTAATATTTTCAGACATAAAATATATATCAATATATAAAATGAAATCAAAATAAATAAATTATTTGAAAAGTTTTTTTCAAATAATTTATAAAACGTATCTAATAATATTAAATTGAGGTCTACATGGGTAGTGAAGTCGCCCAGTAGGCAAAGATAATTAAATAATTTTATTTGAAAAAAAATAATAATCTTGAACTGAGATAGGATCATGATTTTATCCAGTATTCACATAAGATGAGTCCAACACTGAACTGCCTCCTTAAAAGAGATGGTTTGCTCATATGATGGCATTTAGTTTTATTTTCCTGTTTTCTCTCTTTATTGAAATGTTACCAGCTTAGGAGAATTGCTTGAATGTGTGAGTCTGACAGCATTTTAACTTCAAAAGGTTCCAAAACCAAAATTATAAGCACAACTTAATGTCACTAGGGACTCGTTGACAAAATGGCAGCTGCCAGTATGTGGCAACAAAGTGATGAATCATGGGAAAATTATTGTCAGATGAATTATAATTTGGCAAGCCATTGGGCTCAATAAGTTGATTAGCGCCACTTGCTTTTCAGTAAGATGATTTTATATATAATTGTGCCAAGTATTTTAAAAAAAGACATGCATTAATAGTATTAGCAGGGAGGATAAACAATAAAATGTTTTTTAGGATTCCTTGTTAATAAAATATCATTATTTAATGGTTGGACTGGCTAAATTGCACAGCAGGAGAATCGAGCAAGACCTATTCAAACAAAAGTGATATATAAATAAAAAAATAACCGATTTAAACTACTTTGGGCTGCAGTTTTGCATTTATCAGCTCACTGTTTAATGAATGAACACACATAGTGTTAAGAGGGAAATCAAGGAGTGTTAAATGAAAATTCCTCACTAAAAAGGAACAGAATTATTACAGAATTTAATAAAAAATAAAAAAAAGGCTGTGCATTAAACTGCTTTCGAGGTGTCACCCAAAAAGGTAAAAAGGAATAAACTTTAATTTATTTTAACGTGAGTCTGAACTTTCACTGATTTGCAATCTGACTAATGCCCTGCGGATTGCGAAGAGGGTCTATTCGTGACGCCGGAACACATTAAGTGCAGTGACCCCAACATTTGAAAAGAGATTACATTTCCAAAGCTGAACAATGAATGATATTTATGAGCCAGATTCCACAGAGCTACTATACTGCCCCTAGTGATAGAAATAGGTTTAAACACTAAGGGTTTTCTCACAAAGTAGAGAATTGGCTTCCGAACATCTTACATTTAGGACAACACAAAACAAACATACTAAAGTTATTGCCCACACCAACCCTCAACCAAACATTAAAAAATCTCCCACATGTCAATAATAATAGGCAATGACCTGCAACATCAAACTACCAAGAAAACCAGAAATTATGCTGCTCCATCTTGGATGGTCTAAAGTAAGTAAATTAACAGTGATTATTCATGCTGAACCGAGGGAGGGACAAACTCAGTTTGGAGAGTTAATTAGTAATGACAGAATTCTAAAATGGGTGGTCTATATATACCAGCCCTGCCCCCAAACAATTGTTCCCCAGTTACCACTAAGGTCCACCTACGCCCGGCTCCAAGCCATGTCAAGGCCCCTTTCCCCTAAGCTGCGTTTGTTCCATAAGGCTACATGACTGCAGGTATGCACTTATCACACAGTACCAACCCTGGAGATCTGTAGGCATATTCCTGGAATCTATTGCATCATTCACAAGAGTGACATTAAGAGGTTGCAGGAGAACCAAGGCTTTTTAGGAGTTTTCCTCAATTTATCCACCTATTTTCACTGATGTCCTGAGATATCATGATTAGTTTTAGAATAAGAAGTCCTTTAGCCTATCACAAGAAGTCAGGGAGAAAATGAAACACGAGATATAAATACATGTTGGTAGCTGAACATATACCGGTATTATTGAAAACAGTGCATACGAAGATTATTAGGAGAAAAAGTTATATATATATATGGCAAAAACACAATAATAGGTCGCGCTATAAAAAAGAGAATAAATAAATATAAGGTACTCACATACGTTAAAAGCGTAAGAATAAAAGTAAAATAAAATCAAATTAAATTAAATTAAATTAAATTAAATTAAATTAAAAAATTACAAAATGTACAGATAATAGTCCCAATACTTGGTAAGCTTCTTATGGGTTCCAGTAGGCTTGTAGAGACTTAGGTGTGTAGTGTTTCCAATGAGAAGCTGGATCCTCTAATGCTTGGGCAGTCTTGACTCAGTGATGGACATAAAAATGAGAAAACAGAGAGACTCCAATAGTGCAAACTGTGTGATGTACAGCTAAAAAAAATGTAAGGTTGAGTAGCCACAACAGTTTTGACATATATCGCATCAACGTACAAGAAAGAACCTCGCCATGACGTGATATAATTGCACTTTTTTAACATCAACTAGCACGATAGTATGTCATAATATCTTTACAGAGTTTGCAGTGTCATCGTGTGCTGAGACATTTGCCTTCAACGTAATATATAGTATCTCCATAAATTATCTCAGTTCAATCTTTACATTAAAGTTATATTATTTTAAGGTGCACTTTTCACCACTCCTCCTAAACTTAGCGGAAATATGGATAAATGGATATAAAGGGATTTTTAATATGATTGATTTTTTAAATTAGAAATAAGAAAATTAAGAAATATTTACTGAGATTTGAAATGAAAAGTAGGGAATGGGTAATGTATATGTATTTATTTTTTACATACTATAATTATTTATATAATTAAAGCATATTCTCACATATATAAATAAGAGGTTTATTTATACAAATACCATTCAGGTTTCTGGATAACTGACACGGCAAGGGAGACACAATGGCCACAAAGTGATTTCTTTTCAGGATCACTACAGATAATTCATATGTAGGGTTGGATTATATATTTGTATGTAAGTAGAAGGTTACGACTCTAATAGGGAAGGAGCGGAGACAGGACATATAATACATTTATACTAACGTGACATTTTACATTTAAGAAATGAAGGACATTTGGAAACATGACTCACGTGAGGTAAAGAGGTAAACAGGAGCCATAAAACGAGATGAGAAATGAGGAAACTCTGCGTTGAGGAAATTAGTACATTGTTTTATGGGTGATCCAGAGTTCACATATAAGATTAAAATACAGTTAAAACCAGAGCAACCAATGGAATTGTGCCATTCAATTTCCCCTTCTTTACAAGGTTAGGCTGCTATCATGCCGGATTGTAATGGTAAATCAGTAGGTGCTAAATCAGGGGAGGCAGTCAGCCACTCTCTATGTAACCTCATGATCAGTCATGGTTCATTTTAGACCTGAAGAGTACTTATTACTGCTTACTGAGTACTTATTACTGCTTACTGAGTACTTATTACTTAGTACGTCATTACTGCTTACTGAGTACTTATTACTGCTTACTGAGTACTTATTACTGCTTACTGAGTACTTATTACTTAGTACGTCATTACTGCTTACTGAGTACTTATTACTGCTTACTGAGTACTTATTACTGCTTACTGAGTACTTATTACTTAGTACGTCATTACTGCTTACTGAGTACTTATTACTGCTTACTGAGTACTTATTACTGCTTACTGAGTACTTATTACTGCTTACTGAGTACTTATTACTTAGTACGTCATTACTGCTTACTGAGTACTTATTACTGCTTACTGAGTACTTATTACTGCTTACTGAGTACTTATTACTTAGTACGTCATTACTGCTTACTGAGTACTTATTACTGCTTACTGAGTACTTATTACTGCTTACTGAGTACTTATTACTTAGTACGTCATTACTGCTTACTGAGTTCTTATTACTGCTTAATGAGTACTTATGACTGCTTGCTGAATACTTATTTCAGCTTACTGAGTACTTATTACAGCTTACTGAATATTTATGACTGCTTACTGAGTACTTATTACTTAGTACATCATTACAGCTTACTGAATACTTATTACTGCTTAATGAGTACTTATGACTGCTTGCTGAATACTTATTACAGTTTACTGAGTACTTATTACAGCTTACTGAATATTTATGACTGCTTACTGAGTACTTATTACTTAGTACATCATTACAGCTTACTGAATACTTATTACTGCTTAATGAGTACTTATGACTGCTTGCTGAATACTTATTACTGCTACTGAGTACTTATTACTGCTTACTAAGTAGTTATGACTGCTTGCTGAGTACTTATTACAGCTCACCGAGTACTTCATTACTGCTTACTAAGCAATTAGGACTGCTGACTGAGTACGTCATTACTTCATTACTGCTCACGATGCCTCTGTTTGTCGTGTGAGCAGTTTACGTTACAGGTACAATGTTAGCAGTTTTTATTTTGGACACTGCTGGGACATCCCAATGGGAAACTAGAGGACAGAGTCCCCTGTCCAGTCTTGCTGTGCCCGGCTGATTAGGACAGCAGTTCTCTCTCTCTCCCTCTCTGTAGATATATATAATATTTATAGTTTGACAATCTTGATAAAGTTGATACATAGTGTGAGAATCTTGATAAGATAATGAAAATGACTCTACTGTAGGTACTGTGGGCTTAGGTAGTGCAAGATAAAACTGGACACTTACATTATATAATTAGTTATATTTGTATTTTACTATATGAGAAAGAGGGTACCTTGTAGAGAAATAAGGCTTGCAATTTATATGTTAATATATTTTATGACTAAGTTGATAAAGAATGTTTTAATATTTAAAAAAAAAAAAACGGAAGTATCTGTAATTACCTAATACGTACATACTTACCAAATAAATTCAATTCAGCAACATGATTCAAGCACACACAATATTTACATGCACTTGACTTTAGCACATTGATTTATTGCAATCAGATTTTTGTAACTTTTACTGGTGATGAATCGTGGGAGGCAAGCTACGAGTCTAGAACATCTGACGGGGATATTTACTAACGTGAGATATTTTGGAATCCAAAGTGAATTTAAAATTGTAGATCGAAATAGCCGAAAATTAGGACACAGACATCAATTGTATAGATTACTTTTTACTGATACTGAAATAAATTTAATTGAATAACATTTTTTTTTTTCATTTATAAATTCATCCTTTACTAGAAGTATTGGGGATTAAGGTTTTAGAGATTCTAAGTCTCCATCATTGAAACAAACGGTGGCCAAGACTTCTGATAATTGATTTTAACAGCCCTGCCGTGCTTTATCAAGCAAAAAATATAGATGAGATCAAAACAAAGTAAACAAAATGCTCCATTGTCCATCCATTGTTTCCTCTAAAAAAACTAAATTGAACAATTTTGTCTTTGTAAAAAGATATAAATAATTGACCAATTCCAGTAAAAAAAAACAAAAAACGACGCCATGTTATATGTGTTTATCAACTTCAAAAACATGCAATTTCGTGTTATATTAAGCATATGAAATATCTGATGTTATCTGCCTCCATTCATTCATCTCTATTATAAATATACCATACAAATATAAAGTAGAATATAAAATACATGCTTTATATCTCCCAATGACAGTTCTTTTATTAATACCAATCTGGAGCTCGTTACGTGATAATTAAGTACAGTTTCTCATTTCCCGGAAGGTGATTTAATTAATAAATGTACCATTTTGACTTTTTCTTCACATTTAATTAAAATGGTATTTAAAATGCTAAAAGTCAGTTGTGTTAACACATGCCTCCCACAGAAGGCAAATTGTGTGGTCTGTGGTATAGTTGTGTTTTTGTAAATTCAGTGTTTTTTTTCTTTTAAATGTGCTGTTTAATCAGAGAAAAAGTCACTGTTTGACAAAGGTTTGAAATCTTAATCATTAGCTTTTAATTTGTACTTTTTTTGTACTTCAACAGCAAAATCTGTAGGTAACATTTGTGTTAAAGGAACATATTCAAATGTTATTGAAAATACTTCCTCTATCAAATTTCATCATTGCATTTCAGCAGCTCGTTGGCTTCACTTTTTATATATAATAAACTATATATTTTTTGCATTTATTTAACTTGCAATTCCACATACGGCCACAAGGGGCAGGAACACCTAGCCGGACTTGGGGTAGTTTTCCTCCTCTACCCCACTGTGGAGTCCATTTCATTGAAACATACTGTTTGTTGCCTTATCAACACATTAACACAATATCATAATTTAACTAATTCTAAACGACAAATTTCTGTTATAATTGTTTGCATTCTAATGTTTGTCATCTTGGCTGACCAATAGATTATCCTTAATGTTTGTAGCCTATAGCTTTAGTATTCATTTCGATACTTTTTCTATTTTGTTTCACTGTGATGTAAATTAGTGTTTTTTAAACAGCACAAAATATAATATCTAAAGATCCCCAATTTCTATGTGTTGTACTTGCCTGCCAGCTGGTTCAGTTATTAAAAAAAGATAATTTATATGTGGTCTAATTAAGCAACTGTGTTGAACAAAAAAAATGATTGTACTGCGCTACTTCACAGGAAGGTGCTGTTGTTGTGCTGTTCAAGATCTGTCGACAAGACTGTTACAAGGGCCTGTATCCATCTGCCCTCAGGACCCTGGCCTCAGTGTGTTGCGTGGAGGAGGGGATTTACCAGCTGGAAAAGGTATTGGGGGAACAGTTACATCATTGGTTTAAATGAAGGATGCAATTACTGGGTCTCCGGACCGGAATGATGCATCTACAAGCAGAAAGTGAAAATGTTACTGAGCAATTGGTTATGAGCAAGTTTGTTTTTCTCTTAAAAATTGTATTATCTGTCATTACCTGAAATTGCTTCTGATTCTGTATAACTCCCCAGGCATTAACTCTTTATAACTGAACACACATTATATGATCCGTCTCACTCACCAAACAATCACTGTATTAGTCTGAAATCACAAATCCCTTTATCTAGAGTTTACATCTAGGGTCTCGTAAAGCGACACGAAATTCTGAGTGATTAGTGATATTAGTCATTAGTGTTATTAGGTAAACATTTTATTGTTCCTACAGAAATTAGTTAATACAATCTCCCTATGACATTGAATAGTATGGAACGGAGAGCCTGGTATTTAGAGATTTCTACCATGTCTCCTCATTCCCCTTTAGCGTACATATTAATATGCATTATGCTGTTTATGTGACCATGCAGTGTCCCATCCTTGGATACACCCCAGATTTTTTAGTAATTTGGGGTTCATAAAATCTGCACAAATGTGAGAGCTTTCAGAAGGTTTGTTGTAACAGCCTCAATGACAGTAGATAGGCCCATATTCTGACCTTGGATGAAATTAGCTTCATGCTTTAAACAGTTATGTTGCCATTGTAATCTTTTATCATAACAATGCATTAAGGATTTAAAGCACATAATTCCGTTACTTAATTTTCTACAAAACACATGGCTTTAAAATCAGGAAGTCTAAGCTCAAGGCGAGGAATAAAATGGACATCCACAGAGCCATCCATTAACACCTCTTTCAGGTTCTAAACGCTTTTAAAGGTCAAGAGCATCATTATGACTTCTCCTCAAACAACGTGTAAATAAAATCTGTATATTTCATTTTGTGAGGAACACAAACCAGTGTCACCCACCAGCTGCATAAATCTCCATGTACTCACCAACCAAGCAAGACAAAACATTCAATTTAACTTTCCACATCGAACTAACAGGATGAATCCAGACACATTTATAGATTTGGAAAACTCATCTAAATAAGACTCACAGCCTTATGAACTCAGGAGGAACCTTAATTCCTTGGACCTCCAGCAGCTGTCAGCTGATATTGATTCACAACTGCTATCCATCGCTTCCCTCTCCTGTCCCTCACTGGCCATCTCCACATATAACACTACCCTCACCTCTACCTTGAACGCTACAGCCCCACTCCAAACATGTACACCCCCAACCACGGCATACTAAATCAACACGCTACCTGCAAAGATACTCCCATTGTGCTGAATGCTCCTGGAGGAAGTCTCGCACCTAGGCAGACTATCTCCAATCATAGATTCATATACAGCGCAGCCCTTGCCCTCGCCAAACAGTCATACTTTTCCTCTCTTATTAGTTCATGCTCCCGCAATCCCAGGTGTCTCTTTGACACCTTTAACTCTCTTCTTCGCCCTGCTGTGGCCACCCCCCAAACTAACCTTACAGCTGATAACTTTGCATGCTACTTTACCGACAAGATTGAACAGCTAAGGAAAGAATTCTCTCCACCTTGCCGTCCTTTTTCTTAACCACACATAGTTCATGCCTTTCCTACCCTTCAGACTTTCTCTTCAGCTACTGAACAAGAGGTGGCTGCACTTCTCCTTTCCTCTTGCCCTACCTCTTGCCCGCTCAATCCTTTCCCATCTCATCTTATCAGATCTCTCTCCCCTTGCCTTGTGCCTTCCTTAACTGCTCTCTCTCTTCTGGCATTGTCCCTGCTGACCTTAAACATGCCACTGTAGTACCCATCCTGAATAAAACCTCTATTGACCCTTCCTTCCTCTTTAACTATAGTCCCATATCCCTGCTCTTTTTTTCCTCAAAGCTTCTGGAAAGACTTGTCTTTACCCGTATGTCTCACTTTCTCAATTCCAAATGTCTCCTTGACCCTCTTCAATCTGGCTTCCGCCCTCTCCACTCTACTGAGACTGCTCTTATCAAAGTTACTAGCGACCTAATCACAATCCAAAGGCCACTACTCCATATTAATTCTTCGTGACCTCTCTGCTGCCTTTGACATAGTTGATCGTGCTCTCCTTCTTCAAACTTTTCAATCGCTTGGTCTCTGTGACTCTGTCCTCTCATGGTTTTCCTCTTATTTTTCCCAACGCTCATTCAGTGTCTCCTATTCTAATGATACCTCCTCCCCTCGTCCTGTCTCGGTTGGAGTCCCCCAAGGCTCTGTCCTTGGTCCCCTTCTTTTTTCTCTTTACACTGCCTCTCTTGGCAAAACTATTACCTAATTTGGATTCCAATACTACCTGTACGCTGATGACACCCAGATATATCTCTCCTCCCTGGACCTCTCCCCTGCCATCCTGCAACGTGTCACTTCTTGCCTTTCTTCCATCTCTGACTGGATGTCCTCCCGCTTTCTGAAACTCAATCTCTCTAAAACTGAGCTCCTTGTCTTTCCTCCTCCTAATACTAATCCTCCTCTTTTGCTCTCCCTTCAAGTTAGTGGTATCCACATCAGTCCATCCTTGCAAGCATGCTGTCTTGGTGTCATACTTGATTCTTGACTGCAATGAATGAATATTTCTGCAAGTTTGGTTTTCTCTTACAAATGTAATTTTCTGTCATCAACTGAAATGTTTCGGATTCTGTATAACTCCCCAGGCGTTACCGCTGTATGACTGAACACACATCACTGTATTAGTCTGAACTCAAATCTCCCTTTATTTAGAGTTTACATCTAGGGTCTCGTAACGTGACACTGACTTCAGAGTCAATGCAGAGTCTCACAGCGAATATACTGAGTGCAGCTAGTGAGCCATTTAACAAGACACCTGCATGGGCTGCTTTTTGCTGTAAAATGAGATCTCATAAAAATGACATATTATTTTTCGTTCTTCATTCCAGTCATAAGGATTTACAATGGTTCCTAACCGTTTATGTCCCGTTACTATTTGTCTTCAATGTAAAAATGAACAATAAGTCACAGTTACACTTTTACAAGTTTGCAAATGTTAGATTTACAGCATCACTATAAATATTCTATCTCTTGTATAGGAAGTATGTATATAAATGCAACGTGTCATGAAGCCAGGCTTGTCAAGGCACGGATCTTATGAAATAGTTTAGCAATCTATTAAACTAGTAAAATGGTCCTATAAAATCCTCTAAATTCTACTCTAAGTGACTCACGAGCATAATCTGTAATTAAAGATTGAATGGATGTCAAGCGACCAGTTGTTATATTGACACAGGAAGGAAAAGACCATTTTTTGAGGCTAATAGTTGTGTATTTATAATTAATATTTATTAAGCACAGTTGAGTAAAGTAGCCTGCAAACGTAAAGTATTTTATTTATTTGAACGGCTATTAAGGGATAATATTCAGGAATTCATTGGGAAGATCTGTGTTAGCAGCAATAATCAGCATGGTTTTATGAAACATAGGTCATGTCAAACTAACCTAATTGCATTCTACGAAGAAGTAAGTAGAAATATAGATCAGGGTGTGGCAGTGGATGGGATCTACTTGGATTTTGCCAAGGCATTTGATACGGTTCCTCACAATAGGTTAGTCTTCAAACTAAAATAAATTGGTCTAGATGAATACTCTTGTTCTTGGGTAGAACATTGGCTTAAGGATAGAGTACAGCGAGTTTTCATAAATGGTACATTTTCAAGCTGGACAAAAAAAGTGGTGTCCCTCAGGGTTCTGTTTTGGGACCACTTCTATTTAACATATTTATAAATGATCTTGAAATGGGCATTGAAAGCCATGTATCAGTGTTTGTAGATGACACAAAACTTTGTAAAGTAATAAAATGTGAGAAGGATATTGCCTTGCTGCAGAGGGATTTGGATAGATTGGGGGACTGGGCACTAAAATGGCAGATTAAATTTAACGTAGATAAATGCAAAGTTGTGCACTTCTGGGTTAAGAATGCACAAGCAATTTACACCCTAAATGGTAGTGAACTAGGGATAACCACACACGAGAAGGATTTGGGAATTGTTATAGACAACAAATTAGGTAGCAATATGCAATGTCAATCTGCCGTTGCTAAGGCCAGTAAGGTTTTGTCATGTATAAATATGGGCATAAATTCTCGAGATGAAAATTTAAGTTTGCCTCTTTATAAATCGCTGGTAAGACCACACCTTGAATATGCTGTGCAATTTTGGCCACCTGTTCTAAAGAAAGATATCATGGCACTAGAAAAAGTGCAGAGACGAGCTACAAAATTGATGAAAGGAATGGAGCATTTTAGTTATGAAGAAAGGTTAAACAATTTAAATCTCTTCAGTTTGGAAAAACGGCGCCTGAGAGGGGATATGATAACATTATACAAATATATTCGGGGCCAGTACAAACCATTATCTGGAAATCGATTCATAAACAGGGCTATACATAGGACACGAGGTCACACATTTAGGCTTGAAGAAAGGAGATTTCATCTAAGGCAAAGAAAACGTTTTTTTACAGTAAGAGCATATGGATATGGAATTCATTGCCTGAAGAGGTTTTGTCAGAGTCTATACAAATGTTTAAATTGCAATTGGATAAATACTTGCAAAAACATAACATACAGGGATATACTTTCTAATTAGTGGGGTAATAGCTGCTTGATCCAAGCAGACATCTGACTGCTATTTTGGGGTCAAGAAAGAATTTTTTCCTAGTTTGTTGCAAAATTGGAAGCGCTTCAGACTGTTTTTTTTGCTTTCTTTTGGATCAACATCAAAAGCATATGTGAGGAAGGCTGAACTTGATGGACGCAAGTGTCTTTTCAGCTATGTAACTATGTAACTATGTAACTATTTATGTTTGTGACGTATTGAAATAAGTAACGGATGTATTATTGATTAGAAATGCTTCGTGATATAGATTTAGATGGATACAGTTCCCATTGAGATGTTTTTTTTCTTTGTGTTAATTGTTGAAAAGGACCTACAGCTGGGTTTACCAAAGGTGAGATGTGAAATAGAGAAATTGTAATAAGATGTCAATTTACGACAGAGACATGCAGGGAGACAGCCAAACTGTACGTTCTATTTAACTATGGCCTCAATTCAATATTTTTGGATACAATGAAAAAAATATTTAATATTGTGAAAAAAAAGTTTTTTATATATATTCTGAGAGTTCTTTAAATATTTTTTATTTTATATTCTTTTTATATTTTAATATTTTGAAAAATTATTTTTAAAAGCTTTTTCAAAATTAATAAATAACAATATTAAAGCAGCACTGTCACCTCATATTAAAAATTAGTATTTGATAAAGATTGTATCTTTATGAAATACTCATTATGACTGTGTTAGAATTTCACAGAAATTTCAACCCAGTTAAGATATATACAGAGACAAAGTAGGGACTGTATTTCTCTTTCACCTGACATTTCCTGACGCAAGGTCGAGCCTATACATCAAGTCCTGCAGCCGTTATCAGTGATGGCTGCAGGGTATTGGCTTGGTCTATGGAGGATACTGCGGTCTCCTTGTGGCCAGTGGTCTCTCACACAAATAAGGGATAATCATCTCCTCAAAGTAGTCACTGGAATCAAATTCCTAGCCAAGATCTTTATTTGATAAAATGAATCCCTTTATACAATGACGATCCAGGTAAGATATCTGCAATATGAGGCGACGCATGAACTTCCTCCATTGTTTCCCGGCTGACTCGTGCCTTACTCCGTTTGTGCTATATTGGTTCATGTGCTTCCCTTCATGTTACTTTGGTGGATCCATGCACTTCTTCAAATGGCTCCCTAGTTGATTCACACCCTTGACGTCATAGCGGCTACGCCTTGAAAAGGCCTTGCCCATGCATGCATATTATTCTGCCCAGCAGCGCACCATGGTGCTTCGGACTCTTTTCAAAGTTACCTATCAATGTCTGTGAATATGAATGTCTGTGAATATGAATGTCTGTGATTATGAATATCTCTGAATGTGAATGTCTGTGAATATGAGTGTCTGTGAATCTGTGTGAATGTATGTGAATGTGTGAATAAGTGAATGTGAGAATCTATTTGATTATATGAATGCATGTGAATGTTTGCATGTGTGAATGTGTGAATGTGTGAATCTATGTGAATGTGTCAATCTCCGTGAATGTATTTGAATGTGTGAATCTCTGTGAATGTCTGAATGTATGTGAACTTGAAATGTGTCAGTTAGCCTTTGGCTTATCCTATCCTGTGTTTTGGTAGAATCGTAACTGTTTTGGGAACCTACATCTCCTGGTAAAAAATGGTAATGTTGTAAAGGCCCGGTTACAGGGGTATGTAGTTTAGGGAGGGTGCGTAAAAAAAAATTGTACCTTCTAAATGAAGTGCTTGGTATGTGTTTTGTCATTTACATCACTATGAGTTTCCAGATCTCCTTTCATGGCTCCATTTTAATAGTCTCCATGAAACATCAGGAATTAACGTGTAGGCATATGTTTTATAGAGACATTCTGAGAATAACTAGCTTTTCGTTTTTTTTTTTTTTGTTTGTTTGTTGGCAATAGACAAGTCTGTGAGCATGAATCATTCTTCCGATCAGAGAGCAGTCGGTATAGGAAACTTCCCCTCTCAGAAAGTGTTCTCTATCATTCCAAAGATAATTCATCCACACTTCTAATTGCCAGACAAATAAACCCGCAGGTGGGCATTCGTGATTTGCTGCTGTAAGTAGAACAACCTTAAGGACTTCCTGGCGACTATTGTGGGTGAAGGATATTAAAAAATAAAAGTAGCTGATGTTTTAATTTGCTTGGCTCATATTCCAGATCCTTCGTCTATTAATACGTTGCTCCTGGGTACCTGGCACTGGCCCTGTATTATTAAATAATAAAGATGCATCACTCGCACTCTGTGTACATATTTGCTCATGTCGTTGAATGTATGTTCTGTTTAATGCTGTTTTACAGGTTACTGCTAAGGTTAACTCTTTCCATGCATTAGTGTTTTATGTAGTTGTCACGGTGACATGTCCTCTGGGTTGTAGGGATTAATTGGTGTAATTAGATTGTTTGTCCTGTTAGCGCCCCTTTGTATTTGCTTTTTTTGAGGGGGGCAACTTAAGAGAGAGAGATAAATCCCCCAGAACAGCCGGGTTATAGAATAAAAAAAATTATTTCAAAGAATGCCGAATGGATGTGAATGACGATTACACAAATAGAAATTTCCTAAAAATTTTAGTCAATTAACAGAAACCTAGGTGTGAAAAACGAGAACGTTTGTGTAATTGAGTGGTTTACTTACTCTTGAGTTACAAGTTTACATTGTTATTTATTTGTTTTTTTGTTTGTTTTTGGTCTACATGACATTAATTGGAGTGCACAAAGTTTACAGTGATTGATATGTTGATAGTTGATCAATTATTGCATTCTGGATGCATTTTTCGTCCATTCACGTGGCCAGTATCACTGTGACATTAAAAAAAAATGATGTTCTCTTAAACTTCTATTCAATTCACTATATTGACAATTTCTGTGAAGGAGTGAGTGTGTGAGTAGGAATGTGTGTGAGTGTATTTGTGAATGTGTGTGACAGAAAGAGAAACGTGTGTGTGTATGTGTGTGTGTGTGTGTGTGTGTGTGAACAGTGGCTTTCTCTATGGAATGTAGGATTGTATGACTTGGATAATTGTGTAACAAGTTACATAAAAAAATGAGATATTCTGACACAAATGCCCACTGACACTTGTCATTGCTTTCCTTAGTTGGTTCTGCTGACAATAATGATCTAAATGTCCTTTAGAGGGCAAAAAAATAAAAACAAAATCAAACAATAAATTGTTTATTGCTGTAAAATGTTTCGTATACAAGAACAGTTCATCTTTGGACCAGTTCCATGCTGTACTATTCTCTATGATCTCAGAACGTTCTGAACCTGCCATGTTAAACAAAAAAATTGAAAAAAGAAAAAAACATTTGTACTTAGTGAATACTGTCTAACGTTGTGCGGCTAATTATGCCACCGTTTTTCTTCTCGTCCAAGTAAATAATGTTCCCAGTTGTTTTTCTCTAATATGAAGGTTCAGTGAGGGCAGCACAGTCTGATTTTTCAGAAGCAGCACAGACACAAAACGTATTGGTCGCGTTTACTGAGAATCATTTCTCAAAAAGGAGCCTTTCCAGATCAGGTTTTTAGCCAAGCAAATGTATTTTAGGAGTGAGTTCATGGCTCCTAAACTGATTTACTAGGCTGCACCTCTCAACGAGGGCCCTTCTAATTAATTGGCTGTGGAAAAGTGCTAGATTTGGTAAATTACACCTCAGTTGGAGCCTTGTGACGATTCATTAAATCAAAACTGCAAGTGCAGATCTGCCCCTTAATCATTCCTCGCGCCCCTTGCTTTAATACAGCTCTGTTCTGTGCGTTCTGCATTACCATCTGAAAATTACACCCTATAAAACATGTCCGTCTAAGCAATCATTCTCAATACGCATTTATCCATCGAATCAAATTTACCTTCAAATACAAATGGTGGTCTATAGCAGGAAGTCATTGAAAGGTTTTTCATGTGATTTTTATTTCAATGGACAAATAAATAAATGAACAAATAAATAAATGTGTATTTTTTGTGTCTTCATAATCAATCAAATTTTTTAGATATATTTAGCGATGATGAAAAATGGATGGACAAAAACAAGTTCAGACGCACATGTCGACATACTGCACTCTTATAGTAGATATGGTAAGGAATTAATTTTATTAGATCGCTTGGCTAGAGTGTATCCTGCAACTTCCAACCTCAGAGATGGGCAACTCATTGATCTGACTTGCAAACATTAGTGGACATTGATTGAGGAAACTTCTCTTGTAGGGGTTCTTCTCATATTGTCACGATACCTTACCTTTCTCTCGCAGACCTGCGAGGTGAAGCTCCGGGTGCCGACTCCTCCCGGCGACGGCATGGCATGTCGGACACTGGACGCTCTACGCACGCCTCCTTTTATGATGAGGTGCATGTGCATCGACGTCATACCGGCTATGCCTTGAAAAGGCTAAATATTCCACGCTCCCTGAGCATTAAAGCAAAAGACGCTCCACTATAAAAGAGTGCATTTTGCTTTTGTTCATAGCCCTATTGTGGTTCACTGGTTGTTCCCTCTAGTGCTATCCTATTATCTGTCTGTGTATGTTGGTATTTTGACTCGGCTTGTGTTTATTGACTATTCTTCGTTCTGGTATCCTGGCTCGGCCTGTTTTCTCATTTATCCTATTTTCTGGTTCCCTGAATTGGCTATTCCTTATCGTTACACTGTTCTCTGGTTTTCCTTGACTTTGGCTATTCTTGGACTATTCTACCTACGTTAAACCTGGCCATTCTAAGGTCAGGCAATACGTTTTCTATTTGGGTTATATTCTGGGTGTTTGGGTCACTTGTTGTGACAGGATTCCTGAGAAGAAGATACTGCATTTTATTTTTATGTGATATAATTCCAGAGACATATCACTTTTCTTTCCTAAAGCCATGTCTAATGTTCTATTTGTTTAGAAACATAGAAACATAGAATGGGACGGTAGATAAGAACCGTTCGGCCCATCTAGTCTACCCAATTTTCAAAATACTCTGATAAGTCCCTGGGCTTATCTTATAGTTAGGATAGCCTCATGAATATCCCACACATGCCTAAACTCCTTCACTGTGTTAACCTCTACCACTTCAGCTGGAAGGCTATTCCATGCATCCACTACCCTCTCAGTAAAGTAATACTTCCTGATATTATTTTTAAACCTTTGCCCCTTTAATTTAATTTATGTCCTCTTGTTGTGGTAGTTTTTCTTCTTTTAAATATAGTGTCCTCCTTTACTGTGTTGATTCCCTTTATGTATTTAAGTGTTTCTTTTAGTTTCCACAGTCTGTACAGTGTATAGAAATATAACTGAACTCCACTTAATCTGAAGTTCATCTGCTGAAGGGACAATAGAAATCTGAAAGTTTTTAATAAATCTCCTTTTTGTTGGACAATAAAGGTACTATTTTCGTGCCTTGTTTTATTTTTCCTCAAAGACATTCTTCCTGATCTATTATTACTTGTAACTCCACGTGTGGCCACATGGGGGATATAACAGTTTTATAATGAATATTACAAGCCTGGCTGAGTATTACTAAATCCCCCCTGTGGCCACATGTAGCCACAGAGTTTAAAATGTCTTTGGTGGGCTTAGCTTTTGCCATTGGGTTTATTGGCATAGTTTTTACAAATAAAATATTGTGTTACTGGTCTTATATTGGTCATTTGATATTTTGGAGCCAGGTATACAATCTTTGTAGTTTTCCCTCTTTCACCCCCTTGTTGATTTCCGTTCTGCTCCCTCTTGCCTTTCTGAATGTATCTTCCTCCATTGCTGGTATATGATAACTCTAATGGTGCAAACATCCAAAGTTTGAAGGTTCAGATCCTGGTGGTTCCACAGACCCTTTCGTTCTTCTGAGCTTAATGACAGTGATCTTACGTGTCAAAATACTGCAATCATCTTCAGACAGCCTTCTTGTTTCCAGTATAATTCCCAAGAAAAAGTTAGTGAGGTGACAATATTTTCCTCTTCATTTTTATTCTTTTTGTTTCAGGTGTGATGGGGTTGGTTTAAGATCTGTAGAGCTGCTGGGATCACAGGAACTCAGCGGAGACTGACATTGCCCTGTTTATCAAAACCAGATATTATGTAGAAAGATAAAGAAAGCGCTGCCTTGACTTTATGATAGGCTCTCGGACAAAGCAGTGCATCTCCAGAATAATATAATGAAAAGTTGGACAAACCTATAAAGCCCCTATGCTCGTAGACCCCCTGGCAACTGTCCAGCGTACCCAACATGCCCATGCAGTAAGACAGCCCTTGACTTTATTATAGGCTCTCAGACAAAGCAGTGCACTGGGGCCCTGCCTACACAACCAATCACAGGAAGGAAATTAGATAAAATTAAACTTATATTTATTGGTACCTCAAACAAAATCTGTGTATAAACATTAAAAACCATACTGTACAGCAGAGATTAATCCACAAAAACCTTTAGTAGGTAGCGGCGGGGAGAAACTGACATGGACTGTTAAAAATATTAGAAGAACTTTATTATAGCTTTATGTCTTCAAAAGTGTGTTGATTTTGCCTTGCTTATGAACAATTAGAATGTATACGTTGTTTTTCTCAACAGCAAGATCGCATGTAGAGATAGCAGCTGACAATGAGGTGATTAGTCCACCAGAATGTTTCAATAAAGAGGGTTTGAAGGTTCTGAATAAATCTCCCGGAATAATATACTGAAAAGTTGGACAAACCTATGAAGCCCCTATGCTCGTAGGGCCCCCTGGAAACTGCCCAGCGTGCCCAACATGCCCATGCGTTAAGACAGCCCTGGGTAAGGGACAGATTAGAAGGTGTGGTAAAATAGAGGCCGGACAATAGACCAAAATGAGGGACACTGGAGAGGTTACCAAGTATGTTGGTGGTGAGAAGAATATATTGCGCCGGTGGTGAACTGTACATAGTGTTCAATATGGCAACCTGCGCACTATCAATTAGAGACACACAGGGCTATAACAGGGCTCTATCGGATGTGAGCTGAGACTCTTGTTTCTCTGTACGGATGGGAATTTATACATTTGCTTTCAGATGGTTGTAAATTTCTTCATTTTGTTGTTTATTTTCCAGTTATTATTTTATGATCCTGGAAAATTGAAGAAAAGGATTGAACAATATTATGTTCTCTGACAGTTTGGTAATAATACATTATGATAATTACTTTGAATAAATGACCAGAAAAGAATCAACACAATGGATTTGATAGGAAGGAAAGTGGACATAATGACAATTCATTTCCCAAAGCAAACAGATACTGATACTGGTGTTGCAACAGCAGCACCTAGTGGACAGATGTGCTAATTGCTACTGCAGAAAAATTCCAGTTTACTGGTCATGAACTGCGGCAAGGAGTAAAACTTGTGTCCGTAGAATGATATTTCTAATGAAATCAAAAAAACAGGCTTCACAAGGAGACCTCTTACTGCTAATGTACTTATTAAATCCATCGGAAGCTACATTTAACCCCTTAGTGACCAGACCGTTTTTCAATTTTCTTACCGTTAAGGACCAGGGCTGTTTTTACATTTCTGCGGTGTTTGTGTTTAGCTGTAATTTTCCTCTTACTCGTTTACTTTACCCACACATATGATATACAGTTTTTTTCGCCATTAAATGATCTTTCTAAATATATCATTATTTTCTTCATATCATATAATTTACTATAAAACAAGTTATAAAATATGTTGAAAACAAACAAAAAATTTTTTTTTTTCTAACTTTGACCCCCAAAATCTGTTACGCATCTACAACCGCCAAAAACACCCATGCTAAATAGTTTCTACATTTTGTCCTGAGTTTAGAAATACCCACTGCTAACATGTTCTTAGCTTTTTTGTAAGTCATAGGGCTATAAGTACAAGTAGGACATTGCTGTTTCAAAATATATATTTTTAAAATGTATCAATGGTGACATTGCAACACTGTTATCTGTCATAAATCTCTGAATCACACCTCACATATTTTCTTAAAGTAGACAATCCAGGGTATTCAATATGGGGTATGTCCAGTCTTTTTTAGTAGCCACTTTGTCACAAACACTGGCCAAAGTTAGCATTTATATTTGTTTGTGTGTTAACTATTATGAACGCTAACTTTGGCCAGTGTTTGTGACTAAGTGGCTGCTAAAAAGACAGAACATTCCCCATTTGCAATACCTTGGGTGGTTTTCTTTTGCAAACGGTATGCCATCATGGGGGTAATTCTCATTCCTGGACTACCAAACACTCTCAAAGGCAAAATAACCAATCAGGCAAATTTAAATATGAAAAAACGGAAAATCAAGCCTTATATTTGACCCTTTTACTATAAAACCTGTACATAAGGGGTACTGTTATACTTAGGAGACTTCGCTGAACACAAATATTAGTGTTTCAAAACAGTAAAATGTATCACAACAATTATATCGTCAGTCAAAGTGCTGTTTGTAAGTGAAACATGCATAAAAATGCTCATTCGCTGACGATATCATCGTTGTGATATATTTGAAACACTAATATTTGTGTGCAACAAAGTCTCCTGAGTAAAACAGTACCCCCCATGTACAGGTGTTATGGTGTCCTGAAATGTTACAGGGTTAAATATAGGGCTTGCAAACCAAATTCTCTGGATTTTCTGCCTGGGTTGTCAGGCAGGTCCCTCAATTTGTAATTAATAAAATGACTTAATAATCCAATAATATTATACAAATATATTTGTAAAATTTATATATATATATATATATATATATATATATATATACATAGAAATCCACCAAATAAGGTTGCTCTCTGAATTTAAAACAAAAATTTATTAATATAATTTAAAAATAACGACCATAACGACCAACGTTTCGGTCCCCGCTCGGGACCTTCTTCAGGGTCAAAAGTACAACAGGACACAAATACATTATACATACAATGGCAATATATACACCAAAAATCAATAGGTAAACTCACCCAGGTGTTACTCCTTCCCTTCCCGCCGGCGCCACGAATACTTCCGGGTATGCGTGCGCATCACCATACGTGCTCCGCCCCCAGTAGTGCATATTGACGTGCAGGGAAAACGAAAGCCCGGTTACCTAGGCAACGCTATATACAAATATACCTCGCGTGAAGGGAAAGTTGTGAAGAATAAAAATGCAGACATGCAAGTGACATTAAGAGGTTATACACTCCAAGTATAACCTATGCAAGTCAAATAAGAGTACATAATACTGTGAACAACTGTATAGACAGCAATATCCCCACACATTTAAGTATACCAAAGATCCACAAAAGCGTAAACCAAACCTCCGGGCCGACCCATTGTCTCTGCCATCAATGGTATTCGGCAGCCTATAGCACAATGGCTGGACTTTATTTTCAAGGAACCTGTGGAACAACTACACACATGTATTAAAGATACGCAGACGCTTCTACATAGAATCAAGTCTTTGAAGTTTGATGGTATAACTCCAATATTCATCACTATGAATGTTAAAAATTTATATACAGTCATTCCTCATTCAGGGGGTGTTGAAGCAAAGTGACAAGTGTTGTGTGAGTCCCCTATCAACCAATGACCACCTGTTGAATTTGTATTAGAACTTTTGTCTCTCATTTTACACAATAACCACTTCAGATTTGAAAATCAGTGTTTTTTTACAAGTGGCCGGAACATCTATGGGGTCTTCAATGGCCCCTATGTATGCAAACGCATTCATGTATATTTATGAAACAGCCCATATTTTGACTCCGTACCAGGAGCATATTATTGGGTATTATCCCTATATAGATGATCTGTTGATCATCTGGCGGGGCTCTCATACACAAGCGGACACTATGGTAAATGAGTTGAATCTCCTTACGTCACCCATTACATTTACAGCAAACATCAGTGAAGACAGTGTCCAATATTTGGATCTGGAACTCTCCTATGGGATGGATGGGATCCAATATACTTTATTTAGGAAGCCAACAGATGAAAACACCTTGCTACATGCTAGTAGTGCACATCCTCAGTCTTTGAAAAAGTCGATTCCGATGGCACAGTTTCAGAGAGTGATTCGCAACAACTCTGACATAAACATGGCTGAAGTACAATTGAAAAGCATGACTCAGAAGTTTTCGGAGAGCGGCTATAAATTACAGGTCTTGGAAGATGCACTGTCGAAAGCCAGAATAGCTCCGGTGCACCCAAAGATGGATCCTGTGCAGAAAATAGTATTCCCGATGACATTCCACAACTCGTCTAATCAAGTAGCTGCTATTGTGAAGGACAATTGGAAGATGATTTCTGCAGACGACACGTTGGCAAAAATCTTCAAAGAGAATCCTCTAATTTGTTATAAGAGGAACGAGAATTTAAAAGACCTCTTGGTGCATACAGACCCTGTGAATAGCTACTCTGGGACTGTTAAACAGAACATACGAGGGAGTGTACGATGCTTGGGGTGTGTGACTTGTGGGCACATAATTGCGTCAAAGAAATTCAATCATCCACACACTAATAGAATTTATGACATAAAACACACCATCCCTTGCAAAACCTCCTACGTAGTGTATAAGCTGACATGTCCATGCGGGCTACACTATGTGTGTAAAACAGAGACGCAACTATGTGAAAGAATTAGGGGTCACCGCTCAAGTATTAGACTAGCGTACAGAGATGGAGTGTCAGACAAGCCTGTTTCCCAACATTTCCTTGATAAAAAACACCCGTTGTCAGCTTTAAAGTTTATGGGTATAGACCACATCCCTCCCCCTGTAGAGGGGGTGATAGAGGTAAAATGTTACTTCAAAGAGAGGCTTTTTGGATACATCAATTGGATACAGTATCTCCTAGGGGATTAAATGAGAATGTTACATACCAATCTTTTACTTAGAGGTCACCAGCTAATATATGTTTTTAATTTCTAATTTGTATGTAAAATTATTTTTAGTGGTAATAGAAGTAGGGGTATATGTTATGTGTAATATATGCATAGTTTGTAAATGAATATGCACAGGGGTCAAGTCCTGGGGAATAAAGTGTGGGAACTCACTCGAGTTCCACCCTCACCCCACCACCAGAAAAAATAAACTTGCATGCATATATAAACACGTACACACACACTCTGGTGCACACATACACTCACAGACACACACACACTCACAGACACACACACAGACTCACAGACACACACATACACTCACAGACACATACACACACACACACACACCCACAGACACACACACATACACTCACAGACACACATACACTCACAGACACATACACACACTCACAGACACATACACACACACACTCACAGACACACACACATACACTCACAGACACATACACACACACACTCACAGACACACATACACACAGACACACTCACATACACATACACTCACAGACACACACTCCCAGACACATACACTCACAGACACACACACACACACTCACAGACACACACTCCCAGACACACACACACACACACACACACACACACACACACACACTCCCAGACACACAAACATACACTCACAGACACATACACACACACACACCCAGAGACACACACACATACACTCACAGACACACATACACTCACAGACACATACACACACTCACAGACACATACACACACACACTCACAGACACACACACATACACTCACAGACACATACACACACACACTCACAGACACACATACACACAGACACACTCCCAGACACATACACAGATTCACAGACACACACACATACACTCACAGACACACACACATACACTCACAGACACACACACTCACATACACAAAAATTATTTGTATATTTTGTTTTAAATTTAAAAATGTCCACCCAGCCTCCCTTCCTGGAGAGCTGGCGTGGACCTGTCTCTGGGGTCCAGTGGGGCTTCAGTGCGGCCGGCTCTTGCCTTGCTGTCAGACGCGGCGAGGGAGCTGTGTTCTCTCTGCTCCCTCTCGCCGTGCGGGCTGTCTGCTGATGCCGGGAGCCGGAAATGACGTCATATTCCGGCTCCCAGCATCAGCAAACGGCGCGCGGCGAGAGGGAGCAGATAGGACACAGCTCCCTCGCCGCGTCTGAGAGCGAGACAAGAGCCGGCCGGGTGGGGATCCTTCAGGTGGCCATTAGGCCACCTCTTGGGCCCCCCATGACAGGGGGAACACGGGGACATTTGGGGGCGGCATTTTTTGCCGCTCCTGAGTGCCTGCAGGACCATAAACGGGAACGGCGTTCCTGCTCTAAAAAAAAGTGCAGAAACACCGTTCCCACGCGTTCCTGCAGGACTCGAGCCCTGAATATGCACTTTATTTGTTGCACGTTACACTTTATAGCACGCTGCACTGAATGCACTGTTTATGCACTTTATAATGAATAGTAATTTACATTTTAATGCTATTAATATTTAGCACCCTATCACTTTAAGATACTGGGCACCCTCTATATTCTATTGAGCACTTTATTATATATATATATATATATATATATATATATATTTGTATTACAAATCTAGTACCTGGCCTTAGTGATCAGGATTACTGAAATTTATTTTCAAGTCTATACAGTTGTTCACAGTATTAGGTACTCTTATTTGACTTGCATAGGTTATACTTAGAGTGTATAACCTCTTAATGTCACTTGCATGTCTGCATTTTTATTCTTCACAACTTTCCCTTCATGCGAGGTATATTTGTATATAACGTTGCCTAGGTAACCGGGCTTTCATTTTCCCTGCACGTTAATCCGCACTAGTGGGGCGGAGCACGTATGGTGAGCGCGCGCATACCCGGAAGTATTCGTGGCGCCGGCGGGAAGGGAAGGAGTAACACCTGGGTGAGTTTACTTATTGATTTTTGGGGTATATATTGCCATTGTATGTATAATGTCTTTGTGTCCTGTTGTACTTTTGACCCTGAAGAAGGTCCCAAGCGGGGGACCGAAATGTTGGTCGTTATGGTCGTTATTTTTAGATTATATTAATAAATTTTTGTTTTAAATCCGGAGAGCAACCTTATTTGGTGGATTTCTATTTCTTTGGAGCCTTGGTGATGCGCCCGGTGGTTTTCCTTTTTGAACGTGAGTGCAGGGGAATATTGCTATTTATATATATATATATATATATATATATATGTATATACAATTTTTTTTATTTATATATAGCAAAATATAATAATAATAATAATAAAGTATTTAACCAGGAAAGGTACATTCAGATTACTCTGCTTTTCACGTACGTCCTGGGGATGTTACCTTAGCCCAACATCCAGAGGTTGTTACTATTCCCCAATTTAATGGTACTCATTTTATCTACCTTGGAAGGATGAAGGGCTGAGTCAACCTTTAGATATATATATATATATATATATATATATATATATATATATATATATGTATTTATAATGCCATTTAATTTTTTTCATTTGTTTCAATGTATTTATTTTTATTTTAAGTGTATTCTAAGTGTATCTTAATATTAATATATATATATATATATATATATATCATTATATATATATATTAATATTAAAATACACTTAAAATAATGGATTGTGTATGTGTATGTGTATTTAAAAGTACTTAGATCATGTGTATATATATATATATATATATATATATATATATATATAGGTGTAGAAACAATCGAACTCCTGGGACTTGGTTGAAGTAGTAAAATTTAGCTTTTATTTATTCCATATAAAATATCAACGTTTCAGCTCCAACATGGAGCTTTCATCAGGACAGGTAACATGTAACAAATGTGCAGACAAGAGAATATATACCCCAGATCCCTCCAAAACAAACTGAACACTCAAATTAAATTAAATATGCACCACAGGAGTGTACTTACTGAATCAGTGTCCGGATGTAGCACAGCTGGCCATGGCTGTCTCCCACTCTGCCCTTGTATCTGCATAATTGGGGCTCAGAGGGAAGGGGGGAGTGTTTGTGTTCCAACCATTTCCTGGCAATATCCAGTATGCATGGTTTGAGGTTACCATGATTACAAACAGAACTTTAACTCTCATCATCCTTAGCCAGCGGTGTTGCCCGGGTACTTGATTCAGTAGTGTAAAAAAGTTTGTATAAATAGAAAGTTACTAAGCAGTGAATTATTAAAAACAAATACTCGCAGGACAAGATGGTGAATCACAAAGCTAACAAATTATTAGTATAATAGACGGATAGTTAGAGTTAGCTTCAGAATCAGGAACATACCTACAATTGGACGCTTAAAGACCAAGGTATGCAAAAGGTGGATAGCTTTTCTTAATAAGTGCTCATTAGATCTCATACTCATCATTATAGAGGATGTAAAAGAAGACTTGATTGCAGTAAGGAAAATAATAACAGAATTGGAAAATAAAGAAGCACTGCTGCTATCTGCAGTGGAATCAGCACCCATTGTACTGGCACTTTTTTTAAGTGGCAAAAAGGTTTTAGTGCTAAGACAACATAACCTCAACAGAATAGCTATAGCAGGGTAATAGCAATAGGAATGAGTTGGTGCAGGACATGACACACAGTGACAGTGCAATGAAGTAACTATTTGAAAATAGTAACATCATATAATTGTACATATTAGGTATATTGAGCTGGACACATAATGACATGGTATTGTCAATACAGTAACTAACACATGTAGCAACAATTAATATACTGGTGTTGTCACATTAAAGTATAGCACACCAGAGATAAGTAGCAGATGCTAAGTATAGACATAGAGGAATTATCCTAAAAATACTGATAAGGCACATTTTTCATTGAGACCCTTAGGGTGGACAGTATTCAAAGTTTTAATCCAATAGACTTCCCGTTGAAGTAAAAGTTTCTTACGATCTCCTCCTCTGCGAAGGGGGGGGGGGGGGGGATGTGTGGTCTATAGCCATAAACTTCAACGTTGGAAGGGGGTGTCCAAATGCCAAAAATTGTTTGGCCACAGGGAGGTCAGCCTTATTGTCCCTATAGGCTATGCGGATATTAGAACGATGGTTCCTTATGCGTTCTCTTAAGGGGAGATCTGTCTTTCCTATATAGGACAATCCACAGGGACACAGCAGCTTGTAGATTACAAAGTCTGTAGTGCAAGTGAGTCTATGTTTGATAGGGTATCTCTTCCCTGAATGAGGGTGAGTGAAGTATTTACCTGGTGACATGTGACTACAGGTGACACAGCCCAGACAGCGGTAGCAGCCCCAGTTAACAGATGTCTGTTCCTTGGTGTAACAGTGCACTGGATCTGTTTTGACAAGAAGATCCTTCAGGTTCCTCCCTCTTTTATAACACATCATGGGGGGATTGTGGAAGACCTCTGGTAGGCTCGGGTCACGTTCTAGGATGCGCCAGTTGGACCTTAGTGCATTTTGTAGACTTTTGGACGCTGTGTGGTACGTGGTTGGAAATACCAGGCGTGGATTATTTTTGATAAAAAGGAATGGGGTGAAGAGTCAGCGCTACGTAGCCACAGAGAAATATAGTTTAGAACGGCTGCACACCTTAAAAGGGGAGTTCCCCTAATCCCCTTATATAAGTAACATAAAACACGAAAACAGAAATGAAAAGGGTGCGCCTAACTTACATAAAAATAATATTATGCATAAATAAAATAATAATAAAATAATAGTCCAAAGTCCTACAATAAATCCGAAGTGGTAAGTTCCACAAAGTATGGAGGATGCTTGAGAATGATGTCAGTCTTTACGCCTATGCACTTGTAGTTCGGTGATGATATGTGAAGATAAAAGCAGGAAAACAAAAATCCCAATGGTACAGTATGTCAGCAAGGTGAAAGGGGATAAAATAGTGATAATGAAAATTACTCACAATTTTCAGAGCTAAAATCCAGCTCTGATATTATATGCGTGAAGTGGAATGATCCCCACTCAAGGATATATAGGGTGACGCTGGTCAGCAAGTAGTGCAGGTGAAAAGTCCAGCGATGATCCGGCTCGGCCGATAATAAGAGAAAATAAAATATAGTGCTCTCTGTATGGCAGATAAAAATGCTAGAAGAAAATAAAAATATACTCACAGTATATAGAGCAGGCTGAACTGCTCGGTGTAAGCGTATGGGTGGTATAATCCCCACCTATGGATTCTTTGCGCTATTGCGTGGGTTTATAAATTATAAGTAAGGTCAGGTTAAAAAAGGTAAAAAAAAAAAAAAAAAAAAAAGGATATTTAAAGGAATATGGCAAACAAGATATTTTGGTGCCAAAAATTCCTTTATTACAAATATAAAATATAAAATATAAAATGTATAATATCTAGACGCGTTTCGCCTAAAGAGGCTTCTTCAAGTAGATAATAGAAAACATAACCTGACATACATGAACTTATATAGGGTACAATAGTATTAGTAAAATTTGAATATCCCGCCAAAATGGCGTCATTACCATAATTAGCATAAAACATAAAATATAGTAAAAGTGTTTTTTAAACACAATAGGATAAAATATTATAATATTATCAACTCCTAATCAACTACTAATTATAATTATAATATTTTATCCTATTGTGTTTAAAAAACACTTTTACTATATTTTATGTTTTATGCTAATTATGGTAATGACGCCATTTTGGCGGGATATTCACATTTTACTAATACTATTGTACCCTATATAAGTTCATGTATGTCAGGTTATGTTTTCTATTATCTACTTGAAGAAGCCTCTTTAGGCGAAACGCGTCTAGATATTATACATTTTATATTTTATATTTTATATTTGTAATAAAGGAATTTTTGGCACCAAAATATCTTGTTTGCCATATTCCTTTAAATATCCTTTTTTTTTTTTTTTTTTTACCTTTTTTAACCTGACCTTACTTATAATTTATAAACCCACGCAATAGCGCAAAGAATCCATAGGTGGGGATTATACCACCCATACGCTTACACCGAGCAGTTCAGCCTGCTCTATATACTGTGAGTATATTTTTATTTTCTTCTAGCATTTTTATCTGCCATACAGAGAGCACTATATTTTATTTTCTCTTATTATCGGCCGAGCCGGATCATCGCTGGACTTTTCACCTACACTACTTGCTGACCAGCGTCACCCTATATATCCTTGAGTGGGGATCATTCCACTTCACGCATATAATATCAGAGCTGGATTTTAGCTCTGAAAATTGTGAGTAATTTTCATTATCACTATTTTATCCCCTTTCACCTTGCTGACATACTGTACCATTGGGATTTTTGTTTTCCTGCTTTTATCTTCACATATCATCACCGAACTACAAGTGCATAGGCGTAAAGACTGACATCATTCTCAAGCATCCTCCATACTTTGTGGAACTTACCACTTCGGACTTATTGTAGGACTTTGGACTATTATTTTATTATTATTTTATTTATGCATAATATTATTTTTATGTAAGTTAGGCGCACCCTTTTCATTTCTGTTTTCGTGGATTATTTTTGGTATTCTGTCGTGCTGGCTCTTGACTTTTAATCAGTGCTTGTTGTAAGGTTGATTCTTTATAGCCTCTATCTCTGAATTTGGTCCACATCTCTTTGATCTGTTTTTGGGTATTCACAGGATCAGAATTGTTGTGCACTACCCTCATAAATTGAGAGAGTGGTAGTGATTCCTTGAGTGGTTTCGGGTGGAAACTGTCTGCTTTGAGTATTGTATTTCTATCTGTTGGTTTGGTATAGAGGGTGTATGCCAATTTGGACTGGTTCTTGTAGATGTGGATGTCGAGGAAGTCGACTTCTGTGGGGCTTGCTGTCATTGTGAGTTTGACCGGTGTGGGTGCTTCATTAATCGAATCTACCATAGATGTGATTGACTCCAAGTCCCCTCTCCATATTATAAACACATCATCGATGAATCGACGATAGAAGATTATATTTGCAGCAAAAGGTTGTAGGATGTGTAGGGACTCAAATACAAACATGTAGCTGTTGGCATAAATCGGAGCCATGGCTGCCCCCATGGAAGTGCCTGATGTCTGTTGGTACCAGGTGTGTTCAAACCTGAAGTAGTTGGAAGTTAGAACGATCCTCAGGATTTCCAGTACAAATTCTATGGGGGGGCCTTTGTATACTGTGAAATTTTGTAGTACTTTGCGCATTGCTTCAATACCAGCTTCATGTGGGATTATGGTGTAGAGACTCTTGACGTCACATGTCACCAGGAAGGTAGTCTCATCTGGAAGTATGGTTTGATGTAGGAGTTTCAATAAACTAGGAGTATCTTTTATGCAGGTTGGTAACATTTCCACTGTATTCTTAAATAGGAAATCTAGCCATTTCGCCAGTGGTTCAAGGACATCCCCAATGGCTGAGACTATAGGCCTACCTGGAGGGTGGTCCATACTCTTGTGGATTTTGGGTAAGGTGTAAATGATGGGTGTTCTCGGTGTAGGTTGGATTAAAGCTTTTTGTAGTTCCATGGAGAGGTAGTTGGCTTCAAGGCCTCTTTGTATTATCGAGGATACTTGCTTCATGATCGGAATTGTAGGATCTCCCGGTAGTTGTTTATATGTATTGGTGTCCTGTAGTTGAGACAGTAGTTCCTCTCTGTAGTATTGGTAGTTGAGGAGAACTATACCACCACCTTTGTCCGCTGGGCGTATGACTATATCGCTGTCTTTAGCCAGGGAGTTGATAATCATATGTTCTTTTTTACTGGTGTTGCAGAATACATGTTTCCTTGTAGTCAATGCTGTTTCGGTGTCTCATTGCATGTCTCTCATGAATGTCTTAATAGATAGTTGCTGAGAAGGGGGATCAAATGTGCTCCTTGATCTGAAGATTGCTGTGTCAGTCTGGGGTTCTTGTGTTTTGTCTTTAAATAAGTCTTTCAGGCGTAGATTCCGTCCAAATTTATACAATTCTACCTCAGTTTGGAATTTGTCTGGGAGGTTAGTAGGTACAAACGAGAGTCCTTTTTTAAGTAATTGCAGTTCTTCAGTATTAATATTATTCTATTGGACAGATTGAATACCGGGATTACCTCGGTGGGCGTGGCGGTTTCCCTCTTGTAGTTATATGTTCTCCCCTTTTGGCCCCTTCTAGTGCTATGCCTTCTGCTTGTCTTGTGTTGTACCTGGTATATATCCTTGTTGAGGATCCTGGATCTATGTCTAAAAAAGAGTATTGAGTGGGTGATCTGTTGGTAGGGTTAGTCTGAGGTGTCTCAGAGTCAGAGGTTGATTCACCAGAGGTTCTGTCAATGGTGAACTGTTTAGGTTTAGACATGGGTCTTTTACGTCGTGCGAACCGTGGTCTATCCGTTTGGCCACTTAACCACTTGTACACACGGTGTTCTTTGTAGTCGTTAGCAACTTTCTCTTGCTTGTCTCTCTTGAATCTAATAAGCTCTGTTTTGTAAATCTTGACACTTTGTTCTAGCTTCAGTACAATGGGTGCTGATTCAACTGCAGATAGCAGCAGTGCTTCTTTATTTTCCAATTCTGTTATTATTTTCCTTACTGCAATCAAGTCTTCTTTTACATCCTCTATAATGATGAGTATGAGATCTAATGAGCACTTATTAAGAAAAGCTATCCACCTTTTGCATACCTTGGTCTTTAACCCCTTAAGGACACATGACATGTGTGACATGTCATGATTCCCTTTTATTCCAGAAGTTTGGTCCTTAAGGGGTTAAGCGTCCAATTGTAGGTATGTTCCTGATTCTGAAGCTAACTCTAACTATCCGTCTATTATACTAATAATTTGTTAGCTTTGTGATTCACCATCTTGTCCTGCGAGTATTTGTTTTTAATAATTCACTGCTTAGTAACTTTCTATTTATACAAACTTTTTTACACTACTGAATCAAGTACCCGGGCAACACCGCTGGCTAAGGATGATGAGAGTTAAAGTTCTGTTTGTAATCATGGTAACCTCAAACCATGCATACTGGATATTGCCAGGAAATGGTTGGAACACAAACACTCCCCCCCTTCCCTCTGAGCCCCAATTATGCAGATACAAGGGCAGAGTGGGAGACAGCCATGGCCAGCTGTGCTACATCCGGACACTGATTCAGTAAGTACACTCCTGTGGTGCATATTTAATTTAATTTGAGTGTTCAGTTTGTTTTGGAGGGATCTGGGGTATATATTCTCTTGTCTGCACATTTGTTACATGTTACCTGTCCTGATGAAAGCTCCATGTTGGAGCTGAAACGTTGATATTTTATATGGAATAAATAAAAGCTAAATTTTACTACTTCAACCAAGTCCCAGGAGTGCGATTGTTTCTACACCCATATCTACCTTTGCCACAACCAGCACCGGGCACTACAAAAGTCTTCTTGGAGTGCAAGCTACTACAATGTGTGTATATATATATATATGGTCTAAGTACTTTTATTTACTTTATGAAACTTTTTAACAACTTTTATTACCTTGTAACACTTTTTTGCGTGCATGAGGGGGAAGAGCTCAGGCACTCCCCCTGCACAAGCCGGCTCTTCCGGCCATGTGATCGTGAGGACCCCATGTTCACATGGCCCGGGGGAGGGTGAGGAGGGGGGGAAGGCTGAACAGCCGGGATGCCAGGCAAGTACCCACATCACGATCACCGGCGGGGAATCGTTAATGACCATTTTTTGTCAGACGTACCTGGTACGTCCGAGGTCGGGAAGGGGTTAATATGTTATTGTACTGTGGGGATTTACTGGCATTATGTAATGCTACTTAATTTTTTGGGGGATCCCCTCACGCATAAGGGTGGCTAAAATGTAGATCCCCATCTGTCGTACAAGTCCCAGAATGCTTTGTCAGCTTGAGTTCTAAAATGTGCCTATCCTTTCAGGGTTGTATTTAGCACTGAGCTGTGTTTGAGTGTTTGAATGTAAGTATGTTTTTGTATCAAGTATGTGTGTGAATGTTGGTGTTTGAATGCAGTTGTGTATTTGTGTGCAGTGACACACACACACACACAAACACACTGATACACATATAAGCACACAGTGGACACACATACAGACAAAACCTGACATCCATGCAAATAAACAGACACATTGATACACACACAGACACACACACACACCAACACACAGTTACACACACTGACATGCACAGTTACACACAGACACTCAGGTACACACTGACACACGGATAGACACAAGACATACACTTTTTTATAGCTACCCTTCTGTTTCTTACCTTTTCGGTGCAGGAGGGTGGCCTCTGCTGGCTCAGGCTGTTGTGAGTCAGAGTCTGAGTCTGTTTCCCCTCCTCTCTGCCTTGTTCAGAGAACCCCCCTCCCCCCGCCCCCCCCGCCCCCCCACCAGAGAATTAGGCACAGAAGGCCAGGTTGGGGATATACAAGACAGTGTTTCAAAAGCGGCAGCAACACACAAATTCCCAGAAACAAATCTATCACACAAAGTGGAGAGCAAACAGGGAAATGAGAACCTATGGATAACATATACCAAGAGACAATGTTACTATTTTAGCAACAATGAAGAAATAGTCATAAAGTGAGTCCATCAGCCACATTTTGTGATTTAGGCTAAGCAGACTTTTGAATGTTTTTATAGCTGTGCTTGTTATGGACTTTGTTTGTTATGTTATTAGTTGACTAACAATACTTTGTGTTACGTTTATAGAATGTAGTAAAACATGTAGGAGATGTCTTTGGGGGCAAAGCTTCAGGATATTCATTAGTAATTCATTAGTACAATAACCTACACATCGTCTAATCCTGAACTATAAAGATGTGTTTTTTAATTTAAGGAAGGCCTACTGCAATTACTACTTGCAACTATTACTAGACATCCAAACAGGTGTTAAAAGAAGTTACCAAAGCACACCATTGACAAATAATAGGGAAAAATAAGAGTGGGTGTCTTCGTCTCTTTGTATACTTTTTTTGCTGCGTAGATATCCTTTCTCCATTCCCATATTACGGTCTTTAGATATACTGGTTTTAAGGTTCAGTGGAATGACGTCTGGAGATATTTTTCACAATGCCCGCAGATCCCAGGATAAAGTCAGATTACCATTAAACCATAGATACTACAGACTACGAGGGCATTTTAATAACACAGTTAATTAATATTGTACGTTTGTCTCGATTTGGATGATGGTAAAATTTAGAGACAGATGCATTACGTGTGCCCCTTTTGTCGTGCATCAATGCGTCAAACTATTACATTTCTGGATGAATCATGCAATATGATTTCACCATGAATTAATTCTCAAAAGCCTGCAAAGACAAAGGAAGCACAAATGTTTTTACAAAGTTCCCTTCCGTGAATTGTATGAGCGATCGTCACTTTGTGTCTGTCACGAGGTGACATTAACCCAAATTGAAATCAAATATTATTAATAATGTCACATTATTAACCCGAATGTATGCAGTGTTTTCTACTTTTCCAGCCTGTCGTAAGTTAAAATGGTAATATCATCCAAAAGTACAAATCTGTTTGACTTTGGGAGCATTAAACCAGATGGTACTTCATCATATTACCTTAAAGATTACCATATTACTATACTACTATAGCTATCGCACTTCAACTCCTAGTTACTGGACTAACCCGACAGCTCATGTAAATCACTTACACTGTTTACTAAATCGGACACTGTAGGCACTGTATCTGGTTTAGCTCATTAAAGTGGTTGTAGTGTCTGGAGTCCTATGTCGCTGTCCTTCCATTCAGTGTTAAACAGTTTTTAATGTTTGATTGCTAAACGAAAGTGTCCAGAAGCCACATCCCTCTCTGTGCAGCTTGGACTAATGAGGAAGTATTAGCGTGAGCAGCAATGGCGAGCTGAGATTGGCCTAGAGAGTCAGCTGACTGCATTCAGCCTACCAAAGGTGCCATTGTTGGTAGGAATCAGTATGGCTAGAAGGAAGTATGTAATCTCTGTTTTAGTCACACCTACAGTGGGGTGGGGCTATGGGAAGTCTGGGACCATCATTCAGTGTTAAATTGCTAAAACTGGTTTAACAATGAATGGAGGGACAGTGCTAGGGGCACCAGGCACTGCAACCATTTCCATTAGATTAAATGCTTAGAGTGTCAGCTATGTCCATTTAATACTAGTGTCAGGGCTCTGCGGGCAGCGGTGAGGGGAGGCTGCAATCCTCTCGCAGCACTCACCCTCGGTCCGTCGCTACCCGCGGTCCTCTCTCCCCTTACCGGTCAGCGAGCGGCGTCCTCTCCTCTTGACATGCTGCTCGCGTCCTCCTCTCCTCCTCCCAGTGGCAGCATGTCTAACGCTGCACGCTGGGAGCCGGCACTGTTATCAGAACGTGACCCGGCGTTAAAGCGACAGTGTAACAATCACAGTGGGGGGTATAGATATCCCCCACGTGTGTTTGTTAATTCTGATTGGAAGTTATCCAATCAGAATTAAGATAAGGTTATAAATACTTACCTTTCCTGTCTCTCAGTGCCCTGTTGTGGTCTTTGCTTTATAGTATTGATTCTGAACGTGTGCTTTCTGGTTACGTACTCTCTGGCTTGTTATACTGACTTTGTGACTTTCTCCTACCCTTTGACCTCGGCTTGTTTCTCGTTATTCTGTCTTCTGGTTCCCCTTACTCGGCTTGTCTCCTGACTATTCTGTGTGTGCTTAGCCCACTCTAAGGACCGGTACTGCACACTTTCTGTGTGTGTGTGTGTGTTAGCGTGTTGGGTTCCCCGGAATCGTGACAACTAGGAGATAACTAATTTTTGTAAATACCATTGCCAGATTTTCCATTAGATGGTTACTTTGGGGCAGAACCCCCACTTTAAAGGTGGTCCCAACACAACACAACACTCAGGCACCATGCATTCTCTCTCATACACAGCACTCAATAACAACCATATACAACACTCAGTCACCACAAAGTCATACTCAGCCAAAACATACACAAAACTCAGTCACCACGCATAACACACACACAAAAACACTCAGCCACTTCCACACACAGAGCAGAACCCCTGGATCCAGGTTTGGGAATGTAGTAAACTTATCTTATTAGTGAAAAAACAAAAAAGTTTTGTTTGGATAGTAAAATAAGAGACATTTATTACTTTTAATGTTGAGTGTACTTAATTAGTAATTGTACCAACTGAAAACTCTTTTTTTCTTTTACTATTTAACGGACCGTTCTAAGATGTAATCTTTTACTATGAGAAAATACTAAGAGCATGAAGTGATGACGCTGACCACAATGAGTAAAGACACTTTAATGGCTTGTTTGGGCACGTTTGGCTGGTGCACACTCAGTGGAGACAATTAATGAATACATGGCACAGATCAAAGCCAAGTCTTGCTTGGTTAAACCAAGTACCTGGTGATGGCCCCATGGCATTCTTCCCCTAATTATAATATGCTCCTAACAATTAATTAATATTCACTGAACACTGACCGTGATATCCGCCAGTCATGTGAATATCCGGAATGGGCTATTTGGGAAAATCTAGTTCAATAAAAATGCAATAGCAGTTTCTGTACTGGAGTTTGCCTATTCCCTGTCACTCAATTTGTGTACTGTAACTCTCTGACCATGCTCCGTCACTCATTTGGTGGGATTTGCTGGAATTTACAGATGTAGTGTCATTAAAGAGGCATCAATCGGTATTCCTCATGTTGTGCACTGCAGATGACACCGTGTAAAGCAACTGGCTGTGCGTGATGGGAATTACAATCCATAGTCCCAGCCATGTTATCCTCTCATCACTCAGTCCCCTCCACTAATAGAGAACCAGGGATATTATAGTAGGAATAATAAACCCCCCACTGATGGAAAGAACGTGGTAATAAAATATGTTTTACTTTAATAGCCACACTGGGGTTAGGGATTTCCATTGTGGACAAGAGAATAATTGCTAGAGGCAGAAAACAATGTATTGTATAGGGGTTATTGGTATTTATCAAAGCTTTCATTTCACATTCTTAGGTACAATATACGTTTTAATATTATTAAGCAGAAAGCAATGTTTAACTGTGATTATCTGGGTCATCTTTTCGATGAGACTTTATATTTATGCTGTGATGTTTGTGCTTTATTGCAGAATTAATGAAATATATTTTTGAGGAGACACCAATAAAGCAATAATCCGTTCCCAAGTAATGCCCATTTATACATTGCAGCTGCTGAATATTTTATTTGTCCTCCAGTGCATTGGCGTCCATGGGGGGGGGGGGGGGGAGGGGAAGGGGGGGTTAATGGGTGGGAAGTGGGGGATGGGGGGCAGCCTATGGATCAGGGAAGTGAGACATGGGGGGCATCCTTTGGATCAGGGAAGTGAGGCATAGGGGGGTTAGCCTATAGATCAGGGAAGCAAGGCATAGGGGTGGCAGTCTATAGATCAGGGAAGTGAGGGATGGGGGTGGGGGGACAGCCTCTAGATCAGGTAAGCGAGGGATGGCGGAGGCAGCCTATAGATCAGGTAAGTGAGGGATGGGGGGGAGGCAGCCTACAGGAAGGGTCAGCAAGGAGCAGGAAGGTAAAGTAAGAGGAGGAGGAGAAAAGAAAAAAAGAGAAGGAACAGAAATGAGCAGGAAGGGACATCAAGGAGCAGAAAGGGGCAGCAAGGAGCTGAAAGGGACAGCAAGGAGCACAAAAGGTAAAGTAGGAGAAGGAGCAGGAAGGTAAAGTAAGAGAAGGAGGAGAAAAGAGAAAAGAGAAGGAACAGGCGGATGAATAGTCAGCAAGGAGCAGGAAGGGTCAGCAAGGAGCAGTTAGGTTCAGCAAGGAGCAGGAAGGGTCAGCAAGGAGAAAGAATTGTCAGCAAGAAGCAGGAAGGGGCAGAAAGGGTCAGCAAGGAGGAGGAAGGGACAGAAGGAGCACAAACGTAAAATAGGAGAAGGAGCAGAAAATAGCAGATAGGGTCTGCAAGGAGCAGGAAGGGGCAGCAAGGAGCAGGAAGGGTGTGCAAGGGGCAGCAAGGATCAGGAAGGGTCTTCAAGGAGAAGGAAGGGTCTGCAAAGAGCAGAAAGGGACAGAAGGAGCACAAAGGTAAAGGAGCAGAAAGAATCTGAAGGAGCACAAAGGTAAGTAGGAGACGGAGCAGAAAAGCGTAGCAAGGAGCAGAAAGCGTCTGCAATGAGCAGAAAGGAATCAGAAAGAGAACGGAGCAGAAGGGGGAGCACAATAAGCAGAAAGTAGCAGAAAGATAAAGGAGCAGAAGGAGCCAAGGAGGAGAGAAGACAGTGTCAAAAGAAAAAGAAGACTGTGTCAAATGAAAGGACCAAGCATGGATGTCATTACAATTATGACCCCCTCCCCCCTTGGAAAAATTCCTGTAGACGCACATGCTCCAGTGTATTGTTAAAGTATTTTTCCTTCTACACAGTTACGAAAGAAAAAAAAACAACAAAAAAAAAAAACACACATTTAAACAGTGCACCTTAGAATTATAGAAACAAGGTGTAAATTGGACAATGTAGAAAAGTAATAAAAAACATCCGCAATCCAGAGACTCAGCAAATTGTAAATAAGATTTGCATGCTCATGTTTATGGTTCTATTAGTCATGCTGGGTAAGTTAAACGCTTGTTTAGTTACTGTTAATCTTTTCATCTTTTCACTTGGTTTATGTCACTCTTTGTAATACATTAATCCAGTCGCCGTTCTGCTCTAGAATTGCTTGACAGATTGTTAAACCTAGGTTAAATGGCTCATTTAAAGCAATTTTAACAGTTAATAATTGTTCATTTGTTACTCAGGAATAAAGGGACAATTTAGATGGATCTGATGACTTGTTTCTCTAATTCTATAATACTTTTAAACTGCTTTATAATTTCTGATATTACAGTCACCCTCTTTTCCATCCAACATCCTTGTAAAATATCCCCTTAATTTAACAACACCCCCTTCCATGAAGCATTGTTGAATATGTTGAAAATTTAATTATTATTATTATAAAAATAATCACTAGAAATGCACATAACTGATCTGTGTGAGTGTATGCTATTTGTTCTATAACAGTGCCATCTGCTGGGATAAGTAAGAAAAACTCTTTTATACAGTGCTACCAGCACTATAATAGCGTCATCTGCTGGGGTAAAAAAAGAATAGCTTTTTTAAATCATGACATCTTCAACTTTTTAGAGGGGATAGTCCAAGCACCAAAATCACGTCATTTTAATATATATGTGTGGCAGAAATGACTCTGCCACGTGTTCTTGGAGGGGCCTGCTTGCCAGCCTCCTGCCAAAAGACTATGGGCCCTTTAAAAACGTATGTGATTTATGTACGTTTGTACTCCAGAAAGAGAAACCGACCGTTGACCCTAATTCCCTGGAACTGCTTTGGGCATAGGACCATGTGCACAGTCGGTCAAAATGATGACTTCCATGGGACTCCCAAACCCCTGAACCGATTTGAATGATTTATGGATATGTTGGTCCCCAAGATCGGGGCTATCAGGGGATATAATATTTGTGGGGTTTCCATGTGTTTTAGGGGTACTTTTGGAGTGTTGTTGTATTTCCTGTTTTTCTGTGCTTGGATATAATTGGATTAGATTAGTAAAGTTCCTGATCCAAATATCTCCCAGGCACAGTGGAGGGACTATCTTATTATGTATGGGAGTGTCCTGGATCTGAGAGCCAATGTAATTGTATATTTGTTTCTACTGTGGTTTACTCTCAGGTCCAGAGGGGAGTGCCCCTTGCATGGGGACCTGCATATAAGGCCAGTTGTGGCTACCATTAAAGGAGTTTGTGCTTACCCTCAACATAGAGTCTCATCTAATGTTTGCAGGGAACCTCTATACCAGCTTTTGTAAGAGATACACTGCTGTACCTGCTATACTCTCTTGGAGGAGAGGGCCTTCCCACTGGGAGCTGGATCTAGGAGTTTGGTCCAGGATGGGAAGGGATGGTGAGACACCAGCCAAGCTGCGGCGGCTAAGGGGCTACAGTGCTTATGGTGTCCGGTGCTGTGCTTATGGTACTTGGCAACAGCTAGGAAGCAGCGATTGGCGGAAGCACCCAGTTGGGGTGCCAGGCGGTCCGCCACAATATGTAAGAGCTCTTTGGGTTGCAACGCCCCAGCTGGGAGAAGAGATTCCAGATGGGAAGCTCTCCCCAGAAGAGTGGAGAGTGTAGTTCTAGAATCAGCTAAGATACTGCAGAGAAACCTCAGACTCCCAGGGCTCTGGAGAGGAACCGAGAAATACACAAAAATACTCCCTGGAGGGGGGAGACAGGAATTTATGTATTTATTTAAAATATTCACATTTTTATTACAGAAAGGGATTTTGGACCTAATATTGTATACTCGAAGCACTGCCAATGTTGAAGTTTTCAGAAATGATTAATTAATTCCCTATTTACCACTGAGAACTAAAATAAAGAGCATGATTTATAAAGAATATAATAAAGAATAAGAACAAAGAATAAGAATAGAGAATAATATTCATTATTTTGTTTAATCTGAATTAAGTAGAAATTTGCTGTTTAATACGTATTCGAATTTCATACTTGGATGGGATTTGTACGTGGAAATGACTGATTTTGATGTTTTTCATGCAGACAGCGGATGGTAAGATTTGCTTGTTCGGTGCAATTAACTGAATTCCAGCTATATTTGCCCTTAAGAATTCTGCAATTCACAAATTTGGTTACATTTCACAATTGATCACAGAATTTTACTAAAGTGGGCTACGCTCAGCCTTCGGTAAATAACCCAGGTAAATGAGAGAATATAACAGAAAATAAGGTTTTTTTCTGCAGGTTGGGAAAAGGGGAAGGTAACCGGTTTAATGATTTACATTCAGTTTTTTATTTCAAAAAGAAAGTTAGATTGTGTATTTGGTTGGGGGAAGGGATAAGCTTTAAACCTTTACTTCCGCAGGCATCGATGCACAGAAAATCAACTACAAACATAATTGAACGTCAAATTCTTTGAAAATGCAGAACTTTCATTACTTCAAAAAGAAAATGAAGGGGGCGGAGCCAACCAGCAACCTGAACGGTCGCACACTGCATGAGCTCCTGTGCTGCAGGGCCCAAAATCGACGATTAACAAAAAACTACCTGCTGGAAATTTCCACAAGTGCGATATTTGAACGGATGAAACAAACACGGACCTGCCGACATCAATCATGACACCCAACTCAACCGGGTACCGCAGCAGCTACGTGAGGCCTAGTGGAGGCATGGGGGTAGGATGGCCACCTTCCCGCCAGACGCTTTCCGCACTGAACAAGCGATATGCACTCACCCCCCCCCTGAGGACCGATGGGGGTTATCACGGTCTCCGCCGGACGGGGTACCCCGTGCACCGCATCAAGCGACGGACACCATAGACCCCCAACATGGAGCGGAGCAAGGGGCCACCAAGATGGCGGATCACTCTGTCACGAGAGTGTCGGACAAGCGATGGCAACAGCATGCTACAGCAGGAACTGCAGACCACACAAAAGACTCTATCGCATTAATCTTTGACCACTTCTGGGCCAAGTTGGAGGCATACTTACAGCCCGAGACACCGAACCGGACCCCACCCGCGCAGGTCAGAGCCGTC
Organism: Pelobates fuscus; assembly: GCF_036172605.1. Taxonomy (NCBI): domain Eukaryota; kingdom Metazoa; phylum Chordata; class Amphibia; order Anura; family Pelobatidae; genus Pelobates; species Pelobates fuscus. The sequence continues at coordinate 102,505,544 of NC_086328.1, read as the reverse complement.
GGCAGTAGGGGGAAAGGGGATACTCTAAACCCCCGCGTCAAGGCCCCTCCCGGACCGGGAGCAACACTGGGTATATCCCAGAGGTGCCAGCCATACTTGCGGAGAGCGATGAAGCGACTACGCAAGCAACCGACTACACACCTCCGTACCACCCCAAAAAGGGCGACCCTGGGCCACACAGGATCCCAGGCTCATGGCTCACGAGCACCAGCTCCCACACGGTTCCGGGGCAAGGGTGGACCCCTACACCTAGAACGGCAGGGCTCTACCCAGCGGAGACAAGCCCCAGGCACCAGACTGGAGTCCAAACGGTGCCCGACACTCATTGAGAACCAGGCCCGCAGCACAACACTCCGGATGGCATACCGGAGGGGGGCATACCGACCACGACACTTACACAGCCAACCATCCACATGGTCTGAGCATACAGGGGAGCCTCAGTCCAACGACGCCTCACCTGATCATACTGGACCCGAGGGACTTATCGGTATGCGATCTGCCAGAGCCGACCACGGGTGTAGGCTGACACCCACTGACTCTCGTTGCCGCACGGCGGCCTGGACTGCCGACATGATTCCACATCTAAGCAGCCCTTGCGGACTATGTCCCTCCAGCTCTTTATTTTTATTTTATTCATATGCTGGTAACCATTTCTCATGTTTGTGTTTGTATTTGCGTTTAGTCATAGTTAAGTCTAACTGCCTACTTACGCCTAGTTACATTGACATACTGTGATATATTATATAAGCGATAAGAGATCTGTAATAGTCTGACCTAGCCAAACCACACCACGGCACACGCAGCATGACCTAACTCAACCTGTGGTTAGGATAGCTTGTTAAATCATACTCAAGTTTCACTTTTCATAGGCTACTCACGCTAGCATGTTATTTTTATTTTATTCATATGATGGTAACTATTTCTCATGTTTGTGTTTGTATTTGCGTTTAGTCATAGTTAGGTCTAACTGCCTCCTTACGCCTAATTACACTGACATACTGTGATATATTATATAAGCGATAAGAGATCTGTAATAGTCTGACCTAGCCAAACCACACCACGGCACACGCAGCATGACCTAACTCAACCTGTGGTTAGGATAGCATGTTAAACCATACTCACGTTTCACTTTTCATAGGCTACTCACGCTAGCATGTTATGATCTAACAACAATGTTTAACAGCCTGTTATTTTCATGATTATACAACCATAATATAAAATGAGGCTATGTGTTATTCAGGGATGACGTGAATTGCACTGTATTATACCCGTGATGTACAACACTTTAACGTCTCCCTTTTTTCTATTCTGTACCCTATATAACTTTATGCCTCAATAAAAACGAGATTGACAAAAAAAAAAAAGAAAATGAAAATACACTTTTTTTTTGCATGTTGAATATTTTAAAATACTATGAAACATGCAAAGGCCTCACTTTTTACATATCACAAACAGAAAATAATGAAATCACCTAAGATATTTTAGTAAATGTCTTCAAGTTATTTTTATCAGCTATAAGCCACTCAATAATAAATACATTGAGGGTATTTAGTAACCTGCACTCACAAAGGCTGCTATTAAAACATAAGAATAGTCAATTGCGAAGCAGACGCCCAGGCATTAAACCCACTGAAGAACTAATGTTGCAGGTTGACAGTGGTTAAACGTGGCACTGCAGATATTGCATTTGCCATGAGACTCCAACAACTTGAGCTATATAGATTGATAACTACATTTCATATGATGCATAGTTGTGTAAATTCTAAACTGTGCTAATTCTCGGTTTGGCAAATGCCTTAAGATTTATCAGCCGTGACCTTAGGGGCCAACATAGGGTCACACATATGTGATGGGAACCTCTGCTCAGGGGCTCGACTGGGCAGAGGTGGGAGGAAGTAGGTTCTGGTCATTTCTTCCATGCTAACAAAGAGAGCCATGTGGAAAGGCAGAGAAAGGATGGAGCCTGGGCGAGACTCCCATCAGTGTAAGCCAGCAGTCAGATCTAGATCCCAGGGAAGCCACCCTCCTGCACACAGAAGGTATAGAAGCAAGAAGGTTACTAAAATATGGCAATTATGACTTGTGTGTATTTGTCAGTGTGTATCTGTGTCAGAATACGTGTTTATCTGTGTGTGTCAGTGTATATGTGCATCTGTGTCAGAATACATGTGTGTGTGTAAGTGTATATGTGTCAGAAAACATGTGTATCTGTGTGTTTGTCAGCATAAATGTGTATATGTGTGTGTGTGTGTCAGAGTCAGAGTGTGTGTATCTGTGTGTGTCTGTGTGTCAGGGTTTGCCAGAGGATCCTCAGCAAGGCAAGAGGCGGCGACCTAACAAAGACAAAGAGAGTTGGATATGGAGAGCCAAACTACCGGAGAATAGAGTCACCAGGTTTAGCGTAAAGCAGGAACCAGGAACTAACAGGACTAACTAGGCAAATAGTTCAGGCTCGAGTGGAACACCCAAAATAAATAAAAATAAAACTGCATTGGACAAAAAGAATACAGGCTGGTATAGGAACAAGTCATTACAGGGCAAAGTCAGGATTATGGACTGGAACAGGAAGATGAACAAGTCTGGTTCAATACACGAACAGGAGTCAGGATTAAGGACTGGGGCAAGTACATGAACAACATGATATACAAACAGAGTAATCATAGAATCCAGATCTCATACAAAAAAGACAAGAGATGAAGAATTGGCAAAGAATAAGCTGGGTCAATAACCACTGCTGTATTTGTGGCAAGGCAAACAAGGCATTTGCCTTGGGCGGCACTTTCCAGGGGGCAGAAAAAAACGCTGCCCCCAAATGCCCAGGGGGTCCATGCAGGCGGCGAGGGAGCGCTGATTTTTCAGCGCCGCGGAGTGATGCAGAGTGATGCCGGGAGCCGAAATATGATGTAACATGATGCCCGCCTGGACCTCAACTGGCCAACCGCCTGATTGCACACCTGCACACCTGCCCAAACAGCCCAGTCAGCAGCCCCACTGGACCCCAGGTAAAAAAAATCTATCCAGCTCTCCCAAAGGTAGAAAGGCTGGGTGGATTTAAATTAAACTTACAAATTGTATGTGTTGGGGGGTGGGGGGGGGGGGGTGGGAGGGGGGGAGTGGGGGAGAAAAGGGGGGAATGTGTGTGTGTGTTTATGTCTGTCAGTGTGTGTTTATATCTATCAGTGTGTGTCTGTGAGTGTGTCTGTCAGTGAATGTGTGTATGTTTGTCAGTGTGTGTCTGTGAGTGAGTGAGTGTGTGTGTTTGTGTGTGTATGTCTGTCAGTGTGTGTCTGTGAGGGAGCCTGTGTGTCTGAGTGACTGTGTATGTCTGTCAGTGTGTGTCTGTGAGTGAGTGTGTGTCTGTCAGTGAATGTGTGTTTGTGTCTGAGTGATTGTGTGTGTCTGTTATTGTCTGTCTGTGAGTGTGTGTGTCTGTGAGGCAGCTTGTGTGTCTGAATGATTGCATGTGTGTGTCTCTGAGTGAGTGTGTGTGTGTCTGTCAGTGAATGTGTGTGTGTGTGCCTGAGTGATTGTGTATGCTTGTCAGTGTATGTGTGTCTGTGGGTGGGTCTGTGTCTGTCAGTGAGTGAGTGTGTGTGTGTCTGTGATTGTGTGTGTCTGTCAGTGTGTGTCTGTGAGTGAGTCAGTGATTGTGTGTGTCTGTCAGATTGTGTCAAATCAGTGAGTGTGTGTATGTCAGTGTATCTGAGAGTGTGTTTCTGTCAGTCAAAATGTCTGTTAGTCTTTAACAGGAAGAGGTGTGGCCTTGACAGAAAGGGGTGGGACAAATGTAAATTAGGGGGTGCCCGAGTTCCTACATGCCTAGGGCAGCACAAATCCCAAATACACTATAGTCAATAACAGAAACTCAGTACAGGACAAACACATTAAAGGCTCAGGAACCTCAAAAGGATCCAGAGCGGCCAGAGAGCTCTCTTTAACTAGGGAGACCTGCACATGATTGGCTCACCTTCCTGTAAATAATCAGCAAGAAGGGCAGCACCTGGATTACCCAACGGCACCCTACAAAATATGCAATAATTAGATTAGAAATAACCACAAACTCACTGGCGTCTTCCCAGGAAAGCTGGGTCTACAGTGGCACAGCAAACAATGTGAGTCAGAAAGTGGGTAACAGGGGTTCAAGTCCCACCAGAGATAGGTTTCGTGTCAGTGTATATCTGTCCCAGTATGTATGTGTGTGGCGGTCTTTGTGTATATGTCCATGCGCAAGAGGGGGGGGGGGGGCAAAACGTTTCTTGCACCAGGGCCTTCTCTAGTTCTGCTACTGATCATGCCCTTTAGTTTGGCACTACTACTCTTTTAAATCTGATGTAATACATGCGAGGAACAGCATAGTAACTGTTCCCTCAATAAGTAGTGCAGTGGTCCAGGCTGTGGAGATGTAAAGTGAGGATCATGTACTTGAGAAAAAAAGATGGTAAATGTTGGGGACTAGTTCCCAGCAGGTAACAACATCTCCAGAATGATGTGTTTCTACAAAATACACACGAAAACTTAGTTTTCTTACAATAAAAGTAATCCTTATATTGTAGATTGCGCTTTCCGAATTATACACACGGTCCTCTTCACATTAAATTTAATGGTCTTCAAGATTCAAATAAAACTCATACAAATGCAAATCATGTGTGAATCAACAGCTCATTGTAGGAGTCTGTCCATTAAAGAACATGTTGTGTTGACCTAATAAGCATTTTTGGGTTAAAGTCGAGTTGGCAAAATTTTCACATAATCCGCTTCGGTTTCTGACTTATAACAACTCTCTATTTAATAAAATCCCTCCATGAGAACCAGTACATGAGTTGCTGTACAAAAATTTACTTGGTCTTCCTTTACTCTATTTTCTGAAAGAGAATTTTTTAAACAGTCTATCTAAGCTTTACACTTCGTTGGGACAGAAGGGAGACATCATTAGAGGTAATGCTCAGAAAAACGTGAGCCTAAAATGCAAGCTTACAAAATTTTTCAAAGGTACATCCCATTAACGCAAAGGACAGATACATATATATATATCATCACCTAGATTCGTGATCAGATACATTATTTATTTACTGTACAAGTCAGTTGCTGCGGCTCTTTTTAATATCCAATCTTTTTTGTGTATTCAGGCATCCTGTGACTCGCACATAGAATCTGTTTGTTTGTTTCATGTGACTCAAAAAAAAAGCCCAGAGTAAACAAAATGCGCTCTTGTACAGAACATCTTTATGCCTGACCTTCTTTAGACGACAAGTTACCCAGTAAGCTGTTTGCCCATTATTACTACATAAAATGACAGCTCCCCATCCAGCAATAGGCCGGGGCTCGTTTTCTCTTTTTATAAAAAAAATTCTAGTCAATGCATATGTCGTCTGCCATTAATTATTCAGAACCCTGACACCTTCTAATTCAGAGAATTTGTAATCGAAACCTCTTTGATTATAATAACAGATGGGGGTAATAGTGACACAGTCAGCAGAAGGCGTCACGCTTCTATGAATTTGGTCAAGAACCATCAGCAGTAATTGATGATTTTCACAGTGTAAATCTGAAATATACCAATTTTAGTTTATGTGTCTAAAATTAATGCCAACAGTGGCTCCTTTGTCTCTCCCAGAGAATTGTTTCCCCCCCCCAAATTGATTTTTCTGTTCAATATCAGTTTCTCCTGTGACATTTCATGCCTGTTCCTCTGAAAAGCATACAGAATAACGAATGTTAAAATTCACAGTAAAGGATTCGGTGTGATAATTACCTTATTGCCAGTGATGGGTTTTATCAGGGTTAAATAGCATTTACTGGAACCGTCAGCAAGCTAAAAGCAATTACAAACAATTAAAAAATGAATGGAACTCTGGCACCCACAGACTATATCTGTTTTATACTAAACTTGGTGATTCGTTTTGTATCAAACTGAAATTTGGCCAAATCGGAGCCTATTGGGTAAAATCTGAGCCGAAATGCAGTCAAATAATGAACAAAAAGAACCGCGCAATGCAGAACATGTTCGGTTTGAGGTTGTTATTCTGAATTCCAACCTTGGCACCAAAAAAAAGAAATGATTGATGGGGAAAAAAGATGATTGATGGCTCGGGAACAGTCACTAAATCTTGAATTGATTCACAGTTTAAGTGAGCAATTGAAGGAAAAAAAGAGGATCAGTAAACAACAATCTATATGTATACAATATATACAATAAACAATATATATATATATAAAAATATAGATTATATTTTTTTACTGCTTATCATTTTTTACCCTCTATTTGTTAATTATTTATCTCTTGATCTGTAACCAAAGGGTTGGAAAGAGCTCCTATTATTGTGCTACAACATATATAAATATATATATATATAACTCATTAATAAACCTGCCATTACGTTTCCTTTTCTAGGTATTTCTGTTGTACTACTCAAGTCTATCCAGGTCTCTTTTGTTCATACAATAGGTACGGTTATATACCTACCATACTTGATTTACTCTCTGGGTGGCAGTTAGGTGGGTGTTATAGGTATGCAATTGAAGATTATACTAGCTTTAGTGTACTAATAATCTTAATTTTAGTAATGACAGGAGGCGAATATTTGCATATCTTTCTTTACTGAAAACTCCAGCAGCATAGAAACAGTAACAACCAATCAGAGAAAAGATATGGTGCCCATAAAAGGCCCTATGACATCACTTCCTCTTTCTTTGAAGCGAATGATAACCACAACAAACATAAACATAGTCCGTTAACAGTTCAACAAACGTAGTAGAGAAACAACTCCGGCAATTCCATGGTGAAACGGTATGGAAGATGAGACTTTGTCCCGTAGAGAAGACGTTCGTGCTGAAAGAAAAGAAAAAGGTGAAAGGTTTCTGGAGTGGTAACATGTCCGTATACCGTAAACATTACGAAAACCTGCAAGATGTTCCAGAGGATATTAGACTGTGAATCTATCAATACTTAAATAAACTTGCTAGTTAAGACATGTGATAAGGAGAAAGCATATAGTGCAATGAGTAAGACCAGGAATTCAAATATACAGTACTAAACATATACACTCCTAAGTGGTAATACAATCATAACATGCATGTCTTCCTGAACACTGAAACACAATCTGTATAGTACAACTCACCTGGGCGGGATCCAAAGGGTGGGAAATATTCGCCTCCTGTCATTACTAAAATTAAGATTATTAGTACACTAAAGCTAGTATAATCTTCAATTTTACCACATGACAGGAGGCTTCATATTTGCATTTTTAAAGCTTGAATTGACCAATGTGAAGGAAGCATGAGATGTTTGCCGAAAAGAGAACGTTCTAAACGTACTCTCTCGCGCTCAGTCCACGCAGCGAATAATGTCGGCTAGGGAAGCATCGGCCGAACAGGTTTGCGAGGCCGCCGTTCCTCTGACCGAGTGGCTCCGAAACAAGGTTCGACGCCTGTTAGAGACAAAAAACATCGAATGGGGTAGAGATATTGGTGTACCCTATTAGCGTTCTGACCACGCATAGTGTGGCGTCTGACACAAAGCATGGGTATGACCCTGAAGACGAAATCCGACTTAGTTCGTTTCGACATGGTAAGGTAATCCCGCCTGGCGTGGTGGAGAAACCATCCATATCGCAGGCCCCAACATCCGCCACCGTCTAAATGAGGCGAGGTCTAATAAGAGGACTAGTTTGGCTGAAAGTTGCTTCAGTGACAAACAAAGATTGTCCAGACATTCCCGAAGGAATCTCAGCACCACATCCACCTGCCAGAGGCGTGAATATTTGCGTGCCGGGGTCTCGGCAATTCGGCACCCCGTAGTAGTCGACAAACCAGTGTCTCTTGATCCACTGGTCTGCCCTGTACCGGAACGTACGCCGCCAATATGGCGGATCTGATCACGTTGAGGGGTCGATATGACCGACCCAACGAGACCAGGTGTGACAGAAAGTTGAGGATCAGTGGGACAGGTGCGGTAAAGGGATCAGTATCCCACCAATCATTCCAGGCCGACCAGGCAAAATATAGCCTTCCCTGGTGCCGGGAGCCTATGAGTCCCATAGGAGGTCTTAGTTGATGCAATAGGTCGTGAACTGACCAGGAGCCCCTGAAACCGTCCAGGCAACTAGTGCCAGTCGTCCTTCCATGACAAGGGAGTGGGCTTCCCCTCGAGGTCCCGTCAGAAGTAGAGGGAAGGTAGGGAGTAGTAGAGGGTCTTCGCGAGACATCTCCGGGCGATCCAGGAAATCACGGTTGGCCCTGCCCGAGGGTGCCATGAGCAGGAGCGATATCTTGTGGGTGTGTGTGTATCGAAACACCCTTGCTATTGTGGAGAATGGTTGGGTCACGTTAGCAGGGGTTCATCCATCGTCCCGTGTCCGAAGGAAGAGTCAAAGATGGTTTTGCCAATCCAAGTTGTATGTGAAGTAATCACCATCGAAATTCCATCCTCACTTCCGCTGACAGAGGGATCCAGTGGTCGTATGAGTGATCGGCGCGTACGTAACTCACCATCAGTCGTTGCATGGCCCTGTAGTGTAGTGGGCCAGGGAATATCGCATGTATGGAGGAGGAGAGGAGGGGAGGAATCCCACAATCCAGCGAGTATCCTGAGAGGAGACGCATCCAACCTTAGAGCGTGTCCAACAGTTATCCTCATAGAGGCGCTCTTTGCCGTAGACGGACGCGGAATGTAGTCCTCCAAGCCGATGTCGAAACCGAGGGACTGGCCCGATGCAGATGGAGAAGCGGTCTTTGTCTGTGTACAACAAAAATCCCATGGAGTCCCGAAAGTGAATGACAAATCCGGCCGCAAACGTAGCCTGGATTCGGAAAGAATCAGCAAGTCTTCCAGGTATACGAGGCATCGCATGCTCAAATTTACGGATGTGTGCCCTCACTGGTTACAATAGCTTCGCGAGCACCACGGAGTCGTAAACTGCTGTGTTTGTCCTCGCCATTGGAATCGGAAGGAGACTTCGGCAGTCCAGGGCAACGGGCACTGACCAGCGCGTCCTTGAGGTCCAGATGTGTAAACCAGGCTTTATCGCTTAGGAGGTCTTGTAGACGAGTTTCCTCCATCCTGAAGCATTGTATACCATGTAGGAGTTCCATTGATGTAGTCTCCTGGCTTCGTCTTGACCGAGGAAAATTTGTTGAGGAAGCCTTCCCTTCCAGTGCATGTTGAATTGCGCCCCTCCTGAAAAGGGTGCGGGTTTTCTTGTCCACGAGGCGTTCCTGTTCCGCCAGTGTGCGTAATGGGGGTGAAGGACCTGAACGGCTGTGATAAAAACTCTATGACATAGCCTGGTACTGTCTAGTGTAGTAGATGGAAGAAGTATGAGGACTGTGTATACGATCTGGAACCTGTCGCCCAGAAGCGGCTGATGGCTCGGTTCCGCTACCGACCAGTCCTCCCAGAAACACCTTTGCCCGTAGGGGTGTGGAAGACTTGTTTTAGCGAGGTCCGGGTTAATTTAGCGTGGTGAGTAAATTCACGTGTTCCTTGAGTACTGCAATGAACACTACGTTCGAATAGTAGGCCATGTGCTTTAGTGTGTTGTTGATGCGGCCCAGTACAGATTTGCGTCTGTCGGCGTATAGTGCGTCCTTTACGTTGCCCAGGAGACATATCGAGCATTGAGCCCATTCTTTTGAGGAGGTAGGGTTGAGTTGTGTACCCTGGGGTACTCTGTCTTGAGGCGTGCGCATCCTTCCATCCCTCGAGGGTTGTGCAGCCAATAGTGTTCGTTCTTCGGCTACTCTGGTTTAGTGCCGACTACTGTTACCTCTGCCTCAGTCGCCGTCACAGAGTAAGGTTTCCCTAACGTACTTCGAGGAAGTGTGGGGAAGGTCTTGCCGTTCCATTTCCTCAGATGGTAAGCTGTCTCATCTACCATGTCCAACGTACGTGGTGGGTAATAGTCTTCTTTGTCGGAAGATTGTGGCGGACGGGGTTTGGATTCCAGGTGTTCCGCTTATTTGGTCTGTTCGATGGGCGTCTTGCCCTTGACCTTAGTGGTAGGCAGGGCCGGACTGGCCCACCGGGATACCGGGAAATTTCCCGGTGGGCCGCGGCACCTGGGGGCTGCTCTGGCAATGTATGTGCCACCGGGTGGCCGGTCCGGTGGCACATACTCTGAGGGGGCCGGCCGGCAGGCCGGTCGGCCGGCGGCCGCATTGCACGCTGGAGCCGCCGGACCGGGAGCCTCGCCGGTCCGGCGGCACTCCTAATGCTGGGGGCTGAGCCTGAAGGAGGAGGGAGGAGCATGTCTCTGTACCATGCTCCCTCGCGGTTCCCACAATTCACAGCACAGGAACCGCGAGGGAGCATGGTACAGAGACATGCTCCTCCCTCCTCCTTCAGGCTCAGCCCCCAGCATTAGAAGTGCCGCCGGACCGGCGAGGCTGTATCGTGGAACACGCTGCCCCCCCCTGACTCCTCTCAGGTAGGAGGGTGGGGGGGCAAGAAAGAGACAGATTGGGGGGGAGAATTGGGGGGGGCAAGAAAGAGACAGATGGGGGGGGCAAGAAAGAGACAGATGGGGGGGGCAAGAAAGAGACAGATGGGGGGGGGCAAGAAAGAGACAGATGGGGGGGCAAGAAAGAGACAGATGGGGGGCAAGAAAGAGACAGATTGGGGGGGCAAGAAAGAGACAGATTGGGGGGGCAAGAAAGAGACAGATTTGGGGGGGCAAGAAAGAGACAGATTTGGGGGGGGCAAGAAAGAGAGATTGGGGGGGCAAGAAAGAGACAGATGGGGGGAGGGGTGTGTGCAAGAAAGAGACAGAAGGGGAGGGAGAATTGGGGGGGGGCAAGAAAGAGACAGAAGGGGAGGGAGAATTGGGGGGGGCAAGAAAGAGACAGAAGGGGAGGGAGAATGGGGGGGGGTGCAAGAAAGAGACAGAGGGGGGAGAATGGGGGGGTGCAAGAAAGAGACAGAAGGGGAGGGAGAATGGGTGTGTGTGTGCAAGAAAGAGACAGAGGGGGAGGGTGCAAGAAAGAGACAGAGGGGGAGGGAGAGTGCCACAGGGAAAGGAGGGAGAATAGAGAGACAGAGGGGGGAGAACAGAGAGACAGAGGGGGAGGGAGAGTGCCACAGGGAAAGGAGGGAGAAATAGGCAGAGGGGGGAGAATAGAGAGACAGGGGAAGAGATATGTGGGGGAGAGAGAGAGAGACACACACATGGAAAGGGGGGAGAGAGACAGAGGGGAAGAGATATGTGGGGGAGAGAGACAGATGGGAAGAGATGTGTGGGGGAGAGAGAGAGAGACACATGGGAAGGTGGGAGAGAGACAGAGGGGAAGAGATATGTGGGGGAGAGAAGGGGGAAGAGACAGAGGGGAAGAGAGACACAGGGAACGGGAGGAGAAAGAGACAGAGGGGAAGAGAGATGTGTGGGAGAGAGAGACACAGGGAAAGGGGGGGAGACAGAGACAGAGGGGAAGAGAGAGACACACAAGGGGAGGGGGAAGAGAGAGACAGGGAGAAAGGAGAGAGACACACAAGGGGAGGGGGAAGAGAGAAACAGAGGGAGAAAGGAGAGACACACACAAGGGGAGGGGGAGAAAGGCAGAGGGGGAAGAGAGAGACTGGGAAGGAGAGGGGAGACTCCTCCCCCCCCCCCCCCCCCCATGAGGCTCTCCCCTGGTGGTCGCAGTGTTGAGAGTGAACTCTAGGCCCATAGACACACTACCCCCACACACACACCATACACATGCACACATTACAGCCCCCCACACACACATTCACAGCCCCCCCATACACACATTTCCCCACACACCCTACGCATTCACACACTACACCCCCCCCCACACACACACATACACTGAACCTTTCACACACACACTGCACCCCTCACACATTGCACCACTGCTCCTATACCCTACTACAGCCCCATATCCCAGCAGACCCCAGGTAAGTTGTCAAACTGTTCTTAACCCCTTAAGGACCAAACTTCTGGAATAAAATGGAATCATGACATGTCACACATGTCATGTGTCCTTAAGGGGTTTTAAACGGTTTGACTTCTTACTCTGTGAAGGGGTCCCGGCACTCCTTGCACCATAACCACTACACAGAGCAGTACTGGTTATTGTACATGGATTTTTTCCCCTCCCGGGATCAGGCTCTGGATCCTCCAATGGTATATGACATGTATATTAATGTGTGTATTAGTTATATACATATATATATATATATATATATATATATATATATATACATACATATATACATATATATATATAAATATAAAAATATGCCTTTTATATTTACAATAACATATTTAAAGTGAAGCGCGCACCCACAGGACTTCAATATAAATAAGATAACGTCAATTTTTTACAGTTGTGCCGTACATACGTTCACTATTTCAGTCCCATTACCAAGCTTTCCTTAATATGTCAAGGTAGTTGGACCGAAACATTAATTACATGCACGTCTGCTTAAAATAAATCAGCACTTTTGTTTATTTTGAAGCCTATGAGTGCTTTTCTTTACGTTGGAGTAATAGTTTTTAATTTTAAGTTCTCTTTTCTAACTCTGTATCTGCACACTATGCTGGCGCGATGCATTATGGGGCTGGTAAATATTTTTTTCCAGGGCTGCTTTTAATTCCCAGTCCGGCCCTGGTGGTAGGGGGTCTGGAGCCCTTCCCTTGCCGTTTTGACTTGAAGGCTTGTGGGCCTGAGGCCTCCATCAAGCGGTGTGGGGTAGAGTTCATAACAGAAACTTCTCCACTGAGGCCGTTACTGCGGCGTTTATCATTGTCTAGAAACGTGTGAACGTTGAGAGTGTCCACCATAACTCGATCCCGTCCTGTTGGGAGATAGCGGTCGTCAGTGGGAGTAGTGTGTGGGGGTCATCACGTAGGGGTGTTAGGCTCCTGGTAGAACTGGGGATCACCCAGGTAGAACGGTTTGGATTGCCTGCTTTAGTTTGTCTGAGAGTATGAATACTCATGTCAAGTGTAGAGGGGTCACCTCTATAAGTTTAATCTGGCTACTGAGAGCCGCGGTGCAGGCGTGACTGGCTGGTAGAGGTGTTGGTCTGGCTAGCCGGGTTCACCACAAAAGTACGCCAGAGCTGTATGCACGTTTTTTAACTATAGTGGCCTATTATATATAGGTGTGTGGGGCCTGTCTCCATAAGGTCTGCAGCCGCAGGACCCATGTCTATTAGGCTGGTTTCATCCCAGGTGGCGTGCCATGGTAACCCAGAGGACACCCACATCATAATTATTGGCACCTTACAAACATTGCATGCTTATCTGGGGGTCATCCCAGGTGGTGTGCCATGAAAAATTACCCAGAGGACACCCACGTTCAATATGTACACTAGGCACGGTAAGTATACATCTATGTATCCATGTGAAGGGTACACCGCAATACAGTCAGTTTCCTTAGTGATCCAGCTGTCAATCCACATCCGGCATGGTACTGTTGCCTTAATGTAAAACTGACCGGCAGTGTTTAAACATCCATACGTGTCTGTAGTAATCAGTGGTAAAGTTGAGGCGTAGGCCTCCGTGCGTATGATCGGGGTTCACCCCGGGTGGTGTGCCGTGGTAAACCAGAGGACACCCACATCAAAGGTACTGGTCTGGCCGTGACCTTGCATGCATATCTGGGGGGTCACCCCAGGTGGTGTGCCATGAAAAAATATCCAGAGGACACCCACATAAATTTGCACCAACAGGTACAGTAATACAATATGACCCTCTGCAGGGTACAATAATATAGTATGCCCTTTGTAGGGTACAGTAACACAGTATGCCCTTTGAAGGGTGCAGTGATATAGTTGATCTTGTTATAGGTACAGTATATGTTTGTATAACAACTGTGATATTGTATGGCTTCACAATAATACATAGATTGTGTGCATGCTCAACATATAATCGTCCAGTGTAAGGCACTCTGTGAGGAATATCCATGAGAATAAAAAATAATAATTGCATCAATCAACGAATGTGCCCAGAGCGGGGGACCCCTGAAGGGGTTAATCCAGATGTATCTCCTTTAATGCCTGCATGTAATTATTTGTTTGGTAAAATCTTTTACCAGAAAAGAGGACATTCAAATATATTCTGGTTTCCAAGTGCAGACTGGGGGATGTTATTTATACCCAATTTAATATGATGCATTAATAAAATTAAGGACTGAGTCAGCCCTGCTGGGAATTGAACCTGTGAGCACCAAGAGATGAGTATTCTTCTGATGAAGCATCAGCCCACTGAGCTGTCTCACTATACTTCAGACACTGTTGGCAGGCACTGTGGCAAAATACATCGAGAGAATACATGGAGGAAAAACTGAAAATCCAGCTTGCACTCTCCCATTGTTCACTGGGAGAGCATACACTTGTGGAGCCCGGCGGTCGGGTGAGTTCCCGATCCGCCGAGCGAGCAGGGAAGGCGGCCGTCGGGTATCTCGCGAGCCGCGAGATCCAAGATGGCCGCCGCCCGCATGTGAGGGTGCGTCGCGGATCGCGGATCGCGGTCGCGTGGTGCAAAGGGTAAAAGCAACACAAACGCTGACCCCAGCCTCCCTCCACCCGTCCCCATATAGTCCCCTGTGTAAAAGAAAAGGGCCGGTCCGCGAGGCGAGCGCGACACGGGTAGTCGTTGCGCCTGCGGATACCAGGCAATAAGGTGGAAATAAAAGGTGGGAAAAAACAGAGGGATACAGAGAAGGGACAGGAATAAGGGGGGCCAAGGTAGCAGGTGTTAGCAATAAATAGAGTAATATATAGTGGTATGTACAATCAGAAAAAACAGTGTAAATTAAGAATCTACCAGAGAGGTAAAATACTCTGACCTGATGTATGGCTGGAGCAGCAAAGAAAGAGGAAGTGATGTCATAGACAGGGCCTTTTATGGGCACCATATCTTTTCTCTGATTGGTTGTTACTGTTTCTATGCTGCTGGAGTTTTCAGTAAAGAAACATATGCAAATATGAAGCCTCCTGTCATGTGGTAAAATTAATGATGTAGATGCATTTTATGTTTCAGTCCCACAAAGTGCTCAGCATTTGAGCAACATCACTCTTATCTACACGATTCACCATTTCCCATAGGTTAGTGGTTACTGATATTCTGGCCCACATACAGTACTTATGTTATATTTTCTACATTACTAGGTACTAGGCCATTCAAGGCTTCTGCCAAGTCCTTTAGTGCCGGTTAAACCTTTGCTCAAGTGATATACCGGTAGGTATCTTTACAGTAATAATATGTATAGGGTACAATACGATATGAACATTACAAGCCTATCATTACTCTCATAGGTATTACAAAGGTCTGCTTCAACAGAACTCACACCCTTCTATAAGTTCATCAGGTACGTCAGTCCCCATTTCTGATCTTACCCTCCGATTCCTTGCTGTTTTTTTTGTAGATAGGTTCATACTGGCTGATTAAGAATAGGAGGCCACTAGTTAAATTTATTTCTAGGCCTTCTATGCCTTAGCGTAGTGGTCCTGCGAGGCCAGCACCCATCCTCACTCGGAGGTATGTTTACCCATTGGGCCAAATCATAGTCACCCATTCTATCTTATGCTCTTTAAGTCATCGAGAGGCCGTCACCCCGCCACAATGTTCTGTGGCCGCAACGCCAATTGTGCCAACTCATTGATAGAGCTTCTCAAGCAGCTTGGCAATTAGCTGGGTGTCAACTGTCATTTCTTCATAGGTAATGTTTCGCCGCTTGGCATTAGCTAGCCAGCCAGTGTAAGAGAAGCCCGGCATAACCTCCTAATTTTTATTTTAGTATGTCACAACTACCTGAGGTGGGGAAGAACTATCGATCCCCAGTACGCCAGCCAGATCGTACAGCCAAGTGGGTGACACTGCAAGTCCGTTATCCCTCAGATCCTGGACCATCCCAAGGATCACTGCAGAGCTACTCAAGAAAAACATCCTCTATCTGGCTACAGCTAGGAAAGCGGATTTGTACAAACTATTAAATACCCAGACCGACAACGACTGGTCAGGAGAGGGATCTAGTAGTGGCCAGTCTTCCGACCTACAGGCTGTTTTGTCATCAGTTCTATCCTCTTTGGGTCGAATGACAAACTGGATAGAATGGACTCCAAACAAGTTCTCTATCAGCTCCAGTTACCCCTTACTCGCCCATTCACCCCAGCACCCTATCGGGTAATACCCCAATTGGCCCGAAAAACCCACACATTATTAATCCAGCACACATGGTGCCAGCCAATATTAAAAAGGACATCTTGGAGGAAAAGGATGGAAACCTGTTCTCGATTCTTATTGCCTAACAAGATGTCCTGGAAAACAAGACATACGCATATGGCGACGTGTCGGTAGTTTTAAAACCTAGAGATCTCAGACTGAATCATAAATTGTCTATCCCTGAGTTTGTGCTAGCATTAGGGATTCATAGGGACGTGGTGTGTTCAGTCTACCCTGACAGAAGGGAAGAATTTGACCTTTACCTCCACAAGCTGGTGGACTTGGGGCACAAATAAATTATATCCAAAGCCTTACCTGTCAATATATCACTGCTACAGGAATTGTTGTACAACCACCCCTCACCACATCTGGTAGAATTTCTGGTGGCTGGGTTTACGGAAGGATTTCACACGGGTATCATTTTTATGCCATCAGGGATAGTCGAATGCAAGAACTTACAGACAGCTCTTGCTAACACTGTCAATGAGTTGCTACAGAAGGAAGTAGATCAAGGTTTTGTACGAGGTCCTTTCAGCTCTCCACCATTCTCGATATGGAGGACCAATCCCATAGGTATAGTTACTGGTAAGACCTCTAATAAACAAAGGCTCATCATTGACCTCTCTGCTCCTCACGCTACAACAACACCTAGTCTTAGCTTGCTCATTCCATCTGAG
The DNA here is from genome assembly GCF_036172605.1 of Pelobates fuscus. Lineage (NCBI taxonomy): Eukaryota > Metazoa > Chordata > Amphibia > Anura > Pelobatidae > Pelobates > Pelobates fuscus. The sequence continues at coordinate 102,488,698 of NC_086328.1, read as the reverse complement.
GAATTTTTGCTACAATACGCTACCATTGTTGTTTGTCACATCACCCCCATTTCCTGATCAGGTCCATTCTAAACATTAGCTGGATAGGGTGTATTTAAACTAACATTTCATGCTTGAAAAATAGAAGAAAATAGTCAACTATTTGTTCATTAATTTAAAAGAAACTTTCTAGATGCCCTTTCTACATGTACGTGTGCTAGCTTCATTGTTGGACTTTTGTAGTAGAGGTCGATGTGAGATAGTGAATGAAGATTTATTTGAAATGATGAAGAAAAGAAATTATAAAAACTCTATTAATAAATTTCTCTTTGGAATCCCACATGGAATAACGGTCAAATGGATTTAAAATCTCTGGATAAGCTAACTATAATTAATCTTGACATAATTAAAAGCAAAACAACCATGACTAATGAATCAATTAAACAGTTATTAATTTGAATTTAATTTAAGGAGATGTGCAAAAGAATCCAATTTTGATGGAAGTTAAAACTATGGTAGATGGCCTGACTATCAAAGTCAGTTTTAACCTCCAGCAACACAAACAGAAAATCAAAAAAACAAACATAGAAATTCACAGAGGGAGACAGAGACCACACTTTTACTGAAACAATTAATCTAGAATTTTACATTCACTGTAAATTCATCAGTGTTTTAATTCCATGGCCTGCTATTCATGAACACATTAAACTGCTCACAAATACGTTCACAAAATACTTCCCTAATTTTACAGTTTATTTATAAATTATATTCTATCAAACATTTTGCTACATTGCAATCACTTTTTCAAAGTCCAGCTCTGAAACTGTTAAGAAAATGTTCCTTACAACAATCACACCCCGCTGTTCGTATTGAGTTACCTTCATGCCTGGACACCTATGTTATCAAGAGTCATATCGATTATCTTGTAAAATGGTCTCTTTTATTACAGGTTGATGGAATTCTGTGTTTAACGGACATTCTTACCGATGAAGCCCAAAGTGAAGCTTGCAGAGCGGAAGCTGCGGCTGTGGTGGCGCAGATCACATCTCCACACCTCACATTTACTCAACATCTCAGCAGCTTCATTGAGAATATGGAGGAATTGGTCACTGCTCTGTTAAGTGAGTGAAGGGGCATATACAAAGATACTACGGACCGGGAGTGTGTTTCAGGATAATGGAAATCATCAAGAAGAGGTCAGAGAATAGGGAGCGGTTACAAGTCATAAATGATGGAGGAAAGATAAGTGCAAGAAAATAATCTTAATGCAATGAGGAGAAGTGTAGAACATTATTATTAATATTATTATTTATAAAGCACCAACACATTCTGCAGAGATGTGCAACTAACAAACAAGTGTTTGCAACAAGGCATGTTAGATGTATAGGAACAGAAGGTGCTGAGGGACCTGCTCAAACCAGCTTGCACTCTAAGGGGAGTGGTTGAAAGTGACACAAGAGGTATGGGTACAATGTATTTTACATACTGAAACAGTAAATTGCTAGAAGTATATAATGAATGCAAAGTTTTCCAAAAAAGAGGCAGTTGCAGAAGAGAAGGTGGGTTATTGACGTGTGGGGAGGGGATTTACATGCCTTCTAGAAGAAGTGAAATATCACAGATTTATTGAAGCATAGAGACTGGGTGAGTGTCTAATGGAGTGGGGAAGGAAGATCCAAAGGAATGGTGCATCCTTAGAGACATCTTTAAAATTAGATTCAGAGGTGCGAGTACGAACAGGGGATAGATGCAGGTCTTCAGCCCAACAATGGGTGTGAACATGTAGAGACAATAGTTTGAAAGCAAAGAGCAACTATTTCAGTGAAGTTCGTGATGCTACATGATATTCTTAGAATAGAAGAGTAGTATGATGGGGCAGTTGGCAAGGGTTTGGTGGAGCAGTTGGCAGGGTGTGGTGAAGGAGTTGGACAGGGTGTGATGGAGGAGTAGGATAAGGTGTGATGAAACAATTGGGCAGTATGCTATTGAAAATTTGGGAAGTATGTGATAGAACAGTTGGACAGTATGCTGCAGAACAGTTGGGCAGTATGCGATGGAACAGTTGGGTAGTATGTGATGGAACATTTGGGCAGTATGCTATGGAACAGTTGGGAAGTATGCGATTCAATAGTTGGGTAGTATGCGATGGAACAGTTGGACAGATTGTTATGAAACAGTTGGGCAGTATGTGATGGAACATTTGGGCAGTATGTGATGGAACATTTGGGCAGTATGTTATGCTAGTTGGGCAGTGTGCGATGTAATAGTTGGGTAGTTTGCGATGGAACAGTTGGGTAGTATGCTATGGAACAGTTGGGTTGTTAGCGATGGAACAGTTGGGCAGATTGCTTTGGAACAGTGGGGCAGGGCTTGATGGAGGAATCGGACTGAGCAGGCTGTGAAGGATGAATTGGTTAGCATAAAAGAGAATTGTAATATGGATTGGTTAAATAGGAGGATAAAAAGAGGCATAGATATAGGAATAATGAAGACATAACAAGTATAACAGTTTTTCCAGGAAGGTAGGGGGTATAGAGTATGGAGCTGCATTGGAGGGAACAGTGAGACTGTAAGCATTGATGATTAGAAAAGTTGTGCAGTGGATAAGTTGGCTCAAAAAATTAAGATAAAATATAAATAGGTTTCCAGCACCCACAATATACCCAGGTAATAAGGTACAGAAACAATCACAAAACCGAAAAGTGCTGGTGCGCATACATATGTATAGAACCCCTCAAGTGTTGAGAAGTATTTACAAACAGATGATACAGTGCAAGCAAGTGTGATCCCTTATAGGGTGTCTACAAGCCCAGGTGTATACGTGTGTATACTTATAGCCTGTTACACTGTACAGTTGATATCTGTAGTTAAGGAGACAAAAGTACGGGGGAGGGAACAGAGAAAGCACTCCTAGTGCAATACAATTATTAAAATTTAAACTAAAATAAACTGTCTCTTTAAGAATGCAACTCACAAATGTAGAGTGGTATGAGCCCCACTCTAAGCTATCTCGCCCAGGGAGGATCGAGGGATCTGATAAATGCTCCTGTGACTCCAGTGTCAGGCAAAAAAACATTTATTAAAAATAAAAACAACTGATAGTCAAATAGTAAAAAGCACAGTCCAGCTGCAGCTCACCACACCATGGGGAATTTGATAACAGTTCAGTGTAATCTCTCTCCTTCTGGGGCCGGTCCTGCTGGCTGGTGAAACACGGATATTGCAATTGACGTGAGTTGGTAAGAATGACATAGGCGAGGGAAGAAAGAAAGGATAGATATAATGGAATAAAAGGAGGACAAACGGCAAATAAATACCAAAGAAAAATGTGGGAAAAGTGGTATGCCAATTCTGTTTTCTGGCCATATAATTCAGATTCAGCAATGTTTTAACCAACTACTGATTTACATTTCCCAAATCTTTGCTGTTTACCGTTTACAATTTGCTTGCAGTTTTAATGTCTTTTTTAGGGTGTTTCTTGTATTTGTTAATCTATTTTAAATATAGGGCAAGCATGAATCACATTGCAAGAAGAATGAGTGGAAAAAAAAAAAACACAGACAAGAAATAAAACCAAACAAAACAACCACATATACATCTAATAATAATAATAATAATTGATAACAATGTTATTTCATTAGAAGGCAGTCATTCATCCTGCTGATTATTAAAACCTCCCTAATCGTAGTTTCAGACTATTTTTTCAATAATTCGTCATGGATCTTAACCCTTTGCATATTGGATAGATGCTCAAAGAGTTAATGTAGCTGAAACCCTATAAAAGGTGGCATTATTCCGCCACCTTAGCGTTTCCTATCCAAGACTTGTTAAGATACAAAATAAACATAAATAAACTACTGACACTAAGCTAGTTGTGAAAATAACATTGGCTTTACTCGAAGTATACGGCTTTAGGGAACGTTTTGGCAAAAAAAATTCAAAGTTGCCTACATTTATGGTGTTAGCAAATGTTTGTACATCTAATAGTCAATTTCAGTGAAACAGAGAGTCATTTGTGTGTCTAATCTGTAATCATACGCTGCAAAAAGAGGAATTATGGGCCCTTTATGCATTCAGCTTGAATTGCAGCGTATTATGTTTGTATAAGGCCTCGCTAGTTCTAGTTAATGACTCTAAACACAAGTCCTATTTTTCAGGAACAAAATCTCTAGAGTCCATACTCTATCAAAAAACAGCATTGTTCTACGTTTAAAAACATTGGCCTGGCCGTCTTTTTTTTTTTTAAGTTTGATGGAATTAAAAAAGGAATACGGCTTTTCTATTAATGGGGAATCAAATTGCTTACTTTTTTTATACAAAAGGCAACATATTTCTCAGCCTCATTTAATAGGAGTGCAAATGTCAAAAACATGCAAATTAGTTAAATAAAATGCAGAAAAAGCAAACAGTTTAGTCTTATATAATTTTACAATTTAATAATATAATTTAAACATTTTTTAGCATTAGGAAATAACATAAAAAGGCTGCGCCAAGGAAAATCAATATATAAATGTCAATATGGAATAGATAATTAGTCCAAATAAAAAAGAAAGTCTTATCTAGAAGGTGCTCCTATGGAGAATGAGAGATCTGTAGATGCTTGGTCAGAGAAAGGGTCCTCGCTGTTCTTCTTCTTGGAAATTCACTCGTATGTAAAAGATAAAACAAATACAAAACAGGATAGTGCAGCACGTCTAATAGTGAAGTTGATAAAATATTAAAAGTTGGTATAAAACTCACATTTGTAAGAGCTATAACTCGCTCTAGTGTAGAAGGCGTACAGCGGTACAATCCCCGCTTATGGGATGTAGGTAAAATTTCCTCCGTCAGTGGTGTTTTCCACGCTCAAAGATAAAAGAGAGACAACCAATAGTGCTCACTGGGTAAAAATAGTGAATATAAAATACATAAAAATGGTACTCACAAGAGAGGAGCAGACCGACTGCTCCTTGAAGATAGCGCTGGTGGTATTATCCCCACCTCGGATTACTTGGAGTCCAGGATATTAAAGAATGCCAGGTAACAAAATAACTTATAGTGTAAAAAAGATAAAAAAGATAAATGGCACTGAATAAAAAGTGTCCAAATAATCTGTAATATATAAAATACACGGTAAAATTTCCACAATATGGAATATGCCTTATGGAATATATTGGCGAAACGCGTTTGTGGAAATTTTACTGTGTATTTTAGATATTAAAGATTATTTGGACACTTTTTATTCAGTGCCATTTATCTTTTTTACACTATATGTTATTTTGTTACCTGGCATTCTTTAATATCCTGGACTCCAAGTAATCCGAGGTGGGGATAATACCACCAGCGTTATCTTCAAGGAGCAGTCGGACTGCTCCTCTCTTGTGAGTACCATTTTTACGTATTTTATATTCACTATTTTTACCCAGTGAGCACTATTGGTTGTCTCTCTTTTATCTTTGAGCGTGGAAAACACCACTGACGGAGGAAATTTTACCTACATCCCATAAGCGGGGATTGCACTGCTGTACGCCTTCTACACTAGAGCGAGTTATAGCTCTAACAAATGTGAGTTTTATACCAACTTTTAATATTTTATCAACTTCACTATTAGACGTGCTGCACTATCCTGTTTTGTATTTGTTTTATCTTTTACATACGAGTGAATTTCCAAGAAGGAGAACAGCGAGGACCCTTTCTCTGACCAAGCATCTACAGATCTCTCATTCTCCATAGGAGCACCTTCTAGATAAGACTTTCTTTTTTATTTGGACTAATTATCTATTCCATATTGACATTTATATATTGATTTTCCTTGGCGCAGCCTTTTTCTGTTATTTCCTTTGTTTTATTATTTTCTAAGGGTTTCTGAGGGATTCCCTTATAAGGTTGCTGCCTTTTTGTTATTTAGCGCTTACTCTCTTCCCCTGTTTTATTTTTTAACATTACAACAATAATGCTTTCTAAAGGTTGAATGCAAATATCCTATTTCAGCTAATTCAAATCTATCAGGGAAAGACATTTAGATTATTTGCAAATGAAATAAGTCTGCTCTTCACTCATTTTTAACCAAAATAAATCCAGCTAAAGAGACAGTACGGGGCCTCAGAAACCCAGGAAATGTAGTGGTTTGGCAAATATTGCGATGTGTATGCGAGGCATATATATTGTGTTTTGAAGATTGTTACGTTTGTTTGTTTGGTGTATGTTTCGATGTGAAGATTGTTACGTTAATGGTTTGGTGTATGTTGCGATGTCAAGATTGTTATATTTAATGGTTATGCCTATATTGCGATGTAAAGATTGTTACATTAATGGTTTGGCGTATATTGTATTTTGAAGATTGTTACATTTAATGTTTTGGTGTATGTTACGATGTGAAGATAGTTACATTAATGGTTGGACGTATTGCATTTTGAAGATTGTTATAATTAATGATTTGGTGTATATTGCGCATGAAGATTGTTACATTTAATGGTTTGATGTATGTTGCGATACAAATATTTTTACATTTATTGGTTTGGTATATATTGCAATGTGAAGATTGTTACATTAATGGTTTGGCGTATAGTGTATTTTGAAGATGGTTACATTTAAAATGTTTTGGTGCATGTTGCGATGCGAAGATCGGTACATTAATGGTTTGGTGTAAGTTGCGATGTGAAGATCGTTACATTAATGGTCTGGTGTAATTTGCGATGTGAAGATCGTTACATTAATGGTTTGGTGTAAGTTGCAATGTGAAGATCGTTACATTAATGGTTTGGTGTAAGTTGCAATGTGAAGATCGTTACATTTAACGGTTTGGTGTAAGTTGCAATGTGAAGATCGTTACATTAATGGTTTGGTGTATGTTGCGATGTGAAGATCGTTACATTAATGGTTTGGTGTATGTTGTGATGTGAAGATCGTTACATTAATGGTTTGGTGTATGTTGCGATGTGAAGATCGTTACATTAATGGTTTGGTGTATGTTGCGATGTGAAGATCGTTACATTAATGGTTTGGTGTAAGTTGCAATGTGAAGATCGTTACATTTAACGGTTTGGTGTAAGTTGCAATGTGGAGATTGTTACATTAATGGTTTGGTGTATGTTGCGATGTGAAGATCGTTACATTAATGGTTTGGTGTATGTTGTGATGTGAAGATCGTTACATTAATGGTTTGGTGTAAGTTGCGATGTGAAGATCGTTACATTAATGGTTTGGTGTATGTTGCGATGTGAAGATCGTTACATTAATGGTTTGGTGTAAGTTGCAATGTGAAGATCGTTACATTTAACGGTTTGGTGTAAGTTGCAATGTGGAGATTGTTACATTAATGGTTTGGTGTATGTTGCGATGTGAAGATCGTTACATTAATGGTTTGGTGTATGTTGTGATGTGAAGATCGTTACATTAATGGTTTGGTGTAAGTTGCGATGTGAAGATCGTTACATTAATGGTTTGGTGTATGTTGCGATGTGAAGATCGTTACATTAATGGTTTGGTGTATGTTGCGATGTGAAGATCGTTACATTAATGGTTTGGTGTATGTTGCGATGTGAAGATCGTTACATTAATGGTTTGGTGTATGTTGCGATGTGAAGATCGTTACATTAATGGTTTGGTGTAAGTTGCGATGTGAAGATCGTTACATTAATGGTTTGGTGTATGTTGCGATATGGAGATTGTTACATTTAACGGTTTGGTGTAAGTTGCGATGTGAAGATCGTTACATTAATGGTTTGGTGTAAGTTGCGATGTGAAGATCGTTACATTAATAGTTTGGTGTATGTTGCGATGTGAAGATCGTTACATTAATGGTTTGGTGTATGTTGCGATGTGAAGATCGTTACATTAATGGTTTGGTGTATGTTGCGATGTGAAGATCGTTACATTAATGGTTTGGTGTATGTTGCGATGTGGAGATTGTTACATTTAACGGTTTGGTGTAAGTTGCGATGTGAAGATCGTTACATTAATGGTTTGGTGTATGTTGCGAAGTAGAGATTGTAACATTAATAGTTTAATGTGTATCATGATAAAACGATTGTTATATTGAATGGTTTGGCGTATATTGCAATATGAATATTCTTCCATTTTAATGTTTTAATTCCCAGAGCTGAGCCAGGAAGCCTCATCCGCAGAAGTTTTCCTGCTTGCGTCAGCTGCGTTGGCTAACATAACGTTTCTCGATACGCTGTCCTGTGAAATGCTACTTCAAATGGATGCCATAAAAATCCTCATGACTGCTTGTTTGGACAAACAGAGGGTTAATTCATCTTATGCCAGAGATCAAGTAAGTCAGTTATGCTTCATTTTATAAAAATAACAATACATAGATAATATAATAATATTACTGTGTGGATATGTATACCTTGTGAGTGGGGGATTGATTTAGTTTAATTGTGGCATTATCTTTTTTTATTGGTATGTGGCATTGTGTTATTTTATCGGTATGTGGCATTGTGTTATTTTATCAGTGTGTGGCATTGTGTTATTTTATCAGTGTGTGGCATTGTGTTATTTTATTGGTGTGGAAAGTTGTGGGCAGTGTGTTATATTATTGGTGTGTAATTTTGTGAGCAGTGTGGTATTGTGTTATATTGTTGGTGTTTGGGAATGTGGGTATTGAGTTATATTATTGGTGTGTGGGAATGTGGGTATTGTGTTATATTGTTGGTGTTTGGGAATGTGGGTATTGTGTTATATTATTGGTGTGGGAATGTGGGTATTGTGCTATATTATTGGTGTGTGGGAATGTGGGTATTGTGTTATATTGTTGGTGTGTGGGAATGTGGGTATTTTGTTTTATTATTTGTGTGTGGGAATGTTGGTATTGTGTTATATTATTAGTGTGTGGGAATGTGGGTAATGTGTTATATTGTTGGTGTGTGGGGAATGTGGGTATTGTGTTATAGTATTGTGTGTGGGAATGTGGGTATTGTAGCGGATTGGTACCGGGCTGTCCTACAACATGTATGGGAATAATTGTATTTGGTCATATTGCTAGTTTAATGTGTGTGAACATGCATAGAAATCATTGTATCCGGTTATATTGGTAGTTGAATGTGTGTAAAGTACTGTATTCCTCTGGTTGTTCGGTAGAATCATTCGAATGAAACAAGGGAATGAAACTACCGAACAGCCAGACCACCCTGTGTAAAGTGTGCCTTCAATTACCGTTTGCAACAATGTTGCAAACGGGTAATTACCTATTCGTGCAGTGTGGTCTTTGTCCTCTGGGTGGCCGCCATTCGGGATACGAACACGTGGCGGCGGCCATCTTAAACTGCCGAACAGCGGTGTTTTGCCGTCGAGTGTCTGGAACTAAAATCGGACACTTGACTAGGCAAACACCGCTGAGACCTCCATACTTCCAGAAATTCGTATAGAAACTACCGAATGACCCGCCGTTCGGTAGAAAGAACCCCACAAACAAGGGAATTCATTCAAACCCTCTCCAGGCTCTATAACACAGGCAATTCGCCTGTTTTCATTCCCTTGTTTGTGACCGACCGCAGGGCCAAAATGCATGGAACTGTTTTCGGATACTTTACCCCTGCGGTCGGTCAATACTTTAAAGTCCCATAACTCCCGAACGCTTTATCCGAATGGGCTGATTTTAAAATATGTTGTTCCTCCAGACTAGGGCTATCTGGAGATATTGGATTTGTGGATGTACCCCAAGTATTTAGGGTACATCCAAAACTTGGGTAAAACTATGTACATGATAAGGGGATTATGATGCTAGAGGAGGGGAGGAGATGTGTGGGAGGTTACTGTTCACAGATTGGATAATGTCTTAAGTGATAGAACCTCCTCCCTTGCATGGGAGAGGGCTTTATAAGGAACTGTGGAATAAAGCTTGTGAGTACTACTCCTGAAACTGTGTGTCGTCCAGTTATTGGGATTGCGATGGGGATATTGCTGTATTACTCTACCTGCTAGAAACCTTGCCTGTGGACTTATCATCACCTTGTTCCTGAGCCTCACTGGGATCTCTAGTGGAGAATAGCTGTGAAAGATCGGCTCTCCGCTACAGGTATTGTGTTATATTACTAGTTTGTTGGAATGTGGGTATTGTGTTATATTATTGGTGTGTGGGAATGTGGGTATTGTGTTATATTAGTGGTGTGTGGGAATGTGGGTATTGTGTTATATTACTGGTGTGTTGGAATGTGGGTATTGTGTTATAGTATTGGTGTGTGGGAATGTGGGTATTGAGTTATATTAGTGGTGTGTGGGAATGTGGGTATTGTGTTATATTGTTGGTGTTTGGGAATGTGGGTATTGTGTTATATTATTGGTGTGGGAATGTGGGTATTGTGCTATATTATTGGTGTGTGGGAATGTGGGTATTGTGTTATATTGTTGGTGTGTGGGAATGTGGGTATTTTGTTTTATTATTTGTGTGTGGGAATGTTGGTATTGTGTTATATTATTAGTGTGTGGGAATGTGGGTAATGTGTTATATTGTTGGTGTGTGGGGAATGTGGGTATTGTGTTATAGTATTGAGTGTGGGAATGTAGGTATTGTGTTATATTACTAGTTTGTTGGAATGTGGGTATTGTGTTATATTATTGGTGTGTGGGAATGTGGGTATTGTGTTATATTAGTGGTGTGTGGGAATGTGGGTATTGTGTTATATTACTGGTGTGTTGGAATGTGGGTATTGTGTTATAGTATTGGTGTGTGGGAATGTGGGTATTGAGTTATTAGTGGTGTGTGGGAATGTGGGTATTGTGTTATATTGTTGGTGTTTGGGAATGTGGGTATTGTGTTATATTATTGGTGTGGGAATGTGGGTATTGTGCTATATTATTGGTGTGTGGGAATGTGGGTATTGTGTTATATTGTTGGTGTGTGGGAATGTGGGTATTTTGTTTTATTATTTGTGTGTGGGAATGTTGGTATTGTGTTATATTATTAGTGTGTGGGAATGTGGGTAATGTGTTATATTGTTGGTGTGTGGGGAATGTGGGTATTGTGTTATAGTATTGTGTGTGGGAATGTGGGTATTGTATTATATTACTAGTTTGTTGGAATGTGGGTATTGTGTTATATTATTGGTGTGTGGGAATGTGGGTATTGTGTTATATTAGTGGTGTGTGGGAATGTGGGTATTGCGTTATATTACTGGTGTGTTGGAATGTGGGTATTGTGTTATAGTATTGGTGTGTGGGAATGTGGGTATTGAGTTATATTAGTGGTGTGTGGGAATGTGGGTATTGTGTTATATTGTTGGTGTTTGGGAATGTGGGTATTGTGTTATATTATTGGTGTGGGAATGTGGGTATTGTGCTATATTATTGGTGTGTGGGAATGTGGTTATTGTGTTATATTGTTGGTGTGTGGGAATGTGGGTATTTTGTTTTATTATTTGTGTGTGGGAATGTTGGTATTGTGTTATATTATTAGTGTGTGGGAATGTGGGTAATGTGTTATATTGTTGGTGTGTGGCGAATGTGGGTATTGTGTTATAGTATTGTGTGTGGGAATGTGGGTATTGTGTTATATTACTAGTTTGTTGGAATGTGGGTATTGTGTTATATTATTGGTGTGTGGGAATGTGGGTATTGTGTTATATCAGTGGTGTGTGGGAATGTGGGTATTGTGTTATATTACTGGTGTGTTGGAATGTGGCTATTGTGTTATAGTATTGGTGTGTGGGAATGTGGGTATTGAGTTATATTAGTGGTGTGTGGGAATGTGGGTATTGTGTTATATTACTGGTGTGTTGGAATGTGGGTACTGTGTTATAGTATTGGTGTGTGGGAATGTGGGTATTGTGTTATATTAGTGGTGTGTGGGAATGTGGGTATTGTGTTATAGTACTGGTGTGTTGGAATGTGGGTACTGTGTTATAGTATTGGTGTGTGGCAATGTGGGTATTGTGTTATAGTATTGGTGTGTGGGAATGTGGGTATTGTGTTATATTAGTGGTGTGTGGGAATGTGGGTATTGTGTTATAGTATTGGTGTGTGGGAATGTGGGTATTGTGTTATATTAGTGGTGTGTCGGAATGTGGGTATTGTGTTACAGTATTGGTGTGTGGGAATGTGGGTATTGTGTTATTGTATTGGTGTGTGGGAATTTGGGTAGGGCATTATGTAATAACTGAGGCACATTCTGGTGTAGGAACATTGTTGCACTAGAGTGTTTTATTGACAAATGTTCTTATACTGTACTGTAGCAAGCTCATTAAATAAATATTCCTATCATCTCCTGGCTATGGCACAAATTCAGGGAAGAGGACAGCGAGCATTGCTCTTGGCATTATCCTTTAACCCTTTAAGGACCAAACTTCTGGAATAAAAGGGAATCATGACATGTCACACATGTCATGTGTCCTTAAGGGGTTAAGAAGGGGTCTGCATCTACGTGTAGCATAATATGCTCAATGCCAGCATTTCAGATCTTCAGGGGAAATACTGTTCTCTAATTGGGCCTTGTCAACCACTCAGAGAAGAGTGATTCCGAGAAAGATCCCTGATTGGGTGTGAGATTCAGCTATTTTGATGATGAAGGGGAGGGGATGACCCATAGTGTCTTACAGAGGGTCGGAGTTAAATAAAATAAATATTAAAGTGCACTAAGCTTCCATCCCCTACTCAGTATTACTAGAAATTATCAGGAAGCCAGACAAACCTGAAATGTTAAGGTAATGCTAGAAAATGATTTACTTTTCCCCAACTTGTAACTCGTCACATTGAGTTTTACTGCTAAAAGATAATGAAATCAGGGCTCAATCTCTATTCCTCCAAGGAGTCATTCCTGTATACTATAATTAGAAAGATGTAATTGAAAACATTTATGATAACCTGCAATCACATTTATATATATATTTTTGCATTTGAAATTTGATGAATGCTTTCAGTCATCAGAGAACCGAACCATGTTTTAGCGTGGATGATTGAGGCTGTTGCATCTAGTTAGCAGGGATACCCAGTGGAATTTGACATTTTATTGGGCTAACTGGTATTTCTGAAGTAAGAGAGGACACGACTCACACACCGTAACATAATAATTTTATATTGATGTATGTTTTTTTAGATGACAGAAATAAATTTGTACATACCTTTTATATATATTGTGGCTTTTATCACCATATGTTTTAGACACATTAAACAGAAGGGAAAATTTAAATTGTAAACAATAAAAAAAAACAATAAAAAAAAAAAAACAATGTATAAGTCCAATATTTCATGTGAGGTGGTGTTAAATAAAGACATAGTTTACAGCATCCAAAATCTGGTATTATTTCATGGCAAAAGTTTCTTTTTCTTACACACCTCCCAAATGTCCCTATTTCGGAGGACATTTCCTATTTTAGGCCAAAACTCTGATGCCCCCCTTTTGCTCTACTAAACAAGCTCAAACTGTTTGGTGTATCTGAGTGTATAACAGAGCTCCACAGCAATAATACTCCCAGTAATGTGTCTGAGTGTATAACATAGCTCACCAGCTATAATACTCCCAGTAATGTGTCTGAGTGTATAACAGAGCTCACCAGCAATAATACTCCCAGTAATGTGTCTGAGTGTATAACAGAGCTCCACAGCAATAATACTCCCACTAATGTGTCTGAGTGTATAACAGCTCCACAGCAATAATACTCCCAGTAATGTGTCTGAGTGTATAACAGAGCTCCACAGCAATAATACTCCCAGTAATGTGACTGAGTGTACAACAGAGCTCCACAGCAATAATACTCCCAGTAATGTGTCTGAGTGTATAACAGAGCTCCACAGCAATAATACTCCCACTAATGTGTCTGAGTGTATAACAGAGCTCCACAGCAATAATACTCCCAGTAATGTGACTGAGTGTACAACAGAGCTCCACAGCAATAATACTCCCAGTAATGTGACTGAGTGTACAACAGAGCTCCACAGCAATAATACTCCCAGTAATGTGTCTGAGTGTATAACAGAGCTCCACAGCAATAATACTCCCAGTAATGTGTCTGAGTGTATAACAGAGCTCCACAGTAATAATACTCCCAGTAATGTGTCTGAGTGTATAACAGAGCCCCACAGCAATAATACTCCCAGTAATGTGTCTGAGTGCATAACAGAGCTCCACAGAAATAATACTCCCAGTAATGTGTCTGAGTGTATAACAGAGCTCCACAGCAATAATACTCCCAGTAATGTGTCTTTAAACTACAATAAATGTGTTTAGAAATCAGTCTGTGGAAATAAGATACATTGTTCTTGTTATAAATTACATTTTAATTCTATAAATTATTAGTCACCTAAAATTTCTCAGAACACCTCTGGCCACACCCTCTCTTACACCTTTAAAATGAAAGGGTCCTTTTTTGTCTGTGTGAAATGTTAGGAGATGTTATCAGAAAGAAACATTTAGCATCATAAAATGATAATATAATGATTTTTGTTTGTTTGTTTCTTTTTTCCAATTACCTTTTTATCCATATTATAAGCAAAAGAAATCATTAATTCCCAATTGATGAATGTGTCCTGAACTCTGTTAATTTTCTTTAATTGACATTTTTCACTTTAGCTCTCTATAAATCTCTTCTGATTTTATTAACCTTAGCATAATTTAATGAATTTTCTAATAAAAATCACTAAATGTCAGAAAGTGACCTGTTTATAGTGTGGACTACAAAGTGTGACCTTAAGGGCAAGCTGATTTATACCATGACATACCTTGTTGCCAGCTGAGATGTTGCCCTTAGCAGCTAAACTGCCAACACTCCACTAAATGTGCTATAACTTACCTCGTCCGGCTACAATTACTCCTGTAAAAAGTTCCATTTTAGATCTTGGACTCGGTCAGTAACGAGGAATTTTACCATGGAGACAGAAAGACTCCAACTCACCTCTGAATGGCACAGGGAAAATTCTCATTATATTTAAATTGTGTTTTGCTCTGGACATATTAAATGAAGTGCAGGCTTTGCAAGGGTTTCATTTCTTTGAAAATCGCCACATTTTCCCAGAACCACTGTGCATTGTTTGCTATGCAATAAATTCCCATGATTACTCAAGGCATATCACGTTGAGATTTTAATGAATGGTAATTTGATTTCATGCTAAGTTAATTCTAGCAGGAAAGAGTGTTTGTTTCGAAACAAAAGATGTAGCCAGCAGGTCATTCCGTTATATTTACTCGGTATATTCTTGCAGAGGTGCAAGTTTGAAATAAGCTGGTACATGCGCGCGAAATTCATGTGATTGGCTTTTCTCAAGTTGACGGCTGGCTGTTATTAATTTATGGCTCTTAATGTACTGACGAGATTAGGGAATTATAAAATGTCCTCAACTTTTTAATAAGCAGTTCTTTAAGCCGTTCAAAGCATTTATCTTCTTATACACCCCGCTGTCTTCCAACTTTTTATTCAATCCTAAAAACAAAGGCAAATTAAACTCGATAATACACAAACTAGTTTTTGTTTATTAATAACATGCTTTTTCTTCCTTTCTAATGACGTTGTATAAAGGGTATTTCATCTAACTGCTGTTAGAAAAATATCTATCAGAAATCCAAGTGTTAATAACTCATTTATATCAAAGAAATTCACATAACCTCTCAATATCGTAACAAAGACACTGTGAACCCAAAGCTTTTTTTTTTTTTTTTTTTTTACAGTGCATTGTCTGCAATGATACAGACAGGTATTACAAGTTTAATCTCAAAGGTTTTAAATATAGTTGATGTAAATTGAGATAATTAATTCATTAAATTAAACCGGCTAAATTCACTGTGAGCAGGTCTTGTGGTTTCTAAATCATGCATCATCTTATGACAAAATTAACTGATCTACATGCTATATCATTAGCCCCGCTCACTCCATCCAAGAATAAAACAGATTGTCATGGGATTAGTCTAAATCTGGGATACAGGTGTACTGGCCAACTCGTCTTTCTTTGAATAGAGTATAAATAACACCTCCTGCCTGTATAATACAAATATGTAATAATGTATATGTTGTATAATAACATATGGGCAATAGGAAAGAGAGCAAGATCTACATTTTATGTACATCACGTTATAGTATCTATGTATTTCTTTCCTGTACAGATTGTGACAATTTTAGCCAACATGTCAATCTTGGATCAGTGTGCATCTGAAATCGTTCTAGAAAATGGTACGTATGTGCAACTGGCATGATTTGCTGTCTGAAACTTTTGGTGAGAATACATTTTTCCATTTACAAAGAAACAGTTTGTGAAACAGTAACTTTGAGAAACAGTAGAAAAGAAAGTCATTTTTGAGATATTTTTTGGCTTGAAATTTGAAAACGAATTATCTGCACCAAATAATTCCTCAAATTTTTTTTTTACCCTTCTGCCTTTATAGTAGTGGTATGCTTTAACCCCTTAAGGACCAAACTTCTGGAATAAAAGGGAATCATGACATGTCTCACACGTCATGTGTCCTTAAGGGGTTAAATGTCTGGGCGCTAGTCAGAGTCAATAATAATAATAATAGCCATCTAATAACTAATAACATTACTTTAATGAAAAGCCACAGAAAGCAATCTATAAATCATGCTCTTCCAAAAACCAGTTATTGGTTATTAGGGTACACCTGCCAAGCCAAAAATGAGTCAGTGTCACTTTGATAAGAATACGTTCAAAGGGACACTATAGTCACCAGAACAACTACAGCTTAATGTAGTTGTTCTGGTAAATACAGTCTGTCCCTGCAGGCCTTTTAAGGTAAATGCTGCCTTTTCTGAGAAATGGCAGCGCTTACAGTGAGGGGAAAAAGTATTTGATCCCCTGCTGATTTTGAACATTTGCCCACTGACAAAGAAATGATCAGCCTATAATTTAAATGGTAGGTGTATTTTAACAGTGAGAGACAGAATAACAAAAAGAAAAACAATAAAAATGCATGACAAAAAAGTTATACATTTATTTGCATGTCAATGAGTAAAATAAGTACTTGATTAATCAGCAAGATTTCTGGTTCCCAGGTGTCTTTTATACAGGTAACGAGCTGAGATTAGGTACATTATCTTAAAGGGAGTGCTCCTAATCTCAGCTTGTTACCTGAAAAAGATACCTGTCCACAGAAGCAATCAATCAATCAGATTCCAAACTCTACACCATAGCCAAGACTAAGGAGCTGTCCAAGGATGTCAGGGACAAGATTGTAGACCTACACAAGTGCTCGAATGGGCTAGAAGACCATCACCAAGCAGCTTGGTGACAGGGTGACAAAAGTTGGTGCGATTATTTGCAAATGGAAGAAACACAACATAACTGTCAGTCTCCCTCGGTCTGGTGTTCCATGCAAGATCTCACCTTGTGGAGTTTCAATGATCTATAGAACGGTGAGGAATCAGCCCAGAACTACACAGAGGGATCCTGTTAATGATTTCAAGGCAGCTGGAACCATAGTCACCAAGAAAACAATTGGTAACACACTATGCAATGAAGGACTGGAATCCTGCAGCGCCCGCAAGGTTCCCCTGCTCAAGAAAGCACATATACAGGTCTGTCTGAAGTTTGCCAATAAACATCTGAATGATTCAGAGGAAACTGGATGAATGTGTTGTGGTCAGCTGAGACCAAAATCTAGCTCTTTGGCATCAACTCAACTCGTTGTGTTTGGAGGAGGAGGAATGCTGCCTATGACCCCAATAACACTATCCCCACTGTCAAACATGGAGGTGGAAACATTACGCTTTGGAGGTGTTTTTCTGCTAAGGGGACAGGATAACTGCACCAAATCAAAGGGACGATGGATGGGGCCATGTACCGACAAATTTTGGTTGAGAACCTCCTTCCCTCAACCAGGGCATTGAAAATGGGTCGTGGATGGATATTCCAGCATGACAATGACCCAAAGCACACAGCCAAGCCAAAAAAGATGTGACTCAAGAAGAAGCACATTAAGGTCCTGGAGTGGCTTAGACAGTCTCCAGACCTTAATCCCATAGAAAATATGTGTAGGGAGCTGTAGGTTCGAGTTGCCAAACGCCAGCCTTGAAACCTTAATGACTTCTGCAAAGAGGAGTGGGATAAAATCCCTCCTGAGATGTTTGCAAACCTGGAGTCCAACTACAAGAAACGTCTGACCTCTGTGATTGCCGACAAGGGTTTTGCCACCAAGTAGTAAGTCAAAGGGGTCAAATACCTATTTCACTCATTGACATGCAAATCAATTCATAACTTTTGTTTCTGGATTTTGTTTTTTTGTTTTTCTGTCTCTCACTGTTAAAATACACCTACCATACACCTACCATCGTTGTCAGTGGGCAAATGTTCAAAATCATCAGGGGATCAAAAGTGTTTTTCCCTTACTGTACATTACTGCCTAGAAACACCTCTAGTGGCAGTCACTCAGACGGCCAGCATGGTCTTTCACAGTGCATGTGCAATAGCCTCACAAAGCATTAGATTGGCTGAGATTATCAAGTTTGATAATCTCAGTCAAGGGGGTGGAGCCAGCCAAAATGAGACCCTGTGTGGTGCTGGAAAAAGGTGAGTAAATTACCTTTTTACTGCAGGGAGAGCGGGGTCAGAAACCTAAACGACAATCTTAGAGCTATAGTGTCTGGTATGCATGTTTGTATTCCTGACACTATAGTGTTCCTTTAATCTATAGACTGTGCAGCCACAATACTAGCTGATGTGGGGATGAAGAGTTACTTAATATTTTATGGAGTTTGTCCCTAGTGGACTATATGGCTGTGCCATTAACATAAAGGCTGAATATAAGGGTGTAGAAAATGGTGAGAGCTGTAACTCTGCCCCCAAATGGTGAGGTTACACTGTACATCTCATAGTCTGTGCCTGCATAAGGGTTGGATGGATGTTTTCACAATGGTTCCATCCAGTCCAGAACACCATGCTCTGTATGAAAGAAGTCTAGCGGAGCCAGAGATCTCACCAACATAACCTATAGTTATATCTGTACCTACCTAAAAAGAGTATGATTTGCGGAAGACAAGTTTACTTTATTTTTTTTTTTTTTTATTAGATTTTTTAGCATATTTTCCTTCTATTCTAGTGAACAAAACCCATTATTTTAATTTGTTACTATCCCAATCTATTAGTGAAGAATCAGAGACATAATTATTTAGCACTTTATTTTGCTCATGAAAATAAACATTTTATTTCAAAATACAGCATCGGAAAATTCTCAAAGTAAGATGCCATTACAGCAATGAATGTTCTGTATTCATTAACAGGTTGTAATATAATGAAACGGTTTCAGTTTATTTTAATGGTGATTTTCTGAAGGTGTACGAATTCTGATTGAGATGCTATTTGAGAAGTCATCTACGGGAATTTTGGCAGATATCTCAGCGTGTGAGCGCGTTCAACAAAAATCTGCGGTCACACTTGCACGTCTAAGCCGTGATCCCGAATTTGCACAGGCGGCAGTAAAGTATAATTGTAAGTTCATGATGCATTATTAATTTATTTAACACCTTATAAAGAGTAATCTTTGCATATGTAATGATACACCCGTATCATTAACATCTTCGGAAACACCCGTTAATGTGTTGCCTTGTTTTCTTCTTTAAATATATTTATTCAGGATAAATTGTAAGTGTTACAGTGAATGATATCAACAAAATGACTCTAATTACATTACATTTAAGATTTACAGAAAACAGTAAATACCAACAAAACCTACAGTTAATGAAACATGTTAGTGTGCGTGTCATTATTCGTCACCCTGTTACCCCAGGGTAAATGTAAGAAAATGGTCTGCAGTCCCCACAATAGAACCTATGGTGATCCCAAAAGACATTTTCAAATGTAACCCCTTTGCTGCCAAGCATGTTTTAAAATGGGATTTATTTAAAACACAAGATATATACTTTGCATATACATTAAGCATGAAACTGAAATATTGTACACAAACTAGTGCTCAGGGATACGTAAAAGATCCAATTATGTAAATGTACATCATTTTAACTTAAAAATAATTCATTAATCGGGTAATGTCTTATCCTAGCATGTTTGCGATTGCATAAAAATTGATGCAAGATACACTTAAACTTGTTTTCCTGGCACTATAGCTTGCCCTTCTGTCAAGTGCTCTCCTCTCCCCCCTTGTAGTGCAAAATGGATTAATAAGCCCTTCTGTCACTTACCTGGGTCCAGCGCCGATGTCCCTCGGCGCTGGTTTGGTCTGCCTTCACTCCTCCACCACCGACGACACCGGCGGGGGAGACCTAATGCACATGTGCGGCAATGGCCACATTCGCATTAGGATTTCCCATAGAAAAGCATTATTCAATGCTTACTACGGCGACACTGGTGACGCTGGAAGTCCTCATGCAGATTGTGAGGAGGTCCAGTGTCATTTAGGCGACCAAAAGTCACCTTCAAATCCGGAAGTGCCTCTAGTGGCTGTCTAGTAGACAGCCACTAGAGGAGGAGTTAACCCTAGCAGGTAATTATTGCAGTTTCTAAAAACTGCATTAATTACATGCTCAGAGTTGAGGGTGATAGGGCACTGCATCCAGACCCCTTCAATGAGCTGAAGTGGTGTAGGTGCTTACAGTGTCCCTTTAAAGGAACAGCACACACACAAAACTAAAAATACTGCATACAATTTTACAAGGCTACTTCAAATCACCTATCTGAGCAAGCATATAGGGGGATTCAGTTCCACCATATGGCCATATTGTGTTAAGTCCACCACTCCGACACAGTACCCCAATATCGGTGGGTCCTACACTAATTTTAACATGGGAGATTTGCATGCTAACTTGCAATACGTACAGCTTCAACTGCTTCCAGAAACTCATCAATTTATGCTTTCCTGTGGGAACTGTATTTTGTACAGATTTTGGTCTCAGATTTTTCACCACTATTTAGAAATGCATGTTCTGGGTCTGCACCCAATTCACATTTTTTTTTCTGTATATAAAAATGTAGGGATACAAGTTTTAGAGACTGTATGTTATTGGCACAGAAATACCATTTTAGTCATAGTGGATTGTTGACGTGTAAAATGTATGAAACCACATGCACACAGTATTTGTAATGACACATGTTAATTTCACCGCTTACACCTGCTTCACACAGATTAGCTGCTCGGTTTCTATTGGAACTTAACGTCAAATGTTTATCGTGTCTTGGTCATTTATGAAACCTTTCTAGTTGTTACTTCCATCTTAACCTAGCATTTAGGCATTCTCTATAATTACTAAAGAGAGGTTTCTTTGCATATTATTCACTAAAACTGGGATATAGCTGACATGGAAAATGTATTAATTTTACTATTTGGCCTAAAATGTTAAATTCACTTTCCATTCCCAACAATTCACGCTTCAGTAAATGACTGAATTATGTATGCCATCTAAGATGGAAAACAGAAAGAAACATAAATATCCCAATAACGGTGAAGGTTACAGGATTATAATGTCAATTAGAGTGGGTGGTTCCAGTAATTCAGAGCTGATAATAGAGATAATAGATAATTTCACAAGACAGGGGCAAGCAAGACATAAATTTCTGTAAACTAGTAGAATAATCAGATAGAACTCAATACTCAACCTTTGTCTTTATCCCCATCAAAACGGAACTGGTTTACCCTTAAATCCCAGGCTGTGTGGGGCTGCGAATATCCACTGCAGTTCCAACAATGAATTGCAGACGTAATACAGAGAAAAGAGAAGAAGGTTACTATAGTGTAGTAGTGTGAATTGCAGTTGGGCTGATGAACAATGTAATTTCTTTCTCCAGGCATTCCGCGTCTTATCGAGCTTTGCCGATGTCCAGATGAGAGGCACAGCAGTGAGGCCGTGCTTGTAGCTTGCCTGGTAGGTTTGTTCTTAACTTTCCTCTTCATTTTCAGGTAAAACTGTTTCATGAACACATTTTCTACAAAGTTAAAGTGTCATGATTTTTAGCATAATTTAATTATTTGTCATAGTTTGGCTAAAATATGTTTTATTTCGTTATACACAGTGTGTCCTACATATTGTATTTTATTTTATATTTGAAAGTGTGCACTATTGCATAAATGTGTGGAATATTTTAAAATTATATATATATATTAAATATACTTCCTGTCAGTATAATCAGAATTTTATACAACTACTTCTTCTGAGCAACTTAATTGATGGTTGAGGATAGCCTGAAGTCAGCCAACAGTCAAGTTCCATGTTCTGAAAAATAGCTAATTTTCTGACTGGGCCTTAAACAACCATAAATAATTCATATAATTCCCTTCTGTGGCGGACCGCCTGGTACCCCGACTAGGTACCTCCACCAAGCACACTCCCTAGCTATTGCCGGGACACCAGCAGCACTCTAGCCCCTTGCCGCTGCAGCTTGGCCGGGGTCTCGCCATCCCTTACCACCATGGAACAGGGTACTGGATCCAGCTTCTAGTGATTAAAGCTCTCCTGCAAAGATTATAGCTGTATAGATGGTACACCCAAACACTAGTCGAGACTGAGTGAAGGGTGTATAGGAGCTGGTTTATTATGGCCAAGTTTCCTGCTTTTATACATAGCCCCCAGCATGGGGTCTCCATGCAAAGCAAGACAAGCCCCTCCAATAAATCTCTGTGCCTGGGAGATAATTGCGTTAAAGACCGGTAAGCTAATTATCTCCGAGGAACAGAGAGGCAAACACAAAATATAAAAACATAAAAGTACCCCAAAACATAATGAAAAGATAAAATAACCCTACAAAGAATACATCCCCAAATAGCCCTGATCTGAGTGCCTATTTTCTCCAAATAGCACTCAGATCTATGCAGTGTAGGGGAACCCCACTGTGTTAAAGTTCTGACTGATCGCACACACGGTTCTATGCCCAAAACAGTTCAGGGCATTTGGTGCTTTGGCTGGTCAACTCCTGCGTCCGAAATATAGGGTGTCTCAAGCACCTTCTCTCCAAAAAGCAAAGTCGCTCAAAACCCCAGATCAAGTTGTCCGGGAACCACACGGTCACCTCATGCCGAAAACAGTTCCATAACATTTGCAGCTAAGTCCCGCTGAGGTCACCGGGGACCCACAAAGTCCTTATGCCGAATTTAGTTCTATAATGGTTTCCTCATGCGATCGGCCGCCAGGGAGTTAGTGTTCGGTTCCATTGGAATGAAGGGAAAGTGCCAAACCAGGAGCACCCAGGGAAAGCTGATAATGGCTGCTAATAACTCCTGAACAGGACATTTGGATACAGCCCATAGTCCTTGGGCAGGAGGCTAGCTAGCAGGCTCCTCCAGGAGCTCGAGGCAAAGGCACGTTTGCCACACCTTCTCTGCATTAGCTTGCCTATAGCAGCATATATTGGAAATAGAGATCAGCAACATATTATCAGATCACAAAATATTATCAGATCTAAATTATGTCACGCCTTTAAAACTATATGGACTCTCTATTGAGAAAATCATAAATGTCTGGGTTGTGTCTAGGTTTATAGGCAAAAAAAAAATATGTAATTTAAAATTCCATTTATAAGGAGCTATCATGTACTAGAGAGGTTTGCTATAGAGAATGATGGCTGATGGTGGCTGCTTCCTTGCTTTAGACGCTGACCGTGTAATGCCAAACTGCCCAGCACATAGGCAAATTATGACATTAGGCTACAGTCAGTTTGGAATATCCACTTCCCACCCATGTTCTCGAGAGTATGCAAAGAAATGTTACCACAAATACACGGGCTTGGGAGGGTAGGGATTTTTTTCTAGAAATCAGTCATGGCATGCTTACTTATTTGTACACTCCAATAGAAATGTCTGCTATCAGATCATCGTAGTATACATAATACATAATACACAATGCAGATACAATCTAACATAACAAAAATACAATGCAAATTTTACAAATATTTTATGGGTGTTCTTGATGTCTCAGGCGGCACTGAGGAGACTGGCAACCACTCAGCCCGAAGGCCTTGAAGATTCAGACTTTGAGCAGTTGGTGAAACCGCGGCTTGTGGACTCGTTCCTTCTCTGCTCCAACATGGAAGAAAGCTTTGTATAGCAGCTAAAAACATATTGTCAATGAGATAATGTTTTAACAATATTCATTTATAGGAAATATTTTTAATTTATAGCCATATTTATCAAAAAGAAACGCTGGTACACATGAGGAAAATCATTCCTTGTTTATCAAAGAAAAGCAATTGTTTTATTAAGTGGTTTTTACAAAAGATTACCTAGATTTTTTTTAAATCATATTGTTTAGTGCAAAGCTAAATACATTTTATATCTCCGAGTGCCAGCAACATCTCAGAATTTTGTGAAATATTTTTTTTAATGGAATTTCTGGTTTTGTGTTTTTTTTTTTTTTTTTTTAATCACTGACCAAAGTTGTAACTATGCAGCAACATTGCATATTCTATTGTGTGATGTAATCCATTTGTTTAGTCCAATAAAAATTGTATTTAATATTTACTGAAGTGTAATTCCTTATATTTGAATTGTGAGGTATGGCACCAGAATGGGGTGAGGCGGGGTCACAGTGGGGGTGCCAGTGTCACCATGAATGTCATGTCAGGTAAGGTGGACAAGTAAAAAAGTGGGTGTCAGACAGAGCACCCATGTATAAAGCATTTCAGTGTTGTGATAATGTTGTGATCACCCGGGACTTTTTGGGAGCATTTCTCTGATATCTCCTGAATCATGAAATTAGAGGATAAAGCACTGGACCGTAGGACAGGGGTTCCAGACTAGGACTGAGCAGGACGTTGGACTGTTGGGATGTATAACAAGCATAACAACTGTCATCAAATTTCCAAATCTCATTTTTTAAAAGGTTATTACATTGAATGAGACAATTATACATATATTTTCAATGATGTATTTTGATATTTTATAAAAAAAAAAAATCATTTTTTTTATCTGGCTGAGTGACCATGTTGGGTCAGACTCTACTGTTATCTGACCAACTACTGCTCAATCTAACTTGTTGCCTCTGCTGGTTCATGCAGAGCAATCACTGCAGCAGCAAGTTAGGTTGCACATCAGTTGGTCAGAGTACATGACTGCTGACCCATCCTCCTTTTACCTTCCCGTTGCCCTCCCAATAAGACACCACACACTTTTCTTGTGGAAAAGGGCAACGGCCACAGCTTTATTAATTCAATTAAAATCCAATAACCATGACCTGTCAGCTGTTGGGCGGTTAACGCAACAGACAGTTCTCCACCTCTTTTCCCCAAGAGCCTCAACAGCCGGCACTTGCCATCAGCCCTTGTGCGGTCTGTCGTCTCCCCAACTCGACTCCGTGTCTTTCTCCTTTACTCCCAGTTGCACTGTCCAGGGATCCCGCCTAGCTGTGACAAAACAAGAAACAACAGCAAGACACCAAACCAAACCAACACATCCATAACCAAGGGGAGGGTGGGTGGGAATTTTCACAAGTTTCCCTCCGGAGTCTCTGCTGACTGATAAGTCTCCTCCCCACTACTCTCCCCAAACCCCATATCTTTGCAACATTTTATCCAATTTAGTCCAGCCCCCTCCCCCCCCCCATACATGGGCAGCAGTCATGATCCCCCTTCCCAAGGTGTATCATTAAACAAAACATTAATAATGAAGACATTAATAAGAACAAAAAAGATGTGTATTTCTCTGCCTGAAAAGATTGTTTATCAGAGTCTGTGCAGATGTTAAAACAGCAACTAAATAAATACTTTTAAAAACACAATATTTAAGGATATACTTTTTAATATGTGGGGCAATAGCTTTCTGATCCAAGGAGGGATCGGACTGCCATTCTGGGATCGAGAAGATATTTTTTTTTCTGCAATATCAGTATATTACTGTGAGTTCCTTTAATCAGTAATTACTGAGTCTTTTATTTAATGCACCCATCCATATTAGATACTGTTTTTTAAACAATATATGAGGTTTTCCGTTCATGTCATGGTTTTAAATGTTAATATAGTATAAATCAACATAAAAGGGAATTTTGAATTTGAGTCCAAAATAATAATAAAAAAAAAGTCAGCTACAAACTGTGCTTTAAAATTTGAAGGTTACTTTGAGTTCCCAACAATTCACACTTTTGTCAATAAACCTATTTAATAAATTATAAAACTAAATTTTATAAAATAAAAAATTGTAGTGACAGTAGAATACACCACAATATTTTGTACATTATGATTCCGGAAAACCTTCTTATATCAAGGATTTTAATGTATCTTTATCTACTGAAAATTAAATGTAAGGAACTATTTTTTTTTTTAAATAAATCATTTTTCAAAGTGAAATATAATGATCAAATTAAAGAAAGGAAGTATTGACGACATTAAGGGGTTTGTGGCCGAGTCTCTGTGTGACTCATCATTTGTGAGTGACAGCCAGACTTGGAGCGATTACTCTGGGAGAAGAATGATATGTTTATATGTTTAATCTTACCTCTGAGTGGACATTGAGTGACAGCCAGACGTATAAAGCTTACCAATCAGTTTATAATAACATAGTTGAGGTTTTTGTTTTTTTTAAATACTTACAGCAAAGCACCTTCTTTGTTTACAATCTCAATGTGAAAATCAGACTTGGAACATGTTTCTCTCAGTCATCAAATGGTTATTAGATTTTAATGGGAGTTGGGGAATCGGGCACCTGTTGGGTCAGTGTTTCTACTTACCCCTAGCCTCTCTCATGCTCATGATTGCTGAGTTTTTAAGAGCTGCTCCGCTCTGGAAGTACTAAGGGCTGGCGTTCCTGTGTTTGCAGAAAAATCCTAGTATTTACAGCTTCTGCAGTAAATACTGCCTACGTCAATCGCAGATAAGTCTCCCATTTTTTTAAAGGCAGCAGATTCCTTAACGAGCCGTTTGGCAAGGGTTTCTGGGATAGGTAGCTTCCTCCTCAGCAGTAGTTCAATTTATGAGACAGCACAAATGAAACAGCTTCCAAGCTGATCTCATGTTGGTTGCAATCATCTAACTTCATTCGTAATTGGCGGCTTTCAGTGGAAAACTGAAATTGCTGGTATATTTACCAAAATCCTCTGCCCCACTGAAAGTATCAGGATTGACTGAGAGACTCCAGCCATTTCATGATTTCGAGGAATCAGGGACACAGTTAGTATTCAGTATTCTTTTCATATGTTCTTATAGTCACTTGTTATGGTCTCTGTAAGTCATTAAATAGCGGCTCACATCCAGCTTGGAGTGTCCCTTTAAGGAATTGTAGAAGTAACATATAATATACTTTATTTAATATATTTTGTCACTAGCATCTTCCCGGTGAGTCATGCCATTTTCATTTGTAAGCTGATTAAATGATACCGAGAGCTTGTGACTCACTGATCCGTCATTCAGAAAGTTTATATCAGCCGAAAGAAAGAAAGAGGGTGATCACTAAATTATGTCAAGGCAATTATTTACAGCACAAAATGGATTTGCAGAGCTCTTTGCAAAGTATAAACGTAAGCGTTTTGGCAAAGATATTTCATCATGCATCATGTCTAACTGATAAACTCTCACAGTTTATCTATTATGCGCGTTTTCCTAAATTAAAATATTTAGGAGATCTTTTATCAACTTTCCCAGTTTCCCAAGCTTACAGTCACGGACTATTTCATTAATTATGAATCCTTAAACACAGGAAGTAGAATTAAAGCTTTAATTATTTTAAGACAAAAATAAAAAAAAATAAGTAAAATGATAACACACTCTGTTTGAAACAGGAAGGTGAAAGATTTATTGTTTAATTGAAAGTGCGGTAGTTAGGCTGTAGAATGCGCTGACGTATCATGATAGGACAAACACAGTTCGAGGACTGAGAATGAATTATTTAAATGTATTTTAAATGTATAACTTTCATTACCTGAACTGGATGATTATAATTTGTTCTAATTAATTCATCAAGTAATAGTCATAACAAATGCTCATAACAAAGATGTATTATCGGCAAAACAAACATCCAATATATTGCTTTAAATATAAGACGTATTTATAAGAGAGGGTGGGTATAGTATCTAATTACCTGGGAGGCATGTGTGTTCCCTGACTCTGTAAGGTGTTATGGCTACTCCACGAGAGAGGGGTTTGATACAGTTCACTAAATAATTAATCCCCTAAATGAGTGTTACCATCATGCTCTGCATGCTGAGTGCAGGCAACAAGTTCATCATTACTTTAACATCATCCCGACCTCGGATGTACCAGGTACATCCGACAAAAAACTGTTGTTAACGACCTCGGACGTACCTGGTATGTCCGCGGCAAAAAATGACCCATGTACTTACCTGGACCGGTGATGTGCAGCGATCCCGGTCGGGGGGGGACTGCCCGAGACCGCAGCAGTCCCCCTGCAGTAGCTCCGACCTCTCCGGCACTCCAGGGCCATGTGATCACCATGATCACATGGCTGCAATAGGAGTCTACGGAGCTGCCAGCAGGGGGACTACTGAGCTGTCAGGCAGTCCCCCATACACTTAAAATGTATAAGAAAATAAAAAATAAAAAAATAATAAAAGAAATATATTATACATATATTATTTGTGTTCGGGGCATTCTCATATGATATGGCATACTCTGGTGGAGAGTAATACAATAAAAGGAAATAGTCGGTTGAGGTGTGCCGAAACCGATGTATGCTGTAGGCCGGTAAATAAAGTGGGCTTACATAGGAGAATATAAATAATTGAGGGAGTGGAGGGTGGGGCTGTTCGTCTAGACCAACGAAGGTAAGTGAGGGAAGGGGGGAGTCCCTTATGTAGGTCTATAGCCCCTCCCACAAATACAGGCCCTGCCTTCCAACTTGTGTTCGGGGCATTCTCATATGATATGGCATACTCTGGTGGAGAGTAATACAATAAAAGGAAATAGTCGGTTGAGGTGTGCCGAAACCGATGTATGCTGTAGGCCGGTAAATAAAGTGGGCAAAAAGATAAAGCAAGATAACCATTTATTCGGTAAACATAAAACATCAAATACATACACATTAATTTAGGAAGACATTTTAATGAAAGCCCTCCTAAGTTCTTGGACTGGGTGTGGGATGTAGGTGGCGTAAGCTGAGGACTTCCACCGACCCAGTGTTTTAATGACATGAACGGGAACGTTTTGGCTAGAGGCTGTGGAGGCTGCTCCGATTCTGAAGGAGTGCCCCGAGTAGCTACTAGGGTTCAGACCAAGCCGGGTGATAAGCATTCGAACGTAGAGCATGAACTTTGCCGTGGTGAGGATGATACCGTGCAACATTAGTAGAGGTTTTGCTGGTTGTGATGATTGCGTGGCTACGAAAACGTCTAGTGCTTTTACTGGGCACCAACTGTTACCCGTGGGGTAGTAGTTTATGTGAACTGGTTCCCCCCTCTGACTTGTCTTAGTCTTAGGTAGAGACAGGACGTAGTAGTCTGTGTGTTTCGTGAGATGTGACGTGAGGAGGCACCCTTGGCTATGTAGTTGGCCACTAACGGTGAATTCTCGTGGTCTGAGAAACCCATAAAAGGCCAGATACATGGCGGTTTTAATAACCGTATTTGTATTGGGTTCAAATGGTGCCTGATCGAGTAGGTTGGACAATGATTTGAACATCTCTATGTCAATAGCTAATCTTTTGAGTGTTGATGGACCGTCTGCCTTTGCTATACCCTTCAGTAATGTGCGGATGGGGTATGAGGTTAAGAACCCTTTGTGGTTAGGAAAGGAGTAGTACATGTGGTGTTGTATCCCCGTGAGGTAAAGCTTAATGGTGTTGTGTGAGAATTTTAACTTAAGGTGGCAAAAAGATGCAAAAGCCATTAGTGACGATACCTCGAACCAGTTGGTTAGGTGATGGTCAGACATGAAACGTTTATACAGGTGGAATGCTCTATGATATGAGTGTTGAGTGCTAGTGGACAAAGCTAATTTTGTGAGAGTGAGGCTGTGGAAGATTGGAGCTGGGGTTGCCAAGCGAGCTGCCGAGGGTAGGGACCGTCTGAAATCCTGAAATTGAAAGCGAGATTGCTGGTCAGCTGCCGTATTGTCTCTGCCAGGAACATGAGAGCATACAATTTGGAAGTGATGGGTAGCTGCCAGCCATGTCAGTTTCCTAATGAAGTTCATAATTATCAAAGAGGAAGAGCGGCCTTTGTTGATAATGTGGCATATTGCCATGTTATCAGAGAAACAGCGTACTGACTGACCTTCCCACAACCTACACCAAGTGACAGCAGCGGCAACTATTGGGTATACCTCAAAGAGGGCCGAGTTAGTGTGAAACCCCTCAATACCTGTGTTTCTGTTGGCCACGTCCCCCAGAGCCAATTTGTGCCAAAAATGGCCGCATATCCTGCGGATGATGCTGCGTCTGTCCAAATGACAGGTGACTGAGAATCCAGCTGTGGAAGGAACATGCTCTTACCATTCCAGTCAGAGAGGAATTTGTACCACATCTGAAGGTCGGCAGTCGCAGGGCAGTCCAAGGATATGCGGGCATAGTCGTTGGCGAAGGTGGGGAACAGGGCAAGGAGCCTGGAAATGAAAGCCCTGCCCTGGGGGATTATGCGCATGGCGAAATTCAGTGAACCTAACAGTGATTGAAGTTCCTTACGGTTGCATGACCCTCTGTGCATGTAGTGGTTAATGTCATGTAGGATATTATCAATCTTTGTACTAGGGAGGCTGGCCATCATCGTTGCTGAATCCAGCAGAATACCTAGAAAATTGATGGCTGTGTCTGGACCTTCAGTTTTGGTGGGTGATACGGGGACCCCGAGTGCAGTGAATAGTTTGACAGCTTTGTCTAGGCTACACGGGGGGTTGGTATTGGCTTCGATGAACAGGAAATCATCCAGATAGTGTATCACATTTTGGCACCTACAGGTATTAAGGAGGAGCCAACACAAAGCTTCTGCGAATGTGTCAAAGATCCTTGGACTACTCTTGTCCCCAAACGTGAGTTTTGTGAAGAAGTAGTAGGCTTCTTGCCACTTAACTCCATGCAGGTGCCATAACGAGGGGTGTATAGGTAACAGTTTAAAAGCATTGACTATATCCGTCTTGCTAAGCCAGGCCCCCACCCCTGCTGACCTGATAGCTGAAATAGCGTGGTCAATAGTGGAGTACTGTAAGGAAAACTCCTCAGAAGGAATCAGTGAGTTTAGGCTGGGGATGGCTGAAGAGTGAGGTGCAGATAGGTCAATGATGAGCCTTTGTTTATCTGAATTTTTACTTGAGACCAGCCCGATAGGGTTAGTTCTCCAGCTGGAGTAGGGGGGATTACCAAAAGGCCCAATGACAAATCCCTGGTCCACTTCCAATTGTAGCAAGTTAGTGACTGCCGTAGGGTTATTAGTGGCTGACTGTAAATTGTTACATTCTAACACCCCTGTTGGCATGTAAATGAGCCCTGTGTGAAACCCGTGGGTGAGACCTGTGCAGAAAAATTCCACCAGGTGTTTAGAGGGGTGAGAGGACAGCATGTGTTCAAATACAGGAGACAAATAAGGTTTCTGATACATTTTATTTGTGCACATGGACTTCGCGTGTGCCCGAAAACAGTGTGAGCACACGTGTAATAAGCGGCAAGCGCTGTAACCACAGGAGCCTTCATTAAAGTTGTTGCAAATTTGTGACTTGCCTAAGTACACTACCGGACGACCCAATTTGTCTCTGGTCTGTTTCTCAGTTTTAAAGGGGTGCTGTACGGACGTGCTGGGAGCGCTGTCCGGGCAGAGAGGGCACAAATAGGCTGAGTGAGCGGGTGACGTGCATATGGCACAAGTTGGTGTCCTGAGCCCCGCAAAGTGCCTAAGGAACAGTTCATTGTCCAGTTGGCTCCAATCCATCTGGATGCCATACTGGGACAATGTGGCTGACACTTTAGACGAAAAAGACTTGTGGTAGTCGTAAAAAGTGTAACCACCATATTTGCTACCCAGGTCCACCAGCTTATGCATATATAAGTCCAGTTCCTCTCTCCTATGCGGATGGACTGTGCACAGGATATCCCTAAAGATACCAAAAGACAGGACAAAATCGGGAATGGTCAACTTCTTACTGAGTCTGGGGTCTCTGGCTTTTAGAACAACAGAGATGTCCCCGTAGTCGTAAGAGCGGTTTTCCACTACATCCTGGGAGGCAATGAGCAACGAGACCAAGTTAACGTCCTTGCCCTCCAGGATGTCTTTTTTAAGATTAGCCAGAACCATGTGGGCAGGGTTAATAACGTGTGCCGCTGCTTTGTTAGGTATAGGATTACCCGCTATTTCTGTGGGTATGACCGGGGCTGCTACAACGAGAGGCACCGGTGGCTCTATGGTGGAGCTGCGTGCTTCCAGCCTTTCCAGTCTGTCGTTGACCTTCCCCATAGAAGAAATTAGGGAGGCAACCATAGCATGGAGGGTCGGGTCTTGGGAGCTACTAGTGCCTTCCCCCGCGTCCGTACTAAGGGTGTTTGTTCTAAGCAGTTTGAACAGTTCTGCTTTCCTGGCCGTGGCCGGGAAAGGGATACTGCGTTTGCGCAACTCCGCCGTGATGCGAGGGATAGTCCACGATCTGATGGACGAGGGACTTCCTATGTCGTCCTTACGTGTCGGGGTAAGTGACCTAGCCGGGGTGCCAGGGACTGACATATCATCACCATCATCTGGGAGCAGGGACATACTGAAAGTAATAACAGGTATTGTTGGTGGTTTGTTGAGGAATAGCCGGTAGCTAGCTAGTGCCAGATGGCGAAAAATTAAAACTAGGTTTCGTGGCAGGTGAGGCCCTGATAGTGCCAAGTGGCTAGAGAGGCTCTATCTATGAGTTGGCGCGAGGGGTATGGTAACCTGCCCAGTGAAACGGGATGTTGCCTCTCCAAGGGTAAGATAGGGATGGAAAAGTGTGTGGGGGGGGGAGGGGGTTGGTAGTGACAGGTGTCGCCCTCTCTATATAATTGCGAGGCGGCTAGCTATGATTTGGCCCGAGGGGCGTAACGTACCTCGAAGTGGAGGATGGGAGTTGGCCTCGCGGACCTCTATGAACTAAGGGGCAGGGAATTAACTACCGTGGCCTTGTAGGAAAAAAAAAACGTGTGAGCAACATACCTGCAGAAAATTGAGCAACCGGTTCTGTGTAAGAGAATTCGGGTGTCTCTTGAGTAGGGGGGGGTTTAGCTTAGGTGGACCGTCCGAGGGTATGCGGATTCCTGGGGGTATGAAAATTTTAAGAGAATGTACTCTCATGTGGAAGATATATATATATATAACATAGGCATAGTAAGAGTTCTGGGGAGGACTGCAGCGAAATATCGTCCCCCCTCATTTTGTACGTCCCCCCCGTACAAAATGCATGTTAAGACTTAGCGTTTGTTATATTTGCAGAATAACACTCAACATATCTTTAACCTGTAATAAGTAACCATATATGATGTGTATTATATATAACAAGCAGATCATACATTCACATTTAAGCAGTGTAAAGTAAAGTTTAATTTTTTTAACCAGCATCCTATTTATTAGTATATGTGTATAACAGATGGCTTATACAAATTACTTAATGTAAGTTAATACTAATATTCCATCTATATATATATATATATACACACACCAGTTTAAACATTCCCCCAGAAATGCATATTTCACATACATATACCAGTTTAATATACCAGTTTAACCTACTGAAATAGCTTATAAAAGTCTAAACGAAATGGTGGTAGTTGGTTGAACTAAGGGTTAACCAGTAGCAGTACGTGCCCTTTAAGGGGGGCATATCCCCTTATGTGGTCGGGGGGGGGGGGAACCGGGCCCCTTGTAGGGGTCTATGGAAATGAGAGTTCCTTCCCTCCCCCCCCCCCTCTCCCTCCTCTCCCCCCCCCCCCCTTCTCCCTCCCCTGCTCCAAGACTCTCCCTGTGGCCGGAAAACAGAGACTCCTACGTGGTAATGGAGTCTCTGTTATGTGTGCCTGTGTGGGAGCTCTGCTTACCGCACCGGACCAGGTGGCGAGGAGGGCAAAAACAGCCGTTCGAGCTGGAATGGGAGCCGGTGGAGCGGACGGAAGTCGGCGCGTGACGTCAGAAGAGGGCGACGCGTCTCGCCGGAAATGACGAAATTCACCAGGAAGTCGGAACAACGGAGGCCTGCGGGTAACAGGCTGTTCGTCTAGACCAGGGGTAGGCAACCTTCGGCTCTACAGATGTTGTGGACTACATCTCCCTTGATGCTTTGCCAGCAATATGGCTGTAAAAGCATTATGGGAGATGTAGTCCAAAACATCTGTAGAGCCGAAGGTTGCCTACCCCTGGTCTAGACCAACGAAGGTAAGTGAGGGAAGGGGGGAGTCCCTTATGTAGGTCTATAGCCCCTCCCACAAATACAGGCCCTGCCTTCCAACATATGTATAATATATTATAAAATAAGTACAGCCTTTTATAATATATTATACATATATAATGCATATATATGATATCATTATAAATGTACTTTGAGATATATACACATATATCTCAAAATACACTTATAATGTAAAATTAAAGTGAACATTCATAGATGGGGTTCTGCTGGGGGGCAATTCATACAATACACACGTTCCAGCGCACTCACCTTTCAATGTTGACAGATTTTTTTTTAAAATTTGGAAAACACCTAATCTAGGCAAAAATAATGGGGGTTTAGTTACATTATATGATCATACATTGCATAAGCCTGCCACAACGTTAAAAAATATATATATATATATATATATATATATATATATATACGTATATATATATATATATATATATATATATATATATATATACATACACATTCTACATAGATATTTAACTATTAACTACAAAATAATTTGATTTTATTAACTATAATTCAAGGGACCTGCCTGACTACCCAGGCAGACAGTCCAGATAATTTAATTGGCAAGCCCTATATTTAACCCCGTAACTTTGCAAAACACCATAAAACCTGTACATGGGGTTATTGTTATATATGAATGTTTTAAAAACTAAAACTTAGCACGATGATGATCTCACCAGTAAAAGTGTAGTTTTTGTTTTAAAAAATGCAAACAAACTAATAAAAACGCTAACTTTGGCCAGCATTTGTGACTAAGTGGCTACTACAAAAGACTGGAAATAACCCATTTTGAATACCCTGGTTTGTCTACATTTGAAAATGGTATGCCATAATGAGGTTAATTCACATTTCTGGTCTACCATATGGTCTCAAAAGGCAATATAGACCCAGCAAGTCAATCTGCCAAACTGAATTGGGCAAGCCCTATATTGATCCTGTATCTTTCCAAAACACAATAAAACCTGTACTCAGGAGACTTCACTGAACACAAATACGAGTGTTTAAAACAGTAAAGCCTATCACGACGATGAAATCACCAGTAAAAGTGCAGTTTTTATGTAAAAAAATCCAACAACAAATAAGAACGCTAATTTTGGCATGCGTTTGTGCCTAAATGGCTACTACAAAAGACTGGACATACCCCATTTTGAATACTCTGGGTTGTCTACTTTTTCAAATGGTATGTCATGGTGGGGTTCATTTTCATTTCTGAGTTGCCATACATATCTCAAAGGTAGCATAGCCAATCTGGCAAATAGCAATTTACAAAAACAGAAATTGGCAAATCTTATGCTTGACCCTGTAACTTTCCAAATCACCATAAAACCTGTACTTGAGGGGTACTGTTGTACTGGTGTTCCCTGGGTTTCTGCGGAACACCAATTGGGGTTCCATGTATTTGTGAGTCAAGATGTGTGTTTCAGTGTGTATCTGAGTGTGTGTATCTCTGTGTCAAGGTGTGTGTCAGTGTGTATCTGTGTGCCACTATGTGCCAGTGTGTGTGTGTGTGTGTATCTGTGTGTCAGATACATACACACACACACACACATAGAGATACACACTGACACATAGATACACACACTGGTGCATATAAACACAGAAATACACACCGGCACATACAAACACACTTGAAACATAGATACACACACTTTGAAACATAGATACACACACCTTGACACACAGATACATACACACACACAGATACACACTGTGTGTCAAGGTGTGTGTATCTGTGTCAGTGTGTGTATCTGTGTGGCACTATCTGTCAGTGTGTGTGTGTGTGTGTGTATCTGTGTGTCAGATTCATACACACTGGCACATACACATACAGATACACACACCTTGATACACAGACACATACAAACACAGATACACACACCTTGACACACAGATACATACATACACACACACAGACTGTGTGTCAAGGTGTGTGTATCTGTGTGTCAGTGTGTGTATCTGTATGCCACTATGTGCCAGTGTGTGTGTGTGTGTATCTGTGTGTCAGATATACACACACACACTGACACACTGACACATACAAGCACAGATATACACACCTTGACACACACCGGCACATACAAAAAAAGACAAATTTTTCATTGATTTTCTGGGGTGGGGGATTCCACGATGTTGATACACTATGTCAAAGGGTTCCATAGGAAGAATTAATTAAAGAGATGTCCCGAACAGTTCGCTGGCGAATAGTTCCTGGTGAACATAGCTTGTTCGCGTTCGCCACGGACGGTGAACATATGCGATGTTCGGTCCGCCCCCTATTCGTCATCATTGAGTAAACTTTGACCCTGTACCTCACAGTCAGCAGACACATTCCAGCCAATCAGCAGCAGACCCTCCCTCCCAGACCCTCCCACCTCCTGGACAGCATCCATTTTAGATTCATTCTGAAGCTGCATTCATTCATTTTTTTTTTTATTTTTTTTTTAACAGAAGTGTGTTATATTTGAGCATGCTAGGCTGAAATTGCGTATATCATGGCTAGTTGCACTGAGGGTATGAGTATATAGCAGTACATTGTTGTGAAAGATGGTTGTCATGTTTAGGGTGTAGCTTGCACGTTATCAACTGTGTATTTATATCAGCAGCTTCATCACTAGTTATAAATCAAGTGTGAGTCGCCCTATGAGATGAGACTAGTGAATAACATAATACATGAACGGTTAAGGTAAAGGCGTGTAAGGAACTACGACAATAAACTCTTTAGGAGGTGAAATAATGACATATTTAAACGCTTGCTACTTTACGATTAGTTAATGTGCAGAGAGCAGTTCATGTGATCAAAGGCATGGTGTGGAGGATTGGCTATAGTGGGACATGCATGGCAGGCTGCTGTTTACTGCTTGTGCTCATCCGATCCCTTCTGGGCGCCAGGTGCAGACCCTGGGAGTCCCTGATACCTGGAACAACAAAGGCAAGTCTCTGGCTGAGTGCTGGGTTCGCGGCTTGAGGTGGTGAAAGCTTGTTTTGTCGGGTGGTCGGATCTGTCCCGGTGGTGCTTCACGTCCGGTGCGGGAATGTGGTGGCTTAAGGTGGAGGCGAGTGCTTGACGTGGGGCAGGCTCTGCATTTCTGTTTGTGCCTCCGGTCCCGTCTTCAACGCCTTTTGCGTTGGTGGATTTTAATGGAGACTGCTTTGCTTAGCTGTGGTGGAGCTTGTTGGGGCTGTGGTGGAGCTTGTTGGGGCTTCCTGCTTGTTTTGCTTCCAAAATTGATTAAAGAGTCTGTCCAGCTTTGACTCAATATCCTGCCATGCTTTGCTGGTACCAGGAGGACACGCGGCTGCCGCCATATTGGGAGAGTCGCAGATGAGTATGTCAGCCTGGGCGGCTGTGCTCTGTGCGTCCATTAGCTCCAGACAGCCTCTCAGGGGTGGACCGGGATTACCCGGGAAGTAGCTGCCGGGAAGTAGCTGCTCCTGGGCATTCCAGGATCGGGAGATCGGCCGCCTCTCCCGCCCGGTGATCACCAGGCCACACTTGCCACGCGGAGGTAAGTAAGACTCTGTCGAGTTGCTGACCGCTATAAGGCATGTCGGGTCGGTCAGGTAGGAGCAACATTGCTGGGTCATCCCCTTTTGGGGTGAAATTCGCTTGTTGATAGCTGCTTAAAGTGAGATATTGAGGGAGCTCACACGAAGTGCGTCTTTCCTCCATGACAGCTAGGCCCCGCCCCCCGAAGCTGCATTCTTAGTGAGAGGAGGGACAGTGTAGCTGCTGCTGATTTAATAGGGAAATCGATAACTAGGCTAGTGTGTTCAGTGTCCACTACAGTCCTGAAGGACTCATCTGATCTCTGCTGTAAGGACAGCACCCCAAAAAGCCCTTTTTAGGGCTAGAACATCAGTCTGCTTTTTTTTTTTTTATTCTGTGTAATCTAATTGCAGTTGCCTGCCTGCCAGCGTGTGTGTAAGGCTCACAGTGTATACTGTGCCCACTTGCCCAGTGCCACCACTCATATCTGGTGTCACAGTAGCTTGCATTTAAAAAAAAACAACAACTTTTTTGACTGTAATATAATAGCCTGCCAGGGCACAGTGTCACACCAGTGCAACTCATATCTCGTGTAACAGTAGTGTACATTAAAAAAAAAACTAGAAATTTGACTGTGAAATAATAGCAGTCGGTTTCCTTTACACGTGTGAGTTTCAGGGCCTGCCAGGGCACAGTGTCACACCAGTGCAACTCATATCTGGTGTAACAGTAGTGTACATTTAAAAAGAAAATACAATTTTGACTGTAATAGATTGAATAGCAGTTAGTTGTCTGCAAGTGTGTGTGTCAGGCCTACAGCGTCTACTCTGCCAACTTCTGCCAGTGCACAGTGCCAATCATATCTGTTGTCACAGTAGCTTGCACGCATAGTACCACTAATCGAAAAATAAATGACAGGCAGAGGCAGGCCACCCCGCAGGGGCCGTCGTGGTCGTGATGCTGTGATTCCCTTTGGCCCTAGAATAATGCCCAGTGTTCAGAGGCCACGTACCCTGAACTCGAAGAGTTCTGAGGACATAGTTTTTTTTTTTTTTTATTCTTTATTTTTCATGTGCAGAAATTTTACATCAAGCGTGCATAGCCACGACAGCATCTGCAGGCAATTTGCATAATATTTCAAGTCGTAGTAGTTGTCAATACAGCACATATTTTTTAAAATTAACATGAGGTTAACAGGTCAGTAAACATTAATGGTTATTAGTTTAGCATGCTAGGGTAAACGAGTAGATAATAAAGCACTGGAGCTTAGACATGTATTGCGTTACATTAATTAATAAAATGGCTTTTACGTTAAAGTATTGGTTACACGTTGTTAACTGCAGGGATAGGTTATCGGGTCCACCGCTGCGTTTTACAGGTTTAAGTTTAACTTCAAAATGTCCCTCTGTCTATGACTGACTAGTTAGAGAATGCATGAGTGGTTACAAAGATTATCAGTGAAGCTTTATGACAGAAAATTCCTCGAAAGGAGATGTACCAACATATTAAGAGCAACTATTGCTGATTAAATAAAAAAACATTCAGTAAGCAGTATTATATGCCCCTACTAAATATGTGGACGTACGCTGTCTCAACTGTGAGGCAGAAAAATATATATGTAGCTTGACTATTGAAAGCGAGTTACAAACGTGGGTTAATAATGTTAATTTAATCTGCTGGGTTTGCGTCGCTTGAGGTACAGGAACAGGTATGTTAGTAAGGGTGTATGCACAATGTTGACATGAACACTGTCGGTATTAACCCCTTAAGACCGCAGCCAAATGTACAAGTTGTGATCCAAAAAAACGTAAACAAAACCTGGCATTTGCGCTA
Source organism: Pelobates fuscus (assembly GCF_036172605.1). Classification (NCBI taxonomy): domain Eukaryota; kingdom Metazoa; phylum Chordata; class Amphibia; order Anura; family Pelobatidae; genus Pelobates; species Pelobates fuscus. The sequence continues at coordinate 102,449,256 of NC_086328.1, read as the reverse complement.
TATGTCTGTCCAACCATAATTCACCTCTTTCATATTAAATGCACCCCCCATTATTATATATCATTTTATTCAGGGGAAACGGGGCTTTCGTTTAACATCAAATATTTAGGTATGGAACATAATTTAATATGAAAAAAATATTTAAAAAATGGGAGAAAATAAGAATTTTTTAAATTTCTTTAGTTCTACGTGACATTCTAACTGTGAATGTCATAATACTGTTTGCTTTTACTGCAATACAATACACATATTTGTATTCAGCGATGTCTCGCGTGTAAAACAGTACCCCCTATGTAAAGGTTTTATGGTGTTTTGGGAAGATACAGGGTCAAATATAGCGTGTTACATATTTCAGTTTTTTTACATTGAAATTCGCCAGATTGGTTACGTTGCCTTTGAGACCATATGGTAGCCCAGAAATAAGAATTACCCCCATGATGGCATACCATTTGCAAAAGTAGACAACCTAAGGTATTGCAAATTGAGTATGTCCAGTCTTTTTTAGTAGCCACTTGGTCACAAACACTGGCCAAAGTTAGTGTTAATATTTGAAAATGCAAAAAACTAATTTGAACGCAAATTTTGGCCAGTGTTTGTGACTAAGTGGCTACTAAAAAAACTGAACATACCCTATTTGCAATACCCTGGGTTGTCTACTATTGCAAATGGTATGCCATCATGGGGATAATTTTCATTCCTGGGCTACCATACGGTCTCAAAGGCAACCTGGCGAATTTTAATGTGAAAAAACTGAAACGCAAACCTTATATTTGACTCTGTAACTTTTGAAAACACCATAAAACCTGTACATGAGGGGTACTGTTATACTCAGGAGACTTCGCTGAACACAAATATTAGTGTTTCAAAACAGTAAAACGTATCACAACAATTATATCGTCAGTGTAAGTGCCATTTGTGTGTGAAAAATGCAAAAAATGTCACTGTCACTGACGATATCGTCGTTGTAATATATTTTACTGTTTTGAAACACTAATATTTGTGTTCAGCGAAGTCTTCCGAGTAAAACAGTACCCCCCATGTACAGGTTTCATGGTGTCTTGGAAAGTTACAGAGTTAAATATAGTGCTAGACAATGTAATTCCCTGAACTTTTGGCCTGGGTTGGCAGGCAGGTCCTGCAAATTGTAATTAATAAAATGACCTAATTATGTAAAATTATTACATAAATATATGCGTAGAATTATTATATATATATGTGTGTATATATATGTGTGTATATATATGTATATATTTTTTTTAAATTATTTTTATTTATATATAGGTATATACATAGTGATATATACGTATATACTTATGTATATAGATAGATATATTATTTCGTTCTACATGTATTTTGATATCAATATATATATATTAATTTTAAAATACAGTTAGAACGAAATTACGCATGTTTATATATTTTTTATCTATTTTTTTTAATTATTTTTTAATTATTTTTTTATTTATTTTTTTAACGTATTTATATATTTATTTATTTTTTATTATATATAAATATATATATAATGAAAATTATATATATATTTAATCAATATCATTGTACGTGTATTTTGATATTAATATATATATAATTATGTATATATTAATATTAAAATACACGTAGACAGTGTATGCATATTTATGTGTATGTGTGTATATGTGTGTATATATATACTTAGATCATATATATAATAAATATATATATGATCTAAGTATATATAATTTATTTTTACACTGTTTTAACATTTTTTTTTTTTTTTCAGACAGCAGGGGGAGTACCTGTCATTACAGGCACTCCCCCTGCTGGCAATGCCTTGGACGGCTATGCCGTCCATGTGATCGCGGGGTCCTCGCAAGGACCTCGCGATCACATGGCCCTGGGCGGCTGAAGAGGACGCAGGGGGACTCCCTGGGCTCCCAGGTAAGTCCCCCATACCGCGATCGCCGGCGTGGGATCGCCGGCGACCGGGTAAGTACATAAGATCGCAGGACGTACTATGCCGTCCTGCGGCTTTTAGAGCCACCAAAATAAGGACGGCATAGTACGTCCTGCGGTCTTAAGGGGTTAACAAGCTGAGCAGAACTTACTGTTCGTGTTAAGATATGCTTGGCATCAATTTTTAGAGTACATCATGCCAGGTTTCATGTGTATAAGACCTCGCTAGTTAAGCTTAAGTTTAGATAGGGCTAGCTAGTGACCTAATGCGGCTCCAAGATACATATATGGGCCATAACATACAGAGCTTAAGGCAGGGTAACGTATAGCCCGTCAGAGGTGCTCAGTGGAGTCAAAAATAAGTACGATCTATAACTTGCCTATAATTTATAATATGCCTCAACATCGCTATTCTCCCTAAGTGCCTGTCCTGTAAGGCATTGCTATGTCCAGCCTGTCAGTCAAAATAGCCGTCCTACGCATTCCAGGCATGGGTATTGACTAAGCTTTTAAGTAAAGGCCAAGCAGGGAGGCCAGCGGTGCCGGAGCATTAAAACGCTGAGGGTAACCTGAGGACATAGTTGACTGGCTAACACAGGACACCCAATCTTCTACAGCTTCCGCTCTGAACCTTGACGCACCATCCTCCTCCAGCTTAGCTTCGGGCACCTCTCAAGTTACCACTCGCCCACCTGCTGCCACCACCAACACTAGCACCACAGCCGCTTCACTTGATCTGTCAGAGGAGTTATTTACACATCAGTTGGAAGAAATGAGTGATGCACAACCATTATTGCCAGAGGATGTAGATAACAGGGATATGTCTCAGTCAGGCAGCATTACACACATGGACGTACGGTGTGATGATGATGATGTTGTACCCGCTGCTGCTTCCTTTGCTGAGTTGCCTAGGTCAAAAAAGTCTAGATTACCTCACCTTTATTAAGATGAATGAGGGATGTATCCCGAAGGGACTTACAGTGGGCAATACATTCGACTAAAAAAGGCCTGATGAGGGGGACGTAACAGGGATTAAACTGATAAGAATAGTACTACTTAACACACCACTCCTATCTGATGGCACATTAGATTGCACGCGCAGTGCCCCAAATTTGAAGTAGGAGGACCGACCAAGCATCTTTTTCCATCTCCCGGTTCCTTAAAGGACCACTCTAGTGCCAGGAAAGCATACTCGTTTTCCTGGCACTAGAGTGCCCTGAGGGTGCCCCCACCCTCAGGGACCCCCTCCCGCCCGGCTCTGGAAAGGGGAAAAGGGTTAAAACTTACCTTTTTCCAGCGCTGGGCGGAGAGCTCTCCTCCTCCTCTCCGCCTCCGTTCCTCCCCGTCGGCTGAATGCGCACGCGCGGCAAGAGCTGCGCGCGCATTCAGCCGGTCGCATAGGAAAGCATTCATAATGCTTTCCTATGGACGCTTGCGTGCTCTCACTGTGATTTTCACAGTGAGAATCACGCAAGCGCCTCTAGCGGCTGTCAGTGAGACAGCCACTAGAGGAAAAAGGGGAAGGCTTAACTAATTGATAAACATAGCAGTTTCTCTGAAACTGCTATGTTTATAAAAAAATTAGTTAACCCTAGCTGGACCTGGCACCCATACCACTTCATTAAGCTGAAGTGGTCTGGGTGCCTAGAGTGGTCCTTTAAATCAATGCCATATACACGTCCCCTGATAGGGGACGTAACAGGGATTAAACTGATAGGAATAGTACTACTTAACACACCTTATAATAACGCAGAGAGAGGAGTCTGAAGAAGAGGAGTCAGAGGAGGAAGGTGGCTTTGAGGAGGTGGAAGACTAAACACAGCAGGCGTCCCAGGGGGCTTGTTGTCACCTTTCAGGAACCCTTGGTGTTTTACGTGGCTGGGTGGAGGAAGAGACCTTCAATGACATCAGTGAGGACAAGGAACGGGACATGGCTAGCTTGGTATTCAACCTTGTGCAAATGGGGAGTTTGCGGTTGTGCAAATGGACTGTTTGTGGTTGTTTGCGGTGCGTTAAACGGGGAGTTTGGTCTGTCACTGTGAAGCGGGCGTAACCCTTACACTACCTGATCGATACAACATACCTGATGTTTTAAAGCACGTTATTCCAAACAATTTAGGAATGTTAGGTGATTTATGCCCTTTATGGATTAAAACCGGACTCTGCATCAACTATGTAATTTTCCATGGGAGTTTTGCCATGGATCTCCCTCCGGCATGCCACAGTCCAGGTGTTAGTCCCCTTGAAACAACTTTTCCATCACTATTGTGGCCAGAAAGAGTCCCTGTGGGTTTTAAAATTCGCCTGCCTATTGAAGTCTATGGCGGTTTGCCCGGTTCGCCTGTTCGCGAACATTTGCGGAAGTTCGCGTTCGCCGTTCGCGAACGGAAAATTTTATGTTCGCGACATCTCTATTGGGAACCCCTGCTCTACACAAATATGAGTGTTTTAGTAAAATGTAAAATGTATTATACTGATATTATGATTTGTGAAATGGCAGTTTAACATAAACTCTAATTTTGCCCATGGTTTGTGACTAAGTGGCTACTAAAAAAGACTGGACATACCCCATTTTGAATACCATGGGTTGTCTACTTTTACAAATGGTATGCCATGATGGGGTTAATTTTCATTCCTGGGCTGCCATAGGGTCTGAAGGCAACATAGGCCCAGCAAACCAATCTGGCAAATTTCAATGTGCAAACATGGAAAAGGGGAAAGCCCTACATTTAATTCCTGTAAGTTTGCAAAAGCCCATAAAACCTGTAAATACTCAGGTGATGTTCCTGAACACATATTGGGGTGTTCTTTGTCAGTAACACATAACAGGAACTGAGAATCCATGCCTAAAGTACATTGTGAGAGAAAAAATAACACAAAAAAATGACTACCCAAACGTTTGACAAAGACTGGTGGTAGAATTAGTGCATGGAAAATGTTAAAATACCACTATTTGAAATACCCTAGGGTGTCTACTTTTTAAAACATATATGGTTTGATGGGGTAAATTACATTGGCTGGCTTCAAAAATGTCCCAAATAGGACATGGGTGCAAGCTGGAAAACTGGAAAGCGCGCCCTTCAAATAAGTTCTTTTAGCCCCCAGAGAACCCGACACACCTATACATGGGTGGTATCACTGTACTTAGGAGATGTTGCCGAACACATATTGGGGTGTTCTTTGGCAGTAACCCTTAAAGTTCTCAGTACATGTATTCTTAAATTGCTATGTGTGTCAAAAAATCCTTAATATTATTATTATTTTCTCATTTGGCATAGATTGGTGGTGAAATGGTTGCATGAAAAGAGTCAAAATACCTTGAGTTTATTACCTTAGGTTGTCTTCTTTTAAAAAATATATACATGTGAATGGTTATTCAGCGATTTCTGACAGATATCAGTGTTACAATGTAACTTTTGTTAATTTAGAAAAAAAATGGTTTGGAAATAGCAAAGTGCTACTTGTACGTGCAAGCTAAGAACATGTTAACATTGGATATTTCTAAACTTAGGACAAAATGTAGAAACTATTTAGCACGTGTGTTTTTTTTGGCAGTTGTAGATGAGTAACAGATTTTGGGGGTCAAAGTTAGAAAAAGTGTGTTTTTTAAAAAAGTATTCATGATATTTTATATTTTTTTATAGTAAATGATATGATATGATGAAAATAATGGTATCTTTATAAAGACCGTTTAATGGTGAGAACAATGGTATATAATATGTGTCAGTATGGTAAATGAGTAATAGGAAAATTACAGCTAAACACAAACACCGCAGAAATGTAAAAACAACCCTGGTCTTTTAGCGGTAAGAAAATTGAAAACGGTCTGGTCACACCCCAAAAACGATGCTTTGTGCGTTATACCATAAGCCCTTCATAATAATTTATTACAATATAATAAATAGGGGCTATATTGCTCTTTACCACGTGTTTTGGTTTTACTGTGCTTCAGTTGGAAGATATAACATATAAAATCTTACAAACTCCGGCTCCGCAAGATCGGTGGCTGGGCTACATTACAACATATTCAATGACCAGGTAAAATATCAGATGTTTTGTGCTCTTTGTGTCCCATTTCGGAAATCTATACCATGATAAAGCTTTCCGGGAAAAGGGAGTAGCCAGGATATAAACAGTTAAAATCAGTGATAGAATAATTAAGATTTTTAGATTGTAAGCTTATTTGAGCGGAACCTTCTTCATCTACTGTTCTCGTATGTCAAACGTGTCCGAGTTAATTGTCTACGTTTATCTATTGTACATCACCGTGGAATATGTTAGTGCTATATAAATATCTGGAATTGTTATTGTAAGAGTAAGTAGTGTTCTCATTCCCCCTTACTACAAGTGCCATAAATTATATCTGGGTGTTCCCAGGCCCCCCTGTATAAGCAGGGCCGGATTAACATAGGGGCTGATGGAGCTGCAGCTCCAGGCCCAGGCCCAGGCCCATGGAATAGGCCCCTATAAAAAAAAAAACTTTATTTTTTTTTTTTTTTTTTTACACACTACTCTTGGGTTTGCCACCTGACTGGTATCTTACCAGCACAGCCGGCTGCCTGGCTGTGCCGGTATTGCAGTAATACTGGCAATACAAATGCAGATATTTTTCTCAGTATAAATGGAGATTACTCTGCAATACCAGCACCAGCCAGTAAGAGTCACTGTGTGTGGAGAGAGGCAAGGATAGGAAGTTACAGTATATCCCTCCCTGCCTCTCTCCATATCTCCCAGTGTCCCCATATCTCCCAGCCAATGTCCCTAGTGTCTCAGTGTCCCCACGGCTCCCAGTGTCCCCTAGTCTCCCAGTGTCTGTGTCCCCATGTCTCTCAGTGTCCCTAGAGTCTCATTGTCCCCATGTGTCCCAGTGTCCCCAAATATCTGTCTCCCAGTGCCCACATGTCTCCCAGCCAGTGTCCCTAGTGTCTCAGTGTCCCCATGTCTCCCAGTGTCCCTATATCTCCCAGCCAGTGTCCCTAGTGTCTCAGTCTCCCAGTGTCCCAAAATGTTTCAGTGTCCCCATGTCTCCCAGTGTCCCCATGTCTCCCAGCCAATGTCCCTAGTGTCTCAGTGTCTCCACGGCACCCAGTGTCCCCTAGTCTCCCAGTATATGTGTCCCCATGTCTCACAGTGTCCCTAATGTCTGTGTCCCCATGTCTCAGAGTGTCCCCAAATATCTTTCTCCCAGTGTCCATATGTCTCCCAGCCAGTGTCCAAGTGTCTCAGTGTCCCCATGTCTCCCAGTACCCCCAAATTTCTCAGTGTCCCCATGTCTCCCAGTGTCCCCAAGTGTCTCAGTGTCCCCATGTCTTCCAGTGTCTCCATGTCTCCAAGTGCCCCCATGTCTCTCAGTGTCACCTGGTGTCTCAGTGTCCCCATGTCTCACTGTGTGCACATGTCTCACTGTGTCCACATGTCTCTCAGTGTCCCCTAGTATCCTATGGACAAGGGAAACACTGAGACATGGGGACACTGGGAGAAATGAGTACACTGAGACACTGGAAGACTTGGGGACTGGGCATCCAATTCTTTGGACAGACATGCCCCCTTTTTGGGCATGTTTGCCCCCTTTGGCAGTTCTGATCACGTGATTCGTGACAGTTGCCCACTCTTTTACCCTGCCCATTGACTTCCTGCTTCACTGGACACTGTTAGTTGCTGTTAGTGTGTATGGATTTACTTGAAAGATGAAAGTATAAATTAGAGAGAGATTAGCATAGAGTATGTGTGACGCTTGAGAGGTATGACAGTTTTAGTGTTTTTGGTCGATAAGATTCTGTAATTAGGCCCCATCATAATTGTCAGCACCAGGCCCACTGGGCTCTTAATCTAGCACTGTGTATAAGCAAGGCAGAGACTAATAAATGCCCCCTCCCCTACTGTTTCAACACTTGCATGTGTTGTGGTTTAATAATACTAAGTTGCAGGGCAGATAGTACAGGGGGTAATACTGTACCCTGAAATCTATTAAAGAGAGCCTGCTGAAAAGTCCCCTTTACAGGCAAAGTCTAGGCATCATGATAACTATTTGCTGATGAAGTGATTATGGTTCCATTCAAAATGGTGATCCTCGAGGCACAGGCAGTCCAGCCCCTACTCACCAGAATTGCAAGTTCCTATTTCACATTAGCAATACTAATCTCATCCATATTTTAATAAAATTCATTGGATAAGTGGGTCAGCTTGCATCACCATGTAGTGGTTATGGTGCCTAGATTGATCCTTTAATCCCAAATCTCTATCCAGTGGGAAGATGGTTGGAAATGGTGAGCTATTGAATCCTGCTTCATCTCATGCACAGTGACACAAGGACACGTAAATTACGGAATGTCCGTATCTCCAGGTTTAATAATCAGTTATAATTCACGCACCCTGGAGTCTAAACATGAGATGTGATGAGGTGGCGACACAGTTTAGTAGGTGTGTTGGAGACTGCTATTTATTTTTATTAAATGACTTGTTTTTATAATTTTTCCACTGGCAGTCAGTGCTGGTATTGTTTTCATTTTTCGTATTAGCCTCCTGGACAAATAAGAAAATATATATCATTAACAAAACAGGATCTGTGTGTCCAGCAAGATTTGGATAAAGTGACAGAATGATTTGTAACAAAAGTAGTTTTCAATCGTCTTCAGCAGTTAAGTCACAGCACTGTAATGATGTATAGCATTGAACACTCAGTGGCTTCGGTGCAAAGTAACAAACCTGGGTCCGCCATAAATGTCTGGAATTTGAAAGCATACCAAATTAATTATTTATTATAAAGATGACCTTCATTTAAAATTCTACTGAATCATACATTCCCTCCAACGTGTGACTAAAGAAAAGGAAAGGAGGGTTTTCTGATTCACGGACAATGGGTAAAAAAAACAAACAGCTATGTTACATGGTATGTGGTAGAATCATTTAATATTAACATATACGAAACATTCACTTTTGCATAAAATTGACAAACGCTGGTCACAATATGTGAACTTAACAAATATAGCTATAATTACTGTCAGGAACATGCAAGAAGACTGCTCTTCCCCCCCCCCCCCCCCCCACAATATTTAATATTTTTTAACACATTTATTAGCATTTTATAACTTGAAAGATATTTTATACCGAATCTTTAATACCGAATGAATTCCAACTTAGTTGATGAAAATTAAAAACAATTCCAGTCCTGAATTCTAAATTTTCTGAGAGGGAAATTTTTTTTCATTAAAATTATTTTCTGGAGAAACAAAAATGTATCCATTACTCTTGTTTTTCAAAGTAGCCGGTGGAAACGTTGACTTTTAGCAGAAATGTTCGGAGAGACCTGACCTCTCTCTGTAGATCTGAACAAGAAATGTTTGTGGTTCTCTGGAAAACTTTGATTTTTTCTGTGGTTCTTTTCTGTTCTCCGCGATTGACAACCCTAGCCCATTGAAGCGCCATTGTGTCCTCCACCTTTCTAGTAGATAGCTTCCTTTCCTTTGGATAATTCATGTTGATGGACCTTGAAGATTGTATTAAAGATGCTGCTCTGGCATAGAACCTTCAATTCCAGTTTTAGGGAATGTTTTGCTTTATTTATATTATCCTGTAGCATCTGACTAGAAGCTTTCCTTTAATAATTTACTGCTTCGTTCAGAGTCAGTTGATCACATTGACCCCCTGCGGAGCAATCCTTTGAGGCGTACGCTTCACAGAGAACAGGGCGATTAATTTCATTCTTTACTATACCTCATTAAATTAAATAAAGCATTCTCTCTGTCTCAGACACAGTCACACAATTCTCAAAGAAGCCGAAATAAATTACTGTCACTACAAGTGGGTAGCATTAAACTTAGAATGTGTGTTCTATTAATAGTCAATACAGAAATAAGTTGCTTAATCAACTTCCAATTTATTATCTGTACTAAGCAAGAAAACATTTTATGTAAATACGCTTCAATTATAGTTGATTAATACTAATTGTGTTCTAGCTCACCTGACTAAAGCAATCGTTTCACAATGAAAGTGCCGACGAGTTACTAAGATCTGCATCAAATTATTTCTGTTCTAAAAAAAAAACAGAAAAAAAATAAAAGTGTTGTAAACGGATTCCATCTTTTTACATTAATGGATTTTGAAAAAAAATCTCCATATTTGAGATATTCAAAAAAATCTATATTGTTGCCGTACATTTGCGGTGATCTTGGCAGTGAAATGGGCAGTGATGTCGGTAGCAATATTTAATAAATATTGGCAGTTGTTTAAAAAAAAAAAAGCCCATGTTTTGGCAAAACACATTAGTGGGATAGCTTTGTTTGGTTTTATATTTTTTATTCTAATAAAATTTGTGTTTTTGTTTTACCCTACTCTGGACCTGCCTAATTATATCTTAGAGCATTTTATTCAGAGACCCATTACTTTGGATTCCTTGGTGGGGAATATACCACCCAAGTTATATGGACTGAGCAAAACCTATCTTTGCTCTTTTCCTGTGAGTACCTCTTATTTTATTAATTTTATTACATTTTAACAGAGAGCACTATAGTTTGTTTCATTTTCTTTATATAGAACTCTCAATGCCTGTTTCTGCTTACCTGAGCGGAGACTCCCCAACACTCTTATAGGGGCTGTACCCACATATACCTTCTATTAGATATCGGCCCAAGAAATCCCACACTATAAGATCAAGACTACAAACGTATCTAGAGACAGGGATTGTACCGTCCAAGTGCACTCATTTGGAGCTGAGTATAGCTCCAAAAAACTGTAAGCGTATCTCTCTTACTTACCTCGATAATAGTAACACACTACACTATATTCCGTTAACTGTCCTCTTATTTTTCACATTATCTCATTAGATCTGAATTTGAGAACATACGTAAGGCGCTGCTTTCCTCCACCATTTGTACAGTTTACATTCACATCCAGAAAGAAGAAATTCTGGTTCAGGTTGTTACAGCGTCTAACTATCGTTAGAAATCTTATACGCTACCCTACCATTTCCCTTACCATGATGTACCGCGCAATCTATTAATGTGGCTTTAGTTCAGGTTTGCTAATAGAAACACAGTGATCAGAATTCGACAAGTGCTTCTATTTTATTTTTTAACGTTTTCTCTACTTGCACACACAGAAGCACATGATGCACATCAGACAGTTTCAGCCAGGCAGTTTTTTTGTAAACTCATTTGCCTGTACAGAGATAATGAGCTTTAAGAAATCTTTACATCCAGAGAATAAAATCATGCAGATGTTCTGTGTAAGTCGAGCGTTCCCTTTGGAATTGACACCTGCTGTGTTTGAAGCTGCAAACACATCCCAGAGATTTTACCTACGGGAGAAATCTGATTTTAGTTAGCAGATAGGACCTGTTGCTGCTTATTACATACCTGGCTCAGCGCGATAAGTATTCATAAATGCAAAATATACACTGAATTAACTAACGAATGCAAGATAATGTCTACAATGCTATTTCAAGTGTTTTATCATGTCGGTGCTAGATAAAAACATTCGAGAAGAGAATATTTTCTGGCAAAAATCTGAGTATATTTAAATCAATGATTTTACTTGCAAGTAATATTTTGCACTCTTAGAGAAGTATCGTGTCCAATTCCACAACATCCTCGTATCTTAATTACTTTTAATTCTCTGGAATTACTCATTGCTTTTTGAGCGAACTGTAATGTAATATGGGCAGTATAACAGCACAGGCATTGAGTTTTCAAGATATGTTTTCTGATCACTGCTCAAATCTTCCAAACTGATTCCTAGTCTCGCTACAGGCCCTTCACAGCCAAATTCTTTTCATTTAAAAAAATGTTAGTAAAAGATTTACTTGAAACCCGTTTGAATACTGAACGCATAAACATTTTTGTCAATAGATTTCGATCTGCTGTAAATTTTTTTTATTTATGGCAATTTAAGCAACTTTTGTGTTTAAAGTATTTGTTCATTCTTTGCAGAAATATTGAGGGGGTGCAATTTAGCGATTATATGACAATTCATATCTTGAAATACTTCAGTCAAGGTCTAAAACATAAGCATATAATCAGAAATAACAAATAATTACTTAAAGCAGCGGCTGAAGCAATATCACTCAGTAGTAATGACTCCAAACAATGGAATTTGCAGGAAGGGAATATAATGGAGCCCAGCTTGAGATATTGGTTTCTCTGTAAGGTGAAGATCCAATCTGGAGCACAGAGGTTGAGCTTTATGGTATACATATTATTTTGCATTGCTTTGTCTGTTTATACATGTAATCATTGCACACCTCCACAGTGAAGATGCTATTGGTGCTATGTATGTACTAAACACCAAACTGTAGGGGTCTGAAAACCACATTTCAAAGTAAAAATGTGAGATTTTGTGGAAAAGGTAAACACCAGATATATAGCATTGTATATATATTATGCGGGATTGATAATTTTAGGATGTGGGATTGATAATATATATATGGCGTGGGACTGATAATATAAAGAATGTGGGATTGATAATACATAGGATGTGGGATTGATAATATATAGGATGTGGGATTGATAATATATAGGATGTGGGATTGATAATACATAAGATGTGATTTTATAATATATAAGATGTGGGATTGATAATACATAGGATGTGATTTGATGATATAGAAGATGTGGGATTGATAATATATAGAATGTGGAACTGATAGTATATAAGATGTGGGATTGATAATATATAGGATGTGTGATTGATTATACATAGGATGTGATTTGATAATATTGAAGATGTGGGATTGATAATATATAAAATGTCTGATTGATAATACATAGGATGTGATTTGATAATATATAAGACGTGGGATTGATAATATATAAGATGTGGGATTGATCATACATAGGATGTGATTTGACAATATATAAGATGTGGGATTGATAATACATAGGATGTGATTTGATGATATATAAAATGTGGGATTGATAATATATAGGATGTGGGATTGATAATATATAAAATGTGGAACTGATAATATATAAGATGTGGGATTGATAATATATAGGGTGTGAAACTGATAGTATATAAGATGTGGGATTGCTGTAGGTATATATGGGTATTTTACTCACATGAGACTTGTACAAAGAATTAAAACTCAGCCAGATGAGATTGTGTCAGCAGCCTCACTTAAAATAACTCAGAACATTCACTGATCTCCAAGATTCTTTCCCCATTTTTATCAACTTCGATGAATTCCTGCTGCTGAAGGATTATGCTGATTTTAAATACATTTTTTGAACAAGGTCTTTTAAGCGTGTTAAAAAATAAAATAAAAAATTATGGACCCACTGTGACCAGTTTAGAATTGACTGAATAAGCCATGTAAGGTATCATTTGACCTGATTTGTAAAAGCCTATAAAAGCATATGAAACAGGTACTGGACAAAGTGTACTCTTTCGCCATCTGCTGTTCAACAATGATACTACAATTTTTTTATTTCACCAACTTTTCACAAAAGAAGCATATTCCGTATTCTAGACCTATACCACATGTTATACAAGATAGGTTATCTTCCTGCATTTCACTGAGGCAGGCTCCATTAATCATTTCCAAATTCATGAGTTAGAAGCTCCATCCATTGACCTGAAATTCACTGAGGTAGGCTCCCTCCACCTTCCTCCAATTGCCTGAGGTAGGTTCCATTCATCATTCTCCATGAGCTGTAGTCCTCCACTTACTCTTCGAGGTAGGGTCCAGCCATCTTCCACCTCACTCTAGATGACTTACATGCTGTCATTGGGTAAGTGAAAGGGACACATTAAGCACAATGTTTGTTGCATGAGTTCATGAGTTTAGGAGCAACTGGTTGTCTGTCATGGACTCCCAGGTAAATCCATCAAATTTTCTATTTTTTATAATTGAAATTCCTCTTAATCATGTTAGGTTTCAGGAATTTTGTCTTTTAAATGGATTTTATAGTGTAGGAATATAACCATTGTAACAGAGCTTCCTGTACCCCGGTTGGGTACCTCCGCTGAGAGGTGCTCCTAGTGCTCACCAAGGACTCCAAGAACTCCACCAGACACCATCAGCACCACAGTCCCCACGTCCAGCGTTACAGCTTGGTTGGGAACTCACCGTCTCCTACCCACCCTGGACCTATGGCAAGGCTCCAGGCTCCAGTGGGTGAACCTCTCTTCCTCCAGAGAGTCAAGCAGGAACAGCTCTTAAAAGAGTTAAGTGATTCTAATCCCAGGGGAGTATAGTGATATAGCAATCCCCTGGGTAGCTGCACCCTTTCTCCACACACATGAGACAGATACTCTATGTTGAGGGTAAAACAGGAACTCCAGTTTAATGGGACACACTTGCCTTTTGTACAATTTTCCCAACAAGGTTGACGCTCAGGTGGACCTTGTTGGGCACCGAATACAAAACATGCAAGCCAATAAAAGGTTTACATTCAGACACTCCCATACAGTGTACACAATCCCTCCCCTCTGCCTGTGATATAATTAACGAAGACAATGGACTAACTTAATTAACTCTAAGCAGAAATGTTTTTTTTTACAAAGTCTGGAAAACACCCCACAAATGTCACATCCCCGGATAGCCCTAATCTGGGTGAACAACATATCCAAAAATCACCCAGATCAGAGCAGGGGTTCAGTAAATTTGTGGAAGTCCCATTTTGACCGATCGTGCACATGGTCCTATGCCAAAAACAGTTACAGGGAATTATGGCCAACGGTCAGATTCTCTTTATGGAGTACAAAAGTACCTGAATGGAGCCTTTTATAGTTTATTGGGCAAGGTATATTGCAGGGCCCATAGTCACAGTGTAGGAGGCAAGCAAACAAGCCCCTCAAAAAAACAGTGGCAAGGTATTTCGCCACAACCATGTATTCCTTAAAACTATAGTTCCCTTTGACCTCCTCTCCCTTGTGCCCCCAAAACCCATGACTCACCCAATTCTACAGCTGTTCTCCCTCGTATTTGGCCCTCCCATAGGAGAGAATTGCCTAAATGCTTTACTATGGGGATTTTACCAATGCTTAATGTCCTCATGCAGAGCGTGAGGGCGTCAAGCGTCAGTTAGGCAACCAAAAGTCGCCTTGCCACCAGGAGGTGCCTTTAGTGGCTGTCTGATTGTTTTTTTTAAAAAAAAAAAACTGCAATGATTTACATGGGGGACAGGGGCACTGCACCCAGACCACTTCAATGAGCTGAAGTGGTCTGGGAGCCTATAGTGTCCATTTAATTTTAGACATCACATTTTAGTGTTTATTGATCGCTTCATTTAAGTCAATACAGTATATTTTTATCCAAAAAGGCATAACGGGCAAATCTCATCTTAGTCCTACGATTCTCAGTGATAGTTATTCTTTTTATTTAGTTATTCAGTTTCTATATTACATAGTTACATAGTAACATAGTTACATAGCTGAAAAGAGACTTGCGTCCATCAAGTTCAGCCTTCCTTATATTTGTTTTTGCTGTTGATCCAAAAGAAGGCAAAAAACCCAGTTTGAAGCACAATTTTGCAACAAGCTAGGAAAAAAAATTCCTTCTTGACCCCAGAATGGCAGTCAGATTTATCCTTGGATCAAGCAGTTATTACCCTACATTGAAAGATTATATCCTTGAATATTCTGTTTTTGCAAGTATGCATCTAGTAGCTGTTTGAACATCTGTATGGACTCTGATAAAACCACTTCATCAGGCAGAGAATTCCACATCCCTATTGTTCTTACAGTAAAAAAAACCTTTCCTTTGCCTTAGACGAAATCTTCTTTCTTCCAGTCTAAACGCATGACCTCGTGTCCTATGTAAAGTCCGGTTTGTGAATAGATTTCCACACAATGGTTTCTATTGGCCCCGAATATATTTGTATAATGTTATCATATCCCTTCTCAGGCGACGTTTTTCTAAACTAAATAGGTTTATATTCTTTGATAGAGACTTTTTTTTACAGGTCTCTGCACCATTGTTTTGGTTCACACTTATACAGCATTTTTACTTTATATTGGTTTAATTGTTTTATCTAATATGCTGAATATTTAGGGTAAGACATTACCCTCTGTTAGTACAAATCCTTAGGACACTGCAAAAGTGCAGAATATTATTTTAAATCACTTAACCCTACTGAGGAATAAGGTAAAACGAGTGTTAATTTGCCTATTGGTGACATACAGTCTTAATTAAATTCATTGCCACCATGATTCAACTTAGAAAAAGAATAAAATAAACAAATATAAGAATTAAATCGATTTTTGACAGCCGTGTCTTCAGTTCAAACTGGGGTTTCATAGTTCCTCCTGCCAACCTTATACATGACTCACACTAAACACGCTTAACACTACACGCTTAACACTAAACTCCACCCTTTCACCCATGACATCATCACGCACATGGGTTAGGTCCCGCCCCATTGCCATTTTTATGATTTCAACCTTTTTTGTCGTAATGATGTTTCCCAGGTTTTAATTAGTTTGAGCAACATGAATAATCATTCCTTCTTGCTAAATAGATTATAGAGTTGTTTGAAAGTGTCTTTATTAAGACAGCAAAGTCGTGTTCATTAAAGTTTAACAATATATTTTCATTAGGATGAATCTGGTTTTATAAATGAACAGTTGCTCTTAAAATCAAATCCTTGTAGCAGTCACAGGGGAGTTAATGCATCTGTTTTGATTATCGAGAATATGGTTTCAGTTCAAGATGTTAATTGCTTGATGGTTCCGTAGTTGGGGAATTGCCCGCGTTTCATGCAGGGGGTAGTCAAAAATTAATTTTTAAACAAAGAGTTCTTAAAATATTTTCTACTCTGAGGAGAACACCAACATCAAAGGGGGATATGTAAGCTTTACATTTCGTGTTTGTTGTTCCAAATCTTACAAGGAAAAGGAAACCAGCTGAGTTAATGTTTGAAGAAAGTAAACAAAATGTGAATATATTACCTGCTGTTATAAAGCTTTTCGGTATTGACTGAATATTCAGATCTATGCATGCTGTAAATAATGTGTGCAAGCAGATCTGATTGAGCTCGCTTAATAAGACATGCTAATCAAATAGTGACACGCATACAGTACAAGGCAATGCGTTTGTTTTAGAACATCATTCAGCTCTTCATGAATATTTCATTGTTGTTTATTATTGTTCACATCTATACAGCACCGGCATATTCTGTGGTGCTTTACAATTGTAGAGAGGTAATATTTGAGAAGTGGAGAAGGCCTTGCTCAAATGAGCTTACAATCTTTAAAGATTTGAGAAGTCTTAGGATCTTGTGCCATGCCACTTACTGGTCTACTACGGTGATGTTACCACTGCTCTACCTAGCTGATCATATTATTTATACATACTTATATTTTTTTTATTGTGTGTTTAGATGTTTGACAGTCATGTTTTGAGGCTGGAACCTGTTGGTCACAGATATGTGGTGGTACTGTAGCTTTCAAAAGCAAACCACACATTTGAGCTCTCCTCCTGTGTGCCGAAACTCAACCAGAGGGCAAGACAGATGCATTTACTGTGAGATTTCTGTCTAGCCAAACAATGAAGTGCAAACTGGGAATTCTGAGAATATTTGAATAAATAAACATAGAACAGGAATAGGCGGTTGCTATGTTACACATAAACAATGAAGATAACTGTACCCAGCACTTGGTGGAATATATGCATTTGAAGGTACTCACTGATTTTTTTTTTTAATATAATGGTCTGGTACCTTCCTGATTCCTAATAAGACATAGAAGGGCAACAGGAATGGCTGTGGCAGAAGCCTAGGCATCCGTTGCCATGCCAAAATGGACACATTTTAATTAAACCAATGAGGTGAGTTCCAGTGACAGTCTAGTGTTCACTGCTCCATTCTGGATTGCATATAAATGGCTTCCAGATACCTATTAATTACATGCCAGCCTTGATAGAATGTATTTCATGTTCTATAGCATGTGACTAGTCTATCTGTATGTAGAGGAAGTCATCCTGGCTCTGCTGTGAAGACAATAAACAGATTTAATCACAGCTGGGCAGGGACTTTTAGCCTCGGTCAACGCCCTAGTTATAGAGTAGCTCTCGGCTGGAATAGCATCTGCTGTATCACCAAGATACAAAAAAGGTTTCAGGCCCAATTGGTGTTGCCACCCCTTGGGTCCTCTACCTTTAAGAGTGCAGCGCTGTGTTTGGTTACAGTAAATTACCTGTGGTTCAAAGACAGGTACCCTTTGCGTTCTCCAATATAGTGAATATACAAAAGAAAACAAAAATATATACAAATGATTGTGCAGTATATTAAACACTGTGGTTGGAAATTGAGTGAGTTCACAATTATGTCTACACTCACATTTTTTAGAGCCTTTTCAAGTGAATTAGGCTCTAAACTTGTGCACGTCTGTGTCTTTAAAGGTAGATCACACGACCCCTCTCTCCAAGTTGGATGGTGTATTCTCCTCTCCACTCGGTATATGAAAGACACAGAATTAACGAGCTAAGTGTAGCATCCTTTGCAGTTTTTGTGAGTTTTTAAAAAATGAGATTAAAATGCTCACCTTGTATACAAGGTGAGCATTTTAATCTCATTTTTTAAAAACTCACAAAAACTGCAAAGGATGCTACACTTAGCTCGTTAATTCTGTGTCTTTCATATACCGAGTGGAGAGGAGAATACACCATCCAACTTGGAGAGAGGGATCGTGTGATCTACCTTTAAAGACACAGACGTGCACAAGTTTAGAGCCTAATTCACTTGAAAAGGCTCTAAAAAATGTGAGTGTAGACATAATTTTATAACATGACAGGAGGCTTCCTATTTTGCATTAACTCTCTTTACTAAACTCCACAGCAGTAAAGAAAAACGTAAAGAGTAACAAGTAAATCACTGAGCAGCATAGTATATAAGGGTCATGCTGCCTGCACAACTTCCTCTTTCTTTACTGCTCCATCGCAGACAGGTCAGACTTTTTGCTCCCCTGGAGCTTTATTTACTTATTGTACATTAATCTTGATTATATTCTACTATTATCATTATTTGCTTTTACTATTATTATTATTGCTTTCTTTTTACCTGTATTCTTGTTCTGGGCTGTGGGACTAGGGGCTCTCTGTGGGTTTCCACCCTTCTTTCCTGCCCCTCTAGTCTTTCTGGGACCCCCCCTTGGCTTCCCCTCGGTTTCCCCAGGTTCCCCCACTGCCCTCCTAGCCTGGAGTGCCCTCCTGGGCTTCCTCCTTGCGGCCGAAACCATTCGCGGCCGTTTTCGCGCCGGCCCGCTTCCAAACGCAGCCGGCCTCCAAAATTTAGTCCCCGGCTTGCGGCCTACACTCGCGGCCGCCATTTTGGATCGCGGACATCGCGAGATTTCGTCCATCTTAATTTTACCTCGTGCATCTCATTGGGGGCTCAGTGTGACTGTACTAACTTGCTGTTACCCCTACATTGCTGGTTTTTTTCACTTCCTTTGTGTCTGGCACCCCTCTTTATATCAGTATCACATGCTGTGACATAGCTCTGCATTGCTGGACAGTTGAGGCTGTCTCATATAGTGTGCTGCACTATGCATTATATCAGTATTACATGCTGTGACATTACTTTGCAATGCTGGACAGTTTGTGACTGTCATATATAGTGTGCTGCACTATGCATTATGTCAGTATTACCTGCTGTGACATTGATTGGCATTGCTGAACAGTTTGAGACTGTTTCATATAGTGTGCTGCACTATGCATTATATCAGTATTACATGCTGTGACATTACTTTGCACTGCTGGACAGTTTGTGACTGTCTTATATAGTGTGCTGCACTATGCATTATGTCAGTATTACATGCTGTGACATTGATTGGCATTGCTGAACAGTTTGAGACTGTCTCATATAGTGTGCTGCACTATACTTTATATCAGTATTACATGCTGTGACATTACTCTGCATTGCTGGACAGTTGAGGCTGTCTCATATAGCGTGCTGCACTATGCATTATATCAGTATTACATGCTGTGACATTACTTTGCAATGCTGGACAGTTTGTGACTGTCTTATATAGTGTGCTGCACTATGCATTATGTCAGTATTACATGCTGTGACATTGATTGGCATTGTGCCTGTCTAGGATTACCTGCTCAGCATTCCATCTGCTTCTAACAGACTGCTATTCAGTGTGACTGTCCAGGATTACCTGCTCAGCATTCCATCTGCTTCAAACAGACTGCTACTCCTATCAAGCTCTATCCTGTGGCTGGGTCAGTCAGGTCAGTGCTGCTGCCTGTTTATTCTTGTGACCTGCACTTAAGGGTCCCAACCCTGTGCAACCGGGGTGAGCCCCCACTATAAATACGCTGCTTATTGGGAGACTAGCTGTTGCAGTTCTCTCTAACTGGGTGAGCCCCAGTTTTAAAAGGTCACTACTATACCCTGCTGGGGTTTATACTGGGCTCTGTTCCCATACTATTAAACTGACCCTACGCCTGCTCTCAAGACCTGGGTGCCCGTTTATTACTGTGCCTTTCAGTGACATACCAGCCTACCCTTGTCATGGAAGATTCCCAGAACGTCCCTGTGGACTTCCAGGCCATGATTAACGCAGCTTTCGCTGCCTCTGTGGAAAAGGCACTCTCCAAGGCCCGAGCTTCGGCTCCTGATGTACCTAAAACCCGCAGACGTCCACGTCACGAGTCGGACTCCGAACTGTCCGACTATCAGACAAGGGATGAATCCCGCCCTACAAAACGCCATGACAAAGGCAAGGACTATGCACCCAAACCACCCAAGGGTAAGGCACCTGCCAAGCGTAAATCTGCCAAACTACACACCCCGGCCCCGCGTCAGGAGTACTCTTCAGATGAAGAGCAGGGCCCTGCCCAGTCTATGTCAGTGCTGGATGAGTGGCAAGCTGACGCTTCTGAGTCGGATTACGACGCATGGGGCTCGGATGAGAAGTCTGTCTCCGCTTTCATGCGGGAGACCCTCCTGGGTGCGGCCCAGACAGGAGGTATCGAGGACACTGCGGATGCAGAACATCCTCTTGACTCAGACACCATTGTGGACCCCTCAGGTCAAGCGATGTTCAACCCCCGCAACATACGGCACCTCAGATCGGGTGACTGGTCGCCTCCAGAACACCTTTCCAGGTTCATGCACCTGTGGCTCCGCAAACCTCTGGAGAAAGAGGTCCGCAGCCGACTCAGGTCTGAATGCCCACGCCCTTCCCTACCGGATAAGGTCGCTCAGACCCCAGAATTTGACAAGGTTATGACGACCTTTATGATGCGCAGTGGCAGAGACCCTCGACGAGGGGTAGAGAAAGGCCTATGGGGCGCCCAAGATAACCTACTGGATTCCGTAGGCCCCCTGGCTCGCATTATGTATCTGGCGGATGACGCCTACGCCAAAGCCGATTCTTTCTCCACCGAAGACATCAGGGAATGGGCACATGATATTCGTGAGTGGGCACTACAGTGTTTTTGTTTCATCGGAAACACCAATGTTACGCTCTCTTCGGAGAGACGAAAAGCAGCGTTATACCGTATTAACGGTAAATTGGCAGACCTTGGCACAAAGGAGATTGGGCCCCAGGCACAAGGGAAACTTTTCGGTGAACCGTTCCTCAAGGAACTAAACAAACATGTCAACGTGTTCACCTCCCTAATAAGGCGCAATCCTCTATGCGCAGAGTTTTCAAGAGCAACCCTACCAGAGGGGTTTTTGGAAGGGCTGGCCGGCAACGGGGCCGTGCCGCCAGCCGATTTTGGCCTTCAGGCCCCCGTACTCAACCAACTCCATTCTATCCAACAAGTGTCTACCAGCAACGACCCTTTTCCAGAGGCTCGGATAGAGGCCGTGGACCCCGCGGACGCGGACGTTCCCGCTTTGCTGCAGGTAAGGACCCATATTCCTCCGTTGTTACCATGCACCCGCACTGCGGGACGTATTTCCCTTTCTTTCCACAATTGGGCCGCCCTATGCTCACCTGGCAGTGTCCCTACTGGGATCTCTGGGTTTCGTGGTGAACCAACAGAAATCGGAGCTGACTCCTACCCAGACGATACAATTCCTCGGCTTCAAGATCGACTCGACGACTTGCACTCTGAGACTACCAGCTTCAAAGATCACAGCCATTCGCAAGGAGATTCGCAGGGTTCTCCGACTCGATTCCATTCCACTACGCAACCTGGCCAGGATTGTAGGACTCCTCTCTGCTTCCATTCAGGCCATATTTCCGGGTCCCCTCCACTACAGGGCCATGCAACGTCTCAAGGCGAAGTACCTATGCCACAGGCCTACTTACGACCAACCCGTCCCGGTAACGACGGAGGTTCGCGAAGAGCTGTCATGGTGGCTGGACAGCATGCAAGCCTGGAACGGCAAGACCATATTCGGAGACACCCCAGATTTCATATTGGAATCAGACGCCAGCCTGTGGGGATGGGGTGCCACCAACGGAACCATCTTCGACTATTGCCTCCCTCGCAACATCACGCTACAGGCAGAATACTTACCGGGAGAGATCAATCTCACAGCCGACTGGTTCTCTCGCCACTGGAGAGACGTCAGCGACTGGAAGCTAAACACGAGAATCTTCAGGGCCCTGGCAGCCCGGAGGGTCCCTTTCACCTGGATCTGTTCGCTTCTCGCAACACTCACCAGACTCCGGAGTTCTTCAGCTGGCTCCCGGACCCGGAGAGCAAGGCGACGGACGCATTTCTCCAACGATGGCCAACGACAGGAGCCTACGCCTTTCCCCCATTCTCAATGATTGCGAGAACATTACACCAGATGCGGACGCAACAGATCAAACTGGTTGTCATAACACCCTTGTGGCAGAGCCAACCATGGTTCCCGAACCTCCTGGCCTCCTCCTACAGGGACCCTCTCCTCCTACCCTCCTTCCCGGACCTGCTCACGGATCCCAAAGGGTATCTCCACCCACTCCTCCTGGAAGACCGGCTACCCCTGGTGGCCTGGTCTCTTTCCGGGGTTCCTGGCGAGTCAGCGGACTATCGCAGGCTGCTAGGGACCTCTTATGGGACTCATGGGCCCCGGGAACTAGACGCTGTTACCTTTCAGCTTGGG
Source organism: Pelobates fuscus (assembly GCF_036172605.1). Classification (NCBI taxonomy): domain Eukaryota; kingdom Metazoa; phylum Chordata; class Amphibia; order Anura; family Pelobatidae; genus Pelobates; species Pelobates fuscus. The sequence goes on along the minus strand of NC_086328.1, from coordinate 102,426,331 downwards.
CCTCCTGGTCTACTTGGTGCATGGAACGGGACTCCGATCCCTTTACAGCACCTATTCCCATGATTCTTAATTTTCTCTCCTCCTTGTTCTCCTCTGGCCGCTCTTATCGTTCGGTCAACGTCGTTCGCTCCGCGATTTCGGCGGCTCACACCCCCGTCGGGGATCTCCCGGTCGGCAAAGACCCTCTGGTCTGCCGCCTACTCCGCGGTATGCGGCTCCGCCGACCCCCGGCCCCCAGATACCCTCACCTATGGGACGTGGGACTGGTTCTCCGCTTTTTCAGGGATTGGCTTCCGAATGACCGCCTCTCCCTACGCCAACTATCCGCTAAGTGCGCTTTCCTCCTTCGTCTAGTATCTTTCCGACGGGTTTCGGACGTTCGGGCTTTCGACGTGGACGCTTTCGAGGTGGCCCCTGAAGGGGTCACGTTCCTCATTTCCCATCGCACTAAGTCGGGCTCGACCTCGGTCTTTTACCCCTTCTTTCCCGACGACCCGCAGCTCTGTGTCGTGTCCACCCTTCGCAGATATGTTTCGGTTACCTCCTCACTCCGGTCCTCTACGTCGGGCCAACTCCTAGTCTCCTACGTACGCCCTCACGCCCCAGTCTCGGTCACCACACTGGCCCGATGGATCCGATGGATCCTTTCCCTCGCAGGTATAGACCCCGCGTTCGGCGCCCACTCCGTTCGCGGAGCGGCAGCGTCTTCAGCCTTCCTGGCAGGGGCGTCCCTTTCGGATATTCTCCGAACGGCGGACTGGTCTAGGGAATCCACTTTCCGTACATTTTATTTTCGCACTCCCCCTTCTGCTGGGATGTCTCTTCTTCAGCGTTAAAATTGCAAAATAGGAAGCCTCCTGTCATGTTATAAAATTGAAGATTATGCTAGCTTTAGTGTACTAATAATCTTAATTTTAATAAGGACAGGAGGCGAGTATTTTCCCTCCCTTCTGTTCCCTACCCTGACTCCTCGGGGGAGTGGATCTTAAGGTGATGGATATTGGGATTTATTTTATAGTCACTCTACCTTCTGGACATATTTGGAATCTCTTCCATCTCTATCCCCAGTATTGCCACCTAACAGACAGTTTTAGTTGTACAACATACTTACACCTAACACATATTTAGCCTCTGGCCAGTTTACTATCTGTTTGTACTGATTTAATTTACACCATTTTGTTAAAACACACAGGCGTGAACTGTTACGGTTTATTACCTAACCGATTTTATACTCTCCTTTCAGTGTAACCCTCTTCAGGACCTCCACTGGTCGCTGGTTTGTTAACCTCACGACTCCGTAAGATGGGATGACGGCTTCGTTTGGTCTTACCTCCTATCTCGTTACCAGGAGTCTCCTCAAGTTCCGCTCGCCAGAGACCACAGTTACAGTTTCGTTGAGTTTCTGGATGTTCGAGCATCTATCTGGACTTGGATGTCGCTTCAAGAAAGAGGAAGTTGTGCAGGCAGCATGACCCTTATATACTATGCTGCTCAGTGATTTACTTGTTACTCTTTACGTTTTTCTTTACTGCTGTGGAGTTTAGTAAAGAGAGTTAATGCAAAATACTCGCCTCCTGTCCTTATTAAAATTAAGATTATTAGTACACTAAAGCTAGCATAATCTTCAATTGTGAACTCACTCAATTTCCAACCACAGTGTTTAATATACTGCACAATCATTTGTATATATTTTTGTTTTCTTTTGTATATTCACTATATTGGAGAACGCAAAGGGTACCTGTCTTTGAACCACAGGTAATTTACTGTAACCAAACACAGCGCTGCACTCTTAAAGGTAGAGGACCCAAGGGGTGGCAACACCAATTGGGCCTGAAACCTTTTTTGTATCTTGGTGATTATCTTTGTATGGTGGGCTTTTGAGGAGTACCCACAGAGTGTTTTTCAGCAGCTAAAACCCACTGTTTATACCTACTACTTAGCGCCACATATTCCACACCTATTGTGTAAAAATCCAGCATCTGCTGTATGACTGCAAATCATTCACTAGACTTGTAGATTCATGTCCGAACTGCAATTGGGGCTTTTCAAACTCTGAGCCACAATGTAGCCAATCACAAACCAGATGAAAAATGCAACGTCTGAGCATGTTCACAATAACTTGTGATTCAGAATTTTGCTCATAGTGCCAAAAAAAGAGAAATGATTACAATTAGTTTTACATTACACAGTAAATCGATACAGTCTGTTGATGATTAAAGGAACACTATAGTCACCTAAATTACTTTAGCTAAATAAAGCAGTGTTAGTGTATAGATCATTCCCCTGCAATTTCACTGCTCAATTCACTGTCGTTTAGGAGTTAAATCACTTTGTTTCTGTTTATGCAGCCCTAGCCACACCTCCCCTGGCTATGATTGACAGATCCTGCATGAAAAAAAAACTGGTTTCACTTTCAAACAGATGTAATTTACCTTAAATAATTGTATCTCAATCTCTAAATTGAACTTTAATCACATACAGGAGGCTCTTGCATGGTCTAGCAAGCTATTAACATAGCAGGGGATAAGAAAATCTTAATTAAACAGAACTTGCAATAAAGAAAGTCTAAATAGGGCTCTCTTTACAGGAAGTGTTTATGGAAGGCTGTGCAAGTCACATGCAGGGAGGTGTGACTAGGGCTCATAAACAAAGGGATTTAACTCCTAAATGGCAGAGGATTGAGCAGTGAGGCTGCATGGGGCATGTTCTATACACCAAAACTGCTTCATTAAGCTAAAGTTGTTCAGGTGACTATAGTGCACAACATTTTTTGAAAAAAGAGTGGAAAGAATTAAGAAGAGGGAAAGCAGTAAAGATCGGGGAGAGGAAAAGTGGACAGTAGACTTGTGCATACAGTTTCAAACAAATTGCAATTCATCTTAATTTTGAACAATCAGCAGTTGTTCCGAATTCTGTAACTTCGAAGCACTGTATGGATGAGTCACCAACAAATGGAACGGACAATGAAAGCACAGTTTAGTTTGTTCCATGATTCAGAGTTCCATCCGTGGAGCCAAAAAAGGAGATGATTGATGGCTAGAAGACAGGTACTAAATGTTGATTTTATTCACAGATCAAGTAGCCAATAGAGGGAATAAAGAGGAGCAGTAAAAAAAATAGATATATATTTATATATGATGTACATTTTTGCACATCTATCAATCACTGTATTTCAAAGACACATTACTGTGAGTATTGTTGATATGGCCCTCGGTATACCCTCAACACACACACTGTATGGAGCTCCTAGAAGAGAGGGGCATTGGGAGAGAGGAATTTGAGTCAAACTATATAAGGAGACTTGGTAGGTATGCAAAGGACCTATAGTCCAAAACAAAAAAATATCTATCAGGACAACCAAAGATTGAGTATATGTTGCCTTTTACCATAGAAAGGTTTCTGCTATATAAATTATAAAGTAGCCATATATAGATGGCCTTAGAGGACCAAGACCTAGGTGTATATTGTCCTCAGGTAAAGTACCAAGATATAGCCCCTGAGTCCACTTTCAAAGCATCCCAGAGCATTGAGCCACACCATAATTAGAAGCCCAGAGAGATGTTAGGATGAGAAACAAAATAAACGCCCACACTTGGTTTACTTGTACAGGGAATTTTGTAATTATTTAGACATTTGTATATGTAAATAGTAAATGGCCTACATCTGCTAAGATGATTTGTTAAAAGAGGTGTATTGAAGCAGGGCTTGCTCTGCCTAAGGGATATATTCTATCATTTCCTATAGGAAAAAAATATATATATTTTATTCCTTCCAGAATGACATACCTAGGAGTTATCCCTGTAAAAGATTTTAACTTTATTCATTAAGTACCAAAGACATGCCGTGCGTGCCAAAACAAAAATGGATTAAAAAGTGTATGAACCCATATTGTTAATAGAAAAGTAGTCTGATACCTGTATTTCAAAGTGAAACAAATTGATAACCATTGCTTTTGACCTCAGGTTTACGAGTAAACTTTACCCAGTTAATGAGGAGATACACACGCAATTTGAGTTATATCCAATGTACATTTTGAGATTGCACAACTAACCTTCATTTTGGTACCAGATAAAGTGAATGCAAACCAAAAACTAGATTAATGGAAAGGTAGGTACTCATTTATTTGCTTGAAATGCATTTTAACATACCTCGACTCTTCATGAAAACAAAAAAAAAAACGCACAGGATGGCCTAATGTAATCAAAAGCACAGTAAGATCAGCCCATATGTTCACATGCAGATTTCAAAATAAGACAAATCTGCAAAAACAACTTTTCACCTTTAACTTCAGATATGTGAAAATACAGTTTCCATGCTGTAGATTGCTGGACTTGTTGTAAGAGTAACAAGTCCAGCAATCTACTTTACCAACCACCATTAGATAGCAGGTCTTCTTCCCAAATTGGAAGCACCTGCCTCCCATCTGAAGAGGCCAATTACTTCTCCCCAGATTAACCCATTTAATGGAGGATGACTTCAATGCTGAGCACATGCTAAACATGCAAGCACAAAAATGATGAATAGGCCAAAGTAAAGAACAGAATCCATACTACGTAATAGTCAATGACCCACTGGAGCTCCATATTCCTCGATTAGAACTGAAAAGGAGAAATTGATATCTCCTGTGTCCACCAGACTATAGCATACTTCCTCAGAAGCTATCCATTAGCCCTGGTATTGTCCTCCTTCTGTGTCCATGGCTGTAATATAAAGGCAGACTTCTAATGAAGTAAAGCCATTAGATGCACTCTTTTATTTAGTTCCAATACTGGACATATACAACTTATCTAGATGATCACTGATAACCTCTTAAATACCACCCATTAGTTATAAGAAAACCTCAATGGAATTATGCTAATCAGTAATTTAAACTAATGATGCACTTGCCTGAGACGGAAAACCCCAAAACTAAGTAGCCGTAATAGAAGCAGATAGGGTGCTACATGCCTGTATTCCACTGGAATTTGGAGATTTTACAAACTAGTTGTCTAATCTGTTTAAGCTGGAGGCCTCTTTATGCACCCTATTGTTATCACCTCCATGAGAGAGGTTAGGTCAGACCCTTGGTCACTAAAAGGGGTACATCCAGGAAGTCACCTTGCTTAGGTGCTCTTTACTGGGTCTTCAGAAGAGGCTGAACGCAGGCAGAGCCTTCAATAATGTTGGCCTACGTAAGCATAGAATAAAATTTAGGCAGCTAAAGTAGGCTTATTGCTAACTGCTATAGGACAGGGGAAAAAAGACCTAAGCTTCTACAGAAGGAACATAATTTGTTAATTAATACTTCCTGTCCTGACTGCTAAGTGGGGATTTCACCCATTAGTAATGCTGCCATCTTGGCCAGGAACGTTACATTAAGTTTAGTCCTGAATAAAATATTAGGAAATTAATAGGGTTGTGAGATTGGCTGGAATTCTAATAGCTGTTTTAGGATGATGCGAATTTACACATTTGCATTGTATTTTGCCACCCCTTCCTTTTCATTTACATTTTATATAACAATTTCTGAATCAATATAACAGTTTATATATTTCTTAAAATTGTATGTAATTATTTGCAGAAGTAGTCAACAGGTCAGTTCAGGTTTTTTTTTATTTCTCCATAGATTTATTTTAACTTGATTTTCCCAAACCTGCCTCCAAAAAGGAAAATTTTCTGTGTTTCTCATGGAATCTGTACATTTATAAAACACCTAATTGGTTTACTTTAAACCCGACACCAAACATGTTCAAATTCAATTTTCACATATGGTCTCTGAATGTCCATGTTTTTTAGCATTACTATGATTTATAGCATTTATTGTAAAATTATATTTATTATCATTTATATATATATATATATATATATATATATATATATAACATATACCATATACTCATTCACAAATTTGACCTGTAAGACATTCATCTAAGGATAGTTTTTTTATAACTTTCCAACTAAGGTAAGATTTTGGGTGTTCATGATTTAAGAGAACAACCCTCCCTAGACCCTGTAACCAGCATTATTTGGGGGTTTAATGATAATTTGTCTATTAGTCTGAAGCAGTTGGAAGGTTTTTGTGAGTTTCTTCTGAAGGTTGCATTCAGCTGAATTTCTTGTTTTGCCTCTTTTTCCAGTTCATTAATCAGAAGCGCTGAAATTCTCGATTTTCTTTCCTTTAAGACTTTGAGAACAGAAATGTTATTTGCATCTCAAAGAACTGGGAATATATGGATCAGCTGTAGAGAAAATATTGGTGATATTAATATTTAAAATGAAACTATTTTCAATACTCGCTTTTAAGAAATACCTAACAGATTAGAGTTAACTTTAAAACAAAAAATATAAAACAAAAACATATTGATGATGACAAATTAAGTAGCTCTTTTTTTAGTATATGGTACTAAATATTCACTCTTTCTTTAATGAGGACTTTGAAGGGACGTCAATCTTAAATTTTGTTGCACACATTATTGTACAAACAGTGTGTAACATGTTTTATGACTTGTGTTTGAGAGTTAAACATAAGTATTTAAACAAACATTTATAAAATATGTAAACAAAGTTGCAAAATGAGCAAGCTAAGATTTTGGCCGCCGATATCTACATGAGAGCAGACACACAGAGTTTGAAGTAGCTGGAAACAGTGTGTTGATGATTAAAGGATCACTATAGTCTGCTGACATCATCAGAAGTGGTAGCCTGATCCAATAACAGTGCTTCCCCATAGGATTGGCTGAGACTGACAAAGAGGCAGATCGGGGCAGAGCCAGCATGATTCAAACACAGCCCTGGCCAATCAGCATCTCCTCATAGAGATGCGTTGAATCTCTATGAGGAAAGTTCGGTGTCTGCATGCAGAGGGAGGAGACACTGAATGTTTGGATGCATTTTAGGCAGCCATGACCCAGGAAGGATCTCTAACAGCCATCTGAGGAGTTGCCAGTGAAGTTATCACTAGGCTGTAATGTAAACACTGCATTTTCTCTGAAAATACAGTGTTTACAGCAAAAAGCCTGAAGGTAATGATTCTACTCACCAGAACAAATTCAATAAGCTGTAGTTGTTCTGGTGATTTTAATGTCCCTTTAAACATATACTCCTGGAAAGCTGGGGTGTGGTTTGTAGGGGGTAGGTGGCTTCTCCTCAAGTCTTTTGGGAGGTTTAATATCACATTAAGGAGCCATGGGAAGTGTAAAGAATCCTGTCCACATCCTTTGTCATGCAAGGGCTAAAGTATGACAGGTTAGAAATAAGAGTGGAGGGAATTGGAAAGAGGAAGAGTGAAAAGGATTTGCAACAGGAAGAGTGGAGGGGATTGGGAAGAGATAGAGTGGAGGGGATTGATAATAGGAAGAGTGGAGAAGACTAGGAATAGGAATAGGAAGAGTTGTGAGGATTGGGAAGAGGAAGAGTGTAGGATATTGGGAATTGGAAGAGCAAAGATTAGGGAGAGGAAGAGTGGAGAGGATTGGAAAAAGGAGTGGATACGATTGGAAAGAGGAAGAGTAGAGAGGATTGGGAAGAGAAAGAGTGGAGGGGACTGGGAAGAGGAAGAGTGGAGAGAATTGGGAACAGGAAGAGTGGAGATGATTGGAAAGAGGAAGAGTAGAGAGGATTGGAAAGAGGAAAAGTGGAGGGGATTGGGAAGAGAAAGAGTAGAAAGGATTGGTAAGAGGAAGAGTGGAGGGGATTGTAAATAGAAAGAATGGAGAAGACTGGGATGAGAAAGAGTGGAGGTGATTGGGAAGAGGAAGAGTGGGGAGGATTGGGAAAATGAAGATTGGAGGGGATTGGAAAGAGGAAGAATGTAGAATATTGAGAATTGGAAGAGTGAATGAGATTGGGAAGAGGAAGAATGGAAAGGACTGAGAAGAGATTGGGAACAGATTTGGGGGGGGGGGGGGGGGGATTCAGAATTCCATTTGTGGCACCAAAAATAAAAAGAGATGATTGATGGTTATGGTACAGTCATTAAATGTTGACTTTATTCACAGGTATTGAACAGTGTTTAATATAGGAAAAAAGAGTAGTTAAAAAACATCTATATTTCTAAATGTATTTATTATATATTTACTAAATTATTATTAATATATATAAAGCACTAACACATTTTGCAGCGCTGTACAATAAATATATATAATTTTTTTCATCTCCTTCTGTTTATCCTTCTATTGGTTGCTTGTTCTAACATGATTTGTGAACCAAATGACAGAAAACTGAGCCTATCAGTGTACTGCAAAATATATTTATTTATTTATTATTGCCATTTATATAGCGCCAACAGATTCCGTAGCGCTTTACAATATTATGAGAGGGGGATTTAACTATAAATAGGACAATTACAAATAAACTTACAGGAACAATAGGTTGAAGAGGACCCTGCTCAAACGAGCTTACATTCTATAGGAGGTGGGGTGTAAAACACATTAGGACAGGAATTTACAATCAAATAAGGTGGGCTGCCCTTTAGGAGAGGGCAAGAGACAGGTATGTGAGGTAAGGGTTAGTCTTGGAGGCCATAAGCTTTCCTAAAGAGATGGGTTTTAAGGCACTTCTTAAAAGATGCAAGACTAGGGGAGAGTCTGATGGCGGTAGGCAGGCTATATAGACATAATGTTTATGTTTATTTACAATCGTAATATTTAAGACTCATTCAAACGACTGTTAACAGGTACCATGTAGAGGAGAAATTTAGGTAGAAAAAACTAAATAAAAAATATCATATTTTATTTTAAAATTTCTATTATTAGGAATATAGTGTGTGTTTATGTATGTATATGATCCATAAGAAGGCAAAAATACAAAAATAATTAAATATCACTTGATTTTAGGTAATAAAAGAGCATATGTTATGTTAATATAGAGATCTAATTGTTTATCAAATAATAATAGAGTATTTTAAAGATAGATGGTGGAAAGGAAATAAAATAAATGCAAAACATAAAAATTCGGTGAATGTCAGACCCTCAGAAAGAAGATACAATATAGCAAAGTTAATATATACAGGAATATACAGTACGTTTTGATTAGACATGGAGCTTGTTTGAAAACTACTACTCCATTACTCATCGACACTTTAATGCATGTGGTCCATCAGTTTAACAGTCAAGGATGAAGCAGGAGGGTATTGGAGGCCACCTGAGAATAAACCATTTAATAGCGGAAAGATGGGATTATTCTGATGAGGTGGTTGGAGATACATCCACCAGAAGCCAAACATCAAGTAACAATATCAGGTGGAGCAGCAGGTCTGGGGATGCAAGTTAGATCTGGAGATGATCTTAAACCCATGTTTTCTTAATCATAATACCTGCTTGACTTGTTTCAGGCCTAACTGCAATTCGGCCACCTTTGGACGGATCGGGTGTTCGGAAAGATTCCTGAATTCTGAACTTTAACGTACATGGACTTACCAAAACAAGCAAAGTTGAACATGTTTGGGGAGGATCAATATTCTGAATTCCACCCATAGCGCCAAAAAAAGAGCTGATTAATGGGAAAAAATATGATTGATGACTAATGGCAAGTGGACAATAACTAGACATTGATTTTATTCACAGATCTAGTAAGAAGTGACCAATAGAAGGAAAATCAAGAGAAGCAGCAAAAAATATGTAATATATTTAAAATATATACACTGTTTAAAAAAATAAAGGGAACACAAAAATAACACATCCTAGATCTGAATGAATTAAATATTCTTCTGAAATACTTTTTTTACATAGTTGAATGTGCTGACAACAAGATCACACAAAAATTAAAAAATGGAAATCACATTTTTCAACCCATGGAGGTCTGGATTTGGAGTCACTCAAAATTAAAGTGGAAAAACACACCACAGGCTGATCCAACTTTGATGTAATGTCCTTAAAACAAGTCAAAATGAGGCTGAGTAGTGTGTGTGGCCTCCACGTGCCTGTATGACTTCCCTACAATGCCTGTGCATGCTCCTGATGAGGTGGCGGATGGTCTCCTGAGGGATCTCCTCCCAGACCTGGACTAAAGCATCTGCCAACTCCTGGACAGTCTGTGGAGCATTGTGTCGTTAGTGGATGGAGTGAGACATGATGTCCCAGATGTGCTCAATTGGATTCAGGTCTGGGGAACGGACAGGCCAGTCCATAGCATCAATGCCGTCGTCTTGCAGGAACTGCTGACACACTCCAGCCACATGAGGTCTAGCCTTGTCTTGCATTAGGAGGAACCCAGGGCCAACTGCACCAGCATATGGTCTCACAAGGGGTCTGAGGATCTCATCTCGGTACCTAATGGCAGTCAGGTTATCTCTGGCGAGCACATGGAGGGCTGTGCGGACCCCCAAAGAAATGCCACCCCACACCATTACTGACCCACTGCCAAACCGGTCATGCTGGAGGATGTTGCATCCAGCAGAACGTTCTCCACGGCGTCTCCAGACTCTGTCACGTCTGTCACATGTGCTCAGTGTGAACCTGCTTTCATCTGTAAAGAGCACAGGGCGCCAGTGGCGAATTTGCCAATCTTGGTGTTCTCTGGCAAATGCCAAACGTCCTGCACAGTGTTGGGCTGTAAGCACAACCCCCACCTGTGGACGTCGGGCCCTCATACCACCCTCATGGAGTCTGTTTCTGACCGTTTGAGAAGACACATGCACATTTGTGGCCTGCTGGAGGTCATTTTGCAGGGCTCTGGCAGTGCTCCTCCTTTTCCTCCTTGCACAAAGGCGGAGGAAGCGGTCCTGCTGCTGGGTTGTTGCCCTCCTATGGCCTGCTCTACGTCTCCCAATGTACTGGCCTATCTCCTGGTAGCGCCTCCATGCTCTGGACACTATGCTGACAGACACAGCAAACCTTGCCACAGCTCGCATTGATGTGCCATCCTGGATTAGCTGTACTACCTTAGCCACTTGTGTGGGTTGTAGACTCCGTCTCATGCTACCACTAGAGTGAAAGCACCACCAGCATTCAAAAGTGACCAAAAAATCAGCCAGGAAGCATAGGAACTGAGAAGTGGTCTGTGGTCACCACCTGCAGAACCACTCCTTTATTGGGGTGTCTTGCTAATTGCCTATAATTTCCACCTGTTGTCTATCCCATTTGCACAACAGCATGTGAAATTGATTGTCACTCAGTGTTGCTTCCTAAGTGGACAGTTTGATTTCACAGAAGTGTGATTGACTTGGAGTTACATTGTGTTGTTTAAGTGTTCCCTTTATTTTTTTGAGCAGTGTATAATAATGTAAGAAATGTGTAAGAAAATTAGAAAATTACCACATACTTTGATAAGATGTGTTTTTGTTTTATTGATATAGCCACCAATTCTTCTGCATTGTCATGTGTTGAATTCACTTTGTTTTTCTAATGTTTTTCATTTTAGTGAATAACTGAGAACGTGTTACAATTCGGACACGTTTCTATAAGTTTAAGTCTGTTTTCTCTGATTTATTTAATGTGGATTTGCTATTCACTTATCATAAATTCTTGAATTTTTTTTATTAAATCTGGACTTAAATCTAAACTAGAGGAAACATGAATGGACATGGGCGCACACACGCACACACAATTTCTCTCTCTCTGCACTATATTCAATGCCAGCCATTTCTCTGTAAAAAATGTTTAATTCATATGTAAAATGTCTGTAGAATATGTACTCCTTGTTGTAAATGTGAATAAGATCATACGTTGTAGGTTAACTCAATTTCTGTAGCCCCAAGGAGCCAAAGCGCAGCTTAGCGGAAGGAGGGCCTTGGCAGGGGTGAGGAGGCGGGCTTAGGAGGAGCCGGCCAGGACTGGGGGGTTGTGGGAAATAGGGGCTGGTCTACTTAAGTAGGCAGCCATTTTAATCAGAGCACATTTAATTTCTTACCTAGCCGAGTTTGTCCCACCCACCCTCCCTGTGTTTTTTCAGATGACTAATGGTATCCCGTTTTGTCACAGCGGCGGGATAGGGAGCCGAGGAGGAGGAAATAGGCTCCCATGAGGAATGTCACGGACATGGAAATTGTGGTCACTGGTGGTTGGTAGGTTTCGAGTCCTGGAGGTGGCTCAGAACCTGGTGGGGTAGGGGTATCCGGGTATATTATGGTTGGCACTTAAATTGTTATGTTGGAGTAAGGTTGCAAATTGTTAAAGATATATATATATGTGTTAGTATGTTGGGGGTCATTGCCCGTTATATTAAAAGAAGGATGCGGTTGCGAGGGCGTAGTATGGGGGCAATGACCCATATTTATATGTTAAATTATTATTATATTGTTATGATTGTTATTATTAATGATAAACTTATTATATTAATTGTTATAATGGTTAATAAAAGCTGTGGATATATACCCTAGTGTCAGCGTATTATTGGGTTAGGTATGTGGGGTTTTGTCCTAGGTTCCGACTGCCCATATGGCGACTATACACCTGTCATGTCTCTGTCTCCACAAACCTTTTCTCACATTCTCAGTTAAATGACATCCAGGTACGTTCTTTCACTACTGCTGGTTGAGGCAGCTGACTAGTCATTCATTCCTGGGGATAGCCAGCATTTAACAAGACCTGAAACGTTTCTCTTGCTCCTCAGATCAGAAGTGATAAAAATGTGCACTTCACCTAATCTTTTGACAATGTGCTGCAGCCAGTTCTTACCTTAACTTTGTTTTCATAGTGTATGCTCCTCACACTGATTACTATTGTATATTCTAATAAATGTCTTTAAGATATTGAAAATTCTGATAACTTGGAATTGTAATTCTGAAGCAGGAAATTTAATTTGGATGGGATGCTGAGATGGAATACGTTTTGTAACTTAATGTTTGTTTTATTACGCTCAACATGATGAAACCATAAAAGATTTTCAGTGCCGAAGAGTTTAAGAAAACCCTTGCGCGTTTGAGAAATGGCTTGCTACAAATAACCACATCAATGCTAATTATTGTTCTTTGTCTGTGCCCTTCTTCCAGCTGTCATTAGGTGGCAGCAAACATCTACTTTCCTACTGAAACATGTACTTAGAACTTCACATTTTCTGTTAGTACAGCTTAATTTTTCTAGATTCAGTTTTTCTTACATTATCCAACTTTACAGCATATTCGCAAATAAAAACGCGTTACACAGTATAAATGTCATTGCTAACAAAATGTATCAGAAAATAACATAACTTTGTGTTTAGTTGTGTGCATGTATGTGGATAGGTCTATATATTTTATTATTATCATTTATAAAGCTCCAACAAATTCTGCAGCGCTGTTCAATATGTTGCCGAACAAACAAGTATTTTCAACAAGACGAGCTGAGGGTGCTGAAGGCCCTGCTCAAACCAGCTAACATTCTAGAGGGAGTGTGGTAAAGTGATATAAGAGGTACGGGAAGGACGTTTCTTATGTACGGGAAAAAGAAGGTTACTAAAATAGTTTACAATGAAGGCTTAGTTTTTTTGATGACAGTTTCCGAAGAGGACACAAGGTACAGGGAGGGAAAGCTATTAACAGAATATAAAACATGCAAATATATATGAAAAATGTTAATTGCATTATACTATGTGGAGGTTATAAAAATAGTTTCATTTAAATACATCATCTATCACAATTGTGACTTTTTTTTAATGCTTAAAGCATATTATAATATTCATGTTAATAATATCCATGTTAATGTTATTCGCCATCATATTATTGAGATAGATATTTTGGCCCTGGAATTGATGAGTGGCATTCCTCAAATTGATGAGATGGGCATGGTGATGCTCAAATTCCTGAGATATACTGGATATTTAGCAGATTGCATTTTTGTCTAACTATAATATTTAAACAATGAGCTTTAATTTCCACAAAATATTATTTACTTATAGTATTTTGCTTTAATGTTCACAAAATATTACATTATTATAGTATTTATTATAGTATTGTGTCCAACAATTATCCCTACAGCTTGCAAAAATAATTTCTGAACATACTCACAGGTGAGTATCTGCTCATTTCTATCCAGTTGAATTTTTTTTTTTAAGTTACAAGTAATTTTCTATCAAACAAATAAGCATAAAACTAGTCAGGTATTGGAAAAATTATTAAATATATTCTATTGTTAACTGTTCGAGTTTAGTGGTGTCAGGTTTAGACAGTGGGGATACTTGTCAAAGTGTTCTGAAGTGTTCACAAGTTACCACAGACATTTTCATTTAAAAAAATCAACAAATTTTGTGGCAGAAAAATACAAAGGATACAAACAACTTTTGTGTCTGGAAAAAGTGATGTAAATATTTAGAAATCAATAACATTGCTAAAAATGCAGAAAAAAAAAATATGGCTAGGGGGCAAAAGAAGCAACAGATGGAAATATAGATGAAAATATATCCCAAAATATTCAAAGAGGAACTGTCACTTTGCTGCAATTTACACCCATGAATAAAATATTGAAAATCATCTATAACTTGTCTTTATCTTTTTCTTGTGATGCTAATTTATTTCACATTTATATTAAAGAATTAGGAACTTACATCGCAATCCAGTTCATACAAGGCACAGCCAGGGCACACATTGCTAATGAAGAGGAGAAATAGTAACATTGTTTCATTTCTCCTCCTCTCTATATGCTCTCTCTGTGCTGACTGCCAGGTGCAAAGGGCAGAGCTTATAACAATAATTGTCAGGGAGCTAAGATGGAGGCCAGTTACAGGATAGGTTTCAATATTTTATTTATCACACCTCACAAGTACGTATTTTTTTTTTTTTTTTTAATATAGGGATAACTAAACAGAGTATAAAAACGTTCTGGGAAGTTCCTTTTTAATAAACTTGCACAAAAACGTGCTAAAAAATAGACATAAAAGTGTTCAAACCAATTTGATAAATATTCCCCAATGTATTTCTTTATTGAATGCTATTTATTGACATGGTATTCACTTTTTTACTTAAAGACTGTTTTTTAACGGTGTATAACATAAAATTTACCATAATTGTTGCTTAAAATCTTTAAACACTTAGCAGCAGAGTATGAAGCCACTAATGGTCTCCTGCACCTAGATCTGTGATACCGTTGATGTATAAAGGTTACAGAGGAATCAATACATCTGACTGTTATAAGGAAATGTGTATATTTACTATATATATCATATTTCTAGATATTATTGAAAATATGGAAGCACATCCACTAAAGGCACATTTGTATTTACTTTGCAACTAATGTGCACTTTGTCAGGTACAAACTAAACTATAGAGGCTGGCCTTAACCACTCCACAAAAAAAAAAAAAAAAAAAAAAAAAGACTGCCAGAATCCCAACGTGGTTTTTGCAGGTTCTGAAAAAAATGTGTAAATATGTATTTTGCATGCCAACATACGTAGACAAGATATATTTTAATAAGCTAAAGATCAACAAACAGGATGTAACATTTTCCCATTTTCCTGGCTTTCTAATTAAAGATGCTCTCCACATGATATATTTTCCTAATTTCCCATAATCCTCCTGCGTATGCTATTTATGATGAAATATATGCTAGAATATCCGATTTTGTAGCACTTTGCATAGTCCCATTACCCAGTACATATTGCAAAATGTACAGTCGCATTGCTTCTTTACATTACACCCATATGTTTTCATATTTCCACAAAGAGGCACACAAACTAATGCACAGGGACTCATGCACAGCCACGGACAAACACATGCAAACAGTGACAGACACAAGTGAAGGGAGATGGAGACACACTATCACAGAGGGAGAATGGGCAATGGCATAGTTGGCAGGATTTATGTCTGCTTGATCATTACAGACATACAGAGATTCATAGATTAAATTACCCTTACCCCTGTGGTCACCCTCAAATGGAAGCTATGGGTGCTAACTGAGTATACCTGGCATTGGGGTATCATAGGGTGTAAGCATTGTTGGTAGAGAACATGCAGAAGACAGCAGCTTACAAAAGCAGGTTTAACACACGGGCTCTCAAAGCATGGGTCATTTTTAATAGCATTCCAGGTATAGCACTTAGGCCAGGTGTAGGCAACCTTCAGCACTCCAGATACTGTGGACTACATCTCCCACAATGCTCTTACAGCCATGATGCTGGCAAAGCATCATGGGAGGTGTAGTCCAAAACAAATGTAGTGCCGAAGGCTTCCTATCCCCGACTTAGGCTATTTACTAAGCACTGATGATTGCCTGATTTCTGAAACCATGTCAAGTCTGTGTGCAAGTCAGATGGCAGTATGTTTTCTTTGTTTTAAAACAGATAAAAATATAAATAAATAAAAATAGATGAAGAAGCCGAGGACATTCGTTAAATTGGATCATGGATCGCCTCCACCCACCCCCCTCTCCCTGCCCCCACTCTCCCCCTTACTGTGTAAGGTTTAATGTTTTCTTTTTACAAAGATAATGCTTTGTGAATATATTGAATTTGATATCATATAATATGATTTTACAGATACTCTTACTTATAGGTCAAGGCAAGAATAAAAGACCGAACCCCAACATCCTAATGGGTATGGTGGAGGTAGGGAATTCATATAATATTATTTACGGGACACATTGTGTCAGGAATAATATATAGTAAGTAAGCTTTAGTAAGAAGTACATAGTATACCGGTCTGGTGGAATAGTTATTTAAATAACTTTGAGTAGCTGTCTGCCAAGGAATGTTGCTAGGAACAACCAATCAGAGCAAGAAGACTCTTATATTCGGTGCAAAGCATTGTGTGCTTGAAGTTTTCAAGTTGGTGCAGGACTGTAATTTTCCCCAGACTCAGCTATTAATGCATAGTGTGAGTCTGAACAAACGTCAGGCTGCAGCCTGGACCTGGCCTGAAATGGCTTTTTTTGAATTGACTTTCTTTTAGAAGTCAGTTATAATATCAGAGTTTAATGCATTTGTTGGTGAATGCCTTTATAAATTCACATATCCTACCATTTCATTACTGTAGCATATGATGTAAATTACAGGAAGCAACTTAATCACTTCAAGTAAATTTGTTCTGTACTTGTTTTAAGACACAGCTCATTTTTTAAATATTAGTATCTATAAATAATTTATTGGTGAAAACACTGGCTCACGTAAGACGGAGCAAATGTATATTTTATGTGTAAATCTCAGCTTTTTGGCTACATATTTTTATACCCGCCCACCCCAAAAATGATTTCATTAAAACCATGGAAAATTGGCAGTTTTTGGAAGAGGTGGGCGAAATGTTTCCCATGTAGAAGGTCATCATTTTGTATTGAAATAGTTGATTTTTGGAATATTTGAATAAAGCGTTTCATGAAATAAATTTCGGTAATATTCTGATTCCTTAAAGAAGCCAAGGAGTTGTAGCACATTAGAATGTTTACATTTTACATATGTTATTCATAAATGCATTACATCTATCTATCACACCGACAGACACACACACAGACACTCACTCACTGACAGACACTATCTATCTATCTATCTATCACACCGACACACACACACACAGACACTCACTCACTGACAGACACTATCTATCTATCTATCTATCACACCGACAGACACACACACACACACAGACACTCACTCACTGACAGACACTATCTATCTATCTATCTATCACACCGACAGACACACACACACAGACACTCACTCACTGACAGACACTATCTATCTATCTATCACACCGACAGACACACACACACACAGACACTCACTCACTGACAGACACTATCTATCTATCTATCACACCGACAGACACACACAGACACAGACACTCACTCACTGACAGACACTATCTATCTATCTACCTATCTACCTATCTATCTATCTATCTATCTATCTATCTATCTATCTATCTATCTATCTATCTATCTATCTATCTATCTATCTACCTATATGTCTGTCTGTCTATCTACCTACATGTCTGTCTGCCTGTTTGCCTGTCTATCTATCTGTGCATCCTATCATTTAATATTATTTTCAATCACTTTGTGAAAAGGGTTACAGGGTGATATTTCTGATAAAATGTAAGTAATCATTATTCACTGCAGTGACTGCATTTCGAGAAGGTGATTTAACACTTCATTTTTAAATTTGTGTTACGGATATTGTGCCTGTCACAGCCAAGAGTCCCTTAGCATCTCTTTATTAATAATATATGTAATTAGTTCACTATAATTAAATTAGTCCCCAAGGTTTTATCCCTACCATGCAGTGTGTGAAACATTTCTCCTCTTTACTTAGTTGCCTTCTGAATGTACCAGACAGCGGTGTTATCCTTCAGGAGTGATTTTGGGCGTATGTTCCACTGTGTGAAATGTCAATGACAAACAGACATGGGTTTCAGCAAAGTGGCCGGAGTGGGCAGCCCATCCCTGTCTGACTCCAAAACTTTTTATAGATATTAATACAAACTATTAACTGCCACATTTTCACTGATTCCCCAGTCTTTATTCTGTTTAATAACTAGTGACTGCCCCCTCAGTCTTTATTCTGTTTAATAACTAGTGACTGCCCTCCCAGTCTTTATTCTGTTTAATAACTAGTGACTGCCCTCCCAGTCTTTATTCTGTTTAATAACTAGTGACTGCCCTCCCAGTCTTTATTCTGTTTAATAACTAGTGACTGCCCTCCCAGTCTTTATTCTGTTTAATAACTAGTGACTGCCCTCCCAGTCTTTATTTTGTTCAATAACTATTGACTGGCCTCCCAGTCTTTATTCTGTTTAATAACTAGTGACTGCTCCCCCAGTCTTTATTCTGTTTAATAACTAGTGACTGCCCTCCCAGTCTTTATTCTGTTTTAATAACTAGTGACCTTTCCCTCTGTCTTTATTCTGTTTAATAACTAGTGACTGCCCTCCCAGTCTTTATTCTGTTTAATAACTAGTGACCTTTCCCTCAGTCTTTATTTGGTTTAATAACTAGTGACTGCCCTCCCAGTCTTTATTCTGTTTAATAACTAGTGACTACCCCCTCAGTCTTTATTCTGTTTAACAACTAGTGACTGCTCCCCCAGTCTTTATTCTGTTTAATAACTAGTGACTGCTCCCCCAGTCTTTATTCTGTTTCAATACTAGTTACTACTCTCCCAGTCTTTATTCTGTCTTATTAGCTAGTCAGGGCCGGTGCAAGGATTTTTGCCGCCCTAGGCAAAAAAAAATTTGCCGCCCCCCCATATGTCCAGCCCACCATGTGACATCACAATGCCCCGCCCATATGCTCTGCCATATGGGCCAACGCCAGTCTTCACAAAGTGTCTTATCTGAAAAGACAGTGTGTTTACATTAAAAAGCCTACAGGCACAGGCTATAGACACCAGAACCACTACATTATGCTGTAGTGCTTCTGGTGACTATAGTATCCATTTAATGTGAGGTAAATTAGAGATTAGTGCCACTAATAATATATTGGATTGCCTACTTACCACCAGATGAGGACAAGAGGCTGATGATGGGCTCAGTCTGGCTCCACAGGTCTGGTGTAGAAGAGGCTCTCTGGAGACTGTTTTTAACAGTGCTCACAACAATTAACGAACAGGAAGCAGCTCCATTTTTTAGGGCCCCTTACACAGCTCAAGGTCTGGGCCCCCAGGGGGCATACGCCTACAATGCCCACCCATAAATCCACCTACATGGCCCATCCATGAGTTGGGGATGTTTTATGTGTGCAATTTGTGTAAGGGATGTAGTGTGTTTATATGGGATGTAGTGTGTGTTTTCGTGTAAGGAATGCATTGTATGTTTCTGTGTGTGTGTGTGTGTGTGTGTGTAAGGGGTGCAAGATTTGTTTCTTTGTATGTAATTGAATGCAGTGTGTGTCTGTATGGGGTGCATTCATTATGAAAGAGAACGTAAGGGATGCATTGTGTGTTTCGGGTGTGTCTGTGTGTGAGTAGGAATGCATTGTATGTTTCTGTGTGTGGGGGGGGGTGCATTGTGTATGTGTGTAGTGTAAAAGAGAGGGTTTGTGGGGTAGGATAGAGACTGGGAGGGGAACAGCTCTTTCTTTTTTTAAAAAAAATTCATAGTGCTCTCCCCTCAATTATTGATTTCCCCTTCCCTTCTGTCCCTCCGTGTTCTCCCCTTCTGTCACTTAGTGCTCTCCCTTGGCCCCCTGTCCCTCTGCAGTCCCCCTTGGTGGTCTTCTCACTCCCCCCTCCATAGTGGTCCTCCCTCTCCCAAACCCCTTAGTGGTCCTCCCTCTCCCAAACCCCTTAGTAGACCTTCCCCTACTCCCCCCACCCCCTTAGTGGTAATCACCCTCCTCCCCTCTCCTTAGTAGTCCTCCCTCCTTACCCCCCTTTGGTGGTCCTTATCCCCCCTCCCTCCCCTAGTGGTCCTTATCCCCCTCCCCTAGTGGTCCTTATCCCCCCCTCCCCTAGTGGTCCTTATCCCCCCAACCTCCCATAGTGGTCCTTATCCCCCCTCCCTCCCTCCCCTAGTGGTCCTTATCCCCCCTTCCCTCCCCTATTGGTCCTTATCCCCCCTTCCCTCCCATAGTGGTCCTTATCCCCCCTCCCTCCCATAGTGGTCCTTATTCCCCCCTCCCTCCCATAGTGGTGCTTATCCCCCCCTCCCTCCCATAGTGGTCCTTATCCCCCCTCCCTCCCTCCCCTAGTGGTCCTTATCCCCCCTCCCATAGTGGTCCTTATCCCCCTCCCTCCCATAGTGGTCCTTATCCCCCCCCCTCCCTCCCATAGTGGTCCTTATCCCCCCCTCCCTCCCATAGTGGTCCTTATCCCCCCTCCCTCCCATAGTGGTCCTTATCCCCCCTTCCCTCCCATAGTGGTCCTTATCCCCCCTCCCTCCCATAGTGGTCCTTATCTCCCCTTCCCTCCCATAGTGGTCCTTATCCCCCCTCCCTCCCATAGTGGTCCTTATCCCCCCTCCCTCCCATAATGGTCCTTATTCCCCCCCTCCCTCCCATAGTGGTCCTTATCCCCCCCCTCCCTCCCATAGTGGTCCTTATCCCCCCCTCCCTCCCATAGTGGTCCTTATCCCCCCCTCCCTCCCATAGTGGTCCTTATCCCCCCCTCCCTCCCATAGTGGTCCTTATCCCCCCATCCCTCCCCTAGTGGTCCTTATACCCCCCTCCCTTAGTGGTCCTTATACCCCCTCTCCCTTAGTGGTCCTTATACCCCCCCTCCCCCTTAGTGGTCCTTATACCCCCCCTCCCCCTTAGTGGTCCTTATACCCCCCCTCCCCCTTAGTGGTCCTTATACCCCCCCCCTTAGTGGTCCTTACCCTCCCCTCCTGCCCATGTAGCGTGGCCGGGCGGCGCGGAACGCGGGACAGGAACCTCTGTTTCCTGTACCCGGCCGCCGGCGGAATGACCGGAAATGCTCACTCAGTGAGCACTTCCTGTCATTCCGCCGGCGGCCGGGTACAGGAAACAAAGGTTCCTGTCCCGCGTTCCGCGCCGCCCGGCCACGCTACATGGAGAGACCGGCAGGAGGGAACGCTCTGCGCTTCCCTCCTGCCGGTCACTCAAACCCGGCCGCCCTCCGTGCAGCAGTGCTGCGCCGCCTGGGGCTTGTTAAAGCGCTCAGGCGGCGCAGCATGAGGAGGCGCAGCGGGGACAGGGATCCGGCGCCCCCTGGTAAGTTGCGCCCTAGGCGGCTGCCTAGGTCGCCTTACAGGTGGCGCCGGCCCTGTAGCTAGTGACTGCTCCCCCAGTCTTTATTATGTTTAATAACTAGTGACTGCTCCCTCAGTCTTTATTCTGTTCCATAACTATTGACTGGCCTCCCAGTCTTTATTCTGTTTTAATAACTAGTGACATTTCCCTCAGTCTTTATTCTGTTTAATAACTAGTGACTGATTCCCCAGTCTTTATTCTGTTTAATAACTAGTGGCTGATTCCCCAGTCTTTATTCTGTTTAATAACTAGTGACTGCCTTCCCAGTCTTTATTCTGTTTTAATAACTAGTGACCTTTCCCTCAGTCTTTATTCTGTTTAATAACTAGTGACTGCCCTCCCAGTCTTTATTCTGTTTAATAACTAGTGACTGCTCCCCCAGTCTTTATTCTGTTTAATAACTAGTGACCTTTCCCTCAGTCTTTATTCTGTTTAATAACTAGTGACTGCCCTCCCAGTCTTTATTCTGTTTAATAACTAGTGACTGCTACCCCAGTCTTTATTCTGTTTTAATAACTAGTGACCTTTCCCTCAGTCTTTATTCTGTTTAATAACTAGTGACTGCCCTCCCAGTCTTTATTCTGTTTAATAACTAGTGACTGCTCCCCCAGTCTTTATTCTGTTTAATAACTAGTGACCTTTCCCTCAGTGTTTATTCTGTTTAATAACTAGTGACTGCCCTCCCAGTCTTTATTCTGTTTTAATAACTAGTGACCTTTCCCTGTCTTTATTCTGTTTAATAACTAGTGACTGCTACCCCAGTCTCTATTCTGTTTTAATAACTAGTGACCTTTCCCTCAGTCTTTATTCTGTTTAATAACTAGTGACTGCCCTCCCAGTCTTTATTCTGTTTAATAACTAGTGACTGCTCCCCCAGTATTTATTCTGTTTAATAACTAGTGACTGCCCTCCCAGTATTTATTCTGTTTAATAACTAGTGACTGCTCCCCCAGTATTTATTCTGTTTAATAACTAGTGACTGCCCTCCCAGTCTTTATTCTGTTTAATAACTAGTGACTGCTCCCCCAGTCTTTATTCTGTTTAATAACTAGTGACTGCTCCCTCAGTCTTTATTCTGTTCAATAACTATTGACTGGCCTCCCAGTCTTTATTCTGTTTTAATAACTAGTGACATTTTCCTCAGTCTTTATTCTGTTTAATAACTAGTGACTGATTCCCCAGTCTTTATTCTGTTTAATAACTAGTGACTGATTCCCCAGTCTTTATTCTGTTTAATAACTAGTGACTGCCTTCCCAGTCTTTATTCTGTTTTAATAACTAGTGACCTTTCCCTCAGTCTTTATTCTGTTTAATAACTAGTGACTGCCCTCCCAGTCTTTATTCTGTTTAATAACTAGTGACTGCTCCCCCAGTCTTTATTCTGTTTAATAACTAGTGACCTTTCCCTCAGTCTTTATTCTGTTTAATAACTAGTGACTGCCCTCCCAGTCTTTATTCTGTTTAATAACTAGTGACTGCTCCCCCAGTCTTTATTTGGTTTAATAACTAGTGACTGCCCTCCCAGTCTTTATTCTGTTTAATAACTAGTGACTACCCCCTCAGTCTTTATTCTGTTTAACAACTAGTGACTGCTCCCCCAGTCTTTATTCTGTTTCAATACTAGTTACTACTCTCCCAGTCTTTATTCTGTCTTATTAGCTAGTGACTGCTCCCCCAGTCTTTATCATGTTTAATAACTAGTGACTGCTCCCTCAGTCTTTATTCTGTTCAATAACTATTGACTGGCCTCCCAGTCTTTATTCTGTTTAATAACTAGTGACTGCTCCCCCAGTCTTTATTCTGTTTAATAACTAGTGACTGCTCCCCCAGTCTTTATTCTGTTTAATAACTAGTGACTGCTCCCCCAGTCTTTATTCTGTTTACTAACTAGTAACTGCTCCCCCAGTCTTTATTCTGTTTAACTAGTGACTGCCCTCCCAGTCTTTATTCTGTTTAATAACTAGTGACTGCCCTCCCAGTCTTTATTCTGTTTTAATAACTAGTGACTGTCCTCCCAGTCTTTATTATGTATTATCTAACACAACTTATTCTGATTTAGGGCCCCCACCCACCTGATTCTGATTTAGGGCCCCCCCTTCAGTTTAAAAGCCCCCACTCGCGCGGCACGACTGGGGGCTCGGGAGGGGGACACAGGTTTTTTTTTTAGGTTTTTTTAACAGTGTGCAGCTACAGGATGCTCACTGTTTACTAGACATGCCCCTACTTGCGGCATAGCGAGTAGGGGCAGAATTTACTAATACTTAGTAATTTTTACTTATTATTAGTAAATTTGGCTGAAAGACCAATTTAGGTCTTTCAGCCTTTTATAGAAACATAGACCTTTTGGTAGATAGCTCCCTCATACCGTGGGAATTAGGGAGTTATCTGCTTACTCATTCCCATCCATTGACTGGCTAACTAACTTGCATTTTATATGAACGTGTTACTTGATTGTTGTAAGTGTTGCAGATGCTTACAGCTGAATTCTGGCTATGAATGTTTACTTTTTATTTAAACTAGTATACAGTGTAACATTCTTCATTCTTCCACTGGGTATAATAGTACTTCGGCAATTCGTCTATTCAACAAATCCGAAATTCGTCACTTCGGCTATTCGGATATTCGGCGCTTCGGGACTTCGGCAGCTTGGTTCGGTTCGGCACATCCGAAATTCAGCACTTCGGCTATTTGTACATTCAGCACTTGGGGACTTCAGCAGCTTGGTTCGGTTTGGCACTTCGGAAATTCAGCACTTCGGCAATTCAGCTATTCGGACATTAGGAAGTATCCGAATGTCCCAATTGCCCGAAATTCATCCGAATTGACATTCGGAACAAAACGAATTGCACATGTCTAATAACTAGTGACTGCCCTCCCAGTTTTTATTCTGTTTAATAACTAGTGACTGCCCTCCTAATCTTTATTCTGTTTAATAACTAGTGACTACTCCCGCAGTCTTTATTCTTTTTAATAACTTGTGAATGCTCCCACAGTCTTTATTTTGTTTTAATACCTAGTCACTGCCTCCCTGTTTTTATACTGTTTTAATACCCAGTGGCTTCCCTTCCAGTCTTTATTATGTTTAATAACTAGTGACTGCTCCTGCAGTCTTTATTTTGTTTAATTCACTAGTGACTGCCCCAGTTTTTTTTCTGTTTTAATAACTAGTCACTGCCCCCCAGTTTTTATTCTGTTTTAATAACTAGTCACTGCCCACCCAGTGTTTATTTTGTTTCAAATACTAGTGACTGCCCCCGGGTCTTTATTCTGTTTTAATAACTAGTGACTGCCCTCCAAATCTTTATTCTGTTTTAATAACTTGTCACTGCCCCCAGTCTTTATTCTGTTGTAATAATTAGTGACTGCCCCCAGTCTTTATTGTATTTTATTTTAATAACTAGTGACTGCCCCAGTCTTTATTATGTTTTAATAATGTGTGACTGCCCCCAGTCTTTATTCTATTTTATTTTAATAACTAGGTACTGACCCCAGTCTTTATTCTGTTTTAATAACTAGTCACTGTCCCCCAGTCTTTATTCTGTTTTAATAACTAGTGACTGCCCCAGTCTTTATTCTATTTTAAGAACTAGTGACTGCCCACAGTCTTTATTCTGTTTTAATAACTAGTGACTGCCCTAGTCTTTATTCTATTTTAATAACTAGTAACTGCCCCCAGTCTTTATTCTTTTTCAATAACTAGTGACTACCCCAGACTTTACTCTGTTTAAGTGACTAGAGACTGCCCTCCATTTTTTTATTAAATTTTAATGACTAGAGACTGGACAGACACACAGTCTTTATTCTATTCCAGTGACTAGAGACTGCCCCAAGTCTTTATTATGTTTTAGTGACTAGTGACTGCCCCTCACAGCCTTTATACTGGGTTAGTGCTATATGATAAGGCATTTCAAAACAAAACAAGTTAAGTAGGATATTATCTAACACAACCAATGTTAATATACTTAAAGTATAATATGCTGTTGTTATGAATAAATGTTAATTTATATATATAGCACAAGGGTTAAAACATTTCTGAGCTTTTGATACTATTTCTAAATGCTTGGAGAAAAGCGTGTGTGTAGACAGAGTCTAGGAACTGATCCAACCTGAAGGACATTTTTAGTGTCCAGCCGTTCATCTTACACCCATTTGTGGAGTCAATCAGGATAGCCCATCTCTGGAGCCAGTCAGGACAGCCAATCTGTGGAGCCAATCAGGATTGCATATTTATGGAGCAAATCAGGATAGCCCAACTGTGGAGCCAATCAGGACAGCCCGTCTGTGGAGTCAATAAGGATAGCTTATCTACCAGATACGTACGTGTAGAATATAGATAGTCTGCCCCTTTACAAAGTGGCAATTCCTGTAAACGAAAGACTTTATATTCTTTATAAACTTAACTTAACTTAACCCCTTAAGAACCAAACTTCTGGAATAAAAGGGAATCATGACATGTCACACATGTCATGTGTCCTTAAGGGGTTAAACATTTTAATTTGGAAAAATATGGCAAAACATTTGTCCCCCTCTAGTGATAGGTATATGCAAATAACAATGTTTTTCTTCAGAAACAAAACAAGTGGTCACAGTGATCTAAACAGTAGACCTGAAGGGCAATTTGACCATGGATTAAGTTGTACATGGCTATGGGCAGAATCCCATTTTTCATGGTAAAAAATCCCTTCCCATTTCTGCCTGTGTCCACACAGAGCATACTACTGGCAATACATTTAATTCAATTCGGATTCAGATTGCTGAAGGAGAAGACAGAGGGCAAGAATATCTGGGGAATATGCATTTTGAGGTAATAAACAGTGACACTGTAAATATTCTTCAATTGCCACTGAGAAAAACTGAAAAAAATGACAGTTACGAATTTCGTGTTATACCGTCACTTTTGACCCATTTGTGGTGCGTGTTTTTATCTGCGTAATTACGATAGGTTGGTTGCACCTCTGAGTTACGTCATAATGGATCCGCCGACTGAGATCTTTTCTAAACGGTGCAGGTGCATTGTGGCTGAGCTGTTTTTAAGGGCATTCAGGACCACTCCACACTGAATAAAGGAATCTAATTACCTGCAATACTAATTGCACAGTCAGCTAGTAACAGCCTTTATATTTATAAACCTGCACAGCTTGTGAAAGAACCCTCAAAAGTCTTGGCAGGAATCCCAGCCTAGGTAGAATGGAACCTCTTATGATTACAGTATGTAAACAAGTGTTTTGTTTTTCCTCATAAACATTGCCTCCAACTGCCAGGCTTAATTCACACGATTTTGTTCACTATGAGTCTATCAGTTAGTTTGAGAAACCCACAGCTTTTGGAAAACTGTAGTTTGAGATCATGCTACATTCAGTTTCTAGGGAAAAAAAAAAAAAAGCAAATATATTTTGACCTGACGGAGTCGCAAGTGGCAGCACATAGCGTAAAACAACCAATTACAGCGGTGATTGTTAATCTCTGCAAACAACTTCCGCAGACCCTGATATTTCAGAGTTCAGGGTAAAGGGAACATGCTAATTCATTTAGATACCGCAATAGATTTAACCATTTCAGTAGCAGACAGGAAGGGCACGGATGTAAAAATATAATATTGGGCAGCACAATATGTTAATCAGCTCCCATGCTGTGCAGAAAGGCTGCAATTGTGCGTCTTCACGCAGCTGCCGGGATATTTGCATAAATCTCAACATGAGAGTCCATGACATCAACCACTCAACAGGAAAGTGAAAGTGGAGAGGAGCAGGCTTCCAAAGGTGATCATTGATACATATTGTAGACATTTTTGAGCAGCTCTTGGTATGAAAACTACATTCAAGTTCCACTAGATATTTTTTTAGAAAGAGATATAGATTTTTTTCCCCCATAAAATATAATATAATATAATACATTATATATCCGTATCTTCAGAAGGATATTGATACCTTGGAGAGAGTTCAGAGAAGGGCTACTAAACTGGTTCATGGATTGCAGGATAAAACTAACCAGGAAAGGTTAAAGGAACTTAACATGTATAGCTTGGAGGAAAGACGAGACAGGGGGGATATTATAGAAACATTTAAATACATAAAGGGAATCAACACAGTAAAGGAGGAGACTATATTTAAAAGAAGAAAAACTACCACAACAAGAGGACATAGTCTTAA
Organism: Pelobates fuscus; assembly: GCF_036172605.1. Classification (NCBI taxonomy): domain Eukaryota; kingdom Metazoa; phylum Chordata; class Amphibia; order Anura; family Pelobatidae; genus Pelobates; species Pelobates fuscus. Next base: position 102,398,658 of record NC_086328.1, on the reverse strand, counting down.
ATTAGAGGGGCAAAGGTTTAAAAATAATATCCGGAAGTATTACTTTACTGAGAGGGTAGTGGATGCATGGAATAGCCTTCCAGCTGAAGTGGTAGAGGTTAACACAGTAAAGGAGTTTAAGCATGCGTGGGATAGGCATAAGCAGTGGTATATTTTGGAGTTGTGCTGCCCTAGGCACAACTAAATCCAGGCACCCCCTAAATCTACATTTCCCCCCCCCAATTCATGTCAAGGCCACTTTTTTGGACTGACAGACACAGGCCCTCATTGATACATGCACCCACATACACTCAATTGCAGATACACAGTAATTGGCAAACACATACAGTCATTGACATGCACACTGTTTAACTAACACACACTTTCACTGACAGAAACACACTGACATACCCATTGACTGGCAGACACACACTCTCAGATACACATAAAATGACAGACACACACTGACACACACTCACAGACATACCCGTCCTCACTGATTTGACACACACTGACAGCTATACACGCACTAACAGCTACACTCACTCACAAACTCACAGAGCGTGAGAGAGCAAGAAGAGCAGAGGACAGCGCTTCCTTGCCACCTGGCTAGGATATTAGTAGTTTAACACCTTGGGGAGGGGGGCCCTAAGAAGGACAGCCCCAGGACACGAGGCAAACAAGACATTTGTTTGGGAGCGTGGGGTGGCGTTTTTTGGCGCCCCCCCTGAAAGTGCCGCCCTAGGCAAATGCCTTGTTTGCCTTGTGGTAAATACAGCCCTGGGCATAAGGCTATCCTAACTATAAGATAAGGTCAGGGACCAATGAAAGTATTTAGAAAATTGGGCAAACTAGATGGGCTGAATGGTTCTTATCTGCCATCACATTCTATGTTTCTATATGACATATTTCTGAACCAGCAAGCATTTAGTTCACTTTTTGTTTTTATGAACATATACATTTAATGGTAATAGATTCTGGACACGTTGAATGGAAGATATATAATAATTATTTGTGATTATAGGAACACCATGCAAACATGTTTTGCTAACACTATAGTGCTTGAGTACCTGTTTAGGCCACTTTCCCACCTATAAATGGCATAAAAAGGTTTTAAACTTACATTTTCCTGATCATCGCACTGGTTCCGCCTCCGTGGCTGAAATTATCAAACCTGATGATTTCAGCCAATCCAATGCTTTCCTATAGGAAAGCATTGGGAAGCTCTTGCACATGCGCAGAAAAATGCCCCAATTAATTTTTTTACACCAATCCGTATCTTATCAATAAACTGTAGTTGTTCTGGTGACTATAGTGTCCCTTTATCTTTACACATAGTACTGTATTACAAGTTCGTTTTCTGGTATTGTCCCCAAAATACCAGTAACAATGCATAGTCTTCTAATTAAATAAAGGAAATATGCACTCAGATTTAGATATTATTTAGGATTTAGCACAAATACAAAACTTTATATATATTGTACCCATTCTAAAGTATTCCCTGCCAGGTTATGATGCTTATTCTCCTAAAATCACTAGGACATAGCATTCCTTGATCTTTAACCCCTTTTCTCCCAGAAATAGATTTACTTTAATTTACTTAGTAAAACAAAATGTAGTCCATAAAGCCTCATTCACCCCCATTTATAGTCTAGGACTGAATGCCAGCCTGCAGTACAGTGATTTTTAAACCAGTTCTCATGGCCCAGCAACAGTTCAGGATTTATGTGTTTTCCTTTTCTGTTCCAATAAAGACATTGACAAAACCTGGTCTGGTGCTGGGTAATGATGACTGGTTTGGGAATCACTTCTGTACAGGAACATATTTTTCTGTCAGGTCACACCGGTCACACATTAAGTGCCTGCAAGTGTGCTGAAAATGTCATCTCTCCTCTCCTCTCCTTCCAAACAAGAAAGGAGGTTTCAATGGTTCATACCATTCCTACAGTCTGGGGAGGCGGGGTGGGGGTGGAGTGAATAGACTCTACCATTTTTCTTTTAGCATTACATCAGCATTTTAGTGAATTATAAAGATTGTTATATCAGTTTTTGAGTACCTTGTATTTTAGAAATATCCTTTTATCATTCTGTTGTAATGTTTAGTAAGCTGTACTGCTAGTGAATCCTTCAGGGTCCTTCCAAATACCAATAAGCAGACCTTTTCACCATTTGTGCACACACGTACCCAGGCACGCACGCACGCACACACACACACACACATTGCTTTTATGCAGACATTTCAAAATATTACAGGATAAAAGACACCATATACTGTCCAAAGCTTTGCATTCTTCAAAATCTTCTATAAAGGATAAACAAATAAATGAAAAATGAAAATATTGTTATTTTACATAACACTGTTTTATTATATGTTTATATGCCAGCTATGCATCACTTGTTTCAAATAAAAGTATATATATTTTTTTAAACAGAAAGTGTTGGGTAGTGAAGGGGTTAAAGATTATAAATGCAGGATGTATTTTTGAACTGCGCAGAGGGAAGCCCCAAGCTGAAGTTAGATGTGTGTAAGTGTCCAAGTAAGTGCCATTACATCTGACCATACTCATTAGAGGCGATTCTCTGGGCGCCTTCATATAAAACATGTTTTAAAAATGTTTACAAAAAAATAAATATACAGTTTGAGAATCTGGGTTAAAAAAAATCACAAAAATAGCATGAAAAACACTGAATCTATGAATTTAAACATTTACATTTTTGTATTTCTTCTATTTCTCTTCTTCGTACTTTAACTTATGTGACTGATTTTCATTTTATTATATTTAATAGATTATGAAAGCCTCTGTCCTGTTGTCTCTATGCACACATAGACCTTATATATTTGTGTACACATATAATAGCTGCACACATTCCCCTCTGCTTCTCTAAACAAATAAACACTGGGGGGAAAAAAGACAGCCGAGTGCTGGTGGTGTGCTCAGCCCATGCCTTCCAGAGAGTGTATTTGTGTAAAACATAATGAAGCCTATTAAATACACTCTGACTTTCAGCCAACTTTCATTAACACACACCATGGGACTTCCACTCTTTCATGGGGGGGAGGGGGCATGGGAAGGTAGACACGTGCCTTTCAAATAATTTTCTTATTATTTACATTTCTATAGTGCGGTACATAAACGCAGACATGGTACAGTGAGGCCACTAGCTAGCCAGAGATAGGCAAAAAAATAGGTAACATTAAGACAGGGTTTTGGTAAGGTGGGAAACAATACACAAACAGTAAAAGTGCTTCAGCAAAATATAGGACGAACAAACTTGAAATAGAAAAAAAAAAGGAGAAAACACAAAACAGGTCTTTGTGGATGTAAAGTTAATTTAGCAAGTGATTTTTTTTCTTGTATTTTACTATGTAATTTTTTTTTTTACCTGAGGCAGATGCCTTGGTGTAACTGATACGTTTAATGCTGGCAAGTATTTTAAAGTGTTACAGACTGTAAGCTGGTTTGAGCAGAGTCCTCGTCAACCTATTGTTCCTGTAACATTTTGTAATTGTTTAATTTATTATAAAAGCCCCATCCTTTCATAATATTGTAAAGAACTGCGGTAAATTGGCGCTACAAAAATCCCAATAATAATTGTAATAATAATGGTTTATCAGATAGTGAAATAGTGTTAGGAACAGCCATATAGCAAACTTAAATTAGAAAGGTAACTCTATAACCTAAAAGGAAACCAGACTATGATTTTTTTGAATAACGAAATGGGGGGTTAAAGTTATTTGATACGTTAGCTTTTAATGAAGAATAAAATGTGTATATGTGTGAAAATTACAATAAAATAAATATTTTTGATGCAATTTGTGATTAAATAGCCCATTGAAAAGAATTTGTGGTCTGCTGTTCTACTCCAGAAGCCACATGGACCTTGTAAGTCACCCATCAAGAACCAATTTTTTTACACAGTAAAGATGCTACTGCCTTTATGTGCATGTAAAAAACACTCACACTCAAAAAAGCAAAATACGAGCAGACGTTTTGTTAACAGTTAGTGTTAAAATATTTACCGTATTTATCGGCGTATAACACGCACTTTTTTCCCCTGAAAAGAGGGGGAAAATCGTGGGTGCGTGTTATACGCCGATATCCCATAATTACTTACCTGTCCTGAAGCGTGGGCCGGCTTCACAGCTTGCACCGCGGTACAGGAACTTTAATTTCATGTTCCGGTTTCCGGCGGGACTGAAAGGAAGTGTGCACACTTCCTTTCAGTCCCGCCGGAAACCGGAACATGAAATTAAAGTTCCTGTACCGCGGTGCAAGCTGTGAAGCCGGTGTTCTATCAAAAAACCCTACCCCGTGAAAATTCCCTACCCTCGTCACTTCCGGTGACGCAGCCGCACCGGAAGTGACCCTCATCCAATGGAGGAGGAGGGTGTGCGCCACCGCGCAAGCGCACACCAACTAGGTAGGGATTTTTCACGGGGTAGGGGAAATGAATGCAACAGTGCGCACGCGCGGCAAAGTACTCCCGTCGGAAGTACAGCGCGCGTGCGCACGAGTTGCAAGGGAGCGCTTCACAAACCGCGCATGCGCAGTATAGGGGTAGGGAAATTTGATGGCTATTAGCCCTGTGAAATCTCCCTACCCCTATACTGCGCATGCGCGGACTCATCATCAGATTAAAGCCTCTCCCTGCTCCCAACACTCAGCCATCCAAGATTGAGGGTGAATTATGGTGGGACGGTGGGTGTTTATGTGCATTATATTGGGGGGTCTGTGCAGACCCCCAATTCTGCGCAGACCCCCCCAATATAATGCACATAAACACCCACCGTCCCACCATAATTCACCCTCAATCTTGGATGGCTGAGAGTGTTGGGAGCAGGGAGAGGCTTTAATCCGACGATCAGAGTTTGCGCATGCGCAGTATAGGGGTAGGGAGATCTCACAGGGCTAATAGCCATCAAAATTCCCTACCCCTATACTGCGCACGCGCGAACTCTGATCGTCGGATTAAAGCCTCTCTCCCTTGCCACTAGTGCGCACGCGCGCTGTACCTCCGACGGGAGTACTTTGCCGCGCGTGCGCACTGTGGCGTTAATTTCCCCTACCCCGTGAAAAATCCCTACCTAGCCTAGTTGTTGTGCGCCTGCGCGGTGGCGCACACCCTCCTCCTCCATTGGATGAGGGTCACTTCCGGTGCGGTCGCGTCACCGGAAGTGACGAGGGTAGGGAATTTTCACGGGGTAGGGTTTTTTGATAGAACACCGGCCCACGCTTCAGGACAGGTAAGTAATTATGGGAGGGGAAGTACACTATGGGAGGGGAGGGGGAAGTACACTATGGGAGGGGAGGGAAGTACATTATGGGAGGGGAGGGGGGGAAGTACACTATGGGAGGGGAGGGGGGGGGAGTACACTATGGGAGGGGGGGAAGTACACTATGGGAGGGGAGGGGGGAAGTACACTAGGGGAGGGGAGGGGAGGGGGGAAGTACACTATGGGAGGGGAGGGGGGAGAATACTATGGGAGGGGAGGGGGAAAATACTATGGGAGGGGAGGGGGGAGAATACTATGGGAGGGGGGGAGAATACTATGGGATGGGAGGGGGGGAGAATACTATGGGAGGGGAGGGGGGAGAATACTATGGGAGGGGAGGGGGGAGAATACTATGGGAGGGGAGGGGGGAGAATACTATGGGAGGGGGGGAGAATACTATGGGAGGGGAGGGGGGAGAATACTATGGGAGGGGAGGGGGGAGAATACTATGGGAGGGGAGGGGGGAGAATACTATGGGAGGGGAGGGGGGAGAATACTATGGGAGGGGAGGGGGAGAATACTATGGGAGGAGTGGGGGAGAATACTATGGGAGGGGAGGGGGAGAATACTATGGGAGAGGAGGGGGGAGAATATTATGGGAGGGGAGGGGGGGAGAATACTATGGGAGGGGAGGGGGGAGAATACTATGGGAGGGGAGGGGGAGAATACTATGGGAGGAGAGGGGGAGAATACTATGGGCGGGGAGGGGGAGAATAGTATGGGAGAGGAGGGGGGAGAATATTATGGGAGGGGAGGGGGGGAGAATACTATGGGAGGGGAGGGGAGGGGAGAATACTATGGGAGGGGAGGGGAGAATACTATGGGAGGGGGGAGAATACTATGGGATGGGAGGGGGGGAGAATACTATGGGAGGGGAGGGGAGAATACTATGGGAGGGGAGGGAAGTACATTATGGGAGGGGAGGGGGGGAAGTACACTATGGGAGGGGAGGGGGGGAAGTACACTATGGGAGGGGGGGAAGTACACTATGGGAGGGGAGGGGGGGAAGTACACTAGGGGAGGGGAGGGGAGGGGGGAAGTACACTAGGGGAGGGGAGGGGAGGGGGGAAGTTCACTATGGGAGGGGAGGGGGGAGAATACTATGGGAGGGGGGGGGAGAATGGGAGGGGAGGGGGAAAATACTATGGGAGGGGAGGGGGGAGAATACTATGGGAGGGGGGAGAATACTATGGGATGGGAGGGGGGGAGAATACTATGGGAGGGGAGGGGGGAGAATACTATGGGAGGGGAGGGGGGAGAATACTATGGGAGGGGAGGGGGGAGAATACTATGGGAGGGGAGGGGGGAGAATACTATGGGAGGGGAGGGGGAGAATACTATGGGAGGAGAGGGGGAGAATACTATGGGAGGGGAGGGGGAGAATACTATGGGAGAGGAGGGGGGAGAATATTATGGGAGGGGAGGGGGGGAGAATACTATGGGAGGGGAGGGGAGGGGAGAATACTATGGGAGGGGAGGGGAGAATACTATGGGAGGGGGGGAGAATACTATGGGATGGGAGGGGGGGAGAATACTATGGGAGGGGAGGGGAGAATACTATGGGAGGGGAGGGGAGAATACTATGGAAGGGGGGGAGAATACTATGGGAGGGGAGGGGGGAGAATACTATGGGAGGGGGGAACACTATGGGATGAGGGGGGAATACTATGGGATGAGGGGGGGGGGGAATACTATGGGAGGGGGGGAAATTTCCTGGAATTTCTTTCTAAAAATGAGGTGCGTGTTATACGCCGGTGCGTGTTATACGCCGATAAATACGGTATATAAAATGTCTAAAAATGCACCTGGGTAAGTAGTCGGGGTGTCTACATTCTAGAAATGTATACTTTTGTGCAGTGGAACAGCTTTCTGTTCAAGCATGAAACAACTTGCACACTTTTAACTTTAAAACTGTAATTCCCTCATTCTCTTTGACCTCTAGCTACTCAATGGGTATATTAAATGATTGCCGTTCCAAAACCCAGGACAAATAAATAAATCTAATTTGAGATCATTTTCTTTTGCTGCATCAGTTATGGAGAAATTATAATAAGCAAAACTACAACTTTTTTAGAATTATAATACTTTATTCATATATATTGTTGTATTCTAAAGAGAACAAAAATGCCAGACTTTGCCATGGTGACAAATACACCAAAACTGGGAAAAACTCAATAATTTACGTTTTTCTCTTTGTTTTTTATTATTATTTTTGTAAGTTTACAGAAAAGGATATTGTATGCTATGTTTTGACAAATATTTTAATGGTCTTGGGGTGGGGCAGCGTTAGATGTATTTAGCAAATTATATGTAATTACTCACATGAATTGCACACAAGTTATGAAAATTAAGCAATTAAATGATTCATAGGTAAAAAAAATAGTTGAGTTATGGGATGAATAACACAAATGTAAAAATAAAAGATATAACCACAATAGAGTGGAATCTATAATGTAAAAAATAATATGAAATATCAGTATAAAATATTTTTTACATTTAAAAATCACCCAGATATGATGTATTGAATAACATATCAATACAGTGAGGGAAAAAGTATTTGATGCCCTGCTGATTTTGAACGTTTGTCCACTGACAAAGAAATGATCAGCCTATCATTTTAATGGTAGGTATACTTTAACAGTGAGAGACAGAAAAGCAAAAAAATCCAGAAAAACGCATGTCAAAAAAGTTATAAATTGATTTGCAATATTCTGGCTCCCAGGTGTCTTTTGTACAGGTAACGAGCTGGAATAAAAGGGAATCATGACATGTCACACATGTCATGTGTCCTTAAGGGGTTAAGGGAGTGTTCCTAATCTCAGCTTGTTACCTGTATAAAAGACACTTGTCCACAGAAGCAATCAATCAATCAATCAGATTCCAAACTCTCCACCCTGGCCAAGACCATAAAGCTGTCCAAGGGTGTCAGGGATAAGATTGTAGACCTATACAAGGCTGGAATGGGCTACAAGACCGTCGCCATGCAGCTTGGTGAGAAGGTGACAGCAGTTGGTGCGATTATTCGCAAATGGAAGACATACAAAATAACTGTCAGTCTCCCTCGGTCTAGTGCTCCATGCAAGATCTCACCTCGTGGAGATTCAATGATGAGGAATCAGCCCAGAACTACAAGGAAGGATCTTGTTAATGATCTCAAGGCAGCTGGGACCATAGTCACCAAGAATGAACATCTGAATGATTCAGAGGAGAACTGGGTGAAAGTGGTCAGATGAGACCAAAATCAAGCTATTTGGCACCAACTCAACTCGTTGTGTCTGGAGGAGGAGGAATGCTGCATATGACCCCAAGAACACCATCCCCACCATCAAACATTGAGGTGGAAACATTATGCTTTGGGGGTATTTTTCTGTTAAGGGGACAGGACAACTGCACCGCATCCAGGGGCGTACCTAAAACATTTTGCACCCAGGGCGAATCCTAAATTTTGTATCCCCCAACTTTAAAATGTAAAGAAAAAAAACCCCCACAAACTGTTTTTAATATATTTAGCACTGAGCAGTGCTTGTGTGTTTGAATGTAAGCATGTTGTTGTATGGAGTATGTAAGTGAATGTAGGTGTGTGTTTTTATGTAGAGTTGGCATTTGAATGCAGGCGTGCATCTGTGTGTAGTGTGTTTTTTTAACACGGTGGTGTGTTTATACATAATGGTGGTGTTCTAATACTTAGGTGTGTTTGTAGTGTTGAGGTTTGTATACAGGGGTGTATTTGTGTGTAGTGTAGGTTTACAGTGCAAATACTGCTTAGAGCTCTGCCCTGCCCCTTAGTGGTCTTTCCTCTCCCACCACCCTCCCCTACCAGTCTTTTCTCAGCCCCCCATATTCTCCTCACCTCCCCCCTGTGTTCTCCTCATCTCTGCTTCTCCTCACCCCCCTCCATGTGTTCTCCTCATCTCCGCTTCTCCTCACCTCCCCCTTCCCTGTGTTTTCCTCATCTCCTCATTCCCTCTCCCTGTGTTCTTCTTACTCCTCCCCCCTCCCTATGTTCTTCTTACTACACCCCCCTCCCCCTCCCTATGTTCATCTTACTCCCTCCCACCCTCCATGTGTCCTTCTTACTCCCCTCGCCCTCCCTGTGTCCTTCTAACTCCCCCCTCCCCCTCCCTGTGTCTTTCTTACTCCCCCTCCCCCTCCCTGTGTCCTTCTTACTCCCCTCCCCCTCCCTATGTTCTTTTTACTCCCACCTCCCTATTTTTTTTTACTCCCCCCTCTCCCTCCCTATGTTCTTTTTACTCCCCCCCTCCATTGTTCTTCTCACCTCCCCTTCTCTGGCTGTAGCATGGCCAAGTTCCTCTTCCTCCTGGCTGTCAGTGTGCACTTCCTCAATCCGGCTGGGAACAGGAAACTGAATCTCCTGTACCGCGCGGTACCCGGCCGGACTGACAGCCAGGAGGAAGAGGAGCTCGGCCACGCTGCAGGGAAGGGGAGGTGATGAGAGAGGAGTGCTGCAGCCGCTCAGGCACACTACTGAGTCTGCATCAAAGGGACGATGGACGGGACCATGTACAGACAAATCTTCGATGAGAACCTCCTTCTCTCAGCCTGGGCATTGAAAATGGGTAGTGAATGGATATTCCAGGATGACAATGACCCAAAGCACACAGCCAAGGCAACAAAGGAGTGACTCAAGGAGAAGCACATTAAGGTCCAGGAGTGGCCTGGCCAGTCTTCAGACCTTAATACCATAAAAAATCTGTGTAGGGAGCTGAAGGTTCGAGTTGCCAAACGTCAGCATTGAAACCTTAATGACTTGGAGAGGATCTGCAAAGAGGAGCGGGACAAAATCACTCCTGAGATGTGTGTAAACCAGGTAGCCAACTTCAAGAAACATCTGACCTCTGTGATTGCCAACAAGGTTTTTGCCACCAAGTACTAAGTCGAAGGGGTCAACTACTTATTTTACTCATTCACATGCAAATCAATTTATAACTTTTTTGACATGCGTTTTTCTGATATATTTTTTTTTTTTGTTATTCTGTCTCTCACTGTTAAAATACACCTACTATTAAAATTATAGACTGATTATTTCTTTGTTAGTGGACAAACGTTCAAAATCAGCAGGTGATCAAATACCTTCTTTTTCCCTCACTGTATATGCTTATTCAATAAAGAGATTCTTCAATTCTTTAGTAAGTATAGAAAAAAGACAAAACTTCTATAGTGTAAAATGTAGCAATAGGATCTAAGTAAATACAATGAAACACTTCTAAACACAGAAGAGCTTAATCTGAATATTGCTAAAGGAATTTTGTGGCCACCCGGCGACCCAAGTAAAAGAGTTATAAAATTCTTGAATTTGAAAATTAAAGGGAATTTAATTTTAATCCGAGTAAAGAAATTGGGGGATATAGGATTTTTTAAAACTCACTCCTAGCCTCTTGCTCCTATCAAGTTAAGTGAAACGTTTACATATTTCCCAAACTAATCACCTATTCATAACATACAAAAAATGGAAGCTGCACTGGGCGTGTATACCATGCTGTATGGACCTCACATGGATTTCATGATATGTATACTGCAGATATGAAAAACCTAATGATTTGCTGCGGACACCAGGCAAACATCTAAAATATTCTAATAAACCTGACTTATTTGATATTTTTTACCTGTCTCAACATATCCTATTGATTAATATCCCCTACAAACACTTACAGGCATGCAAGTCAAGTCATATACTAGACTCTACTGTGTAATTGGATAATCAGCTGCTTCCTGCTGAGTCTATTTAGTAACGTACTACTACCTGATGTGTGTTATGAGGAATATCCTACTTCCTGCTGTGTATACTGAATAATATGCTACATCCTGCTGTATGTAATGAGTAATATGCTACTTTCTTCTGTGTGTATTGAGTAATATGCTACTTCCTACAGTATGTAATGAGTAATATGCCACTTCCTGCTGTGTATATTGAACAATATACTACTTCCTGCTGTATGTAATGAATAATATGCTACTTCCTGCTGTGTATATTGAATAATATGCTACTTCCTGCTCTATGTAATGAGTAATATGTTACTTCCTGCTGAGTGTATTCAGTAACATGCTACTTGCTGCTGTGTATATTAAACAATATGCCAGTGCCTGCCTTGTGTGTGAAGTAATATACATTTCCTGCTGTATGTAATGAGTAATATGTGACTTCCTGCTGTGTATATTGAATAATAAACTACTCTCCGCTATGTGTATTCAGTAACATGCTACTTCCTGCTGTATATGTGTTGAATATTATGCTACTTCCTGCTACGTGTATTGAGTAACATTCTACTTTTTGCTGAGTGTATTTAGTAACATATAACATCCTGCTGTGTATATTAAATAATAACATGCTGTTTATATAGAATAATATGCTACTTCCTGCTGTGTATATTTAATAATATGTTTATTGCTGTGAATGTAGGATAACAATAGTAATATTTAATAATATGTTTCCTACTCTGAATGTAAAATGACAGTACTTGGCGTAACATTTAAGGGTCCTTGTTTTAAATCCATCCAATGAGCTACTCTCATTGTCCTCGATGAGGTATTGTGGACTTGGCACAGATTGGACGGTACGCTTGATGCTAAGTACAGCTAGATCTGCACATATGGTGGAAATCTGCTGTGAACAATGCTGGGAATGTACATTTCAGACATGACACAGATTATTAATTGATTGTTATGGCTAATTTCACACACAATAGTCTTCTAATGCCAAAGGAAAACGAATGTTCATATCCGTCAATTACAGCCAAGCACAGAGCTCCATTCATATTTTATTTACAGTTATAAAGCTGCCAGGAACGATATTCTTTCAGGCTCATCGTTTGCTGAATTCCCCTACATGTTCCTTGCTTGTCTACAATGCCAAGCAGTAATTAAATATCAGGTGCATAAGCTGCTCTTTAATTTGACATGTATGCTTCGGGCGATAAACACATGGGGCGCGATGTGGGAGTGTTGCTAAGGGGATCTAGAATGAGAACATTGTATCAGCTTCTGTGTGACAGCCATTTGATCATGACTGTCGGCCCAGGCTAAAGAGGCTGGCTAATTAGCATCTATTAAAACTCACCTTCTAATCACAATCTCCTCGCACATGAAGAATATAATTTGATCCAGAAGAATGAACAATAGACACCTGCTGTCTCCGAATAATCTATTTGTACATTAGATGTGAATCCTTTAGCAGTTCATTCATACAGTAAGTTTGATTGTCACATCTCAGTGTTTGTAACTTCTCCACACGTGAATATTTCTAAAAAAAAATTGTATACAAATGCTGTTTGTTTGTGTCTGGCTGTAAATTACACCAGTGTTTGCTTTATAATTTGTCATAAATGTTTTGTAACATGCAGGCCTAAAGGTAAAGAATGATATCTTATTTCCCTTACTTGTAATATAACACCTAGTGAGGGAGATTAAAGTGTTTTCTTTTAAACGCTCGGAAACTGATATGTAAGTGGTAGAACCTTGCTCGGAGAATCCTCGAAAACTAAGAAGGTACTTTAAGTTATAAAACAAAACAAAAAGACTAATACTAATTATATTAATGATTACTGACTCCAATTAAGATGTTTAGGATGAAATCTGGAGATCTCTGATGTACCCTTGTTATCCAAAGTGGAACAGACCAATTTGAACACCTGTGTAAAATTCACGGTACACTGATGATCTATAAACATTTAGGTATAATTTAAGCAAAGCAACCAAGTTCACCCACATGGGAATGTGAGATCATATGCCGAAATCTGAATATGGAAAGTGATTAAATTCAGTAATGAGAGAAGATAAAGTTGTAATATACCTGGCTATGATGAACCCACCTGGGACTCGCTAAATTAGTTGACCCTGAGACTCTTTGAAAATTAACTCTTCAATAGCAGTGGAGAATCTATGAAGAAACTCTTTGGTAAGCAAACAAGCCTAACATCGGCACAACGAGAAATGGGCCATGGGCCTGAGCCTTGAGCTGCACCTCCATCAGCCCCTATGTTAATCAGGCCCTGGTCAGATCTAGTGCTATGCTGCTAGACCACTAGATTGGACCACAGAAACTACTACACTCATACACAGCCAGTGGCGTACATACCGGTGGCCGCCCTGCGACCCGGTATGTACCCACTGGACCAGCATCCTCTCCTGGGGGGGGCCCAGGAGCTGGCCACCTCAGGGCCCCCTGAGGCTCGCCCGGCTGACACCCGGCAGGCAGGCAGGTGGGCGCGCGAGGGAGCACTCTCCCCTGAGTGCTTCCTCTGCAGCTCCCTCGCGCACCGCACTGATACCGGAACCGGATGATGACATCATCTTCCGGCGCCGGCATCCCTATGTGGCACGTGAGGAAGCACCCAGGGGAGAGTGCTCCCTCGCATGCCCGCCAGCCTGCCCGCAGGAACGGCCGCGCAGGAGCCCAGCAGCACCACTGGACCCCAGGGAATCCCCTCAGCTCTCCAAAAGGTAAGGAGGCTGGGGGGATTACATTAAAAAAAACATATGTGTGTGTTAGTGTGTGTGTTAGTGTGTTAGTGTGTGTGTGTGAGAGTGTTAGTGTGTGTGTGTGTGTGTGTTAGTGTGTGTTAGTGTGTGTGAGTTAGTGTGTGTTAGTGTGGGTGTGTTAGTGTGTGTGTGTGTGTATGTGTGTTAGTGGGTGTGTGTGTGTTAGTGTGTGGGTGTTAGTGTGTGTGTGTGTTTGTCTGTGTGTTAGTGTGTGTGTGTTAGTGTTTTAGTGTTAGTTTGTGTGTATTAGTGTTAGTGTGTGTTAGTGTGTATGGGGATGTCACCCAGTATCCCCATGTTGCCTAGTGTCCCTATGTCACCCAGTGTCCCCTAGTGTCTGTGTCCCCATGTCTCCCAGTGTCCCCATGTCTCCCAGTGTCCCCAAGTCTCCCAGTTTCCTGAAGTGTTTCAGTGCCCCCATGTCTCACAGTGTCTCCTAGTGACATGGGGACACTGGGAGACATGGGGACACAGACACTAGGGGACACTGGGTGACATAGGGACACTGGGCAACATGGGGATATTGGGTGACATGGAGACACTGGGAGACAGGGAGACACTGGGAGCAATCCATCTATACAGCAGAATCAAACTGTAAGTAGTTTTTTGGTGATTTTACAGAATTGTCTCTTATGTTACTCCTTGTGATTTGCATCATGTGATGTCACTCATGCATAATTAGTTATGCAAATTAGTAAGGCCTGTATTTTTTTCCAAGAAAGTTGGTAAAACCTAACTACTCTTCACATACTCTTGCTTAAGTATGGAGACGTAAGAGGGATATATGGAAACAAAGCTTGTGTGGACTAGCTGAAATGAAATTAGTTAAGGTATTGCTGACTTTGGTCTCTCCAACACTGTGGCATGTTCCCTTTCTTCTACACTCACTACATCCACCTTTCTTCTGTCTCAGACTGTACACCAGGAGCTTCTGCCTGCTGGTAAGAAGGTAAGGAGACAAGTGGACATGTGAGTGCCAGGGGACGGTCCTTAGAAAGCGTGGAGCGAGCACATCATTAGATGCATTTATGCCAAGCTCAGGATGCTGTTGGCCAGCATGCATGATTGGCAGACAGCCTGACATGCACTCATGCCAGACTAGCCTTCCAATTCCAATTCCAATTCCAATTGGCAGACACACCTCTTTTTTGGGCATGTTCGCCCCTTTGGGAAGTTTTGGTTACATGATCTGCGTCAGTGGCCCACCTTTTTACACCGCCCATTGACTTCCTGCTTCATTGGACACTACTGTTAGGGGTTATGGATTTACTTGAAAGATGAAAGCATGAATTAGACAGAGATAGCAAATTTTAAGATAATCTGAGTTTTCTTTTAGCTGCATCCTATGAGTTTTCCCTTTGGCAAAATATCTACCAGATACACAACGCTTGAGAGGTATGACTGTTTTTGGTCGATAAGATTAGTACTTAGGCCCCTCATAATTGTCAGCACCAGGCCCACTGGGCACTTAATCTGGCTCTGGATCTGACCCACAGACCACATAGTGATTGCTCGTGATGGCACATCTCCACATTGCTCATTGTCCCACATGCAGATTGTTGGCTCAGTAATGGGCTAAATATGTTACAAATACTGTAAATTGATACTTTAATAGTGAATTATTGTCTAAATCTCTAAAGCTACAGAAAATATTTTAGGGTAAATTATTGAAATTACATGCATATCTAACATTTTATTATAAACCATGCAGAGGTTCCCTGTTGAAAAGGTAATTTTGGAACAAATTATTGCAATATGATTTTAAAAATAAAGTAAAAGTAAATTCAAAGTTGTATTCCCATTCGGGGTCTGTCTGGTGGGAGTCAGTTCAGGGTCTGTCTGGTGGGATTTAGTTGGGGGTCTGTCTGGAGGGATTCAGTTCCTGGTCTGTCTGGAGGGATTCAGCTTGGGGTATGTCTGGTGGGATTCAGTTCAGAGTTTGTCTGGTGGGATTCAGTTGGGGTCTGTCTGGTGGGATTTAGTTGGGGGTCTGTCTGGTGGGATTCAGTTCAGAGTTTGTCTGGTGGGATTCAGTTGGGGTCTGTCTGGTGGGATTTAGTTGGGGGTCTGTCTGGTGGGATTCAGTTCAGGGTCTATCTGGTGGGATTTGTTCATGTGGGTCTTTCTGGTGGGATTTAGTTCATGGGGGTCTGTCTGTTGGGATTCAATTCAGGATCAGTTCAGGAATATGGGAAAATCTATTTCTGCAAAAAAACACTTCATAAATAAATGCATTTGATAATAGATTTTATTTTTTTACTTTGCCATATGGTTCTTTTTTCTCACCAGTATTGCAAAGTATATAGCTTTAGCTGTCACATAATAGACATTATCATCTCTTCTATCACCTGCAAATAGATATATTAATATATATATATATATATATTTTTTTTTACCTAGTCCAATTAGGTGATGGCATGCTGTAAACATGTGAAATAGACTTGATATATAATTATACTTTCAAATGTGCGTACAAACTGTATGTGTAAATGATAATACACGTACATACAGACAAACACATACACACATCAAATGAATACAATAATGTATTATATATGTAGACACATTAGGAATATACATCTAAAATAACAAAAAATTAATAAATGTCTCAAGTAACATTTTTACACGATAACCCAATGTAGGTTTTATATTTTATTGCGCAGCTCTAATTATTAAAACAAAAAAGCACAAATTTCTCTGAATTTAGCATTTTAAACTATGTATATATGTTATAATTTGTTTGTATAAATGTGATATGCTTCCCATATCTAAATAGAATTATTTTGTTAATGTATACATTAATCTGTGAATTGCAGATATATGTCGTTTTTATATTTAAAGTATCTTAGTATAAAGGTAATCAACACAGTAAAGGAGGAGACTATATTTAAAAGAAGAAAAACGACCACAACAAGAGGACTCAAATTAGAGGGACACAGGTTTAAAAATAATATCAGGAAGTATTAATTTACTGAGAGGGTAGTTGATGCATGGAATAGCCTTCCAGCTGAATTGGTAGAGGTTAACACAGTAAAGGAGTTTAAGCATGTGTGGGGTAGGCATAAGGCTATCCTAATTATAAGATAAGGCCAGGGACTAATGAAAGTATTTAGAAAACTGGGCAGACTAGATGGGCCGAATGGTTCTTATCTGCCGTCACATTCTATGTTTCTATGTTTCTACCTCTTGTTTTGGAATAATTCAAACAAAAATGCTAAATACTGAAACGATGTTTTGTTAAATACAAGGTAAAAAAAAGACAATTTCTATTGGTGTTTAAAAGTATTTATTGCCATCATCCTTGTGTGCCTGATGAGGTGTTTTTAGAAAGGTGAAATTTGGTGCTATTTTTTGACTACAGGTGGCAAAGAGTTGCCAAGTACTGCAGGGTTTTCGACAAACACATTTACCTTATAATATGGATAGACTAGGGAATACTTCTACTGATTTAATTTGTATCATTCAATATATGGCTATAACCTCCACCAATTGACACCCCATCTATTGCTATATTTTACAGGAGATAAACTGGTTATACATGAGCTTGTTTGACATATATAAAAATAAAGCCATATATTACATATCTGACATGTGGTTAGACCATTGAAGCTTTATTTTTAAATTTCTGTACAGATTTAGAAGTAATATAAATGATTTACATGAATATGATGCCATCATGAATAACTACGACTGAGGAGAGAGATCAGATTTAAAAAAAATACCAACAAATGTATTAGAATATTAGGACTGTTAGTTTTTTAATAAGATATTAAAGTTCTCGAAACTGCTAAACGTCATTTTAATTTCTCAATAAGTTGACTCACCAATAAGATAAGATGTGTTTCTGGATCTAGTAATAATACAATTGCAGGGTTCTTGTTAAATTTTTACTTAAGGTGGCACTTGGGGAATATTGACCTCAACATGTTGCTGTTTCATAGTTGAATTATCCCATTTATCTTGTATTCAAAATCCTGAATTGTAGTAGGGTGATCTCTGTGAGGCCTAGAACATCTGCACTTGACTATGACTGGGATGAAGTTTTCTGCAAAGCACAGAAACATAGAAAATGTTCATGCTGGTATTTCACAAATGTATTCATCAAACCTCCAGAAACAAATGTAAAATAAGCAAATTAAACCATTGTGGTTTAATAAAATAAATACATAAAAAAAAAAAAAAACTAAATATAAAGAAAATGTAAAAATAAGAAAATGTTAATTAAAATATGTATGTTGCATGGATCAGCAATATCATTTAGAATAGTGATGTTAGCAAAACTATAAAACTATGAATTCAGAAAATACAAAAACAAATGCATGACAACATTTTGTAACATAAAATATTATCTAAATAATATATAAAAAAGTTAAGAGTTAATTGGCCATGGGAGTCAAAAGAAAGTATAGGCTTCTGTTTTTTGTTTTTTTAAACGGTATGTCGAAGGAATTTTGGCTGCACATTTTCTAACTAATGATAAAACAGTGAACATGTTGTCTTATACAGAAAAAAAGTGCTAAAACAAATAAATTAAATATAGATAATAGCTTGGCACCTCAAAAACAACTTTCATCATACATTGACCCCAATTTAATATTGTTAGATACGTTTTTAAAATAGTAATGTTTTTTGATAAACTTAAAAATTATTTGATATTATGAAAACGTTTTAATTTTGTAATATTTAAAAATTTGCCGATATTGTTATACCCATATAAAAACATCAAATCATTCATAAAGTGTATCCAACACTATTAAATTGAGGCCTTTATTAGAGAAAAAAACAACAGTATAAAACAGCTCTGATCTGAACGCAAACATAATGATTTTTGAACATACGGTGTGTTCTGCTAATGGTAGGTTTTACACGTACAATTTAAATTTACCTAAAAATTGCAGTAGTTCTAAACAATTTTAATATCAACAGCACAACAATGAAATCTCTACTTCTGGTACACTTCAAGGTTAATGAGGAACAAAGGCTGCATGGCAGAAATGTAAAATCTATGTAATAATTCTGCAAGATTGTTTAATGGCTGCTGAAATAAAGGTTTTCAGATTATGACTGAGCCCACATATATTGTCAGCGCAACCATAATCCTTTGTTAACTACCTGCAAAAACCACATGCTTTTTTTAAATTACAGTGCATAAACAATGTAATAGAAGCTGCCATTAATTCGTTTTTAAAAGGAAAGGATTTTAAATCCATTTGTTTATGGCGGCTAGGAAAGTCTCTACATATTGCAAATGTCGATTTATTGTTTCAGAAAAAGGCGAGAACTTAGCTAAACTGATAGGACTTTTATGAAGACAATAAAAATGCACATGAGATGATGTAAACCTGGAGTTGTGTGGGTAATCAAACAAACGATGGCGGTGTATTGCATATTCATTTGTGTACTCCAAATAAAATGTTTTCAAAGTTTGATACATTTTATTTTCTCTTCCTATAACTGCACAAAACCGTCAGTCGCTCTGCATTCTACAGCTAAAACCAGAAGCCAAATATCTCATTTTACTCTAGAGGTAGGATCGGGGTGTAATATGTCTCATCGTGGTGGAGCGGAAATAACGGGAGACCTGGTAACCTGCATCTTAGAATATAGGAAGATGTTTTATTATTATTATTATTATTATTATTATTATTATTAATGGTGGTCTGTTAAGACTAGTAGTGGTGGTCATTTTACATGGCTCTATTCTACATATTGTGTATGTTGTCTAATAGATATTATAACAAACACATAAAATGAAGAGAAGAGAAAAGAAAAGAAGATGAGTAGATACGTTCTACTTTGTGGCTAAGTGAAAAAATAAATATATTGGCATGTTTAAGCACCAGTCCTGTGCAAATAAAGCCCTTTCCTCCCAAACGTGTCCCTTTCATTTTTTAATTGCAAAGGTTTTCCTTTGCTCCAGCACTGGTCTTTACTCTCCAGAGAAACTAAATTTCCTACCAGCCCTCCAGTTATTTGCTGTATAGAACACAGATAAACTGTAAATGTTCAGTAGACAGGAACTTCATGACTCAAACTAGATTGGCTGTTTCTTGACCTTAGAAAGGTCTGCTAGTAAGCAGGGTATAATAGTAATATTGTTCCTAAAAGATTGCCATGACACTTTTGCAAAGGCCCCAGTAGTTTGTCAATTGTTTCCACTGCTGAAGTATCTGTAAGGAAAGGTTCCAAAAGATAGAAAGATTCTGCTGTCATTAAACACTCCACTTGTAACCCAAAGACTTGCGGTGGGTATCCACCCTGGGGGATTCTGGGTCAGTTCTGAAACAGATTTAGTGTGGACTATTGAGCACCTTCTAATATGAGAACCAGTTGTGTCAGTTCTCACCTCTTCATAGCGGTTGACCTGTTCACTATCCAAAAACTGCCATAATGCCTATAAACAAGGTCCCAATGACATATTTAGTATGAGGGTCTCAATATGAACTTCTGTCTCTAGCTGTGTGAACATACGTTACTACATATTTATCCCAAATCAGCTCTCTTTTTAAATCATAAATACTAAGTCCTCTGCATAATCCAAGGTCCTCGTTTTTTTTTTGTTTCAGTGTAATTTTTTTTTTTTTTTTTTTTTTTTTTTTTTTTTTATTCTTTATTTTTGCGTGCAGTGTAGAGTTACAGGCTTTTGTATTGACTTCATGACTTAAGACAAAAGTTGAATGACAACGTTAAACAAAGGAGGTCAAGATGAGCTGCACAATTTTTGTATGAAAACAAGCTTGGTCATAGTAAGGCATTGCAGTAATATAAGAATCATAAAAACGTACATATTGCCGGTAGCTTAATCTAGAGGCAGGGATAGTTATCAATCATGCTTAATGAGCGAGGTTATTATAGCATTTCTTACTGAGTGTGATGGTTGTAATATGTGCTAGGCAATCTAAAAGTTAGTGTCTATAGTATGTCGTCAGGTGAGTGAGATGAGCATGATGCTATGGAGAGAGTGCTAAGTCTGTCATGGAAACTTAGTGTATGCCCCTGGTTGTACTGAGTGTTACTTAATCTTAACGGCTAGTGAGTTAACATTAGTGCTACACACACCCGAAGCAATGATGGTGCTCTAGTCCAAGTGTACACGACCAGTATTGCCTGTATATGTCCGCCGGGCACCCAATGCTGGGGTTACAGCGCGTGTCGTCGTCAAGCTGTATGGTGCCATTTTTCCAGGTGTAGTAAAGTTGTACCGGACATCTACTGGATCAGTCCTTAGGTTGGGATCTTGCAAGGTCCTAATGGCAGATTGGACTGTGCTTTGATGGACCTACTTGGATTTTAGTTCATACTCAGTGCTGGCAGGCTGTTTGTTCTTAAGGGTGCGTTGCAGTCTGGAGAAGACTTGTTGCGTTGCGCCTCACAGGAAGAACATGACTGCAGGCACAGCCCTTAAAGCCACCCTTCAGGCAGATACCATAGGCCCCAGGTGAGTAGTGGCGTCCTCCACTGGCGCGGAGGTCTTTGTTGGATTTTATTTCCCTTTGGTCTGCACCATGTAAGTACCAGTGCAGGTTGCTGTGTTGATCCGATGTGCTGAATAGTTGCTCCTGCGGTAGGGCGCACATGTGGCTGGCGTGTGGCGGCCATTTTGAGGAATTCCGCTGGAGAGTTTTCTGTAGCAGGGTAGCAGTTTCCTGCCCCGCGTGTCGTGACTTGACAGGAGTCTCTGCATGTGTGTGTGCAGACCGGGATGACCCCCCCGGTCCAGAGGGGGGGGGGGACGCCGGACCCCGGCCGGAGACCCGGGAGAGCGGCCGTCTCGTCCCGGCTCAAGCTCCTCACGCCTCGGGCCTTAGTCGGGTTACTGAAGGCAGCTTGAAGGGTATGCCCTCGTACCTCGGGATCTGGGGATCAAGGTGGGTGTTGTTGCGGGTGGTTAGGGAGGTTTTGCCTCCAGTTTGCGACGTTTTCTCGGCTCCAAAGCGGGAGCTCAGACAGAAGCGTCTGATCCCGTCGGCGGTCCGGCCCCGCCCCCCAGTGTAATTTTTTATTCAGATCTGTATAATAACCAGTGTTATTTTGGATAAGATCACTAAACAGGAATTAAATAATAATAATAATAACAAAATAAAAAAATAAATAAATAAATAAAAAAAAAAAAAAAATACATATATATGAACTCCGCGGCAGAATGGTTCTTTTTACAGAACATACATTGTTTAAAGTACGCTGATTGTGTTTTTGTGATTTCATGATAGATTTATACTTTGCTATTAGAATGGACAGCAATATGTCACCATTAAAGTTTGAGTTATTAGATTACAAATTATTATTATGCCATTTTAAAAGAAAACTTGGAAAGACATCTTACAGACACAGACGCATAGGAGGCACAATAGCCCACCGTGCAATTAATTGGCAGGTTGGAAGTGTTTGTGAAATAACACTATTAAACAACATACTTCTAACACACAAATATAATTGTATAAATAAATGAATTGTTGATTTGATGTTTCCACCATCACAGCAGCGATTCCATCATTTATATTTTTTGTATTCATCGACCAACTGCGTATGATTAATGTCATTCTAACACAGAACTGTGAAACGTTCTGTATTGTGCGCTTACGTGTAATGGATTGTGGCATTATTTAAGATGTTCAATGAGGACAGTGTAGAACAAAATCAACTGCCATCTGAGGGAATAATACACAGAGATGTACATTCCTGTAGTTATTCATCAGTTTTGCATTTGACCTGCGTATGGCGTGTGAATATATGGAACGAATGGACAAAGATTTTCACAAACAATTAATCATTCACAAGAAGTGAAAATGAGTATTTGAGGAGATCTATAAACATCTCACTGATATATTTTTTTTTTTTAAATGAGAAATTGATTTTAAAATGTTGTATATGGGGTCTTAAGGATCGCCTAACTATGATCTGTTTGGGGGAGTTTGACATTATAGAAATTCAATACGTGAAAATTAAGAATTAAATTAAATATTAAAATTAAATATTAAAATTAGTACCCACCATATATATATATTAATTAGTCAAATACACGCTGTCCTCTGCTCTCTCTACTTTAACAAGTTTTTTACGGAGATGAGCACAGGACTTTGCGGTGATCAGTAACAGAATTCATCAGAAAACAGTGTTGGGCAAATTGGCAAAATGTGGAATAAAGCACGTAGGAAAGTGCTAAATATTCAATAATTAAATAAAACTTCCGGTGTGGCATACAGCTACAGGGAATGTGTAAACTGACACTTTTACACGTGTGTTGGAAGTACACGAAATGTAATTATTTCAAATACCTTCTCTCAGTGTCCAGATTCACAAACACATAATGAAAAGAAATTAACACATACGTATACTGTACTGAGTGTATACTGTACAAAGTTTATTAGTCTGGTTAGGAGATTCCGGCACAGTTACAAATGACAACTTGTTTGGGAGTGCTGCTAAGGAAGGACGGAGGCAGGGCAGTGGCCACTAACACAGGACAGTTAACGGTTGTGGGCTGCCGCGTATCATGTTCTCTTCCACTCAGTGGTCGCAGCGTGGTGCTTACTCTCGGTACAGATCAGCCAGAGACATGGTGGTAAGCAGGAAATGTATGGGTTAATGCACAAACTTTGTCTGTTTGGGTTTACAATCTATTAAAGGAGGTGTATTGGTGGGACAGTTGGTTGGGTTTGTTGCAAAAAGGTGCAATTTTGTAGTCGAACCCAAAGGCCGGATGCTGACAACCTTCCCCTTGCTGCATGCTCGAGTCAGGGTGCCAATTTTTACTCCGCAGTGTGTGAATGTTCCCATGTCATTAAGCTGCATCATCTCTCAGAATTCCTTATTCATTTTCACATTTGCAAAAAAAAGATCATGGGGATTTTCTAAATATGTAAGTTAAAAGACATTTTCTCTTTTCGCTTTTTAAATGTTTATTACATTTAATTGAACTTGATTTTGTTTTAAATTATATATATATTTTGATTATTTGGTGAAAATATCACTTTTGTATCTGGCTTTGTGGCCACGTTGAATCAGACTCTACTGCTATCTGACCAAGTGCCGCTCAACCTAACTTGCTGCTGCTGTGATTGCTCTGTGTGAACCGAAAGCGTAAACGAAGTTGAGCGGCAATTGGTCAGATAAAAGTAGAGTCTGACCCAACATAGGTGCTGAGATAAATAAAGTGACATTTTCTTACAAAAATGAATTTACATCAAATATAAATGTCATGAAGGTTTGTTAACTGTAATCAGTTTTTAAAGAAAGAAAAGTAAAAATCGGATAACATTTGTCGTTTACGCTCACGCTTATAGCTGCACATGCGCAGGTTTCGTCTGTGACTGTAGATTCTGTTATGTTAGGAATCTAGCTCCTTACATAAAAGGAAAAAGACAGAATGCATTGCTCGTTGAGATAAAAAGAGATATTTTTGCACCGTTATTGTTAAGGAAATGTTCTTGTGCCTTGTCTGGCTGCCAGAACACAGCTCTGCCAATCTGCCTAATCTCTCTCTCTAATTCACACCTTCCTCGCCAGTGTCAGAATCTAAAACTGTAAGAGACTGTGCGCACATGCCAACATTTCAAAGTAAGAAGCCACACAGCCCATGAAAATCATCATTCAGTTTACTAGAATCTAGACACCATGCCACAAGTCTGCTTTACTCCTGGTACCTTTCATAGGTTTCAGATAGAAATGTTTCAGAGAATGAATCAAAATGTGGTTTAGGCCACCTTAAATATGGGTCATGTACTCGCTTCTACCACCCATTTACATTTCTTCTTAGCTTGCTTGAGTGTATCTTAATTAAACCAGCTTTTACCTTATAAGATACTATATGATGTATAATTACTTTTTAGAAGGAATTGTGATTTTTCTTTTCTTTTCCTAACACAATGATTAGATAAAATAACAGCTGTTTCTACAAAAGTTGAGAAACTGTGAAGACCGTCTAGAACATACAGTTTGAACAGTGAAAATATGGATATACAATTGCAATTTCTCAATCAATTTCTAACACATACGACAAGAACATTCGGGCAAACTAATGTTAAAAATAAATGCGTTTCCTAAAGCTTAAATTCCGTTCAGAGGATTTTTAAATTGGAACCAAAATGAGTCAGATTTTTCATTCTGATAATTCCACCGATTCACTAATTCTTTACAGGTCATTGAACAGCTGTATATTAATGAAAATCACTTAATGTTCAAATTTCACACTTTCCTCTTTTTTTGAAAAATGTTGCATATCATTTGCAAATTAGGAGGGAAGTTACATCTATGGAACATTTATTTAAAATAATCGAAGAAATGAGAGCTGAATGAACACTCTGTTCAATGACGCTTTTCAAAAGATTACCATTTATTTCAAAGTCAGAAATAATTTTTGTAAGCATTTACATTTTCAGTTTTTTGAAGCACTTTATGTTCAATCACATTATTTTTATGATAATATAGCATTTGTATAAAAAAAAATAAAGGCTCAGTCTAATGAAAGAGTCAGCTTTTAATAAAACTAAGCTAACACCCGCTCCAAGATTTCAGCCTATAAATTAATAAATAAATAATAAAAAAAAAATGGATAACTATTGCAATTTTATAATATAATTCCTTATTTCTTTTTTACCGAAATAATATGAGCCTTGGGGATATTGTGATAACTATTTTTGTGAATTATTTGGGGTGATTTGTTTTGAGAGATGTTTCATTAAATAATTAGAATTTCTACAATCCATCCAATTGATCAGTACCAAGATTGGTGTAATTGTACCCAGAATGGAGAAGCAGGAATTTGCACTTTATGGTTCCTCTAGGTCAGGCATAGGCAACCTTCAGCACTCTAGATGTTTTGGACTACACCTCCCATGATGCTTTGCCAGCATTATGGGTGTAAGAGCATTATGGGGGATGTTGTCCACAACTTCTGGGGTTCCAAAGGTTACCTACCCCTGCTCTAGGTGCTTTACAAAACTACCCTAAACTCCCTGGGGTTCTCAAGTCAATATTTATATAAAAAAACAAGAAGCAACAGACAATAAAAGTTGTGTGTCCACAAACAAAAAGTATTTTTTCCAATGTGGATACAGTCATTTTGTTGGAAATTAGTTTACTAAAGAGAATTATATGCAAAAACCCAAAGAGAATCAAATCCCAGCCTCTGGATCAGTGCAATAAACATGCAGTTACTCATATGCTTGTATGATGTTAAAACATATCATCCTGCTTTTATTTCTTATATTTATTAAATCCATATTCTTTGTACCGTAATCAGATTTTCAAGTAATGCAATCATAGCAGCCTGATACACTCAACTTCCTCTTCCACTGGACAGCATGAAGGTACTCAACTTAACCTCAATAGTGATGTCGCTAACATAAAATTTTCCGTTCGCGAACGGCGAACGCGAACTTCCGCAAATGTTCGCGAACGGGCGAACCGGGCGAACCGCCATAGACTTCAATAGGCAGGCAAATTTTAAAACCCACAGGGACTCTTTCTGGCCACAATAGTGATGAAAAAGTTGTTTCAAGGGGACTAACACCTGGACTGTGGCATGCCGGAGGGGGATCCATGGCAAAACGCCCATAGAAAATTACATAGTTGATGCAGAGTCTGGTTTTAATCCATAAAGGGCATAAATCACCTAACATTCCTAAATTGTTTGGAATAACGTGCTTTAAAACATCAGGTATGATGTTGTATCAATCAGGTAGTGTAAGGGTTACGCCCGCTTCACAGTGACAGACCAAACTCCCCGTTTAACGCACCGCAAACAACTGCAAACAGTCCATTTGCACAACCGCAAACTCCCCATTTGCACAAGGTTGGATACCAAGCTAGCCATGTCCCGTTCCTTGTCCTCACTGATGTCATTGAAGGTCTCTTCCTCCACCCAGCCACGCACAACACCAAGGGTCCCGAAAGGTGACAACAAGCCCCCTGTATTTTTTTTTCTAAATGTACACTACTGTTACACCAGATATGAGTTGCACTGGTGTCACACTGTGCCCTGGCAGGCCCTGAAACGCACACATGTGAAGGAAACTGACTGCTATTATTTCACAGTCAAATTTCTAGTTTTTTTTTTTAATGTACAGTACTGTTACTCCAGATATGAGTTGCACTGGTGTGACACTGTGCCCTGGCAGGCCCTGAAACGCACACGTGTGAAGGAAACTGACTGCTATTATATTACAGTCAAAAAAGTTTTTTTTTTTTTTAAATGCAAGCTATTGTGACACCAGATATGAGTGGTGGCACTGGGCAAGTGGGCACAGTATACGCTGTGAGCCTGACACACATGCTGGCAGGCAGGCAACTGCAATTAGATTACAAAAAAAAGCAGACTGATGTTCTAGCCCTAAAAAGGGCTTTTTGGGGTGCTGTCCTTACAGCAGAGATCAGATGAGTCATTCAGGACTGTAGTGGACACTGAATACACTAGCCTAGCTATCGATTTCCCTATTAGATCAGCAGCAGCTACACTGTCCCTCAACTCACTAAGAATGCAGCTTCCGGAGGGCGAGGCCTAGCTGTCATGGAGGAAAGATGCACTTCGTGTGAGCTCCCTCAATATCTCACTTTAAACAGCTATCAACAAGCGAATTTCACCCCAGAAGGGGATGACCCAGCAATGTTGCTAGTACCTGACCGACCCGACATGCTTAATAGCGGTCAGCAACTCGACAGAGTCTTACTTACCTCCGCGTGGCAAGTGTGGCCTGGTGCTCACCGGGTGGGAGAGGCGGACGATCTCCCGATCCTGGGATGCCCAGGAGCAGCTACTTCCCAGCAGGAGCTCCATTACCCCCCCTCGGACTGGTGGGGGTTATCTCGGTCCACCCCTGAGAGGCTGTCTGGAGCTAATGGACGCACAGAGCACAGCCGCCCAGGCTGACATACTCATCTGCGACTCTCCCAATATGGCGGCAGCCACGTGTCCTCCTGGTACCAGCAAAGCATGGCAGGATATTGAGTCTAAGCTGGACAGACTCTTTAATCAATTTTGGAAGCAAATAACAAGCAGGAAGCCCCAACAAGCTCTACCACAGCCCCAACAAGCTCCACCACAGCTAAGCGAAGCAGTCCCCATTTAAATCCACCAACGCAAAAGGCGTCGAAGACGGGACCGGAGGCACAAACAGAAATGCAGAGCCTGCCCCACGTCAAGCACTCGCCTCCACCTTAAGCCACCACAATCCCGCACCGGACGTGAAGCACCACCGGGACAGATCCGACCACCCGACAAAACAAGCTTCCACCACCTCAAGCCGCGAACCCGGCACTCAGCCAGAGACTTGCCTTTGTTGTTCCAGGTATCAGGGACTCCCAGGGTCTGCACCTGGCGCCCAGAAGGGATCGGATGAGCACAAGCAGTAAACAGCAGCCTGCCAAGCATGTCCCACTATAGCCGATCCTCCACACCATGCCTTTGATCACATGAACTGCTCTCTGCACATTAACTAATCGTAAAGTAGCAAGCGTTTAAACATGTCATTATTTCACCTCCTAAAGAGTTTATTGTCGTAGTTCCTTACATGTCTTTACCTTAACCGTTCATGTATTATGTTATTCACTAGTCTCATCTCATGGGGCGACTCACACTTGATGTATAACTAGTGGTGGAGCTGCTGATATAAATACACAGTTGATAATATGCAAGCTACACCCTAAACATGACAGCCATCTTTCACAACAATGTACTGCTATATACTCATACCCTCAGTGCAACTAGCCATGATATACGCACGTTCAGCCTAGCATGCTCAAATATAACACACTTCTGTCTAAAAAAAAAAAAAAAAAAAATAATACAAAAAAAAAAAAGAATGCAGCTTCCGAATGAATCTAAAATGGATGCTGTCCAGGAGGTGGGAGGGTCTGGGAGGGAGGGTCTGCTGCTGATTGACTGGAATGTGTCTGCTGACTGTGAGGTACAGGGTCAAAGTTTACTCAATGATGACGAATAGGGGGCGGACCGAACATCGCATATGTTGCATATCGCATATGAACAAGCTATGTTCGCCGGGAACTATTCACCAGCGAACTATTCGGGACATCTCTAGTCAGGATAGATGCCTCTGGAATGGGAGGTACGGGTTGAGATGGTACGCATACCAGTGTCTCAGGGGCCAAATAAGCATTTCTGGACAAAGGTGTCTGATGGGCCTGGGCAATCTGCCCCATACGGTGATCCTGTTCTTAAAATCTTGCCTCATAGGAGGCCATTTGCTGTCCTAAACCTGCAGGGCCCATGGTCCTATCATAATCTCATGATGTAATACCCCAACACACAGAGTTTAGGATAGCAAGGGACAAGACTAGGATATAACTTATTACCTGGACTTAGAATGGCCAGACTAAACGTCAGACAGAGATAAAGCGTAATCAGAAACGAGACAAGGTCATGGTAACAGAGAGACTACGAAAACGAGAACAAGCCAGAGTCAGGTAGATGGTAATCAGTCACACGGGCAAACAAGACAGGAAAGGGTTAAAGATAAATTCAGAGTCAAGAACAAAGCCATGGTCAATACCAAAATAAACAAAATAGATCAAGGAACGCACTAAAGGGTACTGACACAGAAACCACGATAGGACAAAGTGGATAGGGCTAGGGAAGTTTAAATATCATTTAACATTTGATTGGCCCACGTCATGCCTACGCCCCCAAAACGTTCGTGTCTGGGGGTGCTGGAATGACGTGGGCCAATGGGAGCCTGAATCAACTTTTGGCTCCCACTTCCCCTTTAAGAGCGAGCTCGTGACTCGAGCCGTGCTCCTAGTGCCAGACGGGCCACGTGACCGATCACTGCGGTCAGTGCACACGGCTAAGTCAGAAGAGGAGATCAAGTCGCATGCGGCTCGTGTGGAGGCAGGAGTGATCCAGCCACACGCGGGTCAAGCTTAGGAGCCAGGTCGGTCCCAGGATAAGGTAAATGCAGCCACAACCACTTATCCCAATCACCTTTCCTAACGTCCTATCCCATTAAAAGCATATTACCGCATATTTAATAAAACAGATAGACCCCCTACTTCATCCAGGTTACCGATCGATGGTTCGATATTCTGAGCCCTCTCTGATTTACTGTACACGACTATTCGATATTCCCACAAATTTTATATAGCATTTTATGTTTTGTTTGAGACCACCTTAAAAATATTGGATATCGCAAAAAATCATGATCACTATATACTTTCTCTACAAACCTCTAAAACGAACCAAACTACTCATCCATCCGCTATACCACTTTATCCCACCTAGAACTAGTGCCCAGTTAAAATACTTGACTCTTACTTACCCACACTCAGTCATGCCACACACATTTCACCACTACTCTCACTGAATCCCTCTGACTATGGCTAAATTCATCTTCTACATCAGAACACTACTCCTAAGATTGGGTTGTATCCATGTCTCGGGTCTTTCATTTAGAATAGGGGCAGCTTCGGTCTCCTTCAACACTGACACTCCAGTGCATATTATTAAAAGATTGGGCAGATGGAAATCCTCAGTCTACAACCGATATATTCCTCATCCCGAGAAAGAAATGAGGAAAGCTTTTAAAAGTTTGGCTTTGTAAATTTGATGCAATAATGGTGTTTTTCTTTAATACCTTTTCACCCTCTCTGCATGAACCTGATTTACATATATTACTAATATGTTTCTGAACATATATATTATATTATTCACTCACTCACTCACTCTCTGGGCCGGCCTAAGACATCATGCTGCCTAGGTCCAACGATAAATGACTATGGGTGATAATGTATAATAAGCACAGGTTACTGACTATGGGAGGGATAATGTATAATAAACACAGGTTACTGGCTATGGGAGGATAATGTATAATAAGCACAGGTTACTGACTATGGGGGGATAATGTATAATAAACACAGGTTACTGGCTATGGGAGGATAATGTATAATAAACACAGGTTACTGGCTATGGGAGGGATAATGTATAATAAACACAGGTTACTGGCTATGGGAGGGATAATGTATAATAAACACAGGTTACTGGCTATGGGGGATAATGTATAATAAACACAGGTTACTGGCTATGGGAGGGATAATGTATAATAAACACAGGTTACTGGCTATGGGAGGGATAATGTATAATAAATACAGGTTACTGGCTATGGGGGATAATGTATAATAAAC
This sequence comes from Pelobates fuscus, assembly GCF_036172605.1. NCBI lineage: Eukaryota > Metazoa > Chordata > Amphibia > Anura > Pelobatidae > Pelobates > Pelobates fuscus. Next base: position 102,367,775 of record NC_086328.1, on the reverse strand, counting down.
ACAGGTTACTGGCTATGGGAGGATAATGTATAATAAACACAGGTTACTGGCTATGGGGGGATAATGTATAATAAACACGGGTTACTGGCTATGGGGAGGATAATGTATAAAAACACAGGTTACTGGCTATGGAGGGATAATGTATAATAAACCCAGGTTACTGGTTGTGGGGGGATAATGTATAATAAACATAGGTTACTGGTTGTGGGGGGATAATGTGTAATAAACACAGGTTACTTGCTATGGGGGAGATAATGTATAATAAGCACAGGTTACTGGCTATGGGAGGATAATGTATAATAAACACAGGTTACTGGCTATGGGAGGATAATGTATAATAAACAGAGGTTACTGGCTATGGGAGGATAATGTATAATAAACACAGGTTACTGGCTATGGGAGGATAATGTATAATAAACACAGGTTACTGGCTATGGGAGGATAATGTATAATAAACACAGGTTACTGGCTATGGAGGATAATGTATAATAAACACAAACACAAAAAAAATAAAAAATAATGCAGCTTCAGAATGAATCTAAATTGTATGCTGTCTAGGAGGTGGGAGGGTCTTGGAGGGAGGGTCTGCTGCTGATTGGCTGGAATGTGTCTTCTGACTGTGAGGTACAGGGTCAAAGTTTACTCAATGATGATGAATAGGGGGCGGACCGAACATCGCATATGTTCGCCGTCCATGGCGAACGCGAACAAGCTATGTTCGCCAGGAACTATTCGCCAGGAACCGTTTGGGACATCACTAAACCTCAAAATAACACTGCCATTACCACGGCGGGTGAATTTTTATTCTATTATTGATGTCAAAGATGACATTTGTCAAATTGTTACCTTACAGGAGCATGTTATTCTTACAGAGTAAATCTGATAAATAATTACAACATGAGAAAAAATGCGATAGAGACACTCAAATGGCACAAATTGCGCAGAGAAGGAAAGTATCGCCCGTTAGTCACCGAGCAGGTGCCACTAGGTTCCTTGATGTAGAAACAAAACACATGAAAAACTCACGCTATTCCTTTACAACCTACACAGATATTTTATTTTTAGGTGACAAGGGCCCCGGAAAATCCATGTGTCACAATAGCTGGACCGATTCCTGGCTGAACTCCTGAAACCCGGGCCAAGTTGCACAAAAATTTAGACGAACTGAAAAGTGCTGAACTGGGTCCTAATTTTGAATTCTGCCCATGGCAACCAAAAAAAAAAAGATAATTAATGGGGAAAAATCCGATGACTGATGACTAGGGAACAGTCACTAAATGTTAATATTATTCACAGATCAAGTGAGAAGTGATCAATAGAGGGAAGCACAGGGGAACCAAATGGCAGGAAAATATATACTTAATATATTATGTATGTATTTTGAAGCACACTGACTGGCCTATTTTTGCACCCTTTTTGGGTCATCTAATTTGGTTTCTGAACCAGAATACGGATGAAATTTGTACGTCCCAACATTTTCCTTCTTTGTGAAAAATGGTTCGGCCAAACCAAAGATTCACACAGAACACAAATCTAACATTAACAGTCTGATTGTTGAACTATATTATATATATCCTGGCAAAGGTATATGTGGGTGATACTGCAGTACTTGTAGGGTGCAGCAAAATACAAATCTGGTATCTTTATAATAAAATGCACCTGCCTGTAAGATTCATAAGTTAAAATCATCAGGTGGACTCTCCTACAGTAGTTCAGATAGCTCCTCAGAGGATGATGCAGGATGTCATAAAATTTATTATGACACAGACCATTTTTTAAAAGCAAAAAAAGGAACTGCACTCAATCCATAGACAAAAAACCTGGGTTCAACCAAATATGGGGCCAGCACCAAGGACCAAAAGGTAGTTTGTAGTCACAGAAGAAATAAAAAGGTCCAGGCACTCCAATGTTTAAATAGGCAAATATATTGGAACTACAGTGTCCAGCAGCAACGTTTCGACCAAAAGGTGACCAATAGATAATTTGTAATTCTATTTCGCATCAGAATTCATGTACTCAACAGTAATTTGTGGTGAATTGAAACACAAATTGCAAAATTTAGGCTAATTTGCCAAGATAAATGTCAGGGTTGATGAGAGTATCCTGAGCAAGGTGAGGTGAGAGGAAGCAACATAACTGTTTCAACCCCCAGTCGCACAGTGCAGCTCACTGGCCAAATGAAATGTCATTATATCCATTGCATTGTTAAACACCAGAGTTCTTTTGAGTTTGATCTCCAGTCAATATTTAAACTTAGACAGCCTTTCTCAGTTGCTAACAAAAAAGATTGTTTGATTGGTAATGATTAGCAATAAAGATTGACATATTTATAGAGGAGAAGTGTTGCGAGTCACCTTGTTGAGGCGCTAGGTTACAGAGGCTGCAATATATACCATCTGGTTATGTTTATAGTATGGTGCATATGGTTTGTATTACATTGTTACATTTCTAAAGATACGTTTCTGATCACTAAGGCTGGAGAGAGCACATTTCAGAACATATTGGGATATTATAATAGCAATTTTAAATACAGATATATACACTGATCAGCCACAACATTAAAACCACTGACAGTTAAAGTTAATAAAATTGATTATATTGTTACAATGGAACCTGTTAAAGGCGAGGTTCAATTTCATGTTTTCAAAGCAGGAAAAATAAGCAAGCGACATTTGACAAGGATCAAATATTGATGGCTAGACGACTTGGTCAAGGCATCTACAAAACTGCAAATCTTGAGAGGTGTTCCCAGTATGCAGTGGTTAGTACCTACCAAAAGTGGTACAAGGAAGGAAATTTTCAGAAGCTGGATTGCAAGACAAGGAATACCGTATTATCTTTCATACTCTGAATTCCCATCCTTAATATTCTTGCAAAAACTTAACACATAAAAAAAACAAAAAACCTGTAAAGGTGATCAGGTTAAATTTGAGATATTTCTGAAAAGCAAACAACATTATGATGTAGTCATAAATGTTTGTGTTGTGTACACATAGCTTGTTTAAAACACATTGCCCTTTATTTACTTATTTTTGGCGAGGAGAGATCTATCTGGTGAAAGACTTATTAGGAATAGATAGGAGGCGCATCAATGTATTATCTAAAGTGTTCTCCCATCCATTTGCACGGTCTACTGAGTGAATACCTTTCTGAATAACACAGAAATGTCACCATTCTGTGGACTGCTGGTCCTTACTTGAGAGTCACCACTGAGGCCTATTCACAGCAGGAAGCCTTGAACTAAATTTATTGCTTAGGATGGCCTACTAGGTTGCGTTTATTGAAAGATATCTGATAGACTAGTGAAACAAGTAGACTCACGCACCATTTTGACTCCAACCTGAATAAGAGACTTTGATCTTTGTAGTAGTGCAGCACAAACCCAATTGTGACTGCATGAAAAGGCAAATGTCTTGGAGGATTACACCAAGCCATCCGATTTGTGCACTTGCTGGACATTTTCTATCTTCTTTGACTCTGCGGTGGAAATAACGAAATAATTCACTGTTATTGCAGTTCTACGTTAAGCAGATAATATTTTCCTTTTACCATTCCTTCATCTGGATCACAGTGCTGATTATTTGACTCTAACATATCTTCCCTTTTTCTGGACTATTTAGGCCTTATCCTGTTACTTGGATAAGAGATGTATTTTTTTCCATTTCAAAACCATGCCTGCATATACAGTGTTTTGTATATCAATTACTTAACAGGCCCGTGCATTTGGATTCGGCTGAATTGTGATTAGTCTGAATTTACGCCAATTGGCTGTTTGGCCAAACCCTGTATCTCTGAAGCACTGTAAATACCTATAACCGAGTAAATGACTAGCACGATGGCCAAACATGTTCAATTGATTACAAATGTAGCTTTCCGTATGTAGCTAAAAAAAAAAGATGATTGATATTGATAGCTAGACCACTGGGTCAAAGCATCTCCAAAATAGCAAGTCTTCTGGGATGTTCCCAGTGTACATTGGTTAATACCTACAAAAAGCGCTGCAAGGAAGGACAGCCGGTGAACCGTCATCAGGGTCATGAGGACCCAGGACTCATTGATGCACGTGGGGAGTGAAGGCTAGCCTATCTGGTCCAATCACATGGAAGAGCTACTTAGGTAAAATTATTATCATTTGTCCTTGGACAATTTTCGGCTGAACCAAACCATCGCATGAACGAGCTTCAGACATCCCCAATAAAGTTTAAATTTTGGGAAAAATGATTTGGCCAAGTGGAACTTTCCCAACATGTTCAAGTCTACTACTCAATAATAGCACAATTACAATAATTGGGCAGACTAAATGGGCCTAATGGTTCTTATCTGCCGTCACATTCTACGTTTCTAAGAGGCAGACAGGCCGACGAGAGTTATTGGTTAAAAAACATGTTGCAGAAATACAAGTACCATAATTGATATTTCTAATGTTAAACTCTGCAATAAACAAACTAGACATGACAGTGTCCCTTTAAAGCAGTATACATATGGCAAACATCATTAGACATTTAAAACGACGCACGGACACCATTTATTTAAAGCATTAAATAAGGGACATATAAAGGACATTATACTATAGCTTGGGTGGCACTCATTTGCGATAAACAGTTCTTACGTGTTGCCCAAAGACAGTGTGATCCAGGAAAGGCTTTGAACTATTTTAGCTCCATGTTCCTGATAATTAAAGTGTGATGACCTCCTCATTAGTGACAGGAGAATGATTAGGATTGTCCTGTATATATCCTAATGGATGCAAGCTACACATATGATTTGGGAATATCAAAGCAATTTTCTATGTTATTTATTAGAGTAAAAATTACGAAAACACACACAAACCTTTAGTTTGAATTACGAGTGTTAATGTATGCAGAAACCAACGACTGCCTCATCTTGCTTCCTCTCTTGTATCTTAAATTTTTCATTACAAATTTCCAAGGCTTCAAAGTAACATCTCACAGTCAGTGCCCTTTTTTCTTTTCTTGCATGACAAAGAGCTGTCAGAAAGTGTTCGTGTGTTTGTTAGTGTTTTTCCCTTTATTCTCTCATCTAAATGTCAAACAACTTAGCTTAAATAAAGCATAGCATTCTTCATCTGGTGCGTCTCAAAAGGAAAACAACACTACAGAAGGCATCGGAAAAGGCCCTAATTAATGTTTCTCATTGATTTTGTTTTAGTGTGATGTATTTTATGAAAAAAAATATGAAACCAGAAGGCAATCTCATTAAAATCATTAGCAACTCAATGTTATCTAAAAACAGCTCATTCTTTGGTTTATTATAATCTTAAAAACAAATTCTATTCAAACACATGTTCCCCTTACATATATCATATACTCAACATTAAATAATCATATTATACGCTCCTCTTACTGATATTTTATATGGATCCACTCAGTATTAAATAATTATATTATACGCTCCTCTTACTGATATCGTATACCGATTTACTCAGTATTAAATATTTTTATTATACGCTCCTCTTACTGATATCGTATATGGATTCACTCAGTATTAAATAATTATATTATACGCTCCTCTTACTGATATTGTATACCGATTCACTCAGTATTAAATAATTATATTATACGCTCCTCTTACTGATATTGTATACCGATTCACTCAGTATTAAATAATTTTATTATACGCTTCTCTTCCTGATATCGTATATGGATTCACTCAGTATTAAATCATTTTATTATACGCTCCTCTTACTGATATTGTATACCGATTTACTCAGTATTAAATAATTTTATTATACGCTCCTCTTACTGATATCGTATATGGATTCACTCAGTATTAAATAATTATATTATACGCTCCTCTTACTGATATTGTATACGGATTCACTCAGTATTAAATAATTATATTATATGCTCTTCTTCCTGATATCGTATACCGATTTACTCAGTATTAAATAATTATATTATACGCTCCTCTTACTGATATCGTATACCGATTCACTCAGTATTAAATAATTATATTATACGCTCCTCTTACTGATATCGTATACGGATTCACTCGGTATTAAATAATTATATTATACGCTCCTCTTACTGATATCGTATACCAATTTACTCAGTATTAAATAATTATATTATACGCTCCTCTTATTGATATTGTATACTGATTTACTCGGTATTAAATAATTGTATTATATGCTCCTCTTACTGATATTGTATACCGATTCACTCAGTATTAAATAATTATATTATATGCTCCTCTTACTGATATCGTATACCGATTCACTCAGTATTAAATAATTATATTATACGCTCCTCTTACTGATATTGAATATGGATTCACTCAGTATTAAATAATTATATTATACGCTCCTCTTACTGATATTGTATACCGATTCACTCAGTATTAAATAATTATATTATACGCTCCTCTTACTGATATTGTATACGGATTCACTCAGTATTAAATAATTATATTATATGCTCTTCTTCCTGATATCGTATACCGATTTACTCAGTATTAAATAATTATATTATACGCTCCTCTTACTGATATCGTATACCGATTCACTCGGTATTAAATAATTATATTATACGCTCCTCTTACTGATATCGTATACGGATTCACTCGGTATTAAATAATTATATTATACGCTCCTCTTACTGATATCGTATACCAATTTACTCAGTATTAAATAATTATATTATACGCTCCTCTTACTGATATTGTATACTGATTTACTCGGTATTAAATAATTGTATTATATGCTCCTCTTACTGATATTGTATACCGATTCACTCAGTATTAAATAATTATATTATATGCTCCTCTTACTGATATCGTATACCGATTCACTCAGTATTAAATAATTATATTATACGCTCCTCTTACTGATATTGAATATGGATTCACTCAGTATTAAATAATTATATTATACGCTCCTCTTACTGATATTGTATACCGATTCACTCAGTATTAAATAATTATATTATACGCTCCTCTTACTGATATCGTATATGGATTCATTCAGTATTAAATAATTATATTATATGCTCCTCTTACTGATATCGTATATGGATTCACTCAGTATTAAATAATTATATTATACGCTCCTCTTACTGATATCGTATACCGATTTACTCAGTATTAAATAATTATATTATACGCTCCTCTTACTGATATCGTATACGGATACACTCGGTATTAAATAATTCTATTATACGCTCCTTTTACTGATATTGTATATGGATTCACTCAGTATTAAATAATTACCGTATTTATCGGCGTATAACACGCACTTTTTTCCCCTGAAAATAGGGGAAAAATCGTGGGTGCGTGTTATACGCCGATATCCCATAATTACTTACCTGTCCTGAAGCGTGGGCCGGCTTCACAGCGCGCACCGCGGTACAGGAACTTTCATTTCAGGTTCCGGTTTCCGGCGGGACTGAAAGGAAGTGTGCACACTTCCTTTCAGTCCCGCCGGAAACCGGAACCTGAAATTAAAGTTCCTGTACCGCGGTGCGCGCTGTGAAGCCGGCCCACGCTTCAGGACAGGTAAGTAATTATGGGAGGGGAAGTACACTATGGGAGGGGAGGGGGGGAAGTACACTATGGGAGGGGAGGGGGGGAAGTACACTATGGGAGGGGAAGGGGGGAATACACTATGGGAGGGGAGGGGGGATACACTATGGGAGGGGAGGGGGGAGAATACTATGGGAGGGGAGGGTGGAGAATACTATGGGAGGGGAGGGGGGAGAATACAAATCTGGGGGGAGAATACTATGGGAGGGGAGGGGGGGAGAATTCTATGGGAGGGGAGGGGAGGGGGGAGAATACTATGGGAGGGGAGGGGAGGGGGGAGAATACTATGGGAGGGGAGGGGAGAGGAGGGGGGAGAATACTATGGGAGGGGAGGGGAGGGGAGGGGAGGGGGGAGAATACTATGGGAGGGGAGGGGGAGAATACTATGGGAGGGGAGGGGGGGAGAATACTATGGAAAGGGGGAGGACACTATGGGATGAGGGGGGAACACTATGGGATGAGGGGGGAATACTATGGGATGAGGGGGGAATACTATGGGAGGGGGGGAAATTTCCTGGAATTTCTTTCTAAAAATGAGGTGCGTGTTATACGCTGGTGCGTGTTATACGCCGATAAATACGGTATATTGTACGCTCCTCTTACTGATATTGTATATTGATTCACTCAGTATTAAATAATTATATTATACGCTCCTCTTACTGATATTGTATACCGATTTACTCAGTATTAAATAATTATATTATACGCTCCTCTTACTGATATCGTATATGGATTCACTCAGTATTAAATAATTATATTATACGCTCCTCTTACTGATATTGTATACCGATTTACTCAGTATTAAATAATTATATTATACACTCCTCTTACTGATATCGTATACCGATTTACTCAGTATTAAATAATTATATTATAAGCTCCTCTTACTGATATCGTATACCGATTAACTCGGTATTAAATAATTATATTATACGCTCCTCTTACTGATATCGTATACCAGTGATGGCGAACCTTTTTGAGCCCGATTGCCCAAACCGCAATACATGCCGGATTTTTTTCCTTAAAGTGCCAACACGGCAATTAAACCTGAATATTGAGGTTTAAGTTTAGAAAAAAGAACTCGTACTGTTGTCCGAACTAATTAACAACTTTTGTTTTAAAATAACACAACAACAGAGAGTTCAGTGATACAAATTTTAAATAAATAATGATATAAATAGATAAAATTAAGCTTATATTTATTAGTATCTCCAACAAATGCAATACATACACACACAGGCTGCTGAATACATACACACAGGTTGCTGAATACACACACACAGGCTGCTGAATACACACACACACACAAGACTGCTGAATATAGAGACTGCTGAATACACATACAGACAGTCTGCTGAGTACACTACACACACAGACAGACTGCTGAGTATACACACAGAGACTGCTGAATACACGCACACACAGCTGAATACACACACACACACACACAGACTGCTGAATACATGCACACACACAGACTGCTGAATACATGCACACACACAGACTGCTGAATACATGCACACAAACAGACTGCTGAATACATGCACACAAACAGACTGCTGAATACACGCACGCACACAGACTGCTGAATACACGCACGCACACAGACTGCTGAATACATGCACACAGACTGCTGAATACACGCACACACACAGACTGCTGAATACACGCACACACACAGACTGCTGAATACACGCACACACAGACTGCTGAATACACATACATACTGCATTGAGGGGTGTAGTGTATGTGTTTGTGTGAGGGTTGCTGTGTGTGTGTGTGTGAGAGGGGTGCTGTGTGTGTGGGGGGTGCTGTGCTGTGTGTGTGTGGGGGGCTGTGCTGTGTGTGTGAGGAGTGCTGTGTGTGTGTGTGAGGGGTGGTGTGTGTGGGAGGGGTGCTGTGTGAGAAGTGCTCTGTGTGTGTGTGTGAGGGGTGGTGTGTGTGTGAAGGGTGGTGTGTGTGTGAAGGGTGGTGTGTGCGTGAGAGGGGTGGTGTGTGCGTGAGAGGGGTGGTGTGTGCGTGAGAGGGGTGCTGTGTGCGTGAGAGGGGTGCTGTGTGCGTGAGAGGGGTGCTGTGTGCGTGAGAGAGGTGCTGTGTGCGTGAGAGGGGTGCTGTGCTGTGTGGGGAGGTAGGGGTGCTGGGCGGGGGTAAGGGTGCTGTGTGTGGGGGGGTAGGGGTGCTGTGTGTGGGGGGGTAGGGGTGCTGTGTTTGGGGTAGAGGTGCTGTGTGGGGGGTAGAGGTGCTGTGTGGGGGGAGGGGAGGGATGCTGGGTGTAGGGGAGGGGTGCTGGGTGTGGGGGAGGGGAGGGGTGCTGTGTGGGGATTTGGGGTACTGTGTGGGGGGGGTAGGGGTACTGTGTGTGGGGGGGTAGGGTACTGTGTGTGTGGGGGGTAGGGGTACTGTGCGTGTGGGGGGAGGGGTACTGTGTGGGGGGTAGGGGTGCTGTGTGTGTGTGGGGGGAGAGGTACTGTGTGTGGGGGGAGGGGTACTGTGTGTGTGGGGGAGGGGTACTGCTGGGGGGTAGGGGTGCTGTGTGTGGGGGGGTAGGGGTGCTGTGTGTGGGGGGTAGGGGTACTGCTGGGGTAGGGGTGCTGTGTGTGTGTGGGGCTAGGGGTACTGCTGGGGGGTAGGGGTGCTTGTGTGTGGGGGGTAGGGGTACTGCTGGGGGGTAGGGGTGCTGTGTGTGTGGGGATGGGGTGTGGGGGGGTAAACGTTTAAAAAAAAAAAGTATGTTAAATTATCTTCTCCCCCCCACCCCCTTCTTACTTTTAATGAAGAAGGGGGGGACACAGTCATCCCTGGTGGTCCGGTGGTAGCAAGTACTGCTTCCGGTTCGGGAGGCAGGGGGAGGGATCTTTGAAGCAGCTCCCCTGTCCTTCCGCGCGATGCTGTGTGGAGGGTTGCGATGGTAATGCGCGGCAACGCTCCACACAGCTTGCTCGCGGGAGGACAGGGGAGCTGCTTCAAAGATCCCTCCCCTGCCTCCCGAACCGGAAGCAGAGTAGGCGCCTGCCGTTTCAGGCAGGCAGGTGCCTACTCTGCAGTGATGGCAAACCTATGGCCGCGTGCCCACAGAAAGGGCCCGGCGTGCCACCTGTGGCACGCGTGCCATAGGTTCGCCATCACTGTCGTATACCGATTCACTCGGTATTAAATAATTAAATTATACGCTCCTCTTACTGATATCGTATACCGATTCACTCAGTATTAAATAATAAAATTATACGCTCCTCTTACTGATATCGTATACCGATTCACTCAGTATTAAATAATTATATTATACGCTCCTCTTACTGATATCGTATACCAATTTACTCAGTATTAAATAATTATATTATATGCACCTCTTACTGATATTGTATACCGATTTACTCAGTATTAAATAATTCTATTATACGCTCCTCTTACTGATATTGTATATGGATTCACTCAGTATTAAATAATTATATTATATGCTCCTCTTACTGATATTGTATACCGATTTACTCAGTATTAAATAATTATATTATACGCTCCTCTTACTGATATCTTATGCGGATTCACTCAGTATTAAATAATTATATTATACGCTCCTCTTACTGATATTGTATATGGATTCACTCGGTATTAAATAATTATATTATACGCTCCTCTTACTGATATCGTATACCGATTTACTCAGTATTATATAATTCTATTATACGCTCCTCTTACTGATATTGTATACGGATTCACTCAGTATTAAATAATTATATTATATGCTCCTCTTACTGATATTGTATACCGATTCACTCAGTATTATATAATTCTATTATACGCTCCTCTTACTGATATTGTACACGGATTCACTCAGTATTAAATAATTATATTATATGCTCCTCTTACTGATATCGTATATGGATTCACTCAGTATTAAATAATTATATTATACGCTCCTCTTACTGATATCGTATACCGATTCACTCAGTATTAAATAATTATATTATACGCTCCTCTTACTGATATCGTATACCGATTTACTCAGTATTAAATAATTATATTATACGCTCCTCTTACTGATATCGTATACCGATTTACTCAGTATTAAATAATTATATTATACGCTCCGCTTACTGATATCGTATACCGATTCACTCAGTATTAAATAATTATATTATACGCTCCTCTTACTGATATCGTATATGGATTCACTCAGTATTAAATAATTATATTCTAAGCTCCTCTTACTGATATCGTATACCGATTTACTCAGTATTAAATAATTATATTATACGCTCCTCTTACTGATATTGTATATGGATTCACTCAGTATTAAATAATTATATTATATGCTCCTCTTACTGATATTGTATACCGATTTACACTCACTCAGTGTTTAAAAATGATTATATTACATGCTCCCATTACAAATATGGTGTATGAACTGACTTAGTATTTAATATTTAGTATATTATATGCTCCACTTACTGATATCATATGCCAACTGACTCAGTATTTAATAATTACACACTCCCCTTACTGATATTGTATACCGATTCACTCAGTATTAAATAATTATATTATACGCTCCGCTTACTGATATCGTATACCGATTCACTCAGTATTAAATAATTATATTATAAGCTCCTCTTACTGATATCGTATACCGATTTACTCAGTATTAAATAATTATATTATACGCTCCTCTTACTGATATCGTATACCGATTTACTCAGTATTAAATAATTATATTATACGCTCCTCTTACTGATATCGTATACCGATTCACTCAGTATTAAATAATTATATTATACGCTCCTCTTACTGATATCGTATACCGATTTACTCAGTATTAAATAATTATATTATACGCTCCGCTTACTGATATCGTATACCGATTCACTCAGTATTAAATAATTATATTATAAGCTCCTCTTACTGATATCGTATACCGATTCACTCAGTATTAAATAATTATATTATAAGCTCCTCTTACTGATATCGTATACCGATTTACTCAGTATTAAATAATTATATTATAAGCTCCTCTTACTGATATCGTATACCGATTTACTCAGTATTAAATAATTATATTATACGCTCCTCTTACTGATATCATATACGGATACACTCGGTATTAAATAATTATATTGTACGCTCCTCTTACTGATATTGGATATGGATTCACTAAGTATTAAATAATTATATTGTACGCTCCTCTTACTGATATCGTATACCGATTTACTCAGTATTAAATAATTATATTATACGCTCCTCTTACTGATATCGTATACCGATTTACTCGGTATTAAATAATTATATTATAGGCTCCTCTTACTGATATCGTATACCGATTTACTCAGTATTAAATAATTATATTATATGCTGCTCTTACTGATATTGTATACGGATTCACTCAGTATTAAATAATTATATTGTACGCTCCTCTTACTGATATCGTATACTGATTTACTCAGAATTAAAAAATTCTATTATACGCTCCTCTTACTGATATCGTATACCGATTCACTCAGTATTAAATAATTATATTATACGCTCCTCTTACTGATATCGTATACCGATTCACTCAGTATTAAATAATTATATTATAAGCTCCTCTTACTGATATCGTATACCGATTTACTCAGTATTAAATAATTATATTATACGCTCCTCTTACTGATATCGTATACCGATTTACTCGGTAGTAAATAATTATATTATATGCTCCTCTTACTGATATCGTATACCGATTCACTCAGTATTAAATAATTATATTATACGCTCCTCTTACTGATATCGTATATGGATTCACTCAGTATTAAATAATTATATTCTAAGCTCTTCTTACTGATATCGTATACCGATTTACTCAGTATTAAATAATTATATTATACGCTCCTCTTACTGATATTGTATATGGATTCACTCAGTATTAAATAATTATATTATATGCTCCTCTTACTGATATTGTATACCGATTTACACTCACTCAGTGTTTAAAAATGATTATATTACATGCTCCCATTACAAATATGGTGTATGAACTGACTTAGTATTTAATATTTAGTATATTATATGCTCCACTTACTGATATCATATGCCAACTGACTCAGTATTTAATAATTACACACTCCCCTTACTGATATTGTATACCGATTCACTCAGTATTAAATAATTATATTATACGCTCCGCTTACTGATATCGTATACCGATTCACTCAGTATTAAATAATTATATTATAAGCTCCTCTTACTGATATCGTATACCGATTTACTCAGTATTAAATAATTATATTATAAGCTCCTCTTACTGATATCGTATACCGATTTACTCAGTATTAAATAATTATATTATAAGCTCCTCTTACTGATATCGTATACCGATTTACTCAGTGTTAAATATTTATATTATACGCTCCTCTTACTGATATCATATACGGATACACTTGGTATTAAATAATTATATTGTACGCTCCTCTTACTGATATCGTATACCGATTTACTCAGTATTAAATAATTATATTATACGCTCCTCTTACTGATATCGTATACCGATTTACTCGGTATTAAATAATTATATTATAGGCTCCTCTTACTGATATCGTATACCGATTTACTCAGTATTAAATAATTATATTATATGCTGCTCTTACTGATATTGTATACGGATTCACTCAGTATTAAATAATTATATTGTACGCTCCTCTTACTGATATCGTATACTGATTTACTCAGAATTAAAAAAATCTATTATACGCTCCTCTTACTGATATCGTATACCGATTCACTCAGTATTAAATAATTATATTATACGCTCCTCTTACTGATATCGTATACCGATTCACTCAGTATTAAATAATTATATTATAAGCTCCTCTTACTGATATCGTATACCGATTTACTCAGTATTAAATAATTATATTATACGCTCCTCTTACTGATATCGTATACCGATTTACTCGGTATTAAATAATTATATTATATGCTCCTCTTACTGATATCGTATACCGATTCACTAGGTATTAAATAATTATATTATATGCTCCTCTTACTGATATTGTATACGGATTCACTCAGTATTAAATAATTATATTATACGCTCCTCTTACTGATATTGTATACCGATTTACTCAGTATTAAATAATTATATTATACGCTCCTCTTACTGATATCGTATATGGATTCACTCAGTATTAAATAATTATATTCTAAGCTCCTCTTACTGATATCGTATACCGATTTACTCAGTATTAAATAATTATATTATACGCTCCTCTTACTGATATTGTATATGGATTCACTCAGTATTAAATAATTATATTATATGCTCCTCTTACTGATATTGTATATCGATTTACACTCACTCAGTGTTTAAAAATGATTATATTACATGCTCCCATTACAAATATGGTGTATGAACTGACTTAGTATTTAATATTTAGTATATTATATGCTCCACTTACTGATATCATATGCCAACTGACTCAGTATTTAATAATTACACACTCCCCTTACTGATATTGTATACCGATTCACTCAGTATTAAATAATTATATTATACGCTCCGCTTACTGATATCGTATACCGATTCACTCAGTATTAAATAATTATATTATAAGCTCCTCTTACTGATATCGTATACCGATTTACTCAGTATTAAATAATTATATTATAAGCTCCTCTTACTGATATCGTATACCGATTTACTCAGTGTTAAATAATTATATTATACGCTCCTCTTACTGATATCATATACGGATACACTTGGTATTAAATAATTATATTGTACGCTCCTCTTACTGATATTGGATATGGATTCACTAAGTATTAAATAATTATATTGTACGCTCCTCTTACTGATATCGTATACCGATTTACTCAGTATTAAATAATTATATTATACGCTCCTCTTACTGATATCGTATACCGATTTACTCGGTATTAAATAATTATATTATACGCTCCTCTTACTGATATCGTATACCGATTTACTCAGTATTAAATAATTATATTATACGCTCCTCTTACTGATATCGTATACCGATTTACTCAGTATTAAATAATTATATTTTATGCTGCTCTTACTGATATTGTATACGGATTCACTCAGTATTAAATAATTATATTGTACGCTCCTCTTACTGATATCGTATACTGATTTACTCAGAATTAAAAAATTCTATTATACGCTCCTCTTACTTATATCGTATTCCGATTCACTCAGTATTAAATAATTATATTATACGCTCCTCTTACTGATATCGTATACCGATTAACTCAGTATTAAATAATTATATTATAAGCTCCTCTTACTGATATCGTATACCGATTTACTCAGTATTAAATAATTATATTATACGCTCCTCTTACTGATATCGTATACCGATTTACTCGGTATTAAATAATTATATTATATGCTCCTCTTACTGATATCGTATACCGATTCACTCGGTATTAAATAATTATATTATATGCTCCTCTTACTGATATTGTATACGGATTCACTCAGTATTAAATAATTATATTATACGCTCCTCTTACTGATATTGTATACCGATTTACTCAGTATTAAATAATTATATTATACGCTCCTCTTACTGATATCGTATATGGATTCACTCAGTATTAAATAATTATATTCTAAGCTCCTCTTACTGATATCGTATACCGATTTACTCAGTATTAAATAATTATATTATACGCTCCTCTTACTGATATTGTATATGGATTCACTCAGTATTAAATAATTATATTATATGCTCCTCTTACTGATATTGTATATCGATTTACACTCACTCAGTGTTTAAAAATGATTATATTACATGCTCCCCTTACAAATATGGTGTATGAACTGACTTAGTATTTAATATTTAGTATATTATATGCTCCACTTACTGATATCATATGCCAACTGACTCAGTATTTAATAATTACACACTCCCCTTACTGATATTGTATACCGATTGACTCAGTATTTAATCATTTCTATTACACTCTCTTTTTTATTTTTGTAAACCGACTGACTCAGAATTTGATAATTATTTTATTGCACACTCCTGAGATCATACACAAATTGACTCTGTATTTAAAAATGATGATACTACACACTATTCATTACTGATAATGTATACCAACTGACTCAGTATTTAAGAATTATTATATTATACCCTCCCCTCACTGATATGGTATAGTGACTGACCCAGTATTTAATAATATTATACGCTCCCCTTACTGCTATCGTAAACTAACTGACTCGGTATTTAATAATTAATATATTATACACTCTCCTTACTGATATGGCAGACCGACTCATGCTGTTTTTAATCATACATTACTCTTTTTGACTGACTTACAGTGTATTAAATAGATTATACATTTGCCTTGCTGATATAATTACCGCAGTCAGAGAGTTCAATATGATTAGTATATTGAAGGTATCTTATTGCTGTCACCATTCACAGTCCTGCCTCGTTCAATATAATTAGTCTTTCATGTGCAATACTTGCTATATCACATATTTAGTCTTGCTGTGTTGAATATAATTAGTGTCACAAAGTATTCAGGATATAGAGTTGACATATGCACCCTTTACAAATATCAAAATCATACATTGAACCATTTGTCTAATATACGCCCTTATGCACCTTGTATAACCGGTCATAGTGAAAATTATTCTTATTAGACTTTTACATTAGGTTTCAAATTATTTGTGATTTGTTCGAAATTTGGGCGATCAGTGGTTTGGCCAAATTTGCAAACTCTGAAACGCTATGTGGACGAATCATGAATTAAACAAAACGACGAGCCATTTCATTTGTTCCATGAGTTGGAGTTCCATCCGTAATGTAAACAAAAAGATGACTGACGAGGAAAAAAATATACCGTATTTTTCGCTCCATAAGACGCACTTTTTTCCCCCTCAAAAGTGAGGGGAAATGTCTGTGCGTCTTATGGACCGAATATGAAGCTTTACTTACCTGTCTTGTAGCGTTGGCCGGCAGCACAGGGCGCACCGCGGTACTGGAACTTCAATTTCAGGTTCCGGTTTCCGGCGGGACTGAAAGGAAGTGCGCACTCAGCTCAGTGTGCACACTTCCTTTCAGTCCCACCGGAAACCGGAACCTGAAATTGAAGTTCCAGTACCGCGGTGCGCCCTGTGCTGCCGGCCAACGCTACAAGACAGGTAAGTAATTATGGGACAAGGGGAGGGGGACAGTATGGGAGAGGAGAATATGGGAGAGAAGAGAAGACTATGGGGAGCGAGGGGGATGAAGTCTATGGGGAGCGAGGGGGATGAAGTCTATGGGGAGCGAGGGGGATGAAGTCTATGGGGAGCGAGGGGGATGAAGTCTATGGGGAGGGGGGATGAAGACTATGGGGAGGGGGGGGATGAAGACTATGGGGAGGAGGGGGATGAAGACTATGGGGAGGGGGGGGATGAAGACTATGGGGAGGGGGGATGAAGACTATGGGGAGGGGGGGATGAAGACTATGGGGAGGGGGGATGAAGACTATGGGGAGGGGGGATGAAGACTATGGGGAGGGGGGGATGAAGACTATGGGGAGGGGGGATGAAGACTATGGGGAGGGGGGATGAAGACTATGGGGAGGGGGGGATGAAGACTATGGGGAGGGGGGATGAAGACTATGGGGAGGGGGGGATGAAGACTATGGGGAGGGGGGATGAAGACTATGGGGAGGGGGGGATAAAGACTATGGGGAGGGGGGGATGAAGACTATGAGGAGGGGGGATGAAGACTATGGGGAGGGGGGGATGAAGACTATGAGGAGGGGGGGGATGAAGACTATGGGGAGGGGGGGGATGAAGACTATGGGGAGGGGGGGATGAAGACTATGGGGAGGGGGGGATGAAGACTATGGGGAGGGGGGATGAAGACTATGGGGAGGGGGGATGAAGACTATGGGGAGGGGGGGGATGAAGACTATGGGGAGGGGGGGGATGAAGACTATGGGGAGGGGGGGATGAAGACTATGGGGAGGGGGGGATGAAGACTATGGGGAGGGGGGATGAAGACTATGGGGAGGGGGGGATGAAGACTATGGGAGAGAGGAGAAGACTATGGGAGGGGGGGGGACACTATAGGACAGGGGAGAAAAAAAATATTCTGAACAAACTGTCCCATAGTAAGAAACACTATGGGACAGTTTGTTCAGAATATTTTTTTTCTGGGTTTCTTCCTCTAAAAACTAGGTGCGTCTTATGGTGAGGTGCGTCTTATGGAGCGAAAAATACGGTAATTGATGGCTAGGGGACAAGCCACTATATGTTGATCTTATTTACAGATCATGTGAGTAGTGAGCACTAGAGAGAAAAAGTGGAGGAGCAATATAAAAAATAAAGAAAACATCTACATTTATATTTTTAATAAATATATATTATACAAATTTATAAACATAGATTATATTTTTGCTGCTCCTCTTTTTAGCTCTATTGGCTAGTTTTTTTCGCTTGATCTGTGAACATAAGGTGGAAATGTACGTATCAGTGAAAAATATATACATAATATTTATATTAATATTTATATTATGTTTATATATTGCAGCACACTGATTGGCCAAGTTTTGGTTCATCTGAATCGGTTTCCCCAAATTTATTACAAAGAATACATTTGTCTAAACTGGAATATCACATGGACGAAACCGAAACAATTTTATTTTTCCGCATGGATCGATTTTGAGAAACCAAAATTCTAAAATGCTAAACCTTACCCGCATAAATATATTATTTGTCTGTAATATTGGCATTTTTAGACATTCCACAAGTTTCCTTAAATACGCCCATTTTTGGTATTATCTATTTATGTCACATGTAGTGTGGTATTTTCATTTTTATCATAATATTTTATATACAGCTTGGAATATTGCAAAATAATAGATTTCAGGCAATGTCAAATGTTTTATCCCACAAATATTTATCCTAAAAAGACTGGGTAGATATGTATAAATTATGTAATGTAATGTGATTTGTATTTTTTTTTTTTTAGAAATATTTGAATGTCAATATACACACCAAAATTAATATACACATCCCAAGTTAATAGAACACAATAGGAGCCATAGTAACTTTAGCTTAATGAAGCAGTTTTGATGTATAGATCATGCCCCCGCAGTCTCACTACTCGATCCTTTACCATTTAGCAGTTACACTTCTTTGTTTTACCTAGTCACACCTTACTGCACTTGACTTGCACAACCTTTCTAAACACTTCCTGTAAAGTGAGATCTAATTTTTACACTTTGTTTATTGCACAGTCTGTTTAATTTAGAATTTCTTATCCCCTTCTCTGTTAATACCCTTCTTTACCTTCCAAAAGCCTTCCAAGAGTGAAATTAAAGTTCAATTTACAGAGCAGGAGATAAAATCTGCTAAAGTAAGTTAACATCTGATTGCAAATTAAACAATTTTTCAAGCAGGCTGTGTCACTCAGGAAGATGTAGTTGTGCTGCCTAAACTCCTAAAAGGCAGAGAATTGAGCAGGGAGATTTTAGGGTAATGATCTATACACCAACACTGCTTCATTAAGCTTTGATGCCTATAGTGTCCCTTTAATTGCTGGGTATTGATTGCAAGTATACCAGAAATGTTATATTGATTTTTAAAATGAAGAAATTCACTCATGCCTAGTAATTTTTTATTTTTGAAGTTTAGATGAAACCTGAACTCTTTATTACACCAGCCATGCACATGTCTCATTTTGCCAGGACAAAGAAAGGTTTAACGTATGTGATTTCAATATAATTTGGGGGTTTTAGCTGATCTGAGAGCACCCCCCCCCCAAAAAAAAATAGTAGTGCATACCTACCAAAACTGTTTAAAAATAAAAAATGCATTTAAAAAGTATTAAGTATTATCCCAATGTTTTGTTACAGAAATCATAAATAGCTAACTTACTAATCTTGAAATAATAACTTCATTACACGGGTGCCAAGTATCTGGGTAATTATCAGACATCAAGCCATATATCACATTAATTATCCCTTTTAATTGTTTTTCGAGATTCTTTACAATGAAGCAAGCTGCCAGAAAAATCATTTTGTTGTGAAAAGTAAGAAAATAGCACATATTCTAATGTCAGTTGATTTTCTATCTGCATTTTATATGCCATTCCCTGCCATCCCAAGCAGTTTTCATTAGAAATTAAGATAAATGTGTCAGATCACTTTTGTGATATAATGTTATGCTTCGCAAACCTCCAAATTTAAAGAGACAGTAGCACCTTGTCACATCCAACCCTGACAATAAAGCAGGTTTGTCCAACTGAGATGATATTAATTATCTCTCTCTATATCAGCATTGCCGTTTGTGCAGGGCCGGACTGGGAAAAAAATTAGGCCCGGGCATTTTTCAATCAGAGCGGCCCCCTAAGAAGGGGGCAGGGCCAAAGAGGGTTTGTTTTGTCATCACTAATGACAAGCACGTCCCCTCTCAAAGTGAGCATGTTAGTTCAATGCGCAGAGCCTCGCTGAAGAGCTCTGGCATTAGAAAAAGGCGCTGAATTTGTTCTGCGCAGCGCAAGCAAATTTAAAAACCTGCTTGCGCTGTGTTTGCTTTTAAATTGTCTCTGGTGTCTCCACAAGTGGGATACCAGAGGACAAAAGGGCCAGGAAAGTGCATGGTGCATATGTTTGGAGCCTGCTTGTGGGATTGCGTGTGTGTAGAGTGTGGTGCGGTATTGTGTAAATAGGTTCATTTCATTTGTGTTTGTGGTGTAATATGTGTGGCTAGGGGCTGTAGAGAGTGTGTGTATAGGGGGCATAGTGTTATAGGGGATGTAGCGAGTGTGTGCATACGGGCTGTAGTGTGTGTGTATAGGTGACGTAGTGTGCGTAGGGGTTGTAGAGAGGGTGTGTTTAGAGAATGTTGTATGTGTTTGCTGACAAGGAATGTAGTGTGTGTGTAGGTGGTGCAGTGTGTGTGTGTAGGAGATCTACTGTGTAAAGGACCCAGAGTGTGTATAGGAGATTGTATGTGTGTGTGTGTGTGTGTGTGTGTGTGTGTGTGTGTGTGTAGAGGATTAAGAGTGCATATAGGGTAAGAGATCTAGCGTGTATCTGGAGCGTAATGTGTGAGGGGTGCTGTAGTGTGTGTGTGTATATATATATTTATATATATTAATATATATATATATATATATATATATATATATATATATATATAGATATATATATATATATATTTGGACGTATTGTATGTGTGAGGGGCGCAGTGTGTGTGTATGTAAGAGGGGTGCTGTGTGAGGGTATTTTTATGTGCCGTCACATTCTAGGTTTCTAATTTTCTTTGTCTGTTAACTCACTGAGGGTTATATACATGTGTGTGTGGGAGTGTGCTGTATATGTGTGAGCGAGGGTGCTGTGTGTGTGTCTGAGGGTGCTGTGTGTGTTTGGGTGCTGTGTGTGTTTAGGTGCTGTGTGTGTCTGAGGGTGCTGTGTGTGTTTGGGTGCTGTGTGTGTCTGAGGGTGCTGTGTGTGTCTGAGGGTGCTGTGTGTGTTTGGGTGCTGTGTGTGTTTGGGTGCTGTGTGTTTCTGGGTGCTGTGTGTGTCTGAGGGTGCTTTGTGTGTCTGGCTGCTTTGTGTGTCTGGGTGCTTTGTGTGTCTGGGTACTGTGTGTGTTTGGGTGCTTTGTGTGTCTGGGTGCTGTGTGTGTCTGAGGGTGCTGTGTGTGTGTCTGAGGGTGCTGTGTGTTTGGGTGCTGTGTGTGTCTGAGGGTGCTGTGTGTGTCTGAGGGTGCTGTGTGTGTTTGGGTGCTGTGTGTGTCTGAGGGTGCTTTGTGTGTCTGGGTGCTGTGTGTGTCTGGGTGCTGTGTGTGTCTGGGTGCTGTGTGTATTTGGGGGCTGTGTGTGTCTGAGGGTGCTTTGTGTGTCTGGGTGCTGTGTGTGTCTGGGTGCTTTGTGTGTCTGAGGGTGCTTTGTGTGTCTGGGTGCTGTGTGTGTCTGGGTGCTTTGTGTGTCTGGGTGCTGTGTGTGTTTGGGTGCTGTGTTTGTCTGAGGGTGCTTTGTGTGTCTGGGTGCTGTGTGTGTCTGGGTGCTGTGTGTGTCTGGGTGCTGTGTGTGTCTGGGTGCTTTGTGTGTCTGAGGGTGCTTTGTGTGTCTGGGTGCTGTGTGTGTCTGGGTGCTTTGTGTGTCTGGGTGCTGTGTGTGTTTGGGTGCTGTGTGTGTTTGGGTGCTGTGTGTGTCTGAGGGTGCTTTGTGTGTCTGGGTGCTGTGTGTGTCTGGGTGCTGTGTGTGTCTGAGGGTGCTGTGTGTGTCTGAGGGTGCTTTGTGTGTCTGGGTGCTGTGTGTGTCTGGGTGCTGTGTGTGTCTGAAGGTGCTGTGTGTGTCTGGGTGCTTTGTGTGTCTGGGTGCTGTGTGTGTCTGGGTGCTGTGTGTGTTTGGGTGCTGTGTGTGTCTGAGGGTGCTTTGTGTGTCTGGGTGCTGTGTGTGTCTGAGGGTGCTGTGTGTGTTTGGGTGCTGTGTGTGTCTGAGGGTGCTTGTGTGTCTGGGTGCTGCGTGTGTTTGGGTGCTGTGTGTGTCTGAGGGTGCTTTGTGTGTCTGGGTGCTGTGTGTGTCTGAGGGTGCTGTGTGTGTTTGGGTGCTGTGTGTGTCTGGGGGTGCTGTGTGTGTGAGTGTGAATGTATATTTTATTTAAATTTAAATATATTATTTTATTAATAAAAAAAACAAAAAAAGTTATATCCCCCTCCCTTCTTACCTTTAGCCTGGGAGGGGGGGGGTCTGTTCTGCCTGGGGGAGGGGAGGTGCCATGCTGTCATCCTTCCCTGGTGGTTCTAGTGGTGAGAGTGAACTCTAACCTGCAGGCTAGAGTTCACTCTCGCGAGATCTGAGCGTTGCCACGGTAACCGTGGCAACGCTCAGACCTCGCGAGAGGACCCGGCGGAGCTGTTGGCTAGAGCTCCGCCGGTCCTCTCTCCTGCCTCCCTCCTTCACACCCTCTCCTGCCGGCGGCAGCCTGGAAGTGTCTCTGGGCCGGTGAGGGAGATCTTTGATCTCCCCACCGGCCCATGGAGGCACACAGCAGGGCTGGCGCTCGGGTAGCCCTGGCCCTGCAGGGGCTGGCAGGGGAGATCCTGTGATTTGCCTGGTATGCCCGATGGCCAGTCCGGGCCTGCGTTTGTGTTAGACAGGATAGCATTTTAAATCTCTGGCCACTTCCCACTCGACCCATAATTTATGGTAATCTTTGGAATATGTATACTTCAAACCAAACCACACTTTAGCCATTGTGATCACTGCACTAGCATTAAAAACAATACTCCATTTTTGGATTAAGAAAGGGATGTCCCTTATTTAAAGGAACTATCCTTGCTACACTGGTATGTCCGACATGACTGTAGACTATCCGACACACTGTCTGACACTTCCTTGTCGGTTACTTACCTATTGCAGTATGCATGTCATCTATGAGATATAGTATTATTATGTTAGGTTTACTAATTATTGTTTATTATTCTTGTGTTCGATTATTTTGTTAGTTGTTTGAATCAACCATCATCCGAATGCGTAATATTCAAAATGTCACTTCTGTATCTGACCTGTATAAAAATATATAAAAATAGCAATAATAAATCTTGTGCCACTACCTCAATCAAATGGGACCCCAAACACAGTGCCAGATGGTGCTCGGCGGAGAATAGCCAGACTTGTTAAAAAAAAAAAAATCCCCCTTTTTTTCATTAGATGACACACGGTGTCATGTAGGTTTCCATAATTATATAAATGTGCTGAAAAGGACACAATAGGCACCCAGATCCCTTCAGCTCTTTGAAGTGGTCTGGGTTCAGTGTCCCTATTGCACTTAGCGCTGATGTTTACAGTGTAGCACTAGCATAGAGACTAGTGGTTGTCTACTGGACAGCCATGAGAAGGCGCTTCCGGAATGTTACCAGACTTATGCACATCCACGCATGTGCACTAGCGCCACCTCTTCGAGTGACGTAGAAGGAGGCGGAACTGCAGGTAGGTAAATAAAGAGTTTTTAAACCTTTTTAACCATGGCTGGGGAAGAAAGGTGGGGTGGGGCAGGGGGTGCAAAAAAGGAGGGGGAGGCCGAGGGAACTATATCCCTTTAAGGCTAGAGAGCCAAGGCATTGTTTGTTGGTTCATTTGGTGTGGTGAAAAGAATGCTACACATATCTTAATGCTTGTATTTCCTCAATTTCTTTTTCTAACCTCTCACTACTGCAGCTGTATGTTTGACCATTCAAACATTGAAGAGGAAAACAAGAGGTCCTCACTGGCTTCTACTGCCCAGAAATCCCTTTAACGGTAGGTAACACACATATTCAACATAAATGTGTAAACAAAGAGCATGGACATTTTATATAATTGTTTTATAAATAATATAAAGACAGCAAACGCTCCAAAATTCATCCTGCAGATATACATTTAAAATTAAACAAAACTGTACCTCTTACTAACTTGGCCTGGATAAATACATCATACAATATCTAATATTTTCCTTTTTCTTGTCCAATTTGTTAAGGCTAAGCAGGTCTTTCTTTTGATTACATAATCATATATTTATACCCCTTATTTTGAATGTTATATATAAAAGTGAGCTAAATATCTTCTTACACTTATCTCGTTGTTAAAATGTAACCTACTACAAGTAAACAATACTACAAGCTATGTGTATCGATTTTGGAGGGATGCTTAGGATTTTGTCCTCATGTACCAGGAAGTATTAGCCGTGAGCATCACGGTGTACAAGTGGTACATTTACAAGTCTGGCAAGCCCTCAATATTCCTGTAATATGTGTAGAATGTAAAATGTGTAGTTACAGTACATTGTTATAGACAATATTGGCACTTGATAAATTAAAAGTTAATCATTATTTTTCACTTGAATGTGTAAGAAATAGAATATCAGTGAAATGATTGGCACTGATGGATTATGGACTATATTCTGTGTAGGTGGCAGTTGGTTTGGTGAAGGCAGGATGTGATACACAGTATATGCAATCAGAAGCGTCACTAGAAACCACGGGGCCCGGTGCAAAAATTGCCTTGCCCCCCCATCCCATACATCTACCCCCCACACCATAGTCACTGCCCCCCACACATGCAGACAAACAGATACACACGCAGACACACACACAGACACACATACAAATACATACAAACACATACACACATACACACACACAGACACATACATACAGACATACAAACACACGCACACACAGACTGACATACAGACACACACACACACACACACACACACATAGACACACTGATACAGACATTCTCTATCACACACACAAAAATTGTTAAAAAAAAATTGTGACTTACCTGGGGTCCAGTGGCTGCATCATGCTGACTGAGCTCCCACTCTGACTCCCTCCTCTCCTCCTGCGTGGTGCTCTGTTGGCTGGGAGGAAGTAACGGCTTCCTCCCAGCTCTGACATCATTACTTGGGCCCGGTCGCGCTCTTAAAGCGCCGCAGCGCTGACCGGGCCCCAGGAGATCCATTGCCAAGAGCATGGGCCACCCGATGGGCTCCTTCAATGCGGCCACGCGGTTTTTCCGCACGCTCGGGCCGTACCAAAATGGTGGCGGCCTGGTCATAGCTGCGACCCCTGCGACCGCGGTAGTTCCACCAGTGCACGTTTCTCCCTTACATGCATCCTGAAATGCTCTGCTGTCTCACTCATTTGTCAAAGAAAAGACTAATTTCCTGTTACCCACCAGTTTTTAAACCTTGTTACCTGTATCATAAAACACGTACATAACCATTTACAATACTTTTAATGTATGAATCGTTTGAGGTGAGGCTTTATCACAGTAAACAAGGGGATTTAAAAAATAAATAAATATGAGATTGTACCTGTAGTGTGTATCTCATAGGATTAAATCTTCTTATTGTAAGCATACACATTATTTGTATGTTTAGTAATCGACTCGACTTTACAAGTTACAACCCTCCTACTTTGCTCCCCCATTAGCAGAACTGTCATCCGCACTATTGACGATAAATAACGACAGCGGAATCAAACAAATTAATTAAGAGACCCAGCTTGTAAATCAATAATAATTTAATACTTAAAGTGCATTAATGCTTTGTAATATTTTTTCTTTATTGAGAACACAATAGTGAGGTCATCGTAATAAAGATGTTAATATCAAGCCACCTGCTAGCATTTCATTCAACACAAACCAGCCATTAGTGGCAGATAAATGCAAGCGAGATTTTTAAAATATTATGTTATGGCAAGAGCTGTGTGACACTATAAAACATAGTCTATAAATTACAAGCGGACGAAAGAAAGTAGTATTCGCTATTAAGATCTAAACAAGAAAAGTCTGAATTAAAATGGAATATTTAACCATGAATGCGGATATAAATCCAAATGTTGCTAAAAGAATGCTCACAAGACACAACCCATAACGGGCAATCAGTTTAATAACCTTCTCGTAGCAGGATAAGTGTATTATCAGCACATTTCTCATTGCTTTCAAGTCAGACCTAAGTAGTTTTGCGGAAAATAAACCACTTAGATTTTTGTTAAAATATCCATATTTTTTATTCTTTCAAACTTACAAGATCTACATTGCAGGTACTTTATGTAAGACTGGATAATGGGAATAATGGGGTTTATTCCAATAAATGCATCAACACTTTTTGAAGACCTTGCCTTTGATTTTCTGCTTATTTTAATTATTGCTGTTTTGTTGTGCTTTGTGTAAATGATTTTTATTCGAGTTAATCAGAATTAGCTTTCTTTATTTATATACCAGCTTGCCCATGACCTTGCATGATGACAGTGGGAAGGTAGGATTCAATAAGGTTAGCAGAACAAACAGGTACAATTAATTTAGAAAGTTTTGGGAGCTACAGAGTTTCACCATAATTTAAATGAAGCAGCAGTGTGGATGTGCCTAATGGGAGTGAGCTTCACGTCAGATACATAGCTGTCTGTCCCAAGTGCTTTCAGTCAGTAAGGGTAAAGATGTGCCATTTGATGTACATCTAGCTAGGAATCTGCGCGAGCCACATAGACATGCGCAACACATCTCATTATAATGTGTACCATGATCTTTATTTCTGTTTTAAAGAAATTATTTTGTCATTTTTCTCTCTTCCATCTAGTCTTACCTGTACATTTTTCACGGGGTTCCCCTACATGAAGCCCTGCTCCTTCAGTGAGGGAAAAAAAGTATTTGACCCCCTGCTGCTTTTGAACATTTGCCCACTGACAAAGAAATGATCAGTCTATAATTTTAATGGTAGGTGTATTTTAACAGTGAGAGACAGAATAACAAAAACAAAATCAAGAAAAGCGCATATAAAAAAAGTTATAAATTGATTTGCATGTTAATGAGTGAAATAAGTATTTGATCCCTTATCAATCAGCAAGATTTCTGGATCCCAGGTTCCTTTCATACAGGTAATGAGCTGAGATTAGGAGCACACTCTTAAAGTGAGTGTAGCGGAATGGACTTTGGGAAAACAAGTAACAAATTATTACATTGTGTCTTTTCATCTGGTTGTTCGGTATTATCCCTATTTCATCTTACTTTCCCTATATAGTTCGACAAACGAACTAAGTACCAAACAACCTGGCCACCCATGAGAGGAGCGTGGCGCCAATTGACATTCCTAACCCTGTTCACACTTTCTAAAACCACAAACACACAAACTAACTGAGTCATCACCTGGGTGGCCGTCGTTCGTATATGGCCATTTTGGAATACGAACTGCACCAGTGGAGTTTGGTCGTCGAGTGTCTGGAACCCAAATCAGGCACTCAACGGCACGAACACCGCAAAGACTTCCATCCTCATGTAAGTTTGTGTAAACTGGGGGGAACAGAGCGGCATTCAGTGAAAAGAACCACACGAACAAGATGATTTCAACTAACTAAGGCACAAACCAGTTTTATATGCAATTTCATGTATTTCAGACTCTCGAATGTAGACTGACCGTACAGCCCAAACACATGGAACTATTTTCGGCTTACACCTCGTGTGCGGTCGGTAAAACTAAGACCTCCACGGAATTGTCAAACCCCTGAACCGATCTGGGTGATTTTTCAGTATGTTCCTCCCCCAGATCTGGGCTATTAAGGGATGTATGAATTGTGGGAGTAGGATAGGCTTTTAGGGTAATTTTGGAAATGTATACAAATTGTCATTTTTTCATTTGAAGATAATTGGGTTGATACAGTAATTAACTCAATTATCTCCTAAGTAGATGGGAGGGATTGTGTGGAATGTATGGGAGTGTCTCACTACCTGACTCTGTGTTTATTGGTTGTGCACTGTTTTTAACTGTGCCCAACAAGGTCCACCTGGGTAGTAACCTTGTTGGAAAAAACAGCATAAAAGGCCAGCATGGCCCATTAAAGATGAGTTCTGCTCCTAATACAGAGTGTCGTCCAGTTATTAGGAAGGGTGATGGGAGATTTGTGGATTGTTCTCTACTTATGCCTGTATTCCTGAAGTATCCTGCTTGTTCCTGAGTAGCTGTTGGAGTAACCAGCGGAGGAGAGTCCAGGCTAAGACTAGCCCTCTGCTACAGTGAGTGCTCCTAATCTCAGCTCGTTACCTGTATAAAACACACCTGTCCATAGAAGCAATCAATCAGATTCCAAATCCTCCACCATGGCCAAGACCAAAGAGCTGTCCAAGGACATCAGGAACAGGATTGTAGACCTACACAAGCCTGGAATGGGCTAAAAGACCATCGTCAAGCAGCTTGGTGAGAAGGGGACAACAGTTTGTGCGATTATTTGCAAATGGAAGAAACACAAAATAACTGTCAGCCTCCCTCAGTCTGGTTCTCCATGCAAGATCTCACCTCGTGGAGTTTCAGTGATCATAAGAATGGTGAGGAATTGGCCCAGAACTACATGGGAGGATATTGTTAATGATCTCAAGGCAGCTGGGACCTGTCAGGGATCTTACCTTGAGGTGGAGTCTGACGTGCAGAGTTAAAGCACCCGTTGCAATTTAACACAAACCAAAGGGACTCAAGGTAGATATTCTCCAAGGTTGTGAGACAGTGCACTCCAGATGCGTAGAGCAGACAAGTATAATCCAAAAGATGAGTCAGGTATGGTACCAAAGGTCATGACAGGGGGCAAACAGGCAATAACGATAAACGGGCTGAGGGTCAAGGCAGGAGTCAGATGAACAGTGTAGTTTCCATGAAGGAGAACAAAATTATCTGACAACTATGCAGAACCAAGGCAGGGTTTATATAGGCAGATAACAACCACTTCATCTGGAATCAAGAACAGGTGTGCAACAGTCCAGGACCAGAGTCTCAGACATAAAAGGATACTAAGAGAACCAGAAAATAACAAAGATGCGTGGTGAAAAGGTAAAGTCACTGACTGAGATGCAGAGGACCCAGGTTCAGGCCCAAGAGGACAGGTCCAGGTTTGGCATACTGGCAGGCATGATGAGGATCATGACAGGACCATAGTCACCAAGAAAACAATTGTTAACACACTACGCCGTGAAGGACTAAAATCCTGCACCGCCTGCAAGGTCCCCCTGCTCAAGAAAGAACATGTACAGGCCCATCTAAAGTTTGCCAATAAACATCTGAATTATTCAGAGTAGAACTGGGTGTTGTTGTCATCACATGAGACCAAAATGGAGCTCTTTGGCATCAACTCAACTCGCCGTGTTTGGAGGAGGAGGAATGCTTCCTATGACCCCAAGAACACGATCCTTGCAAATCAATTTATTACTTTAACATGCATTTTTTTCTGGATTTTTTTTGTTATTTTGTCTCTCACTGTTAAAATACACCTACAATTAAAATTATAGAATGATAATTTCTTTGTCAGTGGGCACACGTTTAAAATCAGCAGTGGATCAAATACTTTTTTCCCTCACTGTATATCCATGATATAAATGAACCAATTAAGGGGCCCAGAATATGGGGATTTCTGTTTGTTTATATATTTGGTTACAGGGACACTCTAAACACCATAACTACTACAGCTTATTATATATCTTATTATAGTGGTTAAATAGCAAGTAAGTGATGGATGTAGTCTCTACAGATTTTGTTCGCTGCAAAGAAGTTTGCCAAAAAAAAACTAAAGGTTTCCTCATCCTAGAGTCAAATCCCTCTGCCATCAAAGTGATTATGACGATGTTTTATATCTGTGAATTTCTGCTTCATTTTTTTTACGTTTGCTGTTTTAACACGTAGAAGAAGCTATTCTCTTGACAGCTAGAATAAATCGCACTGTCATTTCGAGACCATAAATAAGCATCCAGGGCCAGGTGGATATGAATAATAGGGAAAAAAAGACAAGGAAAATTAGGTAATATAGAGAAAATATTAAGGATCAACTTAGATCTGACCTAAAAAGTATAGTAAAGCAGGAAATGATTTGTCTGTCACACAAACACAGGTTCCAAAAATTGACCTAACAATCAAATTGTAAAATGCGTCGGTTTCATTGTTCACTATTTTTATATGTTTTATCCCTTTCATGGGATGGATGTTTTTTTTTTTCTTTTGTTGTATTTTTTTTATTGATGTGTTTGTCACAGTACAGCATATTCAACTGAATTATTGACACATAGTGAGCAGCGTTAACATAGTAGAAGAAAAAAGAAAGTTTAAGAAAGGCGCAAGTATAGCAATGTTTAACGATCTAAGTCCCCATGTTTCACACTCCCTTTTCATCCTACATTATATTGAATTATCCTGGTATTCCTTTTGACGTTTCCGTCTGTCAGATAGCAGAGCGCATACCGCACACCTTGCTAAACGTTCGAAAATAGTAGAATGGCCCCCACCCTTATTATTACTATAAAATCCACTTTGTTAGCGATTAGTTTGCTGTTCCATTTTCACTCATTATCACTTTTACTTTTCATGATAGAAATCTACATTTAGCAATACGGGCAGCCGACGATGAACCATATGGTAATTAAACAGGCCAGATGGGATATATATTCATTATTCTGCCAAAACAAAATAGACAGACAGATAGACAGGGTTATTGATAAAAGAATGCTCGCCCTAGTGCTCGTTTTTATCCCAGAATTTAAGAGATCATGTTTGTTTTACTGCTTTTAATTATTGACTGTGCAATAACTCTGCTGTTTTGCCAACAACAGCACAATAGGCTTCTAATGATAGAATTGTACATTTAATAAGGAGTTATGCAACGCGCACAGTTATTATAGGTGCAGTTATTTTAATGATATTTACCAAGCAGTCCCCACGCTGTAAATTGTAAAGTACAGACATTTAAACCGAAGCTTAAGCAAAGTAAGGGTAAAAGGGGTGGCCTTATGGTACGCTGAGCAGATTTCAGTTTTGAATTGGATAGAATTAACTGTTTTGAGTTTAGTTTTTTATTAAAAAAAAAGTAGTGGAATGGATGGTGTGATGCAAATAATTTATAATAATTACTGTAAGTGACTAATAGTAAACCATATGAAATGCCTTTCACAAACTAAAATCACTATCGTTCATCTCTAGAGTCACAAATAAAATAAACAATATACGTTACGTAACAAGCAATGAGGGTTCTCTATGGCAAAAAAAACATTCAGAGTAAGAACCCGCTCTTATCTAACTCACATTTATGTGTTGGCTTCTCATGTTTTCTGTTTGTTTTTGCTTTAATTCACTTGTTTAGAGTGACCCCAAGATAAAATGATAATCCAGTTGTGGAGCCCATGCTCACTGACAAGGCCGAATGACGGTGGAAGTTATTGTCTGGGGTTACTGTATGCCAGGTGCAGAGGTCTCCTGGTAGGTGGCATCATTCTGATATACCACAAGCCAAGCGTCACGTGATGGCACGTTTGAATGAAATATGTTTGAGATCTGAGTGAGCACTAACTGAAGCATGTGTGTTTGCCAGTGTGTCCAGATCCACAATTTTTTCCCGGGACGCATATCACAATACATATTGGTGGGCAGCACATGAAAAAGGTAACCCTGTAGTATGTAGAATTCAGAATAATGC
Source organism: Pelobates fuscus (assembly GCF_036172605.1). Lineage (NCBI taxonomy): Eukaryota > Metazoa > Chordata > Amphibia > Anura > Pelobatidae > Pelobates > Pelobates fuscus. Next base: position 102,335,305 of record NC_086328.1, on the reverse strand, counting down.
GTTGAAGATCAGGCAATGAGGAATCCTACATAACATTCATTATACATATTGCAGGGCAACCCTTTTCATGCGTTTTCAATAATATGGCTAAATTATATGTGTCCCTGTAAACGTAGTGGATCTGGTCATCCTGGTTTTTGCCCATTCTCATCTCTTGCAGTTTAATCGTCTAATCTATAATCCGACACTACAATGGATTGTATCCCAAGATCAGAATGTTTTTTAGGCAGTCCCAAACCACAGCTTGTTATTTATGTTATGAGACATTTTTGTTCCTCATTTTCAGTTTTGTTTTTGTTTTTTCTTATGTCTCTGCTCACATCTTGTATTGCCTGTTTGATGTGCTTAACGTGTTTTTATTGTTTGGAATTGACAATGGCTGCCAAAAATAACAGTATTGCAGAACAAACAATTGTAGATATAGTCACTCCACATAAAATGAGGAAAATGAAATCAGGTATGATGGTCCTACAACCATAGTATAAGATGGAGAACGTTCTCACTTAATGATATTAAATGCTTGTCTGCGTGGTCTTTATTCTAATGGTTTCACAAATCTTGTTTGCCTATTTGATGATGATCCTCATTTTGATGATGATTCAGAGAAGAGTTAGAATTTTGCTGATGAATGTTGTGACCTGTACTCTTCTTTAATTTTCATTAAAAATATATATATATAAAAAAAAAATAAAAAAAAAAGATTATATATCTGACACAGCTAACTGGATTTGTCAAATGTAATACACAGGAAAAGATTTACGAAAGGTGCTATTTTGGGGTAAATCTTTAGGATTACAGAATCCATACGCATTGTTGTGATAAAGGTAAATTGACTTTTAAATATGCAGGGTTTCTTCCCATTCACAATCTTTACCATTCATATTCTCTGCATTTCAAATGTGACACTACACAAACAGTTATTGCCCGAAACACATATTTTGACAGAGGCCTTGCTATATATGAAATCTTCGTATATTTTTAAATCCCAATCCGTGGCAGGTATATGTTTATTGTCCCCAATGAATTTCAAGAGTAACATTAATTTGATTTCTCGTTAGATATAATTTAGTTGTATCCATTCGGTCTTGAGTGATCTCTTCTCTTTAATTTTTTCTTTTATTCTTCTTATCCTCTCTGTTGCTACTTCTTAGTGTTATGTGATCTCGCTGTTTTTTTTTTTTAGATTCCTGTTATGTTGTAAATGACTATAGCAATGAAGGATCTAAACTAGTTAACTGATGTAACAACATACATTTATAACTAAATGTTTTGTATCCCTTGTAGCTATTTAAATATCTCCTTTACAAAAAAAATAAAGAAAATATATGCAAATAAAACATCCATTTGTATACTGACTTTGTTTGCAGGTCCACATACAGACTTGATACATTCCGTCAAAAAAAGCCCACATTGGTTAAACATCAGTTTTATCACTAAGAAAATTGCGATGGCAGGCTTGTATTTAAAGGCCAACATTGAAATGCTCCGAGGTAGTAAATACAGCGTAACTAACTACTATGTGCAGATAATTACAGTCCTGGCACTTGTAGGTAGCGCGTCAAACATACAAGGGACATTATTTAACTCACATTATTTAACCTTTCAACATATTTCCCATCACACACGGCAGAGAACAATATTTAAATGTTACTGCAAGTTCAGAGTAAGTTCATCATTTCTTTTTTTTAACCGCGAAAGGTTGCGATTTGCAAAAATCTAAGTTTTAAGGACAATGTCCCATCTATTTTCTATCATCACTCCCAAAGCTTTGGCGAAAATATATATATATCATTTTTTTTTCTCTCTGCTAATGTAATGGGTGCTTATTTTCTATATTTCCATGTTACTCGAGAAAGCCTCAGCATTTTATTGTGAATCCATTATGTCGTCTGCGGTCAGAAATTATAAATGACAGGCAGTCCCAAGGTAAAGAAAAGAAAGTATTATTTTGTGGAATAAACAGGGGTTAAATCACATTTTTTTAACGTGGCTGGCCTCTCAGTTATGACATATTGAATGTATTATTTAGCTAAGTGCATGATTAAGAAAGAGCGAGCGTATGTCTTGGGAGCATTTTCACAAAACACTATACTTAAAGAAGCACATTCTGCTATATAGAAAGGAGAATGACACGTGCCTTTGTGATCAGACGCTTTTTAAACCAGTCTATGGATTGTATATTGCTTGAGGTCGGGAGTCTATTTTTTATCTTTTAGGTGAAATTTGACTCTAATAAAAACAATCTTTATAGATTTTCACCTCATAACATTTCTTCCTACAAATTAAAAAAAAAAATAAAAAAAAAATTGGATTATGTTACCAGCATTGGCTCACCTTCAAAATATACATTTATTAGATATTTATACATGTTTTGGTAAAGTACAACCAATATGTAATATTATTATTTGTAGAAAATAAAAAAATGGGTTTTCAAACTCGGGATTGATTTGCATGAGGGGTTGGTTTGTTAATGTTGCAAAGGACCAAGATTTACAACCTCAAAAATACAACTTCTATTTAGCATTTTATCCTTTCTGTTCATTAAAATGTTTATTATTTAATAAACTATATAATAATTTTATGTAGCAGTGTGTCTTAACTCCCTTATAAGGCATTACAGCAGTTCTCTCTGTCTCATTAAAGATTTTGCCTTTTAGCTGAAAAGCAGCAAGGTGAATTGTTAGTGTAGGACTCACCTAAGAGGTTTTGCCTTGACTTGGCAAGTGAGCTTACAGTTTAATGACCATTGGAATTATGTAAAAAAAAAATACAAACAACCTCCTGTTATTTAAATGTACATAGGGATTTAGGATAGTGCACAGGAAATATTTTGTTTGTTTTATTACAAATGTTTTTTCCTTGCTCTTTGTCCACCTGTTATAGTTTTTAGTCTATTGTTCTTAATAAGTCTGCGACTGACTCTGCTCACAATGTTAGCTGCTTATTGGCTGAGTGCTTGGATCGGGACATGGGGCTTATCATCTGACCTCAAGGGGAGCTACATTTCTAGGCAGTTTTAGTTTCATAGATTTTATTCTGTTTGTAGTGTTTTGGTCATATTAACAAATTGATACGCTTTCCTGTCACCTGTAACTATTATTTTTAGTAATTATAAACCTTTACGATTATACAATGGGGTTACTTAACCATGAGGAGTTGTAGCTGCTTTTGATAATTGATAAGCCATTGTAACTAAATAAACAGGAGATTGGCCTGCAATGCTGTATCAAAAATAAAAGTTAAAAACACTACTTGTGTCATTAATTTAATCTCCATCAATATTACGAGGAATTATTGATCATGAAGATGTATTTGTAAATTATGTTTTACTCTACAAACAGTATTTGTGTTGTGTTTCTTGATATCATCTATATAGGAGCCTTTAACAGCCCAATTGTGATCTCGTTTTCAATGCACCTGAAGATTACAAACATCATGGACTTAATTTAATATTCTTGGACAAGCTTTTCAAATGATTTCAAATTTTTAGCGTAAACTTTTAAATAGTTTAATATTTGAAAAATATTTTTATATTTTTTATATTTTTTATATATTGAAATATTTTTATATACAATATTTTTTTAATATTTTGGAAAACATTTTTGTAAAAGGCTATCTGAAAATACCTAAAAATACATGTATAGCCTATCTGAAAATATTACATCGAGACCATTGTGAGAATACTTTTATAATTTATTGTCACTTCACAAATGACACTGTAGTGTTTTCTTTTCTCTTTGCATGTTACATGCTGCAGTGTAATGAGTTGAATCGGAGATTTATAATGCGGTTATTTCACTGCAATTTAATTTAAATTCCCTTATTACAGGAAGGCGTCACGTATACATGTCCAAAGGATATTTGAAATGCATGCATGCAAGTCTTCATAAGATGACAAGGAAAACAACTTTATAATGCTGTTATTTCCTATCAATATTGCTCTCAAATAGAAAACGCCCTGCCTTAATTTTAAATTAAACATATGTTCTTGCAGCTGGTGAATGTGAAACAAGTCAATCTGATACGCGCGACGGCTGTACAGCATTTTTCCAATATGTAAAACTCTGATCATATCACAGGCAGATTTAGTAAGTTTGAATCAATTTGTATGTCTGCCATTCCCTTACAAAAGAAAGGGAGGCATGAAAGAAATGTAAATTTTGTATAATTAGACTTCTAGATGGTTACTTAATACCTGCATTTTTGCACTACAGGCACAAAGTTGGAGTGTAAAGGGATGTGTACCTCAGATATGCTAATCCGTATAAATGCCTTTGGATTGCGGCAGGCGGATTCTGTACGCCTGTCTGTACACGCCTCCTGGGCATTACTACATTTCCCACTGAGATAAATTTGAGTAAATCTGTAATAAAGATTAAGGCTATTTTACATTCTTTGATTTTGTGTTAAAGCCAATTGCATTAAAACTATCACTATTTTTTTTACCAAGTGTAACTATTTATAGTTGAAGGATTATAAGAAAATGACAAACATATAAAACAATAAGCTAACTCTCTCTCATTTTGTTGTATACTTCATACTTATATCACAGTGATAAGTTGCAGATATATTTTTCCAGGGAACAATTTGATGTTACTCACCATCATAATGTTAGATCCATTAGAACAATATGGGAGTTTTTGGACAGACGTAAGTCTCTGAGTGTTATTACTGTTTAACAGATCTCATCTGTAAATCCTGAGACAGGAGCACTGAAGGACCTATGCTAGGGAACTAATACTCTACCAGGAGATGGCGACGATAAATTCGAAGGTTGAGGAAAGTAGTCTTCCAAACTGTAAGCGGTCGATGACGTGGGATTTGTAGGTCAATGAAGGGACTTTCACCATGTGTTAGGGAAAAGGTCAGTTGCGTATGGCCAGAGACGAAGAATTATGTAAGGAACAACGCCTATTATCTACGTTTGAAACAGCACCATTACAACTCTTATGTAAGAATTTTTATATCTTTTGTGAATAAATGTGAATATTTGATTTTATAATTGGTGTGCCTGTTCTACATCCTTCATTTTTGAGGAACAAGCTCCATATAGAGGAACACCCTTTGGATTTCTCGCCTATATACACCACCACCCGAAAAACAGACTGTCAGAAAAAGGGCATATTATTGAATCCTCCAGCAGTTGATCTCTGGTTAATATCTGATTCTGTTTATATCTTTCGGTATTTGTGTGTTTTCTTTTACTGGGTATATATACCTCCACAGTGCATGTATTATACTCTATATTGTGGCATCACATACCTGCGCTGTACACTATTTCTATTGTTTGTATTAATAATAAATCCTTTTGTAAATGAGGATTAGAAGATAGATGATTGATTTCTGGAGTCTGATATATTTTATTTATAAATGTCATCTTTCTGAAAGGTTGGACCTTTTGGAATTAGATGTCATGGCTGGACCACTGGAGATCTGTCAGAGATGGTAGTATGAGCGTAATATGTCATAAAGCATTCCAAGGGCAGGAAAATGCAAACATGGCTGCAGTCAGATCTGTAATATGTGCAGTTAAGCTAGAATTACACACATTTGTAATAGACACTGACAACAAAGCAGAGATGGTTGTTTCCATGCTTGATGAGGAACAAGCTATGATTAGGAACAAGAAGCCTGCAATAAACCACCAGATTCAAAGACCTTCAACCTGGAAAAAGCCATATAAACAACGCAAGAACTGGGACACATGGGGAAAGAAATTGTACCATGAGACACACCTGAAAATAAGTGGGAACAACTGTAAATAAAATGGTGTGAAGTGTGTCTGCATGTGTGTGTAAAGGAGTAACAAAGGAGTACATGCAAGCCAACTAGCTTTGTCAGATCACTGTGCTTCTGTTCGTAGTATGTAAATTCTTCACTTAAATCGGTACATTAATAATGCTGATAATTAATGGCCTTTATGCTAGGACCCTGTAAATTGTACATAGTTCTGGGAAGCACTTTAAAGCCATGTTTGGTAACCTGTGAAATGTTCTTCACAGAAACAGAGGAACCCAAAAGTTCAACCTCTATGGTAGATCATAGGGCTCCGAAAATGCGTATTTATTCCAGTCGTTAGATGATGTTGGGAACTGAAGGCAGCCACGTTTTAATTCATGATGTGCAGAACTACTACTCATTGGTCTATTTGTGTAGCGGGATAGAGGACCTAACTACACTTTTATTACCTTTGTTCGCAAATCATGTTTGGGCTTTTGGGCTTCAGTAGAAAATTGTGCCTGTCCCATTCTAAATATGATAAAAATGAGGCTTGAGTATTGATCTGTGGGTGGGTATTGGTGTTTCCTTTTGGATATAATATTGGAACACAGGGCTTGTCCATATCAAATTAATTCTTATCTAGGAGGGAATCAGGACATATGGCAAGTTAGAGAGTTAATAGTGTGCAAAAAGTGGAGCGCTACTTAATTTCCTAAGGAGGAGGGTATATATAATAGGAAACCTGACAACCTATTGAGTAAATGATATGCAAAATAAGTGAAAAGTATACCCTTTGCCTCTAGAAAAATACACAAATAAAACGTCAATAAAATTACTCATGTAATAAATGCAACAGACTAAATAATAAAGTCCAATAATAGTCTGTGCAAGTCCCTTTGCACAGCATAAGGTCTGCACCCAGCACCCAGCACTTTCTGTACTAACTAGTAGGCATACCGTAACGAAGCCTTACTATTATTCATTTAAAGATATCTGGAGTTTGTTTTAATTCCAATTTTAATTTATGTGAAGTTTTTTACATTGATACTTAGCTTCCAGCTAAGATTCAAATAAAGTCAATTTATTAATATTTTTATTTGTACAAAGGATTCCCTTTTTGTAGTGAAATAGTGTATCACTAATTTACCCTTTTTTTCTTTGCATTTTCATATTTATTTGATCATGGAGTAACACCAGAAAACATCGGGAACAAAGGGACTTGCACAGACTATTATTGGACTTTATTATTTAGTCTGTTGCATTTATTACATGAGTAATTTTATTGACGTTTTATTTGTGTATTTTTCTAGAGGCAAAGGGTATACTTTTCACTTATTTTGCAAGTTAGAGAGTTAGTTTATACTGAAGCCAGACTTCCAGGCCACTTGTTTGTGCCATCTCACACCTTGCAGAATGACTTTGTTGGGGTCCCAGCTTCAAAGAGGAATTTGGGTTGTAAGCTCTGACCTCCCATGCAATCAAATAAGCCCCTTTTGAAAATATATTTTTGGAGTGTTTTATAATATTGTATATTTTTCTGTAGAGGATCCTGGGAGGAAAGGCCCTGTATTATTGTATGGGAGACCCCATGTAGGGGTCTGTGTATAAAAGCTGTGTGTGACCAAATAAACCTCAATTGTTTCATCTGGTTACTGAGGGAATGGCTGTCTGTATGCTTTAATGGTTCCATAGTGGCTGAAGGAAGGAATTAGCGGAGGTAACCAGTCGGGTCCAGTCTGTGGATTGTTGAACGGTCCTATCTCTTGGTTTGGTGGCCTTGGATATCTAAGCTCCATGATATAGTAAAAGCTATGGAATTTTTTTTATAGAAGAACTAGCCTTCACACAAAATGAAAGGGCCCTGTTAATCTAACAGAACCAAACTAACTTCTAGAACTCTTTATAAATATGGCTATTTATAAATGCTAGTGACAGGTTACATTTTCATAAGGTGAGGTTTCTTATTGTTTTTGAAAATGTAAAGTTCAATTGAATTATTTTTATAGGACAGTTGAAGAAATTCTGCTTGATACTTGACCTCTTAGCTTTTAGCATTGCCATAAATGTATAGCGTCCAGTTCTGGAAGAACACATTTTTTACAAACAATATTGAATTTTAATGCTATGTCAAGCAACACATTGTGCACATACAAGTCTGATCATGGCATCGTTGGTCGACATTTTATACTATAATACCTTACTGAACATAAGATTTATAGAAAAAAATACACTGGGATAGGAAGTGGATTAGAAAAATAATTAAAGAACTAGAGGAATATGAAAGATTCCTGGGATTGACGGTATGGAGAGAAAGTTCCAAATAGGATAAAAAGCATGTGGAAGTGGTTAATGTTAGTTAGTACAGAAAATTTCACTTTTTATAAGCACTAGTACTGAATCCAAATATACTGTGGACAGCTGAATTTGTGAAATCTCCCACGGAATTCTGTGATAATCAGATATAAAGAAGTTATGCAATGTAAATTCAGTGGATTCCAAAACTCTTTTAAATGCAAGCATTAGACTCTAAAATGTCTTTGTACTTATTTTACTGTCCATTTCTACTGACTAATAAAGTCATTACATCATCAAAAAAAAAAGACCTTTCATTAATCTCTCTGTGCAACAATGAATGGCCTACGGCAGCCCATACAGCAATTCTCATTTACAGCAGGAAACTTGCACAAAAAAAAAAAAATGAGAAAAACCTGTTGTTATTAACAAACTTTGACCGTGCTCAGTCTGGGGAGTCCTATACAAAAGATGGAGAGGACTTAAAAAAAAAAAAAAAAAATATTAACATTTTAGCAGCTGCTGGGTGGATAATTTGCCCGAGGCTCATTTGTGAATTTCAAAGGCCCCTTTTATTCATTTTGTATTTTGTTCACAGATAGAACAAATTCTGCCGGGATTCCTCGAGCTATAGGCTGTAAGACTTGGAGCCCTGAGCAAGTAAGAGAATATTTTAAGCTGATTTCACACATAGAATTAAGTTAACTACATATGTTTCATTTGTCACAAAAATAAATGTAACAATTGTCACGTCTACCTTCACGAGAACCTAGAACAGGCTATCACTTAATTCTGCCTGTCACATTCTAATTTATATTACAAACTAATTATGAAGTATTACATTTAAATAAACACTTAATTTTTTACCCTTTTTTTTACCCTGAAGCATCACCATATGTAAATCATTTGTTAATTTCTTATTTTGACCTACATTTGGCAGATTTCATTTTTTATCTATTTTTTTTTTAGATTTAATTAGTATTTTAATAAAAGCAGAACAAATAATGTACTGTTTTTTATTGATTAAACTATTAAATAAACATTGACTTGTTGTCAGCGAATAACACATTTAAAAAATTGGGACAGAATAGAGAAGTTGTGAAATATTTTCAGTTTCATAGAATTTGAAATGTTTTTACAACTCAACTATTTATAATTTGCAAAACAGCTGTCCCATCACAACCTAATTTATTGTGAATAAGCCTCAGAACCTGAGCTGACAGATACGTACCACTGTTTTGTTTTTATTCATTATTTGTCTGCTTTGGCATATATTCTAATAAAAACATATACATTGGAAAATAAAATTATGAAACATTGCAATTTATTTCTTAGTTACTGTTGTAAATATTTCTAATTTTAGAAAATAAATTTAAAAAAAGAAAATAAATTAAAAAACATTTTCATGTAAGTTTTTCTTTGGGTTGCACGTTAGTTTAATCTGCTTACACTAATTTTTAACTTTCCATGAAAAATTAAACTCTTAAAGAGTATTGATATCCACAATAAAATTATTTTCCAGATTCCAAATCTATCTTCTATCCTAATGCAGAGTTCCCCAGCAAAGCCACGTGCTAGCGTCAGACCATGCAGACACGGCTTCATACAGTGTATTGATGTATATTTAGTGCATTTTGTCCCTGGTATTGAGTGACAGCCTTCTAGTCCCCTGGACAGAGCTGTGGAATCTTGGAGTGGGAGCAGAAATGGCTCTATGTATTCACAGAAAATAAAAGCTATTCTCATCTTCTAATATTATTCATTTCTATTGGGCTGAAGGTGATTTATTACCTGTAACATATTAATATCATTACCATTTTCCTTATCTCTGGCAATATGAAATTTAGAATTCTGTAAATCTCCTAAGAAATATTACAACTGACTATTATTAAGTGCATTAAATCCCAGTCTGCTAATTAGCCTCATTGAACTGTCCGAATTTAAATATTCCTGTGTCAATTTTAATAGAGATGGGGGGGGGGTTAAATTAAAATTTTCTGTTTTTTATAGGCAGCCAGTGCATTAAACCTACTGCCCTAGCCTGCCTGACATGTAGCTTTCTATAAACACGGGTTCAATTCAATACCCAGAATCCTGAGGAACATGTGCCACTCGGCCAGTTCTATCAACTTTCGAGGATCACTTTGTAAATCCAGTATTCCAGAAACAGTCAGGAGATCTTCACTGCATGCAAGGGAATACATTTCAGCTAAATCTCGACTGAGGGTGGAAAACCCTTTATCGCTTAAAGACACAACTTATCGTTATAGTTCCCACATTGCTATTTAGCAAGCACAGAGAGCCTGTGGGGGAAGATATTGGATCATAAGTGCTCTGAGCCCTGTAACAACGTGCAAATCCATCATGGCCTTATCCTGTTACTGTAAGGCTAAATTTGTCTTCAATTATCCGTATATTTTATACACATGGAGATTCTCTTCATTCTATACTGCAATTTGTCCGAATTTGGGCCAATCGGTGATCGTTCGAATTTCCGAACTCCGAAAAGAGATGGTTGATGGAAAAAGGATGATTGATGCCCAGGTAATGGTCACTAAATGTTGATTTTATTTACAGTGAAAAGTGAGAAATAGAGTGAAAAGAAGCAGTAAAAACAATTCTCTACTTCTCTCTCTATATATGTTTCTAATATAAATCTAATAAAGATATAATGTATAACAGGGGTAGGCAACCTTTGGCACTCTAGATGTAGTTTTTTTTTTTAACTGCTCCATCTGTTTTTTCCTCTCTTGGTTATATTTCTCACTTAATTTGTGAACCAAATGGCAAGAAAATGCTCCTCTCTGTGTCCTGTAAAATATACAGTATATACATAGTATTTATGATATATATTTTTTTCTGCTGAACACTGATTGGCCCATTTTGGTGCAATTTTGATTCGTCTGATTTGTTCCCTGAATTGTTTTTTTCCATTACTGAAATTCTGTGACATATGGCTCATATTCGGACAATCACGGAAACATTTTTATTTTCCGAAAAATTGTTTGTCCGAAACAATTATTCTCATCCTGCTCAAGTTTAATATTTTATTTACCCATTGTCCTGCACTGCGGAATATGCCAGAGCTTTCCTTAGAATGGTATTGGGTTATGGAATACAAGGCTGTTTGTGTATCTGTATCTGTCAGTTATATTATATTACTGTGTACCAGTCTTTATAGCATAAAAAAGAGTTAAAAAGTAAAGACAACTTTTTATTGTGTTAAGAATTTAATTTATAAATTAAAATATGTCCATTGGAGTGACGCTAAAAAAACTTCCAGTTATTTAAATGTGCATAGGGATTTGGGATAGTTCGCAAGTAACTTTTTTTTTTTATTGTATGTATTGGGTCTGATTGTGTACTATAATCAATGATGCTGTCCACCTTGGGATAGTGCGCAAGTGTAACGGACCGTTTCACTTACAAGAGGATAAAACCCAGTTTAGGCGATAATCCCCTTTCCAGATGCACAGGCAGCTACTGCAAACACCATTCTCCCGACTGGAACCACACGAACACTGGAACAGCTGAACAAGAAAAGCAGACCTCGGCTTACACTCTTGGCAGTCAGCATACAATCCCATTCCCCCAAAGACCGAGACGACACATCGCTTTGAGGGTTAAGCAAGACTCTGGACTGGGACACCCAGTCTGGCTTTTATTACAAACAAGTACATACAGGACACTCCCAGGGGGAGGATGAATTTAACCAATCACATGGATGTACCTCCCACACATTTCCTCCCCTTAGATTAGCACTTAACATAATTATACCGTACACCCTTTTCCCCAATTCCTGGATGTACCCCAAATACATATGCTACACCTCCAAAACAGGTATCCCCTGATAGCCCTTATTCAGGGGGACAACATATCCAAGAATCAGGTCATTCGGATGAATGGTTCGGGAGATATGAGGTTCCAAAGATTTGACCGACCGCATGGGTAAAGTATCCGAAAACAGTTCCATGCATTTTGGCCCTGCGGTCGGTCACAAACAAGTGAATGAAACAGACGAATTACTTGGGTTATAGAGACTAAGGGGGATTCGCATGAATCCCCTAGTTCGTATGTTTCTTTCTACCGAACGGCGGGTCATTCGGTAGTTTCTATGCGAATTTCTGGGAGTATGGAGGTCTCAGCGGTGTTTGCCTAGTCAAGTGTCCGATTTCAGTTCCAGACACTCGACGGCAAAACACAGCTGTTCGGTAGTTTAAGATGGCCGCCGCCACGTGTTTGTTTCCCGAATGGCGGCCACCCAGAGGACAAAGAATACATTACATGGATTGCCAATTACCTGTTTGCAACATTGTTGCAAACGGTAATTGGAGGCACACTTATTCCTGGGTGGTCTGGTTGTTCGGTAGTTTCACTCAATATAATGAATGGAGTGATTCTACCGAACAATCAGTTGAATGCTGCATACATATCACCCAGGTTAAACTTAACACATGAATACATATACAATATACAGGCAGTACAATAGAATATGCTTCACAGTCTTAAAGGGACAGTAGTCCCAAAATGTCCATCGCTGATTTTAAAGGGCCAGTAGCAGCAATATAAATTATTACATGCCCAAATATAGTTTTTAAAGTGCAACATGTCCAGGGGCCATAGTCAGCGGGCAGGAGGCTAGCAACCAGGCCTCTCCAGATCACAGTGGCGAAGCTGGTTTCGCCACAGCAAGTAATCTTTTTTTTTGTAGATTGTAGAATGTAGATGTTTATATAATTTTTACACCTTATCTTTCCAAAATCATATACAAATAAACAAATACGCATCCCTAAATATTGCAAACAGACATATGCATACAAATAACATCCACACACATAAATATACGTACTAACCCAATAACACAGTCAAAGCACAAACACTAACTTTGCACAAACACACACAAATGCAATCCCCTCAAACATACATTTAATCTCAACAATTTACAAATTAGTGTTCAGAAGTTCAATAGACAAGAAAGATGTTTGCAGAGATGCTAGGGATTCTCCCCAGCTCGCTTCAAACAGCATTAATCAGAGAGAAAAGGAATGTCCCGGGGCCAAAATTTATAGCAAGACCTACAGGACCTGAAGCAAAATGAAGAAATATTTTAGCCTGAAGACAAAATGCCAGTGCATTCTATACACTTTGAAATAAATAAATAACAAATATATAAATAGTGAGACATTTATAAATTATAAAACTTATATGATTAAAACATGCAACATTTAGTGAATATATATGAATTTCTACTGATATTTCTATAGGAAAATCTACAACATACTGAAATATTCGGCTGCAAATCAATAAATACACATAGCGGGATGGGAATTTAATGATACTGATGACCTTGTGTATGATAAATTGTCGCCTGGTGGGAGAAAGTTTGCGGAGAAAGCAGAACATCAGGTAGCAGAGTACTGGGCTTTGGCCTACAAGTAAAGTAAATGAGTGCTTAAAGGTGGGGGACATGGCAGAAGGCTAGGCTAGGTGAACTCCATCAGACCCCTCACCCCAATATTTTCATTATTTCAAAGAAAAAAAGAGTTACCTGCGCACTAGCCCAAATCCCCTATGCATATTTAAATAAATCGAGGTTATTTAGTGACTACAATGGCTATAAGATGTAAGTCCACCTGCCATATCAAGGTAAACCTCTTAGGTGGGTCCTAGACTAACAATTCACCTTGCTCCCTTCAGTTCCAAGCAAAGAAATCTCTAATGAGACAGAGAGGGGTATTTTTCTAAACCCCTTCATACTTATTATTTTAACCCTTAATAGGGAACACATGGGATGGGTGGCAGCATTGTAACATGGCTGTGCGATAAAAAAGTGAATACAAATACACAAAAATAAGTCCTGCGCTCAAACTCCCACTAATCCTGGACGGCAGCAATGACCATAGTACACATCAGCACCAATACATAGAATAAAAAAAGGGCTACCTGCGCAATAGCCCAAACCCCTATGCACATTTAAATAAATGTATGTTATTTAGTAACTCCCATGGCCATTAGATGCAGGCCGTTTCATTATTTCAGTTTGGGTTGACATCCATTGTTATCAGTTGTGCGAATGCAGCAAAATATTGGGTTTGTCTGATTACGTTTTCCTGAATTTTGCGGTTGTTTTGAGCAAGCTGAATTTCATTCCTATGTTGATTTGGTTTGTCAAGATTGTGTTAAACTGCTTTGGACAAAATAAAATTGCCATGAAAATGCATAGTATTAGCAAACATTATTAATTGCAAAATCGAAAGCAAATATAATGCATTAGCAAATTGTCAGTGTAACCGTGCATAAAGTTGAAACATGCGCCAAGGGGTTTATACGCTTAATTGTGAATTGCAGCTGTCCGGTTTGAACTCCAGAATGCAGAATATTATTTTACGTTTTGAACTTCATTTTATGCACCATTTGTTATTTAGTGAACAATTCCCTCAAGTAATTGAATAAGTGGTGGGCCTGATCTAGAATGTAGAATCTAGAAGACCACTTACTTCTGCTTATTAGTTGATAAAGCAGGGTCAACCACTCTTGTCTGACATCCACCCATTAGACAGTGAGAAGCAGACTATGTTCTGGTAGTGCTGATGGTTGTACTCCTAGCTCCAGAATGCCAAGGACAATGGCAATGGACTGAAAATGATGCTGCGGCTGACAGATCCTGGAACGACTAGCACATTCACACCCTCGGTCTCCCACTCAGAAACGTCTTTCTTAGTGAAACTAGGATCCATTTTATCTTTTTGGAATTTGTGTTGGGTAATATGGTGTCATACTACCTATTTTTTTAGATGTATCATTGTGTCTGAGTTTTATTGTAATAAAAATACATTTTGTGAATTAGCTTAACTAGTGTTTAGTCTTTTCTTGCTTTTTGGAAAAGGGATAAAAGGCACACTCTTGCACCTCTTTTATCTACATTGGAAGTGACTCACGTGTTTCCTGATAAAATGTAGCTCTGTTTAAAATGTTCAGTAAACACGCTGCCTTCCTATTTATATACATATAAATACTTGGCTTTACTCGTCAGTGTGACAAATTCAACATTTAGAGGCTGTGGATCACTTCAATAATTTCTGTACGGCATTAGGGTTGGTCAATTTACTGTATGGAAGAGCTGATTGGCCGAGACAAATTTTTCCCCTGGTCCCTCTTTTCATAACCAGGAAAGAGTTTATTGAACTGAACTAATTGAAGTGGCTATTTGCTTTATATCAGCAGTGCGTAGTTTTTTTTTCATTCTTTATATATTCTTTATGAATCTATGAAATTAAAACAATTGTATTCATTACCATTCATTACCGTTCTCTATTCCACATGCCCTTCGTTGTGGTATCTCAAGTATTTCCATTGTACTTTTCTTTCATACATTATCCATTTTAATCTTTTCATTTGCTCTCCGCGAGCTGCTGCAATGTGATCTACATCTTGACAAAAAATTAACAATTCTATGAGAAGTATGCAAACCTATATTATACAATTCATTACTGCACGTCTTTTAGTGCAAGATAACTTTATCTTTGTTCACTAGGCATTAATTTTAATAAATAGGTAAGCTATGGAAAATAAGAGGCATAAAACATTTTACTTAAAAATAGTTAAAATAGCTTTGTTACAGTTCCCTGTGAGCATTTTGTAGTAAAATACAACAGTATGAAAATGGCAACAAATGACACACTCAGTTTATACGGCAAAAAAACTGGTTGATATAAAGGTCAAAAAAAATATTTCATTAACTCCTTTAAGTCTGAAATGCAAAACAAGTGAAGAAAAGGCTGAATGGGAAGAGTTTAACATGTCTGCACTCATTTCTTTGGAAAAAATAGATTTTCCTGTGTCCATTCTGTGCATTAGACATGACCAAGGAGATACCCTTGTGTCTTTTAGAAATGGGTAATATATCAAAAACGTAATGGACATATACCTGTTGTCTATTTTTTTTACTCACTTAAAA
The DNA here is from genome assembly GCF_036172605.1 of Pelobates fuscus. NCBI lineage: Eukaryota > Metazoa > Chordata > Amphibia > Anura > Pelobatidae > Pelobates > Pelobates fuscus. The sequence goes on along the minus strand of NC_086328.1, from coordinate 102,319,335 downwards.
GCCTTGCGAGACAAAGTCAAAATAAATGCTCGGAGCACATCCCAGTACTAAGACAAACACATAATAACAAGCGCACTGAGAATTTTCCATTATCCCGAACAAATTATTAAATGGATCCAAGTTGGTATTGTGTAGATACGTCCTTGTTACATTGTGGTCCGGAGGGGAGCAGTGCTCCTTCCATTAGACCTTATCACTGCTGAAAAGAGCAATATTTATCACAAAGGCAGAGTCCGCACTGCACAAAGTTTATTTCCAAGCTGTAGTTGGTGATGTAATTATAAGAACTGGACTTTCACTAAAAGTCAACAGAAAAATAATCTAACCAATTAAAATGTAATTAAATATAGGTAACTATAGGTAAGAGATAAGAGTTAACATGTCGCGGGGTGGGGCTTGGACACCAAGCTGGACAGTTGCAGCTAGCTTGAGCTCCAGAAATAACCTGTATTACAAGTGATTTAAGGAGTGCAACTACCCTGCAATTTAATTCCCAGACACTGGCACATACACTTGGCACTTCCAGGGCAACTCTGGTGCTGGCTCCAGACTTCGCTACTCTGGTTGTTTGGTGGCTGAGGCCTCCAGCTTATTGCAGCCTGGTGTAGCGGCCAATCTCTCCATCTGGAGTTGTCTAGACCTACTTGCTGACTATCAGAGCCCCGTACTCCCCTCCCTCTGGGTTGGTGGGGATTATCCCAGTCCCCACCAAGCAAATACTTACCTCTGCAGCACTTCTGGGCGAATCTGGTGAAGGAGGCTTTTTTAAGATGGCCGCCGAAACTGAAGTCACTAAGTATGCTGAGGAGGAAACTGCCTGAAACTGGGAAGCTGATTTCCTGAAGGCTTTTGATGATATATGCCAGGATTTTTAAATGGACTTGGAAGCTCGGCTTGGAGCAATCTACATTCCCCGCTCCTAAGGCACAGCCACCTGTCAGAGCTCCGGCCCGGCGCCCCCCTCCCAAGTGGGGAACCAAGAGGGTCCGTGTACCCACCCACAGTCCACGCACCGGGATGAAGCACTGCCACCTGGGATCTCAAGGCTTTCTCCTCATACTAGAGAGAGAGAGGCCTGTGGACATTGTGAACTAGTTCCCTTCACCACCTGGGGCCAGAGTTATGCAGCACGACGCAACACCACAGATGGCACTACCTTCCTCACTTTACCTGCCTGGACCTGCCTATGCCTGCCTGGACATAGGTTGAAGGGGCTATACTCCAGGGGTTACCCGATCTGAGAGCAGAGGCGGCAGCTCCTTCTTTTACATATTGACACTGATTCTGCCAACACTTACCCATTGTTTGCAACTCTCCCTAGGAGTGCCTATCTTGCGCTCCCTCCCTAGATATGTCTGTCTAGGTGTGCTTCTAGAGTCCAGGATACACACACCTTGGTGGTTCTTTGTTTTTTGTTTCTTTTCTCCTTACATATGATGCATTTTGTTCACTTATTTTATTTCTAAGTCTCACCATTTATAGCTCCTGATACTATTTCTTAAGCTACTGTAACATGGTGGGCCTCAACTCACGTGCTCTAAGTAGTGTGGTCAACCGATATTCTTTTTATTTAAACATTTTTATGACCTACATCTAAATATTTGTGTATTACCAAAGAAAAAAAGTGCTCATTCCTCTCATGTCATATATTATATTTGCAACTCCTTTTAATTTCTGTAATCTTGATGACATGTTATTTTCCGATTACCTGTTAATCTGTGCACTACAAAACTAAAGATTGACAAAACAAAAGAGTCAACATGTCCCTTAGTATTGTTGTAATATTCATTATTATAAGGGCGAGCACTGTACAATGTGGGACATATTTCATGGAGACAAGTCAGAAATTACAGGAACAAGACGGGCTGTGGATCCTGCACCGAGAGGCTTAGTCTCAGTACCATCAAAGTATGGACCTGGGCACTGCAGGTCTTTCCCCCATTCTTGTTTTTCTGCTGGTTTTGCTACAGGTCACACAAACCATTAATTATCACAAATAACATGCTCATTGTGCTGTTTTTTTTTAAAAAAATTTATATTTATATTCCAGTTAGTTTTTCTTTATCTAGTTTTAGCTGGTGGGTTGGTTGGATGTTTGTGGTCAGTCTACTTTGGATTCAACAAAGAGTTAGTTACCAATTCAGCTAAAACAGCTTAACATATTAAATTTCCTGGTCAATTACAGACAACTTCCATGTTGAATGCTTTGTCACTGCTAATCACTAAAGTATGTATCATTGGGAAGTCAATTCACGAAATGTCAGAAATTTAAAGTGAAGTTAAATGGATTTCACGTTTTACAGTAAAATAGCTGGACTGGAAACATGACTGACTTACAATTCTTTTTCCAATTCAGAAATTGTGACCTGAAATTTGACATTCCCTGCGAAAATCTGGAATAAGTGGAAATTGATTGTCTAAATGGCTTGACTGTGCCCCATTTTTAACACAGAATGTGTTCTACAAGTTAAAAAAATTAAAACAAAAATAGAACTCTCATATACAAATAACAGAAGGAGCCTGAAATTGGTTTGCTGTTCTACGTAATGTCAAATAATCTTATAACACACACATTTCCTCTTTCTGTTTCACATAATTACTTTATTTGTGATTTGAAACATGCTGCTGTAATTGTGGCCATTTGCATTTAATATAAGACATGTAAAAATGTGATTTAATTGTAATAAAATGATCTAACTACATCCTGATGAGCAGTTCCAGTCATTACACCAGTTCCCAGGCTGTGCAGAGAATTAAATGAAACTGAAACTGCCAATAAAGAGAAGATTATACGACAGAAAGAACAATGCAGAGAATTAAGAAAAACAAAGTGATACGGGATATTAAAGTAGAAAAGGAAAAAAAGCCTTACTGTATAAAAAGCAATGAACGACGGGAAAGATTAAATATTACATTCCTAAAAATAGATTCAACAGGTAAGATAGGTTAGTCAATTTGAAACATCAATAGCAAAAAATGGCAAAATGCTGTGGGACCCCATGTATATAGGAAGGGGAAAAACAGTGAAACTGCCCGTACCAAGTTTGTGGTTGATATAACGTGTAAAACCCTTTTTCTTTGACTGTATACAGATAGTCTGGATTCTGAATCATCTTTCTGTATACAATAACTTTAAGGAGTCTGATTCCCCACTCAGTATCGGACGTAATCCCTTTATTTACTGTATACAGATACCGCTAACCTGCAGGAGTCTGATTCAACACTCAGTATCGGACGTCCCCCCCTTTTTTCCTTTAACGATATATAAAGTGTACCTACGTTATTGCACCAGAGGCATTTTCCCTTATACTTTCCAGAATACAAGAAAGGAAGCAATAAAAGAAGGGATTAGAGTCGCCTCTACGGACTCTGAAAGTGCTTCTATTGAGCTATACCCCTCTAGCTCCTAAAAGTGTGAGTGGGAAATCTGTGGATATTTTATATCATTTTATTTAGCACTACAGTTTGCACTATGTTTGGATTTTTCTGTTTATGTTTTTAGGAACCCCTGTTAAGAGTTGTTGTGAAATTGATAACACAGAAGGTATTTGTTAATCTTTCTGGTTTAAATCACCTGGTATTTTACACTGTGGTTACCCATTTATATAGCGCTTCACCCATACACTGGTTTCCCTTTATTTACTGTATACAGATAGTCAAGGTTCAGAATCATCTTTCTGTGCATGCTCCAGGAAGCTGATTCCCCACTCAGTATCGGACGTTCTTTCTTTTTTTACTATATACAGATAGTCAAGGTCCAGAATCATTATTCTGTACATGCTCCAGGAGTCTGATTTCCCACACAGTATCAGACATTCTCAGTTTATTCACTGTATACAGATACCGCTAACCTCCAGTAGTCTGATTCCCCACTCAGTATCAGACATTCTCCCTTAATTCACTATATACAGATAGTCAAGGTCCAGAATCATCTTTCTATACATGCTCCATAAGTCTGAATTCACACTAAGTATTGGACTTTCTCTCTTTATTCACTATATACATAGTCTGGGTCCAGAATCATCTTTCCGTACATGCCAACTCCAGGAATCAGGAGTCTGATTCCCCACTCAGTATCGGATATTCTCCTTTTATTCACTATATACAGATACCACTAACCTCCAGGAGTCTGATTCCCGACTCAGTATGAGACGTCCTCCATTTATTCACCTGATACAGATAGTCTAGGTCCAGAATAATCTTTCTGTACATGCTAACTTCCAGGAGTCTTATTCTCCACTCAGTATTGGACGTTCTCCATTTATTCACTATATACAGGTAGTCAAGGTCCAGAATCATCTTTCTGTACATGCTAACTTCCAGGATTCCCCACTCAGTATTCAACGTTCTCCCTTTATTCATTGTATAAAGATTGTGTTAACTTCCAGGAGTCTGATTCCCCAATCAGTATCAGACATTCTCCATTTATTCACCTGATACAGATAGTCTGGGTCCAGAATAATCTTTCTGTACATGCTAACTTCCAGGAGTCTGATTCCCCACTCAATGTCGGATTTTCTCTCCTTATTTTCCTTATAAGGATAGTGTAGGTACAGAATCATCCTTCCGTACACACTAACTTTCAGGAGTCTGATTCCCCACTCAGTGTCTGATGTTCTCTCTCTAGTAACTGTATGCAGATATTGTAAAGGAAGTGCCTTGGAGGTTTTCTCAAATCCAGGTCAGTATGGGCCAATATGTAACGAAAAAGAAGACAACGTGCAAAATATAGTGTAGTAAGTTGACAATGTAATAAAAGGAAGCAAAAAGCAAAAGATAATTACACTTACAATATACGGAGCTGGTTAGCTCCAAATTGTTGTGCATGGATGGTATGATCCCTGCCTATGGATATAATTGATTTCATTCTCCAATGGAGAGTGGTCCATAGGTATGTAAAAAGAACATAAGAATATAGCGTAGTATGTGGAGTATACTGGTTGGAGTGATTATAATTGTATGTGCATACACAATTTTTGGACTCTACTGATGGTTCCCAGTATAGGGCATGTGGAATGCACATAGATTCCTACTCTTAGATATATGTGGCAGAAGTTCTCACAGTAGAATATAAGAATAAAACAGAGATAAAAATATATAGAGCTCACTGTGTGGTATAAAATAAACGGAATAATAGACATTTACTCCCTGATGTAGAGCAAGCATGGTTTTGCTCAATCCATATGGTGTAGGTGGTATATTCCCCACCAAGGGAATCCAGTCAAGTGGCCCATTGCACCACCAAATCAGCTCACCATCCATGCCCACCTTTTCCTGGTTTTATAACGGATATTGATGTTATGCTAATCAGTAGCTCTTTGCCATACCCACTCCTTCGCGGCTCCGACTTTCAATGTTGTCAGAGAGCAGGCTGAGAATGTCTGAGCCTGTGCTCTGACTTACTAAGCGCTGGAACCACAAGGGAGAGGATATGATCTGACTGCACCTATTGCTGGTGCGCAACAATGGACCACCAGGGAATAGTTTAAATTGAATATGCTGGTGTCCCCAACTTGCAAGCTGTGTTGGCCACTGGGCGCCTCTGTTGTCATGGCGCCCTGGCACAGCTTGTACACCCCAAAGACTGGCCCTGCTGAAAAACACACTGGCCCTCACCCTCAATAACACACACACAAGCCCTGACAGACACATATTCACTGACAGGCAGACACACACATACACTGACAGGCAGACACACACATTCACTGACAGACAACCACTTACTTGACAGACACACTCACTGACACACTCACACACTGACAGATACACAAACATTGACAGATTCACACTCAATGACAGACAAACTTATTCACAGACACATACACTTACACACACACACACTTACTGACAGACAGACAGACACACACACACAAACACTCACTGACAGACATACACACATACTCACTAACACACACATACTCATTCACTGACAGACACACACACACACACTCACTAACAGACACATACTCACTCACTGACAGGCACACACTCACTGACAGACACACACTCACTCACTGACAGACAAACATACTTACTGACAGACACACACACACACACACTCACTTCCAGACACACACACTTACTTATAGACAGACAGACAGACACACACACACACTCATTGACAGATACACTTACTGACAGACATACTTACTTTCAGGCACACACAGACTTACACGGTCTTGCACACACACTCACAAATGTTTTTTATTGCTTGTTGCTCCTACCTTTAGGAGTCCTCTGTGTCCTCTCCCCGGGGTCCAGTGGCTTTTATGAACTTTCTGCTCCTCTCTGCTCCCTCGCACTGTTTAGTGATGCGGGGCTGGCATGACATCATATTCGGACCCCTGGCATCACCACAAAGGGCGCGCGAGGGAGCAGGAAGATCATAAGCACAGTCAGCGCTCCCTCGTTGCCGCCTGCCTTCTTCTTCACCCTACCGGCATATTGCTGCAGAGTAGGCACCTGCTGTTTGGGACAAGCAGGTGCCTACTCTGCCTTGCTACAGGGGCACCCTTAGGTAGCCAACTGGCCACCTGCTGGGCTCCCTGTGACAGGCCATCAGTCTGCTCTGCGTATCGCCCTCCACCTCTTGGTACCTGGGCATGCTGCACCCCGTGCAACCGCCCAGGACCGGCCCTAAAAGCGTCCATTTTAAAAATGATTTAGGGTGGCCTGGGGGACAATTGCCTCCCTGCCCCCCATCCCAGCCTGCCACTGTTAAAGGCAATAGTCAAGTGACTGTCAAGTAATTAGCATTAAAACAAATCATAATTAATAATCAATGCACATGTTATAAAGGGGAAGGCTAATAGTCTTCATTAAGGTCTTAATATTTAATAAGAGGGCTAAAGCCAAGTATAAAAGGTAAAGATAGCAATGAGCTCATAAAGGAGTGTACCAAGATGTCGCCACCAGCCTGAGTCACATGATCTGCAGAATACTAGAATAAAATATAAGGAATCCAAAATTGTCTGTCTATGGGGGCATCAAAGGGATATTAAAAAGTGAGCACAAAGTTAAAAACGAGAGCTGGGGAGACCAGAAAGGATGTCCAAATTGCCTACATGATTATTTAACAAGCACTAGAAGCCAATTACCCTGTGTTGTTTCTGAACTGTATACAGAGAGGCTAGGTCTAGGATAATCTTTCTGTATGCGCCAACTTGCAAGAGTCTGATTCTCCACTAAGCATTGGACGTTATCCATATTTTCTCCCGCAGCCATGCTCCTTATTGATGTATTTTCTGCCCTCTCCTGCTTCCTGTGTCATCTGGTTCCCTTCGTATTATACATTGATGCTCAGAAACTCTAGGAACATCCTTTCAGTTCACAGTTTTTAGTTTTTTTTTTTTTTTTTATGCAGTAAAGAAGTTAAAAACATAGAAACATAAAAACATAGAATGTGACGGCAGATAAGAACCATTCGGCCCATCTAGCCTGCCCAATTTTCTAAATACTTCCATTAGTTCCTGGCCTTATCTTATAGTTAGGATAGCCTTATGCCTATCCCACGCATGCTTAAACTCCTTTACTGTGTTAACCTCTACCACTTCAGCTGGAAGGCTATTCCATGCATCCACTACCCTCTCAGTAAAGTATAACTTCCGGATATTATTTTTAAACCAAAAAATTGTTTCTGCCCGGTTTCGAACTGGGGACCTTTCGCGTGTGAGGCAAACGTGATAACCACTACACTACAAAATGTGTGTCCTCCATCTGTCTCTGCATCAAGAACTTTAGGGTTTCAATAATACAAAAACATAGAAATATGAATAAAATGCTGACTATCTACTACGTGAGATCACAAACTGATGTTACCAGTGCTACAAATAGCTATCCCTTCCTCTCACCCTGCTGCACTCCTTAATCAAATGAACCCAAGCAGCTGCGTGCCTTTCATGGAGATCAGATGATGGGATGAGGTTGGTCAGTCTCAGAACGTGCTGCGATTACTTTCCATGTTTACATCAGACTTTTAAATGTTTTTTAGAGGATTTCTATTTCAGTGGACGTAGAACATGTGGGCCTCATTAGAGATCATTGTACTCGGTAAACTAAAAAAGAATTTTCTTGCAGACAAAAACATACAGAAGGCAGCTATCATGCTCACAAATTTATAGAAAGTCAGGGTTTTTAACTGAGAACATCGAGTCACTCTAACATACTCTTATTTCTGGAATGTTTGTTCTGCCCAGCTGGTTGAGCCAGTTATTTAAAACAAAGAAAGTATAGCAAATCCGTTATCTAGAAGCATCGAACATAGGCTGACTGTATAGCCCAAGCCAGGCCAGTTTTAAAAGTCAAGACTTCATGTTTGATAATGTTAATCTCCCATAGAACTGTATTAAAAAATCCATATTTTAGTTCAAATTGCTAAATATCGACAGATAAGGCTGCCCCCATTCCATGGGATAAAGCAGTGAGCGAATGTCCCCTGTATAGTCAAACGATTAAAGGGACGCTATAGGTACCAAAACAACTTTAGCTTAATGAAGCAGTTTTGGTATATATATCATGTCAGTGCAGTCTTACTGCTTAGTTCTCTGTCATTAAGGAGTTAAATCACTTTGTTTATGCAGTCCTCCCTTCATGTGACTTGCACAGCCTTCTTAAACACTTCCTGAAATTTAACCTAGATATTTTAGGTTCATGTATTGCACCGTCTGTCTAGTCTAGAATTTATTATCTTCTGCTCTGTTAAAAAGTCTCCTAGACCCTGCAGAAGCCTCATGTGTATGATTAAAGTTCCCTTTACAGAGTAGGAGATAAACACGTCTAAAGTAAGTTAACATCTGGTTAAAAATGAAACCATATTTTTTATGGAGGTTATGACTAGGGCTTCATAAATAGAAACAAAAGTGATGTTATTCCTAAATGGCAGAGAATTGAGCAGTGAGACTGCAGGGGAATTATATAGACACCAAAACGGCATCATTAAGCTAAAGTTGTTTTGATCCCTATAGTATCCAGTTAAGGGGGTCTAACACTTTGCCCCCCTCTTACCATATCCCCTGGGACTGGGGTATAAGTTGATGGCAAACCACTACAGGGGATCATCACTAGTTATAATTCTCCCTTAACATCATTGAGTATGTAGTTTGTGCGGAGTATTGGGAATCTCACTTAATTATTTTTTCTATTTCTGATTAATGAATTAAGCTGCTATCAGAATTAGTATAAACCCTTCATAGAGGGGCTATACCGGTATGTAAGTGGACGTGACCCCTCCTGGCAGAGTTTTCAGATTTGGCCCAATATGGTTTATGGTAAACAGAATTCACTGTAGAATTGTTTTGCAGATTTTTTCATTAACATTATTTGACCCGAATGAATTGGACAACGCACTTACATTGAAAAGATGTCATTCGGTGACCAGGTCTCTGTTAGTGAAGGTCTGACTCAAATTTTTCTCCAAAGTGGCTAATACACTCAACTCTAAAAAGGGTTTTATACTGTCTTTCCCAAGTAAAAAAAAAAAAAAACACTTTTAAAATTTCTGAATTCCTATAGTGAAAGCTAACCTATAAATAAAAGATAATAATTGCTGGTTAAATCATGCTGCATATTGAAGCTTCATATTATGAAACCCCGGGAAAGAAATACTAACACAGAACACACAGGCGTAAAATTTCCATTTAAAAAAAAGTATTTTTATTGATAGGCAAATTAGTATGCCGTGCAAAGTTGTATTGAAAATCTAGAAAGTGAATTTCTAAATGAAATGCCAGGAAGGAGTGTGCAGTCATTTACAATGTATCACACTGCGCTTTAAAAACATTTACTGAAAAATAGCGCTATTTTGCGAAAGATATTTCTCGGTATTAAATAAAGATGCTGGCTTGTGTAATTTAGTCATGCTGTATAAAATCTGATTACCGCATCACACACAATGTGTAAAGCATGCTGCCATATTTTTCGTTAACTGCAATCCTTATCTAAATGCGTCTTCCCTGTTTATGTAAATGAGAGAATTCTTTAGTTAAAGCCATTATGCTTCTCATGGTATCTGAATCCTCCTGCTATGAGCATCAATACTAGAGCTCGGCTCTTGTCAAGCAGTTCTGCTCCAGTGCTTTGTAAAGGACAGTTAAAATGTATTCACTATAAATTGCAGTCACAGCCAACAAGCAAAACAACATTGTAACATTGATCACTTCGCCACTGGGATACATGCACACTGACTGCAGGCAGTTTGTCTTTCGTGCATTTGTTAGAGATAGTAAAAGATTGTAAACAATTAACCAGGACTCTAGGGCCTTGTCACTAAATATTAGACTAGCTACTGATTTAGTTTACTTATATGTATATAAATATAGTAACGTAGTCAGAGAGTGAATAAAAAGATGTGTATCCATCATGTTCGGCCTACACACATTACTGTTTCTGATCTATAAGGAAGTAAAAACCCAATTCGAAGCAATTTAAATTTTTCCAGAAAAAAAGTCTGTTTTGAATAATTTGCAGTTAGGTTTCTCTTTGTATCAACAAGTTGTTACGCCACAAATTAACTACTATATCCACAAATATTGTTTGTTTTTTTGTAAGCATCTAGACATTGTTTAAAAACATGTGCAAACTCTGATAAAATAATTTCTTTAAGCACAGAAGTCCTCATGGTTATAGGCCATAGGGGAAATCTCTTTTCTTCAAATTTAAATGGTTAATGGGGGACCATTGTGTCAGGAACACAACCGTGTATTCCTGAAACTATAGTTCTAAAACCACCTTTCTAAGTCCCCCTTTCCTGGGGTTAGAAAGGTGATTTATTCAACTTTTTACAGCACCATGCAGGGCTCTGGAATAGAGATGTCCCGAACGGTTCGCTGGCGAATAGTTCCTGACGAAAATCGCGTGTTCGCGTCCGCCGCGGATGGCGAACATATGCGATGTTTGGCCCGCCCCCTATTCGTCATCATTGAGTAAACTTTGACCCTGTACCTCACAGTCAGCAGACACATTCCAGCCAATCAGCAGCAGACCCTCCCACCTCCTGGACAGCATCCATTTTAGATTAATTTGGAAGCTGCATACATTTTTTTTTATTTTTTTTTAAATTGCATGGAGGTATAACAAAGGAGCATGTGGTACCCCAAACGGCATTCCTCATGCTTTTCAAGTAACAATTGTAACAATAGGGTATATGTTAATACCCTAGTCTGCGTGGAGCTCTCCATGGGTGAAGATGGATTAATTTTTTTGGGCGCTCGGGTTTTTAATTTTATTTTTAAGTTCGACGGGTATGATGGCTTTTTTTTTTTTAAATTCTTTATTTTTTCATCTTGACAAGATAAGCATGCAGATAATAGGCATATATGGCTTATGCAAAAGCCCAACATTGTGCAACATGTTTACACGTGTTTATACAGTGTCCTTATACATTAGGTACAGAGACCGGCACATATGACCGTAAGCTTGTTTGGCTACTAGTCAAGGAGTTTTATTATTTTCTGTTTTTTTTTTTTTTTTTTTTTTTTTTTTTTATAACTGCTGTATGTATCAATCATGCATGGTGCTTGTACAGAAGAAGAAAAAGGGTGGGGGGCGGTGTACGCATACACTCGTCGGTGCAGTGAGTCATGTCGTTAGGGTATCGATGAAGGTGTTGATCAGAAGCTTCGTTGGGAACGTTGACTTCATATGGCCTATCGGGTGCAGCTTCATCGTCTGCACCGATGTGTAGTGCGATAATCACCGGCCTCAGTTATAAACGCAGCCATGCATGGATTTTTATTTTTAGAAAAGAAGTTATACAGGATAGTAAGAAAGTAGAGGGGTGAAAGACTAGGAAGGAGATGCCAGGGGTTCAGGGGGTGTGGGGGGGAGGGGGGAGAGTGTACCGGGGGAGCGTCTTTGGTAGAGTCCGGGCCCTCAGTGGTCTATGTAGTCTTCCCAAGGTTCCCATGTCTTAAGGAATGTTTGGAAGGTGTCTCTAATTTGTGCAGTGAGCTTATCCATTAGATGCGCTTCTTTAATATATTGTATTACTGTTTCTATCTGCGGCATGTCTGTGTGTAGCCACTTTTTTGCCATTGCTCGCCTGGCGGCTAAGGTAATTTTGTTCAGCAGTTTTTGTTCTTTGTGTGGCAGGCTGTCTATTGGTCTGGATATTAGAAATGTCCAGGGGTCTGGTCGGATGCACTTGTGTAGGACCGTCGTCAGTAGTGTGGCTATCGTTTCCCAGTAGGTTTGTGCCTTCGGGCACCCCCACCACATGTGCAGGTATGTGCCCTGTTCCCCACACCCCCTCCAACAGGTGTCTGTTGTTGTTTTGCCCATTCTGCAGAGCTTCACCGGTGTGGTATACCAGCGCATTAGTGTCTTGTAACACTGCTCTTGATGGAGGACACAAATGGAGGCCTTCGCTGCCGCCTCCCATATGTCCTGCCATTCCCCGCTCTCCAGGGGTTGCTGGAGGTCTGCTTCCCAGTGTGCTATGTATGTGGGTATGTGGGAGTTACCTGTCGGTGCGCTTAGTTGACTGTAGAGTGCGGTGATGAGGCCGGTACGTGGACCCTCCTCGATACATAGTCGCTCAAAGAAGGTAAGTTTTGCCAATGCCGCTGCCTTGATATGTGCTTTTGTTGCAAAGTCCCTCAACTGCATGTATCTGAAATAGTCCTTTGTTGTCAGGGGGGCCAGGGTCTTTAGTTCATCGAATGAATGGAACCTGCCCGCGTGGAACAGCTGGTGGTATCTCTGTATACCGGTATCTTCAATGTTTCTAAAGTCTCTGGCAGTCATTCCCGGGGGGAAGGCTTTATTTCGTAGGTATGGGGCTAGTGGTGACACCGGGTGCGTGAGTGCGTATTTATGTGCCGTTAAATCCCAGATTCTGATGGAGTTCAGAATGGCTGGGCAGGTGGTGCGAAGCACTGGTCTGTCCGCTCGAGGCAACCAGATCCAGAACTGTGGTAGGTCCGTGGACATGAGCAAGGTCTCCACATCTGCCCATCTATGTGTGTCTGGCGGTGCGTGCCATTCTATAACCTGGGCGAGTTGTGCTGAGAGGTAATAGAGGTGAAGGTTGGGAAGTCCCAACCCCCCTCTGCTCTTAGGCCTGTAGAGTGTCTGTCTCTTAATTCTGTGTCTTTTACGGGCCCAAATGAAGTCGTCAATGGCAGTTTGTAGTGTTTTTAGGTCTGTTTTGGTCACTTTTGTTGGGAGCGCTTGGAACAGGAAGAGCAAGCGTGGGAGCAGATTCATTTTTATACTATGCAATCTTCCTATCCATGAAATTGGTTTTTCATGCCATGTGTCCAGATCTTTTAACAGGGCTGTGATAATGCGGAGGTGGTTTTCTCTGTATAGGTCCTCGGGGCGGGCTGTCAATTTTACTCCAAGGTATTTTATAGGGTTGTGGGTGATGGTCAGGTGGGTTGTTTGTTGGACCGCTACGACGTCTTCCTCCGTCATTGCTATGGGCATACCCACGGACTTATCTACATTAATTTTGTATCCCGACACTTGGTTATATGAGTCTAGGAGGTCCAGGAGGTGTGGGATTGAGCTCCCGGGGTTGGTGACAGTGAGCAGAATGTCGTCTGCGTAAGCAGAGACCTTAAATTCTTCTGTCGCTATCTTCACTCCCGTGATCTGCGGGTGGGATCGTATTGATTGCAGCAGAGGTTCTAGGGCCAGTATGAACAATAGCGGCGACAGCGGGCACCCTTGCCTCGTGCCGTTTGTAAGGTTGAAAGGGCATGGAGGCGCACCCGGTATCACCGTCTGCGCCCTCGGGTTATGGTACAGTGCTCTCACCGCTGTTATATAGAGGTCTGGTATCTGTAATTTCCTTAACAGGGTAAACATAAAGTGCCACTGAAGTCTGTCGAACGCCTTCTCCGCGTCCAGGGAAAGGATCAGAGAAGGCGTTCGGGACTCCCCCGCCCACCACATGAGATCTACCGCCCGTCTGGTATTTTCGTATAGTTGTCTGTTGGGTACAAAGCCAACTTGGTCAGCGTGTACGAGTTTCGACAGGAGTGGGTTTAACCTGTTCGCTAGCAGCTTGGCATAGATTTTTACATCAAAGTTTATAAGTGAGATAGGGCGGTAATTTGCGACTAGCGCCGGGTCTCTATCTGGCTTCGGGATCAGGACGATGTTAGCTGTCGTAAGGTCTGGGGATGGGGCTTCTCCTTTTGTCCAGTGTGTGTACATGTTTGTCAGGTGTGGCACCAGGTCCTCCCTGTAGGTTTTGTAATAGGCCCCATCGAAGCCGTCTGGGCCTGGGGCTTTGTTACCCTTCAGTGCCGTTATGGCCCTATCTACCTCCTCCGCGTCTATCGGGTCCCCCAGGGGGGCAACCAGGTCCGCTTGGGGTAGTGGGAGATCTATTGCCTCTAAAAACTTCGCCACTGCTGTGGCATGCAGCTTGTTACTGCTTGTCAGAGTGGGAGAGTGATTATACACTGACATGAAGAATCTGGTGAATTCTTCATTGATGTCGGTCGGGCTTGTGAGTATCTGCCCTTTGTCATTTCTAATGGCGTGGATCGTAGGCGCTTGTGTTTGGGGTCTGAGGGCCTTCGCCAGTAGGGAGTCCATTTTATTGGACTTTTCATAGAACAGTCTTTTTGTCCTTACTAGCGTCTTGCCTATGTCGTCCAACATAAGTTCCGTAATGAGCCGTCGGAGTTCTGTCAGTTCCCTAGTCGTGGTCTGAGTGACCATCTGTTTGTGTTGCATTTCGGTTTTACGCAATTGTGTTTGTAATGCCGTGAGTGTCTCGTATTTCTGTTTTTTCCTACGTGTCGCTATTTTTATGAGGAGACCACGAATCACCGCTTTATGGGCCGCCCACAGGGTCGTTGGTGTTATGTCCGGTGTAGCGTTTGTTTGGAAGTAATGCCCGATCTCCTGTCGGAGATCCTCCTGTGTTTGTGTGTCTTTCAGCATGGAGGCATTTAGTCTCCATTTCCATTGCGTGTGATTACCGGGTGCTTTCAATGTTATTTCGATATCTGCATGATCCGACCACGTGATCGGATTGATTCGTGAGGTTTTTATCCATTGCATTCCCATGCTATTTGTAAGGAAGAGGTCTATGCGGGAGTAGGATTTGTGAGCCGCGGAGAAGAAGGTGAAGTCCCTCTCTCCCGGGTGATGCAGTCTCCATGGGTCAAGCAGTCCCGTGTGTTGTATGAAGGTGTGGAGGAGTTTGTCTTGGCCCCCCCTATTATGCGATCGGGGCAACTGTTGTCCACCCCCTCTGTCCGACGCCGGGCAGGGCGTGGCATTAAGGTCCCCCCCTAGAATTAGTATGCCTCTCGGCAGGTTCTTAACTATGAGTTCCAGATCTCTCCAGAATTGTGGGTTTGGAGTATTTGGGCCATATACGTTGATAAGGTGGTATGTGTTGTTGAGCATTGTTCCTGAGAGTACCACGTACCGGCCCTCCGTGTCTGTTTGCACCCCAGTGACTCGCATGGGGCAGTTCTTATGCATGAGTATTTCTACTCCATTTCTTTTACATGTCGCCCTAGATGTGTAGGCTCTCGTATAGATATGGTTCGTAAGTTGAATCCTAGAGGTGCGAGGAATGTGGGACTCTTGGATAAAAGCTATTGTGGCCCTCTGTCTATGGATTTCTCTCAGTAACAGCCTGCGTTTGTTTGCGGTGTTTAGGCCATTTACATTTAGTGAGGTCAGGAGGAGGTCCATGTGTCGGGGTGTGTGTCGTGTTACTTTGAGCTGTGACTTAGATTTGTGGGGTACTCACCGTTGGCTGCTGTATTCTATGACAGGTCTGCAGTGAGGATCCTATGCGCTCAGAGCGTTGGGTCTCTCCGCGGAGTTTCGGCTCGTCCGGTACGGGGATGGGATGAGGGGTGGGTAAGGCGGGGAGAGTAAAGAGATACAAGAGAAGAAGTAGAGAGAAACAGGCGAGCAGGCTCAGAAGGTCTACCACCTGTTAGAGTACAAAGTTACAGTGTACAATATTTAGTACAAATTCAATAACAAAACACAAAAAAACAATAACAATTCAACAACAGGAATTCCGGGTCTTATCAATCGCCAGGAGCTGTGGGGGTGTGCAACCGCTCCGCTGAGGGGATCACCTCTAAGGGAGCGGTGGCTGCCAAACCCAGCACCCAGTCAAACCCGTATTCAGCTAACTACAGCTAGTGTGTAGGTGGGGGGGGGGGGGTCCGCCCCCATCAGGATCTCCCCCTGTAATGTGTGTTGGGGCTCGCCTGCCTTAGGTCTGTGTGTATAAAAGGTACTTGTCGTGTGTGCCCCCCAGGTTCCCTATACCTCATCTGGACTCCCACCTACCATACGGGGGATCATTCTCCACCCCCTCCCTCAGGACTGGTCCCACCTCCCGGGCGGTATTCCCGGAGCGCCCCGGGGGAGGAAGGGGGGGGAGGGCAGAAACGGGGGGGGGAGGCCAGCTTTGAGTGCTCTCTGTTGATGTACACCCCCCACCCCCCCGGAACCCACCCCAGCCCCCCCACCCGCCCCCAGGCACCCCATAAGAGGCCCCAAGTCAAGCGAGGCAAAGGTCCCTGTAATACTGGGCGTCTCTAGTAAGCGTCCCGCTACTCTGTGACTCCGCTGTAGCTTGGCTTTTGACCGTAGAGCAGAGTAGCTAAGTGTCCGCCATCAGATCGCAGTCATACCCCTTCTCAGGGCATGCGTGGCTTAGTTTCCGGGAGTCCCAATAACCATTGTCCCCCCCCCCCCTCCCACCCCAGTCTCAGTATATACTTGCTCTCAGTCCAGGCTTTGTAAACCGCTGTATTAAGAAGTCCTTCAGTTAAGCAGGTCAGTTTGCATTCGGCTCAATGCTCCCGTGGTTTTGTTGCTGAGGTTCCCTTTTAGTGCATGTCCTCCGTCAGGTCGCTGTGCCCCCATGCGTCTGGTAGTAGTGGGAGTTGGGCCTGTCCTCCCTGGGGGAGTTGTAGATCAGCCGGCACAGCTATGTCAAGGCCTGTGAGGAAAGTTGGTATGTCCATAGAGGGTAGTAGTACTGCTGGCTTGGGTCCCTTGAAGACTATAATTTTAAAGGGGTATCCCCAGGCAAACCTCACCCCCTGTTCCCTGAGGAGATCTGTTACCGGTCTCCAGGCCTTGCGTCTTTGCAGCGTAGAGGGAGCTATGTCCGGGTACAATTGCAGTTCAGTGCGTTCCCAGGTGTATGGGTGCGATCTGCTATGCTTGAGGATGGCTTCTTTTGTTTTGTAGTAATGCCATTTTATGATGACATCCCTTGGGGGGCTGTTGTTAGGGCCTTTAGCTCTGAGGGCCCTGTGGGCTCTGTCTATCCACCACATGTGCTCTGGTATATCAGGGAGGCTGCGTCTGAAAGTGCTCACCAGTGCTGCTTCTAGGTCTGTCTCCCCTACTGTCTCTGGCAGGCCGCGGATGCGTAAATTATTGCGGCGGGCTCTGTTAGAGATGTCCTCCATTTCTATTTCAAGGTCCACAAGTCTGTGCTGCAGGGCATTGGTGACAGTGGTGTTATCATTTTGGGCTTTGGCGATCCCGGCCATCCGGCGCTCAACTGCCGCTGTGCGGATGCCAATGGCGGCTATTTCCGCCTTCACTTCTGCCGTCGACCGGGCTATTTCCGCCGCCAGGAAGCCCTTGACCTCCGCAATGGAGTGGAGGATCGTTGCGCTCGAGGTTTCAGTCGGCGCCCCCCGCGACGGGGTCCCACCCGGTGCCTCCTCCTGCCTATGCGGTTGGTCCGTCTGGGCGCCTCGAGTGGTAGGCCGCGGCGTGGATAGCATGTCCGCGACCGACATCGCGTCTTTATGGCCCTGCTTCGACAGCTTCCTGCTGGCCATTTGCTGCGGGAGCAGGGGGACAGTTCGGGCTGTTTTGGGGTTTTTTGGGGTAGCTGTAGCGTGTTGCAGGGCGTTTTGGCGGGCTTCGGGTGCGGAGCTCTGCTCTCAGGCGGCCATTTCGCACGGCGGTCAAACCACGCCCCAGGTATGATGGCTTTTTATTTGGTCTTTTTTGGAGCTGAAAAATGAAGATTTTAGAAAAAACAAGACGTCAAATAGTAAGTTGAATTTTACTTTACAGGGTAGTAATTTTATTCCCCCCTCACTATTTTTTAGGGTGAGGGGGGTAGGTAGGGGCTTTTTTATTTGGGTGGGGGAGTGGGTGACTAGGGGCTTGGGGACCCCTAGTCACCTTTGATGGGGGATTTTCATTTAGGGCCCCCACCCGCCGCACAGGGGTGGTGGCCGGGGGGAGGACAGTAGGTCCCCCCCATTATTCTTTTATAGGGCCCCCACCCGCCGCTCAGGGGTGGGGGCCGGGGGGGACAGTAGGTCCCTCCCTTATTGTGTTTTAGGGCCCCCACCCAGCGTGCAGGGGTGGGGGCCGGGGGGTAGGACAGTAGGACCCCCCCTTATTGTAACTTAGGGCCCCCACCTGCCGTGCAGGGGTGGGGGCCAGGGGGGAGGACAGTAGGTCCCCCCCATTATTCTTTTATAGGGCTCAGGAGACATGTTACTCTGTATATAGAGGGAGCCATGTTTACACGGTATATAGAGGGGAGCCATGTTACACTGTATATAGAGGGGAGCCATGTTACTCTGTATATAGAGGGGAGCCATGTTACTCTGTATATAGAGAGGATCCATGTTACTCTGTATATAGAGGGAGCCATGTTTACACGGTATATAGAGGGGAGCCATGTTACACTGTATATAGAGGGGAGCCATGTTACTCTGTATATAGAGAGGAGCCATGTTTACACGGTATATAGAGGGGAGCAATGTTACACTGTATATAGAGGGGAGCCATGTTACACTGTATATAGAGGGGAGCCATGTTACTCTGTATATAGAGTTGAGCCATGTTACACTGTATATAGAGGGGAGCCATGTTACTCTGTATGTAGAGGGGAGCCATGTTACACTGTATATAGAGGGAGCCATTTTACTCTGTATATAGAGGGAGCCATGTTACTATCTGAGGTGGTTAACTTTGATTGGCCCTGGCATGTTTGTTATCTGGCCTGTGTAACGGATCACCTGGCACCCCGACTGGGTACCTCCATTGAAGGATGCTCCTAGCGCTTCCTGAGGACTCTAAGCACTGCAGTAGACACCACAACCACCGAACCGGAGAAACATACGAATGCTCTCAAGCATATGAATGCTGTAAACAGCTGAACAAGAAAAGCATACAATCCGCTTACACTCCGCTTACATTCCTGGCAATCAGCATACAATCCAATTCCCCCAATAACGAGACAACACTTCGTTTTGAGGTCAAGCAGAACTGACTGTACTGGCACATACAGCCTCTTTTATTCACAATCCACAAACATAGTACTGCCCATAGGGTTTTAAAATACAACCAATCAATACGTACAATACACACAGACACTCCAACACAAAATCTTCCCCTCTGCCTGTGATATGATTACTGAACACAATGGTTAATATAATTATCACAGACAGAGAAATACAGTATTATAAAACATATCACATTGACCCCAAAACATGCAATTAACCCATAAATGTTTATCCACTGAACCGGGGGATCTGGGTGAACCACATATCCAAAATTCACCCAGATCCGTTCAGTAGTTTGGAAGATACAGTTTAATGCAGATTCTGCAGAACATATACAGGCTATATGAAAAATAATAACTGTATAATGTGTCCCCTGTTGTATAGTTTAAAACTACTGCACGGTGTCTTTGTGCACCAAATACCGGCGAGATGGCACTGTGTAGAAAAGTCACAACAGTGTCTGTGAGTTAAAATGGCCGCCATCCATTGTTCTCACCATGTGCTTCATCCATTGTTCTCACCATGTGCCTCTGATACATGAAATGGTGGCCACCCAGTAACTCCACAGTATGTCCCCAGATGGTTCTTAAAGGGCCAGTAGCAGCATAATACAATACAACATGATCAAACCCTGTATTTAAAGGGTCAAATCTCCCAGGGGCCATAGTAAGCAGGCAGGAGGCAGGCAAACAGGCTTCTCCAATGCCCAGTGGCGAGGCTGGTTCCACCACAGCCTGCATGATTGTCTGGCATGAATAAACGTAGCATGTTTCAACTATATTAGTAGTTAGACTAGTTTGCACTAAAACATGGAAGACATCCTAGTATGAATCGTGATCAACCGCTCTCAGAGACTATGCATTGCGACATGTATATGATGTGGAAAGGTTAACTGTTATGACTGTCTATAGACGAAGTGGCTTTAGCTGCACCTTAAGGATCACCAGTCCGTGGGTGCTGTATCTCTGTGACTGCTATTCAGGAGCCATAGATTGCCGGGTATTGTTGCCAATGCTATTCAGGAGCCATAGATTGCCGGGTATTGTTGCCAATGCTATTCAGGAGCCATAGATTGCCGGGTATTGTTGCCAATGCTATTAAGGAGCCATAGATTGCCGGGTATTGTTGCCAATGCTATTCAGGAGCCATAGATTGCCGGGTATTGTTGCCAATGCTATTCGGTGGGTGAGTCCTGTAGCCTCCTGGACTGTTTGCGGTTGTGTGCGGTGCGTTAAACGGGGAGTTTGGTCTGTCACTGTGAAGCGGGCGTAACCCTTAGACTACCTGATCGATACAACATCATACCTGATGTTTTAAAGCACGTTATTCCAAACAATTTAGGAATGTTAGATGATTTATACCCTTTATGGATTAAAACTAGACTCTGCATCAACTATGTAATTTTCCATGGGAGTTTTGCCATGGATCCCCCTCCGGCATGCTACAGTCCAGGTGTTAGTCCCCTTGAAACAACTTTTCCATCACTATTGTGGCCAGAAAGAGTCCCTGTGGGTTTTAAAATTTGCCTGCCTATTGAAGTCTATGGCGGTTCGCCCGGTTCACCCGTTCGTGGACATTTGCGGAAGTTCGCGTTCGCCATTTGCGAACTGAAAATGTCGTGTTCGCGACATCTCTACTCTGGAATAATCAGAATTGATTATCTGAACCAATCACAATTATTTCCTATAGTAAAGCATTGGATTGGCTGAGATAATCAATTCTGATGATCTCAGTCAAGGAAGTGAGGTGGGGCCAAACGCCAACCTGGGCAATCAGCATCTCCTCATAGAGATATATTCAATCAATGCATCTCTAAAGGGAAAGTTCAGCATGGAGACGTTGAACGTCAGTGCTGCACATTGTCTGAGGACTGGCCACTAGAGGTGTACCTGGGCTGTAATGTAAACACTGTCTTTTCTCTGAAAATGCAGTGTTCACATTAAAAAGCCCGAGGGACTGACTATACTCACCAGAACAACTACAATAAGCTGTAGTTGTTCTGGTGACTATAGTGTCCCTTTAAGCTCTTGTGCTTTGCTCAGTTCTGTTAATTACCAGATTACAAGTGAACTGTTTGCACTGATCTGGTATCTAATTGTATAATGTTATCATATTCCCTCTCAAAAACTTTTTGATTTCTGAAGAAAACCTATTCATGCATTTTCTAGTTCCATAATTTCCTTTTTTTTAAACAGGTGCCACAAACTGCCCGACACATTTGCAGAGGGTCTTATCATTGATTTATAAAGAGGTAAATTATATTTTCTATCTAGGGGCTGAATAACCTATCACCACATAATTCAATCACTATAACTCTTTGAGTGCCACAGGGTGTGTTATGCAACTCACACATTAGATTCTTGGCTGTAAGGCGACAATGTGGAGCCACATATCTAAACATAAATAAACAAAAGCACATAGAGGTAAAATGCCCATTACCCTGTGTTGGAGCAGAAGGATAAAAATAATAACTTATACTTAACAGTATCAGGCAATGTGCAAAGGTACAGGGATACTGTTTCTAAAAGTAAATAGATAAAACATACATAGTGTCATCTATTACAATACAATGTACAATGGGTGTATATGTGGTTTCACTCACAAGTATGGAGCCGTGCCAGGCTCTATGTAAATAGACTCAGGGTGCCAGTACTGGCTTCGGTATGTGTCCACAGGCAATCCACATACCTAAACATGTCTGCTTATCACAGCCCATTGCTGGGCATCCACTCTATTCCTCACCATCAGGACTACATTCTCTGCCTTACCATGCAGCATTTATTTGGTCTGGGCCTGCTCTCGTTTAGAGATCCTTCTATCCTCCCTTTCTTAGGATTGTCTCTTTCGATCCAAAATGGGAAGAGAAAAACGACACACTGAAGCAGCATTGTACCAATTACACATAGTGCATTAAATGTTACATTCTATACCAAAGTAGCTGCTTTTTAGCAATTGTTAATGTGAGGATACTTCGTATTACATGAATCTTTCTATTTTACAAGTTTTATTTTAGCCCTCATGCACTTACGTGCTGTCCAACTTCCTGAACTCAGTGAACTTCCTGAACTTCCCCTCACCTCCTATTTAATATAATGGAATTACTACAATAAGTAAACAAGGAAAGTGTGGACCCTCTCTGCCAGACATTTGTTATGTGGGATTAATTTATATAGTATTAGGCTAGACAGCATTATGCAAAACTAAGGGTTTTCATGACAGTTTTTTTTTTTTATTATTTCAAATTTGATTAATCAATTATTCGGAATGTTAACAATACATTTAATATAAAAATAATAAACAAGTTAAAAAAAAACAAAAAACTTGCAGTTTCATATAGAAAATTAATCAATGATGACTCAGAAAGATCCAATTGACCAAAAGTTAATATTTTGAATGTACGTTTTTCAGAGTTTTTTTTTAATTTTATTTATAGTTTATTTGTAAGGTGCCAACATATGCCGTAGCACTAAGCATTTGGCATAATGTTAGGAAGGAATTTCACGCAGCTTGATAATGTATCTGCTACAATGTTTCCATTTACAGGTGCTACATCTGTCTTGTGATGCAGGAAATTGTAGCATGATAGATGCGTGATACAATTTAAATGGACGAGTTTAAATACCTGCTGTCAAACTTCTTTGGGTATCACGTGACAGAACGTGCGATAATGCAAAGTACATTTCAATATTTTATTATGATCCACTTATGCATTTTTTTTAAATTCATAGGTAAATATTTTTGTACAAGTTTACTTTGACTTTCAATTTATATCTTAACCCCTTAAGACCGCAGGACGTACTATGCCGTCCTTATTTTGGTGGCTCTAAAAGCCGCAGGACGGCATAGTACGTCCTGCGATCTTATGTACTTACCCGGTCGCCGGCGATCCCACGCCGGCGATCGCGGTATGGGGGACTTACCTGGGAGCCCAGGGAGTCCCCCTGCGTCCTCTTCAGCCGCCCAGGGCCATGTGATCGCGAGGTCCTTGCGAGGACCCCGCGATCACATGGACGGCATAGCCGTCCAAGGCATTGCCAGCAGGGGGAGTGCCTGTAATGACAGGTACTCCCCCTGCTGTCTGAAAAAAAAATAAAAATGTTAAAACAGTGTAAAAATAAATTATATATACTTAGATCATATATATATTTATTATATATATGATCTAAGTATATATATACACACATATACACACATACACATAAATATGCATACACTGTCTACGTGTATTTTAATATTAATATATACATAATTATATATATATATTAATATCAAAATACACGTACAATGATATTGATTAAATATATATATAATTTTCATTATATATATATTTATATATAATAAAAAATAAATAAATATATAAATACGTTAAAAAAATAAATAAAAAAATAATGAAAATAAAATAGATAAAAAATATATAAACATGCGTAATTTCGTTCTAACTGTATTTTAAAATTAATATATATATATTGATATCAAAATACATGTAGAACGAAATAATATATATATCTATATACATAAGTATATACGTATATATCACTATGTATATACCTATATATAAATAAAAATAATTAAAAAAAATTATATACATATATATACACACATATATATATATACACACATATATATATAATAATTCTACCCATATATTTATGTAATAATTTTACATAATTAGGTCATTTTATTAATTACAATTTGCAGGACCTGCCTGCCAACCCAGGCCAAAAGTTCAGGGAATTACATTGTCTAGCACTATATTTAACTCTGTAACTTTCCAAGACACCATGAAACCTGTACATGGGGGGTACTGTTTTACTCGGAAGACTTCGCTGAACACAAATATTAGTTTTTCAAAACAGTAAAATATATTACAACGACGATATCGTCAGTGACAGTGACATTTTTTGCATTTTTCACACACAAATGGCACTTACACTGACGATATAATTGTTGTGATACGTTTTACTGTTTTGAAACACTAATATTTGTGTTCAGCGAAGTCTCCTGAGTATAACAGTACCCCTCATGTACAGGTTTTATGGTGTTTTCAAAAGTTACAGTGTCAAATATAAGGTTTGCGTTTCAGTTTTTTCACATTAAAATTCGCCAGGTTGCCTTTGAGACCGTATGGTAGCCCAGGAATGAAAATTATCCCCATGATGGCATACCATTTGCAATAGTAGACAACCCAGGGTATTGCAAATAGGGTATGTTCAGTTTTTTTAGTAGCCACTTAGTCACAAACACTGGCCAAAATTTGCGTTCAAATTAGTTTTTTGCATTTTCAAATATTAACACTAACTTTGGCCAGTGTTTGTGACCAAGTGGCTACTAAAAAAGACTGGACATACTCAATTTGCAATACCTTAGGTTGTCTACTTTTGCAAATGGTATGCCATCATGGGGGTAATTCTTATTTCTGGGCTACCATATGGTCTCAAAGGCAACGTAACCAATCTGGCGAATTTCAATGTAAAAAAAACTGAAATATGTAACACGCTATATTTGACCCTGTAACTTCCCAAAACACCATAAAACCTGTACATAGGGGGTACTGTTTTACACGCGAGACATCGCTGAATACAAATATCTGTATTGTATTGCAGTAAAAGCAAACAGTATTATGACATTCACAGTTAGAATGTCACGTAGAACTAAATTTTTTTTAAAAATTCTTATTTTCTCCCATTTTTTAAATATTATTTTCATATTAAATTATGTTCCATACCTAAATATTTGATGTTAAACGAAAGCCCCGTTTCCCCTGAATAAAATGATATATAATAATGGGGGGTGCATTTAATATGAAAGAGGTGAATTATGGTTGGACAGACATATAGCGCAAATGCCAGGTTTTGTTTACGTTTTTTTGGATCACAACTTGTACATTTGGCTGCGGTCTTAAGGGGTTAAAGCAGGGTTCTCCAAACTCTGGCCCTCCAGATGTTGCTGAACTACAACTCCCATGATTCTCTGAGTATCTGTTTCATGGGAGTTGTAGTTCAGCAACATCTGCAGGCCCAAAGCTTGGAGAACCCTGTCTTAGATTGTGAGCTTGTATGACCTTGTCGGCATTACTACTTGTAAATAATAATAATTCTAATAATCAAGGCACAGCCAAAGAGTTTCTTTTTTTTTTTTTTTCACATTCTTTATTTTTGGTGTGCGTTGATATCAGACGAACTGACTATAGCTAGAGTGTAAAAGTGGTTAGTCATAAGGAAGAGAAAGAGAAAAATCCAGCTGTGATTAAATTAAACTGAACATGTCACAGATGTGAGGCAATTATTAAGGGAGAAAAACCTATAAATCAGGACATTGCAGATGATGTGGTATAAGCAGGAGTCCCAGGAGGCATCAAGATGGCTGCGGGACATGGTGGCCAGGAGATAGTGTGCCTTCCTCTGACCCCCGATCTTGAGGACCATGTCTGTGTGTTAGAAATCTGCTTGATTACATGTGACAGCCAGCCCCCTAGAGGAACGCAAGCAAGAGGAGTCAGAGTGCCACTCTGGTGAGACTAAGTCTCCTGTTCCTGTTGGGCCCCACTGAGGCTAAAACCCAGAGTTTGCCTTCACAGGATGGAAAAGGCTTCACCAGACCCAATGCTTCCGCTCCCGTCTGACTTTGCTGGATATCCTCTCCAACGTCTGCTCTCAAAGAAGCTACCTCAGAGGGGGAGTGGACAAAAATTGTCTCTTGTGGACCCCAACGAGAAGAAGCAGTCTCTTGGCTTTCCTTGCCTGGAAGCCAACCGATTCAGGAAGCCTCCAAATATGGTGTGCGGTCTACTCACACTGGCTGCCACCAACAAGGAAGGCGAAGTGCAGGCTTCAGTTGCCATCACCATGGCACTGTAGAGATTAGGTACATATCCACTGCTCAAAGTGGACTCCTGGGACCTGGATAACCCCCACCGACCGAGAGGGGGGATGCAGGGACTCTTGAGAGTGATTCTGAATGTTGTGGGCAGCAGAAGAGCACCCATCCCTCCTAGATATATTGATTAGATAGATAGATAGAGTTAATACATTGCTAAACACAAATACACACACCAGTCAAGCCATAAGACTTGCTTTTCCCACAGAAATCTCACTTTAAAAGTGCTCTGACTACTGCAAAAGGAATCTGGGTAGGCATCCACACTTTTTTCCCCACCACAACTCCCACCACCAATATTTTCTGTATGGCAATACTATGATAGCTCCAAACAAAGTTCATACCTTTCTCCCCACTCAACTTTTTGATATTGCTCTAATATTATATAGTGTGGAGCATCCTTGCCTATTTATGGTAATGGTATAGAAACTTTAATGCCAGCAGATTTCGCTCATTTGTGATAGAAACTAACAGGTCCACCAAATACACCCCTATGCTGGTTTCCCCCATTATTTGTATCTTTCAATTTTAATCAACATGATTATATGAAAAAGTTTTTTTCTGTGAAATATCCCTGGCAAAATTTACTAGACCTTTTTTCAGGGACATTTATTAAGGGTTGCCCTGCAGCATGTATAATGCATATTCTGCAGGATTCTTCTTTGCCTAATTGCTTAATCTTATACACCTTCTTCTGAATTCTGCATAGTACAGGGATACCGTTTTAATTTGATTCCCATCAAAATGTATGTACGATATGTGTCCCAGAAAACATGGTCGATCTGGTCAAGTTCGGGGGCAAATACCTATCAGACATATTTCGAGTGAACAGTGCTTTGTCAACAGATACAGAACTTTTGGAAATGACCAACCCTTACAATAAATTTATTTATTTAAAAAAAAGCTAATATATGTTAAATTACTTATAGGCTAAATAGCTGAACTGAAAATGTTTTCTAATTTGGCTATATTGGACCAAAGTTTAAAATTTTTTGTTTCAATTTCTCCAAAATTCTTGGGTCCAGTAAATATATTATTTTTTAATGGAAAATACTTATAATATTTTTTCTCGATACAATTCCCATTTTGAATATACCAAAAGTAATGGCATATTTATCTAATAAACACATTTTAACCAATAAAACTGCTTCATTTTAATCATTTAAGTAGTTACAAATAAACTGGCTTTACTAAGGCTTAATAAATAGCGTTGGAATTATACACTTTATTAAGGAACATATTTTCTTAATGATTTATTTTTTTTAATTGGAGGAACTGCACACTGTCAGCCTTAATAAGAAACACAGTGTAATTTATGTGTGTAGAAATAAGTTTAATATGTATTTTGTGTAATTGAAATTGACTATATTTATCCAAATAAGAACTGTAAGTAATTCATAGCAATAAAGACATGATCTGCTTATTTCTGTTTCTGTCAAACGAAAGACATAATGGAGAAAGTCAGGGCTCCTCAGATGGAAAGCGAGGAGATAAAACGATCAATACTTTATCTTTCAGTGAAACTTGACAAGAACTGTTCATTTAGGATTTATTGAGATATATCTACCCACGTCTGAAAGAGGACAGAACGCCATGAACGTAACTCGTACAATGGATTCGCTCTCAATATTTCCTTGTGTGTAACTCACCTCTAGAATTTACACCCCCCTAAACTGCTCCTCCTCAAAATACACATCAACTAACTTGCCCCTCACTGCTCCCCACTTATAGCATGTCCATTACCCTCACTGCTCCCCACTTATAGCATGTCCATTACCCTCACTGCTCCCCACTAATAGCATGTCCATTACCCTCACTGCTCCCCACTAATAGCATGCCCATTACCCTCACTGCTCCCCACTAATAGAATGCCCATTACCCTCACTGCTCCCCACTTATATCATGTCCATTACCCTCACTGCTCCCACTTATAGCATGTCCATTACCCTCACTGCTCCCCACTAATAGCATGTCCATTACCCTCACTGCTCCCACTTATAGCATGTCCATTACCCTCACTGCTCCCCACTAATAGCATGCCCATTACCCTCACTGCTCCCCACTTATAGCATGTCCATTACCCTCACTGCTCCCCACTTATAGCATGTCCATTACCCTCACTGCTCCCCACTAATAGAATGCCCATTACCCTCACTGCTCCCCACTTATATCATGTCCATTACCCTCACTGCTCCCCACTTATAGCATGTCCATTACCCTCACTGCTCCCCACTAATAGCATGTCCATTACCCCCACTGCTCCCCACTAATAGCATGCCTATTACCATCAATGCTCCTCATTATCAGCATGCCCATTACCTTCATTGCTCCCCATTATCAGCATGTCCATTATCCTAACTGCTCTCCATTATCAGCATGTCCATTACTCTAACTGCTCCCCATTATCAGCATGTCCATTACCTTCACTGCTCCCCACTAATAGCATGCCCATTATCCTAACTGCTCTACATTGGTGTTGTCCCGAACGGTTCGCTGGCGAATAGTTCCTGGCGAACATAGCTTGTTCGCGTTCGCCACGGATGGCGAACATATGCGATGTTCGGTCCGCCCCCTATTCGTCATCATTGAGGAAACGTTGACCCTGTACCTCACAGTCAGCAGACACATTCCAGCCTATCAGCAGCAGACCCTCCCACCTCCTGGACAGCATCCATTTTAGATTCATTCTGAAGCTGCATTCTTAGTGAGAGGAGGGACAGTGTGCTGCTGCTGATTTAATAGGGAAATTGATAGCTAGGCTAGTGTATTCAGTGTCCACTACAGTCCTGAAGGACTCATCTGATCTCTGCTGTAAGGACAGCACCCCAAAAAGCCCTTTTTAGGGCTATAACATCAGTCTGCTTTTTTTTTTTCCTGTGTAATCTAATTTCAGTTGCCTGCCTGCCTGCCTGCCAGAGTGTGTGTCAGGCTCACAGCGGATACTGTGCCCACTTGCCCAGTGCCACCACTCATATCTGGTGTCACAATAGCTTGCATTTAACAAAAAAAAAACTTTTTGGACTGGAATATAATAGCAGTCAGTTTCCTTCACACGTGCACGTTTAAGGGCCTGCAAGGGCACAGTGTCACACCAGTGCAACTCATATCTGGTGTAACAGTAGTGTACAGTTTGACCAGTTTAAATTTTAAAAAAAGAAGCAACGTTTTAACCTTAACTCTCAAACTTCAATAATTTGTTAAAGGCATATACTAGAATTATATTACATGTCAAAACAGGGAACACAACCAATATTTAAGGAGCAATTGTCAAAATATTAATTTAATACTGACAAATGTTCATCACTATAATATAACTAATTAAAGTCATATTATACATACATTAAAAAAAAAAAAAAAAACAGGATTGAGATCATTGTCTGCTGTCCTGTAGTTTGAATATAATATTTAGGGATCTTTATCGACATTTAAATGTCAGGGTTTAACTGTTTGCTGCAGAAGGTAGATTAATGCTAGCATTTATATAATGCCTACACATTCTGTAGCACTTTAAAGTTATAGAAAGGGGATATCTGAAGAGCTTACAATCTACGAGGATTTCAGGTAGGCAGATATACATATTGTTAGCTGTTTTGTGTTCATTTTCTAAACAAACTTTAAATTCGTTGTTAATTCCTTTAACCTAAGTATTCAGCGGATCTATGTCTGCATTGTTTAGATAAATATATGTGTTTTTTTTCTAGCACACTGAGATTAACGTATAAAAACTTTTTATAAAAAAGTGTACATGTTAATCCTGAAGGCAGTTTATAAATGGAGATTGATAGCATTTGTATCAATACAACTGTATGTTTTAATAATGAAAAATAAGATTCTGGAGTTTGTACTTAAATTATAAATACATTAAATATAATATAATAATATTATGCTAGCAGCAATTCACATCATGATAATACTGCTAGGGAGCAGGGAAGATGGTAGGTGTGTTAGTGGGGAGCAGTGAAGGTAATGGACATGCTTATTATGGGGAGCAGTTAGGGTAATGGGCATGCTGATAATGGGGAGCAGTGAAGGTAATGGACATGCTGATAATGGGGAGCAGTTAGGGTAATGGGCATGCTGATAATGGGGAGCAGTGAAGGTAATGGGCATGCTGATAATGGTGAACATTGATGGTAATGGGCATGCTATTAGTGGGGAGCAGTGAGGGTAATGGGCATGCTATTAGTGGGGAGCAGTGAGGGTAATGGGCATGGGGAGCAGGGAAGGTAATGGGCATGCTATTAGTGGGGAGCAGTGAGGGTAATGGGCATGCTATTAATGGGGAGAAGTGAAGGTAATGGACATGCTGATAGTGGGGAGCAGTGAGGGTAATGGACATGCTGATAGTGGGAAGCAGTTAGGGTAATGGACATGCTGATAATGGAGAGTAGTGATGTCGCGAACATAAAATTTTTAGTTCGCGAATGGCGAACGCGAATTTCCGCAAGTGTTCGCGAACGGGCGAACCGGGCGAACCGCCATAGACTTCATTGGGCAGGTGAATTTTAAAACCCACAGGGACTCTTTCTGGCCACAATAGTGATGGAAAAGTTGTTTCAAGGGGACTAACACCTGGACTGTGGCATGCCGGAGGGGGATCCATGGCAAAACTCCCATGGAAAATTACATAGTTGATGCAGAGTCTGGTTTTAATCCATAAAGGGCATAAATCACGTAACATTCCTAAATTGTTTGGAATAATGTGCTTTAAGGTATGATGTTGTATCAATCAATCAGGTTACGCCCGCTTTACAGTGACAGACCAAACTCCCCGTTTAGTGCACCGCAAACAACCGCAAACAGTCCATTTGCACAACTGCAAACTCCCCATTTGCACAAGGTTGGATACCAAGCTAGCCATGTCCCGTTCCTTGTCCTCACTAATGTCATTGAAGGTCTCTTCCTCCACCCAGCCACGTACAACACCAAGGGTCCCCGAAAGGTGACAACAAGCCCCTTGGGACGCCTGCTGTGTTTGGTCTTCCACCTCCTCAAAGCCACCTTCCTCCTCTGACTCCTCTTCTTCAGACACCTCTCTCTGCGTTGCCTCTCTCTGCGTTATTATAAGGTGTGTTAAGTAGTACTATTCCTATCAGTTGGTCCTCCTACTTCAAATTTGGGGCACTGCACGTGTAATCTAATGTGCCACCAGATAGGAGTGGTGTGTTAAGTAAGACCCCTCATCAGGCCTTTTTTAGTCGAATGTATTGCCCACTGTCAGTCCCTTTGGGATCCATCCCTCATTCATCTTAATAAAGGTGAGGTAATCTAGACTTTTTTGACCTAGGCGACTTCTCTTCTCAGTGCCAATACCTCCTGCTGCACTGAAGGTCCTTTCTGACAGGACACTTGAAGCGGGGCAGGCCAGAAGTTCTAGCACAAATTGCCACAGGTCAAGCCTGCACACCCAGTAGTCAAGGGGTTCATCGCTCCTCAGAGTGTTGATATCTGCAGTTAAGGCGAGGTAGTCTGCTACCTGTCGGCCGAGTCGTTCTCTGAGGGTGGACCCCGAAGGGCTGTGGCGATGCGTAGGACTTAAAAAGCTCCGCATGTCCTCCATCAACAACACGTCTGTAAAGCGTCCTATCCTTGCCGGCGTGGTCGTGGGAGGAGGAGGATTACTTTCACCTCTTCCCCTGTTAGATTCCCGTTGTGCTGTGACATCACCCTTATACGCTGTGTAAAGCATACATTTTAATTTATTTTGGAACTGCTGCATCCTTTCCGACTTGCGGTAATTTGGTAACATTTCAGGCACTTTCTGCTTATACCGGGGGTCTAGTAGCATGGACACCCAGTACAGGTCATTCTCCTTCAGCTTTTTTATGCAAGGGTCCCTCAACAGGCACGACAGCATGAAAGACCCCATTTGCACAAGTTTGGATGTCGAGCTACTCATGTCCCGTTCCTCGTCCTCAGTGATCTCACTGAAGGTATGTTCTTCCCCCCCAGCCACGTACAACACCACGGGTACCAGATAGGTGACAACGAGCACCCTGGGATGCCTGTTGTGGTTGGTCTTCCTCCTCCTCCTCAAAGCCACATTCCTCCTCTGACTCTTCTTCCTCACAATCCTCTTCCAGCGTTGCCGCAGGTCCAGCAAGCGATGCTGATAAGGCTGTTTCTGGTGGTGATGGTGACCACAACTCTTCCTCTTCCTCTTCACGCTCATCTACGGCCTGATCCAGCACTCTTCGCAGGGCACGCTCCAGGAAGAAAACAAATGGTATGATATCGCTGATGGTGCCTTCGGTGCGACTGACTAGGTTTGTCACCTCCTCAAAAGGACGCATGAGCCTACATGGCAAAAAAATTCCCAGCTCCGCAGAGGCTGTCTTAGCACCACTGTCATACAAATACTCGTTAACGGCTTTTTCTTGTTCGAGCAGGCGGTCGAACATTAGGAGTGTTGAATTCCAACTTGTCGGGCTGTCGCAAATCAAGCGCCTCACTGGCATGTTGTTTCGCCGCTGGATATCTGAAAAGTGCGCCATGGCCATGTAGGAACGCCTGAAATGGCCACACTCCTTCCTGGCCTTCTTCAGGACGTCCTGTAAGCCTGAGTACTTAAGCACAAAGCGTTGTACGATCAGATTACACACATGTGCCATGCACGGCACATGTGTCAACTTGCCCAAATTCAATGCTGCCAACAAATTTCTTCCGTTGTCACAAACCACTTGGCCGAACTCCAGTTGGTGCGGAGTCAGCCACTGATCCACCTGTGCGTTCAGGGCGGACAGGAGTGCTGGTCCAGTGTGACTCTCTGCTTTCAGGCAAGTCAACCCCAAGACGGCGTGACACTGCCGTATCTGGGATGTGGAATAGTACCTGGGGAGCTGGGGGGGTGCAGTTGATGTGGAGCAAGACGCAGCAGCAGAAGAGGACTCAGCCGAGGAGGTTATGGAAGGAATGGAGTAGGAGGAGTAGAGAAGGTGGCAGCAGGCCTACCTGCAAGTCGTGGCGGTGTCACCAACTCCTCTGCAGAGCCACGCATTCCATGCTTGGCAGCCGTCAGCAGGTTTACCCAATGCGCAGTGTAGGTGATATACCTGCCCTGACCATGCTTTGCAGACCAGGCATCAGTGGTCAGATGGACCCTTGCCCCAACACTGTGTGCAAGACATGCCATTACTTCCTTTTGCACAATCGAGTACAGGTTGGGGATTGCCTTTTGTGCAAAGAAATTTCGGCCGGGTACCTTCCACTGCGGTGTCCCAATAGCTACAAATTTTTTGAACGCCGCAGACTCCACCAGCTTGTATGGTAAAAGCTGGCGGGCTAAGAGTTCAGTCAAGTCAGCTGTCAGACGCCGGGCAAGGGGGTGACTTTCTGACATTGGCTTCTTACGCTCAAACATGTCCTTGACTGTGGGCAGATGAGCAGGAACTGCTCAAGGCGAGAGACGGAGTAGCGGATGGTTGAGAGGGGGCAAGGAGGACAGCAGTGGTTGACGTGGCTGAAGATGCTGGACCAGGAGGAGGATGGCGGCTTTGAGTTTGTGTGCTGCTTGTACTCATGTGTTGATCCCATAGGCGTTTGTGATGTGCGATCATCTGCCTTCGCAAAGCAGTTGTACCTAGGTGGGTGTTGGACTTCCCACGACTCAGTTTCTTTTGGCACAGGTTGCAAATGGCATCGCTGTTGTCAGAGGCAGACACACAAAAAAAATGCCACAATGCTGAGCTCTGCAATGACGGCATTCTGGTGGTGGACACAGCATGCGTTGATTGGCGTGCTGTCTGGCTGACCCGGGTGCCTATGCATGCTGTCTGACTGTGCCACTAGCTCCTTGCGACGACCTCCCCCGCTTCCAACTCGTCTCCTCCTCCTCTCTGTCTCCCCATCTGAACTTTCCCCCTGTTTTTCTTCTCTTCTAGCGGGCACCCACGTGACATCCACGGATGCATCGTCATCTTCAACCGCTTCACTTGTATCTGGCAACTCAACAAAGGAAGCAGCAGCGGGTACAACATCATCATCACACCGTACGTGTGTGTAATGCTGCCTGACTGAGACATATCCCTGTTAGCTACATCCTCTGGCAATAATGCTTGCGCATCACTCATTTCTACCAACTGATGTGTAAATAACTCCTCTGACATACCAAGTGAAGCGGCTGTGGTGACGGCAGGCGGGTGAGTGGTAACTTGAGAGGTGCCCGAAGCTAAGCTGGAGGAGGATGGTGCGTCAAGGTTCCGAGCAGAAGCTGCAGAAGATTGGGTGTCCTGTGTTAGCCAGTCAACTATGTCCTCAGAACTTTTCGAGTTCAGAATACGTGGCCTCTGAACACTGGGCATTATTCTAGGGCCAAAGAGAATCACAGCACCACGACCACGACGGCCCCTGCGGGGTGGCCTGCCTCTACCTGTCATTTTTTTTTTCGATTAGTGGTACTATGCGTGCAAGTTACTTTGACAACAGATATGAGTGGCACTGTGCACTGGCAGAAGTGGGCAGAGTAGACGCTGTAGGTCTGACACACACGCTTGCAGACAACTAACTGCTATTCAATCTATTACAGTCAAAAAAAATTATTTTTTTTAAAATGTACACTACTGTTACAGCAGATATGAGTTGCACTGGTGTGACACTGTGCCCTGGCAGGCCCTGAAACGTACACGTGTAAAGGAAACTGACTGCTATTGTATTACAGTCCAAAAAGTTATTTTTTTGTTAAATGCAAGCTATTGTGACACCAGATATGAGTGGTGGCACCGGGCAAGTGGGCACAGTATACGCTGTGAGCCTGACACACACGCTGACAGACAACTAACTGCTATTCAATCTATTACAGTCAAAATTGTATTTTTTTTTTAAATGTACACTACTGTTACACCAGATATGAGTTGCACAGGTGTGACACTGTGCCCTGGCAGGACCTGAAACGCACACGTGTGAAGGAAACTGACTGCTATTATATTACAGTCAAAAAATGATTTTTTTTTAAACTCGGTTACCTGGTACAATCAATTCTTATGACACACAAGACGTTAACCCTGCAAGTATGATCCCAGCACATTGGGGAAGCAAGGCATATGTATGATGTTGTAACTGTGATGGTCAGATCCAGGGATTCCAGGTAAATCGGGAACTGACCATCCCTTGGTTGGGTTGGTATTTGGTATATGTAGAGATGTTTATTGGTGCAGGTACCCATACAGAAGGGATTTTGTCCCAAACAAATGGACGAGCACTCTCAGGCTCCAGTTATCAGCACCTCTGAACTACCAGAGACAATTGATATGAGTAGTTGCATTGCATATAGACTGTTGCATATATGTTCAAATGGTTCAGGGCACATGACAAACCATGTGTCCCAATAAAACTTACAAATAACGTACTCACCATCTGTACACACCAATGCATTTTCAACACTACTGACTCATCACCCTTCCAGACTTGTAGTAGATTTACTAAAGCTCTGGAGCTTCAAACGGCTCCCATACAGGTATTATAAATACACCTTCAAGGAATTTTGCATGCCCTCACTTACAGTAAGCACAACAGAACCATTGGCTGTAAACACACTCATAGCCAAGATTTGCAGAGGGGTCTTCCAATCTCCACCATTTACAGCATGGCACCAAACACAAACACATTGGTATTGTCACAAGGAAATCTTCCCTTAAACAAAGACTAACCATAGACCTCTGCTACCCCAAGTCTCAACTCCCTCATACCCTCCGAGGAGTTTCCTTACTATACAACACCATTGATCTACCTTTACAGCTATCACTCAAGCATGGGTTGAAGCTTGGTTAAGTAAGACCAATATCATCAACGCAGTAAACGACTACCATCTACCCTACACACTGGCACTTACATTGCATAAAATGGGCAATCCTTTCCCCACTCAACTTTCGGGCTACAGATTAGCCTACTATCGATATTTGCAGATACTCTGTGCTGGTTATGATAACATATCCAGAGGCCTTACAGTCATACACTGTCTAGAAGACTTCTTGTTGATCAATGATAACATATTTTTCACTAGAAGCCTCACGGCAGCTTAGTCTGGTTGACCACTTGGGCGTCCCAGTATCCCATAAGAAACAGAAGGCCCAGACACAATCATCACATTACTGGGCATACGACTTGAGTCGGCATCCATACACGCAAGTTACCACAAGACAAATAGGGAACATTCTCAACTACATCAATCACTACCTCCTGCTTAGTACTTACAACTGCAAGGAATTACAATCCCTACCAGGTTCCTTAATTTTGCCATGCCAATCATACCACAAGACCACGCTTTCACATCCAGAGTACTTTCCCCTTTTTTCCACACTTCCAACATGACGATCAGAGGATGTCCCTAGACACCCCAGCAACAGCAGACCTGCACATGGGGGGGGGGGGATTTCTTAACCACTTGGCATGGTAAAAGCATGTTCCTTCCAGGATTGTCTGACACTTCTTTAACGAGATGGTCAGACGAGGCGTCTACCACGGGTTTGGTAGCAATCTACCGGGAACGATTGCTTTGGAGCTGTTGGTCATGGCATCCAGGTTTGTACATTTTTCCACCACCTCAGCCCCTTTGGGGGATCTACCCCATTGTAGCAGCTGCTGTGGCATGGGGTAAATCATGGTCAGGGTCATCAATCCATTGTTACTCAGACAACTAAGCACATGTCATATCATCAACAAACGCCACTACTCATCCATAAGGTCATGATATTTCTGGGGAACTCAGTTGGTTGGCCACTTATCGCATTTCTTTTACTTTCATGTACCAGGCGGGGGTATACATCCCTGCCGACAATTGTCTCATTTATATTCCAGGCATGTTCATCATACCCCTCCTACAGCTGCCCATACAGTCACGGCCACTCTTTCAAGAGACAAAATCATGGATTAGACATACTCATGCAGCATAGAATGCACTTTCCCACCTATTCCATACTTGTAGAACGCATAACACAGTTTAAAGAATCTCATTGGAACACGACATAGCTCAACCTGTGTCATAACATTTCTCCTAGGTTTTGCTTCTTTTTGCCACCTTAAACTTAAACTATCTCACACACCATTAATTATATATTTTACAGGCATTCATCAACACAGGATAACCTATGGCCAAAACTA
This sequence comes from Pelobates fuscus, assembly GCF_036172605.1. Lineage (NCBI taxonomy): Eukaryota > Metazoa > Chordata > Amphibia > Anura > Pelobatidae > Pelobates > Pelobates fuscus. Next base: position 102,282,103 of record NC_086328.1, on the reverse strand, counting down.
CCATAACTTCATGCTATCATACCAGACAAGAATATACTCAGAGGTTTTCAGGAATCCATTCCCTCACGTTCCTCTCAGAGATTACCAATAGCCATCCAAATTTTTATCCTTATCGGACCTATTAGATCTACAACCATTCAATTATACTACCAAGTCGGCCATTACCAGCCATGCACATTGCCTTTTATGCCTTTCTCAGGCCAGAGAATCCACTACCATCACTACCACTCAGACAGATCATTGTCTTCATTGTCTTTATGCGTAAACACATATATCATTACCTATTGGCTCTACCACATTCCAAAATGAGTCAACACGCACCAATAGTAGAGATAACATACTATGCTACCCACAACAAATGGTGTCCACTTTCGGTCCTAGATAGGTTTTAACTTGTATTGAATCAAAAAGCAAACATTTTTATTGGGATTAGATACTCCCTTACAGCATATATACAGCATTAAGCTTCACTGGAGTAGAGTGAATTCTAATTACAGCAATACAATTGCTACTTTAAAGCATTAGCTTATCGCAAGAGTATCCAAACAATTTGTTTAACTAGATATCAGGTGAATAAAAAGAGCCCACACACCTCCTGCACAGAAATTAGATAATTCATTAATGTTTACGTCTTCTAGTTTCAATTCTTGTCGAGACAAACATTTGTTGGAAGGTTGGCTCGCCAGTGAAAATTCTAATCTTTTACAAAAGCCATTCTACAGAATCCTCACTCTTTTCAGAAACATACAACATATTTACCTTATTGAGCACAAAAGGGTATTTTATACAAATTAAGACAAAATGAAGTATTACAAGTACAGTTATTATTTATTTATTTATTTAACATCGTGTATACTAGGTACATTATTTGTTATAGAAGGAAATGAAATGGTTATAGTGCATACAGTGAACATCACATTTGGTGTTTAGATCACACTACAACAGCCTCGTTGCTCAATTCTCTGATGTTTAGGAGTTACACCATTTTACTTTGGCAGGATTCTATATATTATTACTTACTTCACTTTAAATCTGTTAGATGTATTGTTTTAGTATAAAATGATGTTTTACATTAAAAATAGTTTATTCGTGCCTGAGTGTATTTCAGTTTATTTATTTAATTTGAATTTATTTCTAGAGTAAAACAGAAGATTCTAAATTAAGATCGGTCTGTCCACGTCTCCATAAAGCCGGGCTACATATTAATTAGCTTCTGGTATTTAATAATAATAAGCTTCTATCAATCAATTTGCAGAGTGTTGAAACAAGACACACTTAATGTCTGTGTGTCGACTGAGGGTATTGGCCTGGTCTCTGTTGAAGATAATTTGCTGATTATACTTAATCAAATTTTGAGATAGTTATAAGTTAGTAAGGTATGTTTTGTGAAAGAATTTACTTTGATTCCAAGGTTCAAGCTTATAGGTGTCATATTAGATATCCTATAATAAAATTGGCTAACTTGGACTCAGGAAATGCTTAATGCTTAAAACGACACCTAAGACAATATATGTCTAGTTCCGGGAGCAGATAGCCCCCACCTGAGCTGTCTCTCCTAAATCAGTCTGTTCCTTCTCTTTCCCAGAATTTATCTGTTACATGTACATAACGTTAATCCTTATGACTTATCTGTACTCTCTTCACCCTTTCACTCCCTCCTATCCTGTTCTATGAGTATTTGCACGTAAGCACTTTCTTTTTAATGTATAAAAACACATACTGATAAAAAAAAAGACAGAGGCTTATTTTGATAACCAACACGTGTCTGGTGTCTGAATTCACGCTTTTCCAAGTGCACTTGTAACAATTTGGGTTCCCCTGAATATAACAAAGATCAAATTGGATCTATATCAGTTTCACAACCCATTTTATCTTGGGTGGCATCCATTACAGTGTATTTATCAATTATGGGGTGTCTACAGAGGGATTAATTTAACAGTCCGGGTGGGGCATACTAAATGTCATATAATAAGGTTCTGACTGGTAAGACAGGCACAACTAAAAATAAACTATAACAGTTTGCAGAAAAGATGTCCCCGGGTATCTTCTGGATAACGTTAGATTCTTCTAGATGTGGTGTTATTCTAGTATATTATTTGGTAATAGCTATATAAGAGGATAAAACATTTTGGCTGCCAGAACTTGAAAGTGAGTAAAAAAAATTAAAATAAATCACAAATACAGTGCGTTTCAGTGATTTAGTATTTAGCTCTTTACATTTCCCAAAACAAATGTAAATGTAAAAAATGTAATTATAATGTTATACTCCATAACAAGCAGATAAAATACAAAGGTGTTCCTTTAATAAATGTTAATGTTATCAATTTCATTATATTAACCAGTGACTTATGTTATACCCATGTAAAGTGCTTTATATATATATATATATATATATAAAAATAAATTACCATAAAATTCATAACTGGAAATTTACTTTGATGTTAATTCAATATTGTGACAGTAAATGTAACAAGTTACAAGAACCTCTACAATGTGAGGCTTATTTAACAAGTTCTACCTGTTCTGGAGACGGGCATCAGAATATATTAACGTGAGATTCTTCAGTGCTATAAATAATAAGTCCAATAATATTATTTTAGTGTTGATTTTCCTCTTGAAAAATATATTTTGTATTAAAACATATAAAACAACATATTATTGACGAGTGAGAAAGCTTATGGTTAATCCACCAATGGTTTTATTAACAGATTTCATTTTAACAAATGCTTTCATGTGTCGGAGGTTAATAAATCAAATGCGTTGGGTAATGTTAAGATCCATGATTCAGTAAAAGGTGCTAGTAAGATTTATTTTGTTGGAAACTGCTCCATATAGTTACTTGTTACAGTGATTGAACTATGCTATTCAAAAAGACACCACCAAACTAATCGAACCCTTCCTTTCTTTTAATGGCCCAATTAATTTTACGTCCTGCACTTGTCATCAACAACATTAACAAATATACAAAATAATTCCCCTGGAGAAAGAGGTTGTTTTCTGCTTACCAGAACAATGCATACTTTGCGGACTCTCTCTGATATTCCATCTGACCTATAATTATGTATATAAGGCATGCAAATAATGTTGTGCCATTACACAAAATTGCTATTGTGGGCTAATTTCTTAACTGGGTATCTGGGTAAAACTGACTGGAGTTTTATTCCACATAAGCTGTTTACAAATGGTTGCCTTACTATCTCATTACACTAGAAATATATTTTAACTCAGCTGGAATCTTTTTGAGCACGATAGGAGTTGTAGACCAGGCAGGGGCAAGAAACGTTGTGCTCTCAATTGCTGGTACATACATTCCTAGCAGAGTGGCTTGTGCTATCTTTCATTCTCTAGCCTCAAAAATTAGAGGGCAAAAGTAAAAAAAAAAAAAACCAGAACAAATTTATGTTTTTTTTCTTCTCGTTTTTTTACTTTGCTGTTTTAAATAAATATAGTGGAGTATGATGGGTGTTATAGTTACAATATGGAGCACCCTAGAAAAAGTAATAATAATAGTGATAATAAAAAAGCAAAATTAACAACATATTATTATATAATATTGACACTATAATTCTTTCATTTTTTTAATGTTTTACTTTTACCAGGGAGTTAGAGGGTTAAAAGTAAAACAGCAGGGCAGGGCAGTAAGAGATTTAACCCTGTGTGTGTAACTCAGCCCTCAGCCAGGGGTGGCCTGTCTGCTGTGTCTGGGGTTAGTATGCTTTATAGAAGAAATGGGGAGGGAATCAACACCTTAGGGGTGTCCTCCAGTCCAAGTAAGTCAGATATGTGCATCTTGGTGGTACAATTCCCGCCTGTGGATTTACTCAATTTTATCTTGATCCAGTGGGAAAACTCCAGATTGTATAAAACAGAAAATAGCACCAATATAGTGTAGTATATTAATTACACCAAAAGAGAGTGACTTTAAATATGTGGATGTACCCTCACAATGTTTTGAGCCTGTTAGTGGCTCTTAGTGACAGGCATATGTAGAAGCGGTCCACGCCCTTGAGTATTCAGGAGTTCTAACTTTTTAACGGATAGGCATATATAGGAGCATATGTAGTTCCCATCAAAAAGTGGGAACTCCTCAATACTCTTCAAAAAGTGTGAATACTTGAGGGTGTGGACTGCTCCTACATGTGCCTGTCACTGAGAGCCACTATAAGGCTCAAAGCATTGTGAGTGTACATACACGTGCTTATAGTCACTGCCTTTTGGTGTACCTAATTTAGGAAGACATAGGCAGTCATCTTGGAAGCCAAGCTGACCCCATTCATAGATTCTTGAAGCAATAGAATTTAGCCAGCATTAGGGAATTTGTAAAGCTGCCAGTTAGGTACTAAAATATTTCTATTTGAAATGCTTCAATGATACACTAACAAGACAGACGATTTCACAGTGCACATGACAGTTCATTAACACATGAGGTGTTCTTAATTGGTCAGGAGTGGGGTGTAGGGGGTTCAGAGACATGACATGCAAGGCCTGAAAGTTCATATATTTGGAAAATAAAAAGTCTTTGCTGAAAATGTTGTTTCGATGTGCTTGAATAATGGTGTGGGGATGGAATCACGTTGCACTTGAAAAGAGAATACATTCGTTTGTGTAGGATGCGCGATGCTGTAATGTCAAGCACACGGAAGGCTAACATATGTGTGAAATAAAAGAGTGAGCACAGTGGCGGTGAGAATGAAACGGCTCCTGGCGTGCTATTATTTGTGCATCACAGCGTCGGCCTCTGTGCACACTGAGTTCACTCATCCTGCGTACAGTTGCCAAGACTCAGCAGGTACACTCCTGCCTTAATGCGTTTTGTCTCTTTCTACCAGCGGACTTCAAATGCTCCATGGAACGGCTTATCTTCTGTGGACGAAAGGGAGGAGGATATTGTTGAATTAACTTTTCTGAAACAAACATAAACGGCTTCACACAATGCACTTTCTTTCTTCTTAATATTCCCTGACTTATTAAAACACAAACTGAGCACTCAAGCACTTCAAAGCAAATTAAACAGGACTGTTAGTCTTTCCTCAATAGTTTCAGAAATAAAATGTTTAATAAACTTTATCTGTTGCTATTACAACAGTGCTATTTAACCCGTCGCTATTCCAGTGGCACACGCATGCAGAATTAATGTGGGCTGGCATAAACTACGAATGGCCAAAAATGTGATGTCATTCCTATACACATTATATAACTGGACAATTTACAAAGCATGTCTGAGTGTTCAGTGTTCATCTACACATTTTGCCAGCATGGAGCTCTGTGATACACTCATACACACTGAATTACTGTAGCCCAATGTAGCAAAAGCAGAGCTTAGCGGAAAAGGGCATTGACAGGGGTTAGGAGGCGGGCATAGGAGGAAGGAAGCAGGGATTGGAGTTATGGGTAAGTGGGCTGGCTATTTAAATAGGCAGTCATTTTAGAGCAATCACTTTAACCCCTTAAGGACACATGACATGTGTGACATGTCATGATTCCCTTTTATTCCAGAAGTTTGGTCCTTAAGGGGTTAATTTCCTACCTGGCTGAGTTTGTGTGCACTCCTGTGCCCACAGATTTGGCCTGGTGTTTTTTTTCTCTTTTTCTCGTTGCTGCAGGGCCATGGACAAAGTGGAGAGGCTGCTTGAAGGGATTCGGTCGGCGGGCCGAGATCAGGGAGCGGACTGGCTGCAGGCCCAACTTGGACCGGCCCTGGCGTTGGCGGCGGATCCGGGGAGAGGGAGAGGACGTGCTGTGCGGGCCAGGAGGCCACCTAGGAGGCTAAGCCCGGGCACTGGGCCCGGTGAAGATGTCCATGGGGTCTGCAGGCCGGCGGGAGCACCGCTGGGGACTCGGAGGAGCACTACGCTGAGCCCGGGCTCGGGGCCAGGTGCGGACGACCCCGGAGAAGGCATGGCGGCTGGAGTGGGCCGTAGCAGGTCTGGCAGCCGTGTGGTTGAGGCCTGGCCTCCCAGCACGCTGCCGGGACCTCGGATACCCACCCCGCGATGGGCGGCTGCCCGGACTGGAGACGGTGCGGCTCCCAGGTCGGGAGGGGCTGCGCTGGGAGCGGGAGCCGCAGTGGATGTCGGGCGGCCCCCTGGAGTGACCGGAGGCGCAGGGTCGCGGCCCAGGAGGGTGCCCCCTCCATCAGAGACCTCGGATGACAGGACCGGAGCGAGGAGGAGACGCAGCAGGCCCCCGGAATGGCAGGCGAGTACAGGGGGCCCCTTGGCGAGCAGGGCAAATGGGGAGCCTGGATGGGGAGCCATAGGCAGGGAGAAGTGAGGGGGAGCAGGCTGGCACCTATGGGGTCTCAGGGGGAGGGGTGGGGAGCCCTACGGGGGGTACAGGTGAGCTCAGGGCCTGGTGAGCCAGCACCTGTGGAGACAGGGGTGGGGATTCAAGAGGGATCTCCAGGGAGGGGGGGGTCCTCCTTGGGGGCTAGGACTGGGCCTGCATGCCAGGGGCAGTTAGGGTCACATAGGGAGAGGAAGACAGCTGAGGGGGCTGTGGCTGGGCAGGAGGTGCTGGTACAGCGTGGTTATGATAGCCGGGGGGCACCCTCAGGCGGGGGGTGGGGTTCATCCCAGGAAGGTGGGCACTTGGGGGCGTAGTCCAAGGGGGGGTTCCAGGTCCAGCAGTGTTAGCATTTCACCTGTTAGGGCCAAGAGGGCTGGGGGGGCAAGGGGTGGGTCACAGCGCGACCAGTCCACTTCAGATAGCTCTGTGGGGGAGAGGGTTAGGGCCCCCAGGCATGGTAGACGGGGGCGGTCCTCGGGTAGGGATGGTGGAAGTCGTAGTCCCAATGGGCCTCTAAGGCACGCAGCAAAGGGGCCACGCGGTGGGAGGCTTTGGTGGCTAGCAGGCGCTCCCTGGGTCGGGACGGGAGGGTGGCAAAGGAACGATTCACCCTACCCTGGACTTCTTCTCCTCATTGCAGATCTCGGAGCAGCTCCTCCTCTGTGTTGGCAAGGCACCGGGTTGGCTCCCCGGTCGACGGGGCATTGACGGATGTCGCTCATCCTGGACAAGTGGCGGTTGGCACTGCAGCCCCGGGCGCTCCTGGGACAGAGGGCTTGGCCAGTGAGTCCTGTGTATCATTGCAATTCAGCACACTAGTTAACACGCTACAGACACTTCTCCACTCACTGGGAGTGGGGGGTGGTGCAGGGGGCAGCGTAGGACGGGTGTAGGACGGCACAGGGGGCTGGGGTCGCGGGTACCAGGGAGGGGGTGGCCGCGGGGCCCGGTTCAAGCACGGTCATCGGGGCGGCGGCTGGGACAGCGGACATGGTGAGTGAGCGGGCTGAGTTGAGCGGTGGGGGGTCCCCGAGGCAGCCAGGCAACACACTTATGTGTTGTTTGCGGGTCCACTGGGGGTACACCTCAAACAGGAAGTGAAGGAAAAGATCTGGAAAGGTGAATTCTGTGAGATCTTTTCCCTTCTCCCTTTGGAACAATTTATCGACCTCAAAGAGGAAGATAAAAAAGATGAGAAGAAGGAGGAGCAAAAGAAACAGAAACGGAAGCGGTATCGGAAGATACCGAAATCTTTCGGGAATTAGTTACGGGCGTTTTGCGTGCTGGCCAGTGTATTGGGCGAGAGATCCCCTGGTTTATGCTCCTCCCTGTTCTGCTACTTGGATGGAATTTGGGAAGCGTACCGCACCTATGGTGGATTGGCATGGTGGCGGTACGATGAGCAGTTTCGGCAGCGGCTGGCGGCCAACCTGGTATGAGGTGGGACCAAATGGACTTACCTCTCTGGATGAAACTAATAATGGTGCAGAAAGCGCAGTCCTTTCAGCACATGGCCGGCGCAAAGGGGCAGTCCGCCTCGTCGGCCACCTTTCAAAAAAGGCTTATGCTGGCTCTTCAATGAGGGCCAGTGCAAATGGGGAGCCACCTGTCGCTTTAAACATGAGTGCTCATGCTGTGGTGGCACCCACGGGCTCAACCACCAAATTCACCAAATTCACCAAAGTCTTTCGGTCAGGCCTGGGGAAACTGGGTTTACACGCGGATAGGTTTGGGATGCATTCCTTCCGCATTGGGGCGGCCACGGAGGCCACACGCCTGGGTTTGGGGGATGATTTAGTGAAACGGATTGGGAGGTGGGAGTCTGTGAGGTTCCGTTCCTATGTTCGTTTGGGCTTATTGGATTAATAAGATGGGCCGTTGGGGATCCCAAGGGGGGGTGTGTGTGTCTTACAGTTTGTTTATTTATTCCCCAGGCTGCGTCGCATGGATCGTGGGACATTCCTTTGTCGTCGGGGCCGAAAGGAGGGCTGCAGCTCAAGCTCAAGGCCAGCAGCTGGAGTGATGCTGGTATGGTCAGAGATGGTCCCGAGGCGGCGATGGCGCCACGCACGGGACCCGGGGGCCATCAACAAGTGCAGGAAGAAAGTGAACAGCTTGATGGCAAGCTTTGTTAGGAAACTGGGGGGTGTGGTAGTGCGACACGGTGAGTTGGAAGGTGGGCTGCAGGGTTACTACCACCCGGTTGGTGTTCATCTCTCTGCAGTGGGATAGGACCTACTGAACTTGGGTTGGCAGGAAGGGATGCAAAAAGTACTTTTTCTTCGGGGTGGCGAAACTCAGACGGCTTAAGGGGTCAAGGTCTGAGCTTATGGCGGGATAGGGAGCTGAAGGAGAAGAAATAGGCTCCCCATGAGGAACATGATGGAAATGGAAAATCGTGGTCATTGGTGGTTGGTAGATTTCGAGTCCTGTCGGTGGCTCAGAACCTGGTGGGGTAGGGGTATCCAGGTATACCCCTGCTGTGGTTAATTTATGTTTGGGCACTTTAAGTTGGTTCATGTTGGAATAATGTTGGTATATGTTATGTATATGTATATATGTGTTATTTATATTGGGGTCATTGCCTTTTATATTAACAGAAGGATACGGGTGCAAGGGCGGAGTATGGGGGGCAATGACCCATGTTTATATGTTAAGTTATTATGGTTATATTATTATAATTATTCTAATTGTTATTATTTGAGATTGTTTAATAAAGCTGTGGACAATTTTTCCCATATACCCTAGTGTCAGTGCATTATTGGGATAGGTATGTGGGGTGGTTGTCCTGGATTCCGACTGCCCATATGGCGACTATACACCGGTCATGTGAGTTGTATTACTGTGGAGCTCTGTGATACACTCATACACACTGAAATACTGTGAGCTGTATTTCTGTGGAGGACTGTTATACACTCATACACACTGAATTACTGTGAGCTGTATTACTGTGGAGCTCTGTGATATACTCATACACACTGAATTACTGTGAGCTGTATTACTGTGGAGGACTGTGATACACTCATACACTACACATTACTGTGAGTTTATTTCTTTGGAGCTCAGTAATACACTCATACACTGCACATTACTGTGAGTTTATTTCTTTGGAGCTCAGTAATACACTCATACACTGCACATTACTGTGAGTTTATTTCTTTGGAGCTCAGTAATACACTCATACACTGCACATTACTGTGAGTTTATTTCTTTGGAGCTCAGTAATACACTCATACACTACACATTACTGTGAGTTTATTTCTTTGGAGCTCAGTAATACACTCATACACTGCACATTACTGTGAGTTTATTGCTTTGGAGCTCAGTGATACACTCATAGACACTGCACATTACTGTGAGATTTCTTGTTGTGGTGCTCTCTGTGATACACAATTTTGTGTGCTGATTAACCCCTTAAGGACACATGACATGTGTGACATGTCATGATTCCCTTTTATTCCAGAAATTTGGTCCTTAAGGGGTTAAAAGCCATTAGTTTGCAATCCCCATTCAATTCAATGTAAGCACAATTTTATAACAAGACACGGAGGCTCATATTGCATAACCCTTTCTTTACTGTCCACCAATAGCAGCAAAGAATACAAATATAATGAAAAAATGAAGAACATACATTAACATAGGCCCCTCCCCGCTCAGGTCCCGGTATATTAGGCAGCACTTCCCTTCCATATCCCTCTTTCTTTGCTGCTCCGATCAAAGATAAGTACATGTCACTTCTTTCAATACTGTTCTACATTTATTGATATTTATATTATCAGTATTAGTTGTTTTTTCTGTATAACCGTTAGCTATCGTTATTGTTATTATTGTTATTATTATTTTTTATTGGTATTTTACATATTTTATATATTTTCTTAATATTTTATTAATTTTGTATTATCTTATTTTGCTATCCTGATTACCTTATTGATTCTTGCTTTTATGGTATTTCCTCTCTACTATACTTGGTAGTTGCTTTTTGTGCCCAGGGTCCAGACCCCTCTATCTTCTCTTACTCCCCGTTTTTCGCTTTCTTCATTGTTTTTCCCGCATCGGCGCCATCTTGCGCACATTTTTTCTCTAACTGTCTTTTTCATAGTGCACTCACATCGCTATCACCGTTCGGCAGTTAAGGCCATTCGGCTGTTTTGCCGCGTTCGCCTGTTTCTTGCAAACGGCCCATTCGTCAGTTTTGCATTTTGTCCTATACTCACCATTGTATTCATTTAATTCACCTCTTTTAACCGAATGTTTGGTTTTCTTTTATTCACCTTACTTCATTTTACCGCGAATCTCGCAAGATTCTCGGCGGCCATTTTCTAACCTCCTGTCTTCTTCCCTATTCCGTGTCAGAGTGTGCACTGGTCTGGGCCCTGGTGAGATCGCTTTTGTTTTGCTTGTTAGTACTTTGGGTGACTAACCCAAAAACTGTTCCTTGTCAGTTTTTTCCTTAGATTTATTGATTCACTATTATACCCACTCTATTTAAAATGCCTAAACCCAGACTAAATTCTGGTTCACCTCCCTCTGGGGAGTCTGATACCCCACTCAGCAGGGGAGAAGGCCCTGTCACCTCAGGTAATTCACCTGCTCGCTCCGACAGAACTACCCACTCAGATGGGACTCAGTTCTTAGCGCTACAGCGCTCAGTGACAGACGCCATTATGGCGGCCATGGGGTCCATGTCCTCTACTCTCTCCCACACCATTTCCCGGGCCCTCCAGCCACGTCCTTTGGACGAGCGCTACTCGGGCTCCACGACACCTCAGCCGCGTACTCCTGTGGACCCACCGGGAGATTTACCCAGGAAAGCTACCCACAAATCTAAAGGTCCCTCTGCCTCCAGAAACACCATGACTGGCGTACCTTCGGTCGCCCCTGAAAGCGTGTCACAACCACGCAAGAGAGCCTTTCCGCGCCAGGCAGAACGGGCGCGGCTATGGAAATGTGCCAGAGCACAAGTAGAGAGTGACTCCGACTCAGAAATCGGGTCAAGTGAGGAGGCTAGGATTGAGTCTGACAGCGACTCCGAAGCGGATGCCGCTCATTCAGGTTTTGACCTCCTTCCCTCTGCCCAGGCAGAGACGTCCGGAGGCGAACCAGGGACTAGGCACTCCGCAGCCGCGGAGTCCGCCCTTGTGGACCTGTCGGGCGTTCCACTCTTCGACCCGGATGATTTACACCATCCGAGATCGGCAGAGTGGCTCCCGGCCGACCATGTTGCCACATATTTAGAGAAGTGGGTGCGACACCCACTTAGTAAAGCGGCACGCAACAAATTGAGGGCAGAGTGTCCAAGGCCTGTTGTGCCTAACAAAGTTTGCGACATTCCAGAGGTAGACCCCAAGATGACCCAATTCCTTACCAAGCTAGGCTGGAACCCCCGTAAAGGGCTCGAATCCGCCTTAAAATCCTGCCAGGATAAGCACCTGGACATATTTGGCCCATTGGCTAAACTTTTTGATTTGGCGGAAGACGCCAGAGCGGAAAACCGCATGGTTGACCCTGAAGACCTACGTGGTTGGGTCCAGAGAGCAATCTGTATTGCAGGGAATGTTAACACCTCATTATCTATTGAGAGACGTAAGGCTCTTATTTAAGATAGAGCCCAAATTGGCTAACCTCGCCCTAACAGAAGCCGGTTAGGACGCCCAAGGCCTCCTCTTCGGCGATTCCTTTATAAAAGACCTGGGGCGTTTTGTTGGGGCATTTACTGCCCTGGATAAGGCTCAATCCTCTATGAGGCGAGTTTTTCAAGGACGGGTCTCTACCAGGGCCGGCAGATCCAGGAGCCGTCTGTCCGGCCGGAACTATTTCCAATCCCGTGGCACGGGACGAGGCTCCTTTCACCAACGATCCCAATACCAGGAGGCTAACACCCGCCCCTCCTTCTTCCCATCTCGAGGACGCCCGTGGCGATCTAGAGGCTTCCGAGGACAACCTGGTTCGAGACGACCCTACGGTGAGTTACCTCAAGCCTCATGTTTTTTCTCTTGTTTGTGTAGGGGGCAGACTCCGACATTTTTTGCCAGCTTGGTCACAAATTACCTCAGACCCCTGGGTACTGACTACCATTCGAGGGTTTCACATAGAACTGATAGACGACATCATACACATTCCCCCTCCTCGACCGATCTGCTTTTCACTCCAGGATCGCAGACGGATCGACATGGAGCTTTCCACCCTTCTTACCAAAGGGGCTATAGAAAAAGCACCTCCCGAACCCACAGGGGTCATTAGCAATATTTTCCTAGTGGAAAAGAAAGGCGGACAAATGAGGCCTGTCATAAATCTGCGCCCCCTCAATGCCATGGTCCGATACCGCCATTTCAAAATGGAAGGTATTCACCTATTACGGGACCTTCTCCTTCACGGGGACTGGCTAGCAAAGCTAGACCTCAAGGATGCATACTTGACAGTACCAATTGCCTCGGACTCCCGAGACATCCTACGCTTCCAATGGCAATGCGAGACTTGGCGGTTTACATGCCTGCCCTTCGGCCTCTCCTCAGCACCGTGGTGCTTCACGAAGCTACTACGTCCTGTCATGGCATGGCTACGCAGCCGGGGAGTTCGTCTAATCGTCTACTTAGACGACATACTCCTTATGGCTCAAGTTCGCTCCACTCTCCTTGCCCACCTACGGCTGGCCATAGACCTCCTTTCCCGCTTGGGCTTCGTTATCAATTGGGAAAAGTCATGCCTAACCCCCGCCACGCGAATGGAATTCCTAGGATTCCTCGTGGACTCAAAGGAGGCGACTCTGAGCCTGCCAAGGTCCAAGATTCTCACCATACGCAAGGAGTTGCGCAGAGCCCTAGTTCGGCCCCGACTCACCCTGCGACAACTGGCACGGCTCATTGGCCTACTGGCCTCATCTATACAGGCGGTGTTCCCGGGCCCACTCCACTACCGGGCACTGCAGCGCCTGAAGATCGCACACCTGAGAACCGGTGCGTCTTACGCAGACCAAGTGTCACTGGACACCGAAACGAAAGACGAACTGCGTTGGTGGATTCTCAACCTCTCTGCATGGAATGGCAAGGCGATCTTCGGCCCACAACCGGAATTCACAATCGATTCCGATGCAAGCCTCCACGGATGGGGGGCCCATTGCGACGGGATTTCTACAGGGGGTCGTTGGTCGGCAGCCGAGTCACGACTACACATCAACGCACTGGGACTTCTGGCAGGCTCCTTCGCCATCCGCAGCTTCGCGAGGGACAGAGCCCTAACATGCATCCGCCTACGAATGGACAACGTCTCGGCGGTGAGATATGTCAACCATCTGGGGGGTACACAATCAGCAGTGTTGGCCACCCTGGCGAAGGACTTTTGGGAATTCTGCCTGGAACGGAGCCTTATGGTTCACGCGGAGTATCTACCTGGTCTGCACAACGTCCAAGCAGACTGGGGGTCACGTTATCTCTCAGACTCCAGCAACTGGAAGTTGGACACGGAGGTGTTCTCCAGTTTATCATTTCTCTGGGGTCCCTTTTCTATCGACCTCTTCGCTTCCCGACTCAACAGGAAGGCTGAACTTGATGGACGCAAGTCTCTTTTCAGCTATCTAACTATGTAACTATGTAACTATGTAACACCCAGCTATCTCGATTCTTCAGCTGGAGGCCAGACCCGATGGCGGAGGCAGTAGACGCCTTCCTGCAAGACTGGAGCGGGGACCTCCTATATGCCTTTCCACCGTTTTCCATGATTCCACGCTCCCTCCTTCAGACCCGCAGACACCGGGCGGAATTAGTCATGATAACCCCATTCTGGGATGATGATGGACTACCCACGGTTGCTACCGCCACGCCACAATCTGCTGCTAGACCCGATGGGACGGTGTCATCCGCTCCGGTTGGACGGCTCCCTCCCACTCCTGGCATGGCGGATCTCCGGGGACCCTGGGAAATCCAAGGAGTTTCGGACACAACTAGACGCCTGTTGGCGGAAGCATGGGCCCCAGGAACTAGACGAGCCTATGGGTCAGCTTGGCGAGCTTGGACTGGCTGGTGCATGGCTAGGGACGTGGATCCCGTTTCGGCCCCTGTAACCATGGTTCTGCAATTTTTGACGTCCCTCTTCGAGGCGGGGAAGGCTTACAGGACTATCAACCTTTACAGGTCAGCCATCTCGGCAATTCATCAAGGTTTCGATGGGTGCCTGGCGGGTCAACATCACTTGGTGTGCCGGCTCCTCCGGGGCTCACGATTCTCCCGACCACCCAGACCTCGCTACTCCACGTCATGGGATGTGTCCATTGTACTATCCTTTATCTCGTCCTGGCCCGCTAACTCAGCGCTCTCCCTGAAACAACTTTCTGCCAAATTGGTCTGCCTACTCTGCCTCGTATCCTGCAAGAGAGTTTCGGACGTTAGAGCCCTGGACTTCGATGCCAAGTCATACACCCCGGACGGGGTCACGTTCAACATCAGTCGCCGGACAAAAACCTCTATCAAGTCGGTGTCCTACCCCGCCTTTCCTACCTCTCCAGCATTATGCCCTGTGACTTGCCTTCGCGAATACGAAGATCGTACCAGATGTCATCATTCACAGGTATCCCCACAGCTGTTCCTATCCTTTCGGCCACCTTTCCGACCGGTCTCTAGCACCACATTGTCCCGATGGGTGCGATGGTTATTGGATCAGGCAGGCATCGATACCACGATCTTCGGCGCCCATTCGGTCCGAGGTGCCTCAGCATCCTCGATGATGACTGCAGGGGCTCGTCTGGAAGATATTATGAGGACAGCCGACTGGTCTAGGGAATCTACCTTCCGTGAATTTTACTTTCGCCCGGCCCCACATTCTTTTACGGCCGTAGTTAATCAGCTTTAAACTTGCAATATGAGCCTCCGTGTCTTGTTATAAAATTGCATGATTTTGCTATTACATGACGAAAAGTCATGATTTTATTAAAGACACGGAGGCGAGTATTGTCCCACCCACGTTTATTATTATTCATGTCTCCCCACCCTTATTTCGCAGGTTGCTACGAGTCACATGGAATATTTGGGTACGGTAAGTGGGGCCATGTCTCAAGGATAGATTTATGTTATGATAGGCTTACTAATCACCCTAGGATGTGGGTTTGTATTTATTTGGAATTTTCTCCTCAGTTGGTACCTGACAATAGTTGCAATTATTGATCTTAACCTCTCGGCTCCTGTCTCTTTATGTTTTCACAGCCTAATCCAAAAAGATGGCATGCTGTTATCCAAGTTGAATGGACTCTTCCCGCTGATAATCTCTGGTCCTACAGCTCATCTGGTCGTGCTTCCCTGTTGTGAGAATCCCTTATTTGGACTATTGGACTCTGTTTTTTGTTCTTGTTCGGACATTGTTACAAGGTCGCATCTTCAGAAAGAGGGATATGGAAGGGAAGTGCTGCCTAATATACCGGGACCTGAGCGGGGAGGGGCCTATGTTAATGTATGTTCTTCATTTTTTCATTATATTTGTATTCTTTGCTGCTATTGGTGGACAGTAAAGAAAGGGTTATGCAATACTCGCCTCCGTGTCTTTAATAAAATCATGACTTTTCGTCATGTAATAGCAAAATCATGCAATTAAACCTTAAACTAGCAGATCTAGGACTAGAAGAATATTGGCATTTTATCCTGCTCATGTTAGTTTGTCTGATAAAAGTGTTAATGTGGCCACCGCTTTGCAGCCTCAGCAGATAATACGCCTCTGTCAAGGTGTCTACGCATCGCTCGCTTCTGTGCTGTTTATAAGCCATAAATTAGTGATATCACATACACCTGAATAGATTATTTGTCTTCTACCGCTGCTTATTGTTTTTAAAATGCGCAGATATGCCTGTTACTTTGAGTGACATTTTTATTTTAATCATAGGGGAAAACGTGTAATTAAAGCTAGCAAGGAAAGCTAACAGATTGAAAATAATTTGCACCAAATAATTTTATATTTACAATTAAATAACATCCAGAGAGGTAAGAAGGAAAACTTGAATTCAAACGTTTAACTATGAAACTATGGACATTGGAAAATTAGAAATGTACTGGACATTCTGAGCATTTGATTATTCTGGATCCTGCTATCATGTCCAGTTACCATAACCACAACCAACTCCCTCCAATGCGAAGATATAACCAGCCAATGTGCTAGAGCAGGGCTTAGAATAATACAATATTCTAAAATATATAGACACCATGACATCTAATTTGGCTTACACATAACTGGTCTTAGCGGGTCCCGTTGCTCTGCTTTCGTCTGTAATTAGTTCTCAATCTGTAGGTATAGTTAATAAATACAAATAAATACAAATGTTCTTTAAAAATCTTAATTACACAAAAAAATGGATTAAATGCAATAGGTTTTAATCATTTACTCACTAATTAACAAGTAGAAACTTACTAGAAACTTTGAAATTACAGTGATTAAACTAGTGATGTCAATAACCATTGATGAACGTTTATAGATTAGACATTTTTTTTTTGGAGGGGGGGAAGTGACAGGGCCGGACTGGCCCACCGGGATACCTGAAAATTTCCCGGTGGGTCATCGGCACCTGGGGCCGGGCAGACAGCTGGGTCTGCTGGCGGACGCTGGCTGGGGGAGGTCTGCTGGCGACCGCAGGGGGAGCAGGCTGTTCTGTCTCTGCTCCCCCACCCTCGCGCACAGCTTAATGAGACCGGGGCCGGAATATGACGTCATATTCCGGCCCCGGTCTCTTTCTAGCGTGCAAGGGCGGGGGAGCAGAGACAGAACAGCCTGCTCCCCCTGCGTCCGCCAGCAGTCCTCCCCCAGCCAGCGGCCGCCAGCAGACCTCCTCCTGCGGCCACTAGCCCACCCAGCCGTCACCCACAGGTAAAATGTGTAATTCTGTCAGTGTGAGTGTATGTGTGTGTGTGTATGTGTCATTGTGTGTGTGTATGTGTCATTGTGTGTCTGTGTCATGGTGTGTCTGTGTCATTGTGTGTGTTTGTGCCATTGTGTGTCTGTGTCATTGTGTGTGTTTGTGTCATTGTGTGTCTGTGTCATTGTGTGTGTGTCTGTGTCATGGTGTGTGTGTGTGTATGTGTCATGGTGTGTGTGTCTGTCATGGTGTGTGTGTCTGTGTCATGGTGTGTGTGTCTGTGTCATGGTGTGTGTATGTGTCTGTGTCTGTGTCATGGTGTGTATCTGTGTCTGTGTCATGGTGTGTGTGTATGTATGTGTCATGGTGTGTGTATGTGTCATGGTGTGTCTGTGTCATGGTGTGTGTGTGTTTGCGTCATGGTGTATCTGTGTGTCTGTGTGTTATCTTACTTTTCTATCAAATTGATTTTTATTATATAATTGTATCAGAATATTTGTTACAATATCGATACTGGCCTCTTATTTTTATATTATACATTTCTGTGAAATTTCAAAATGTTTTCTGACATTTGACTCTTAAGTCCCTGTTAAGACCCTGAGGAGTCAGGCAAGGCCTAGACAGGACTGGGACATGTGAGTGTGAGGGGGAGTGTTTAGATGGAATTACAAGGAAGTCTTTAGAATGGTGGGAGCAGTGGGGGATCCAGGAGTGGCAGCGGGGCAATTGCCTCCCCCCCCCCCCCCTCCCGAGTAAATAGTGCTGCTGCCATCTGTAGAGCTAACTCGCCAGGGGTCCGGTCGCCAGGGGTCTGTAGAGCTAACTCGCCAGGGGTGGTTGCTGCTTCTGCACAGGCTGGATCACCTTCCAAGGCCTCCAAGGGTTTTCCGGCGGCCCTCTCATCTCAATCTCATGTGGACCCGCCACGTGCGGCCCGTGGCTCCAGGTGGGTGAGTAAGCCACAGGGTTCTTCCCGGGGGGCATAGATTTCCCCTCCCAATGTGAGAGGGCTGGCTGGGAGTAATGGTAGGCAGCTGTCCGCTTCCCGTAGTGGCTCTGCTAGCCCCCTTCCGTCTCTGGGTGTTTTGCTTAGGCCTACTTGGGAAGACAGAACAGGTACCTTCTCCGTCCCCCTGGGGTGGGCCTCCCATTCTGGGTCTGGGGGGGAGGGATATGGATTTACCTGTTCTGTCTTCCCAGATGGCTCCTGACCGGGTTATGTTTCAAACATTATTGGGTTCTACTCTGGTTTTCTTTCCGCTGGTTGCTGCAGCTTTGGCCCAGCCTCCCATTGGCACAGCTCCTCTGCTCCAGTCGACTCCTGTGCCGTCCGGTGAGTCTGGTTCTATGGTTGTGGATAATCGGGTGGAGTTTGGGGGTGGCTCTGGCGGGGCGCTTCAGCCTGGTTGAGGTTCTCTGGTGGGTTGTCTACGTGGGTTCCTAGAACAGTGGGAGTGTAGCTCGGTAGTTGGGTCTCTGCACCCCCCTTCTCTGGATGCACAGGTTTGTGCGGGGTGGGGCACTGCCCTGTTTCTTCTTCTGGGGAGAGTGGGGTGTTCGTCTTGGGGGTGACGTCTATGGCCCCAGCCCCTATGGTGTCCGCATCTCCCTCCACTGTGTCGGAGTTGGCAGCTGGGTTGCCTGCGGCTCAGTCAGGTTTGGAGCTTGAGCTGGCCTATAGGGCAGCATACATGTGTTGGTTGGGCCCCCTCGGTTTACATTTGTGCCAGGAAGTCCAGGAAAAGATTTGGAATGGGAAGTTTGTGAAAATCTTTTCCCTGGTCCCGTTGGAAGACTTGCCCCCTCCTGATAAGGAGTCAAAAGACTCTGACAAGGATAAGGATAAGTTCCGCTTTCAGAAGATTCCCAAAACATTTGGTAATTGGATCCGGGCCTTTTCGATCCTGGCTAGCGTGATTAAGGAGAAGGCGCCAGAAAAGTGCTCAGCCCTGTTCTGTTACCAGGACATGGTGTGGAATGCGTGTCGGGTCTATGGGGGGTTGAGTTGGTGGCGGTACGATGAACAATTCCGCCAGAGGTTAGCGGTTCACATGTCCATTGGGTGGGATCAGATGGGAATTGGTTTGTGGTTGGTGATTATCACTCGCCCGGCCTCACACCAAGGGGGTCCCCTCCACGTCAGCCTCACTTCCACGTGCAGGTTGCTGTTGGTGTTTCAACGAAAGTCATTGCAGGTGGGGGGCCGGATGCAAGTTTATGCATGAATGCTCCATGTGTGGGATTTCCCACTCTGCTGCCTGCTGCTTCAAACGTGTTAAGGCCGGTGAGCGAGGGGATGCCATGGTCTTGAAGGGCTGTTTGGCGGTTTGGTTCGTCTTCTTGGAAGGTTTCAATGGGCGTTCCTATTGGCAGGTTACCGAGGTGTCCAATGCTGAGCTCCATCTCTTTACGGATGCAGCCGTGGCAGTTGGTTTTGGAGCCATCTTTGGGGCCCACTGGTGCGCGGACTCCTAACCGGAGTCTTTGCATGCCACTGGTTTAACGAAGAATTTGACCTTTTTGGAACTTGCGTTGGAGCTCTGGGGGGATCTTCTACGGGAACAGAGGGGTGGTATTCCACTGTGATAATATGGGGGTGGTGCTGGCCATTAACAATTTGTCGGCTTCTTCACCTCCTGTGGTTCCGCTGCTGTGTTGCCTGGTTCTATGCTGCTTGATTTTGAATGTGTACTGTTGGGCTGTGCATGTCCCTGGGGTTGGTAATATTACAGCAGATGCTGTTTCTGGTTTACAGTGGCGGGAGTTATAGGCGGCAGCACCGGTGGCGGACAAGGTGGGCTTTCCGTGCCCAATGGATCGCAGGGGCCTTGGACTGATTGAGTAATGTCGTGGATCTGGGGTTCGGTCTCGGAATCTACATGGCTGCGTTATGGTAAGGCATGGCATGAATGGGATTAATTTTGAGAGGCAGCTCAGTGGTTTCCAGTCTGATGGACAGCGTCTGCAAGGTCTGTTACAATATATCTGGTTCTGGGAGGTGTCTGGTTGTTCTCCTTTGTCTGTTTTGGGTAAGTTGTTCGGGCTCAGTGATGGTGATGGTGATGAGGAGTTGGCGTAGGGGGCCAAAAGATTCGGATTCACGGTGGCCGGTTTTGGGTGCTCTGATAGTGGGCATGTTTAGAGTTCTGCCACAGGTTTGTTCTTCTGCGTTTGAAGTGGCGCTGTTTAGTTTGGCATTAACGTTCGCTCTTTTGGGGCCATGCGGGTGGGGGAAGCCCATCCAAGGCGGTCCCGGGGGGATTGTTATTTGGCAATGTTTTTAATGTGGTTGGGGCTGTGCGTTTTTTGCTGCGTAAGTCCAAAACTTGGGTCACGGTGGTGGTTGAATCCCTGGTTCGGTGGTTTGTCCGGTGGACTGTTTCAGTGCATTCTGCGGATTTAGCCCCACGACCGCGGGCCCCATTGTTGGTTCACGGTGACACCAGTTTCTTATCTCGATTCCAATTTATCAGGGTTTTCCACATGGCATTGGAGGCCTTGGGGGCATAGCTAGTGCTGAGTTTGGGGGCCACTCCTTATGGATAGGGACTGTTACTGAGGCGTCACACCTGGGGTTTTCAGAGGAGACTATCCAGCGGATCAGGAGGTGGGAATCTAGGAGCTTCAGTTCTTATGTTTGTCCGGCTGGACTGATTCCGTTTCCTCTTTTGTCTCTGTAAGTGCCAGAAGGCAAGTGTGGGTGGTCAGCCACTTTTACGTTTATTGGGCACTGCAGTGGGCTGAAGTTCGTCCCGGGGGACTGCGGCTTGGTCTGTCAATGGTGGTATCGGACGTCCGCTGGTTTGGTACCCGCGGCATGCGTTGGGAGCACCTGTTGCCTGAAATGGTCCGGTTGGCTTGCTTACTCTGCATTCCTGATGTGCTCGTACTTCATCTGGCGGGAAACGATCTTGGCACTATTCCGGTATGGGATCTGGGTGAAACGATCCACAAGCATTTGGCCGAGTTATGGCATAAGTTCACGAAGCTCTGTATTGTCTGGTCCGAGGTGCTGTCCCGGAATTATTGGAGGGGTGTGAGGGACCCCAGGGAGCTTAAGCGGAGTAGGATCAAGCTAAACAAGCAAGTGTATCTTAGGAGTGAAAGGGTCCACCTTACGGAGGTAGAACTTGATTTGTTCAATCTGAATGCTTTGGATATATGGCTTTGGTGTTGAGGTGGCCCTGCTGATTTAGGGGGTAAAACAGCAGGGCTTGTGGCAGTAAATGGCCCTTGTCAACTGGGGGTTGGACCAGCGGTCCTTGGAAGAGTCTATGGGTAGGGCTGACCCTCCCCTAACCTCAGGTACAGGTATTTGGAGTCCGTGAGTTCCACAATTTGTGGGGGCACCACTCTTTGATTTTCAACAGTGTTGCACTATTATTTGTTATCTTTTTTCTTAGATACTCAGCTGTATCCCAATTTCTATATTGTATGGATAACAGACGTGCCCACTGTGCCAATGATCACTAGTGGTTAGCATTACATGAATGGAAGGCCCAGAAAATGCCTTGTGCTGGTTAGGAAGAGGGGGGAGGGCAGCTGTCCAAGTGATTGTTTTTGGTTGGCAAGGTGGTACTCAGTGACGTATATATTTACTGAGTAAGTTATGTATATATGATGTTTATGTTATAAAGTTGAAGTTTAAAGATGTATACATATTTTATAATATTTATAATATTTAATAAAGCTGTGGCCTATTTTCACCAAGTAAGTCTATGGTTTGATTATTTCGGGCAAGCAAAGTGGTTTGGTATCAGCGGTTAGGTTCACTGGTAGTGTTGTCGCGAACCCGAAATTTTCGGTACGCGAACTTCCGCAAATGTTCGCGAACCGGCGAACCGCGCGAACCGCCATTGACTTCAATGGGCAGGCGAATTTTAAAACCAACAGGGACTCTTTCTGGCCACAAAAGTGATGGAAAAGTTGTTTCAAGGGGACCTGGACTGTGGCATGCCGGAGGGGGATCCATGGCAAAACTACCATGGAAAATTGCACAGTTGATGCAGAGTCTGCTTTTAATCCATAAAGGGCAGAAATCACCTAACATTGACACCTGTCCTCAAAGCCCTGCCCTGATACACACTGACACAGAGCAGAATAGGGACTGTTACCCCTACATAGGGTCACTTGGCATTGGTCACTACATAGGGTCACTATGGATTGACACCTGTCCTCAAAGCCCATGATACACACTGGGGGGAGCTACTGTCCTCCCCAACCCCTGCGCAGTGGGTGGGGGCCATAAATCACAATGGGGGGACCCACTGTCCTCCCCCCCGGCCCCCATCCCTGCGCGGTGGGTGGGGGGCATAAATCACAATGGGACGGACCTACTGATAGGAGTGGAGTATTGTTCATATCAGTTTAATACCTTCCGCGTCTCCTATCAGTGGACGTGTATATGGCAGCCATTTTAGGAACCGCACACCTGGGACCCGAGCAAGGTCACCTCTTTCAACAGGCGACATGATTTGGCCCTGTAAAACTATCCTGGATATTCTCTACAATTTCTATGGATATGGCATTGATTTATGTAACAGGGAGATGGAAGAAGATGCTTGGTCGGTCCTCTTACTTGAAATTTGGGTCACTGCGCGGGCAAGCTAATGTGCCACCAGATAGGAGTGGTGAGTTTAGTATTGTTCATATCAGTTTAATAACTTCCGCGTCTCCTATCAGTGGACGTGTAAATGGCAGAGATTTTTAATTGTTGAATCACCTCCCCTTTTTAGGCCAAGGTGGGAAGATGCTTAGACCACTGGTATATTGGTGCCATCTTGGAGGATTTTTTTTTGGTTTGGTTTTTGAAGCCACAGTGCTGCACCAGTGGGCCTAAAAATTAGGCATGTACACATGCCTGAAAAATTTGGTATTGTTGCAGCCGCTGCTGTAGCAGCGGCCAGAAAAATTGATGTTTGTTTCACAGGCAGAAAGTGCCCTAAAACATGGCGGCTTGAACCCTAGTTGGTGGCGGATAAGTCACGCAAGTTGTAACGGATCGCCTGGCACCCCGACCGGGTACCTCCGTTAATGGATGCTCCTAGTGCTTCCTGAGGACTCCAAGCACTCTGGCAGACACCACAATCACCGAATCCGAGAAACCTTTTAAATTCTCCCAAGCATATGAATGCTGTAGACCATTGAATAGGAACCATACGAATAGGCTTGTACTCCTAGCAGTCAACTGGAACAGCATACAATAAATCCTTCCCCCAATAATGAGACGACACATCACTTTGAGGGTAAAACAGGAACTCTGGACTGGCTCATCCAGCCTGGCTTTTATTACACTAATCCACATACAGGCCACACCCAGGGGGAGGCATAAAATAACCAATCACATACATGGTTCAGCCCACACATCCCCTCCCCTCAGATAACATTAAACTCAATTATCCGGTACACTTTTTCAGCCAAGTTCTGGATGTACCCCAAAACCCGGGGGTACACCTTTAAATCCAGCATCGCTGGATAGCCCTTATTCAGGGGGACAACATATTCAAAATTCAAGTAATTCGGATGAATGGTTCGTGAGATATGGGGTTCCAAAGATTTGACCGACCGCATGGGTAAAGTATCCGAAAACAGTTCCATGCATTTTGGCCCTGCGGTCGGTCACAAACAAGGGAATGAAAACAGGCGAATTGCCTGTGTTATAGAGCCTGGAGAGGGTTTGAATGAATTCCCTTGTTTATGGGGCTCTTTCTACCGAACGGCGGGTCATTCGGTAGTTTCCATACGAATTTCTGGAAGTATGGAGGTCTCAGCGGTGTTTGCCTAGTCAAGTGTCCGATTTTAGTTCCAGACACTCGACGGCAAAACACCGCTGTTCGGTAGTTTAAGATGGCCGCCGCCACGTGTTTGTTTCCCGAATGGCGGCCACCCAGAGGACAAAGACCACACTGCACTGATTGCCAATTACCTGTTTGCAACATTGTTGCAAACGGTAATTGGAGGCACACTCATTCCTGGGTGGTCTGGTTGTTCGGTAGTTTCACTCAATATACTGAATGGAGTGATTCTACCGAACAATCAGAATGCTGCATACAAATCACCCAGGATAAACTTAACACATCTATAAATACATATATAATATTACAGGCATTACACTTGAATATGCTTCACAATCTTAAAGGGACAGTAGTCCCAAAAGTCCCAATATGTCCATAGATGCTGTTAAAAGGGCCAGTAGCAGCAATATACAGTACAATATGCCCCAAATAACCCAGGGGCCATAGTCAGTAGGTAGGAGGCTAGCAAACAGGCTTCTCCAGGGCCCAGTGGCGAGGTTGGTTTCGCCACATTTCTCCCCTTTTCCAAACAGACTAACAGGGTACCTGACCTCTTGCCGGTCAGTGCCCTTGTTAGTCCAGCAGCCCACCCACAAAACAGAAACAGCAGTACAGCCCACCCACAATAAATGGTTACTACACCTGAGTAATGGAAAAACTTGTCCAGGTCCAGGTGCCTCACCCCGGCTGTGTGGGGGACTGGTAGGCTGTTTTGGTGGGTTGCTGAGTGGGCAGAGACCAGCGGTACTCTGCCCTGGTGCCAGCACTACTACAGGAGTAGTCTGGTTGGAGCCTGGTTGCTGGAGACCGACTGTCTCCCCTTTGGCTAAACAGCCCTGTTGTGGGGGGGGCAGGACCGACCGTCCCTACCCCCTGTGCTGGAAGTGCAGAGACCACGGTCCCATCTGCACAGGTGTGGGGCTTACAGTCTCCCCCTGGTACATTAAGCTGCCGCTGGGGAGAGGTGGTAACCAGCTCCTCTCCCATTAGAACACTCTGCCCATTGATGATCTGCCGCTGGGGAGAGGTGGTAACAATCTCCTCTCCCATTAGAACACTCTGCCCATTGATGATCTGCCGCTGGGGAGAGGAGGTAACAATCTCCTCTCCCATGCCTACTTTCAGTCTTTGTGGAGGGAGACCGACTGTCTCTCCTCCCAATTCAGTGTCCTGCTGCTGGGGAATAGAGACTGGGCTCTCTATTCCCAAAAAATCACGCTGCTGCTGGGGGGTAGGACCAACTACCTCTGCCCCCTGTAACTCAGCCTTCCGCTGGGGAGGGAGGACGCTGCTCTCCTCTCCCTGCACTTCACACTGCCTTCCCGGCATATCACTCTGCTGCTGGGGGGTAGGACCAACTACCTCTGCCCCCTGTAACTCAGCCTGCCGCTGGGGAATGGAGACTGGGCTCCCAATTCCCAACAAATCACACTGCCGCTGGGGAGGGAGGACGGCCCCTTCAGCTCCCTGTAGCTTGGGCGCAGAGACCACGGTCCCATCTGCGCTGGTGTGGGGCTTACTGTCTCCCCTTGGTGTGCTAAGCTGCTGCTGGGGTGAGGGGGTAACAAACTCCTCTCCCTTACACACTTTCAGCCGCTGGGGAGCAGGGCTGACCCTCTGTACTCCCTGTAGGCAGGGCGCAGAGACCACGGTCCCATCTGCGCTGGTGAGGGGCTTACTGTCTCCCCTTGGTGAGCTGTGCTGCCGCTGGGGAGAGGGAATAACAAACTCCTCTCCCTTACACACCTTCAACCGCTGGGGAGAGGGGATAACAGGCTCCTCTCCCTGCACCGTAGACTGCCGCTGGGGAGCCAGAACGGCACCTTCAGCTCCCTGTAACGCACACTGCCGCTGGGGATCTGGGCCGACTGCCCAGCATCCCTGTAGGGCCGGTAGAGAGACCGCAGTCCCATCTCCACCTGCCATTGGTGGGTCTTCCCAGGACCAATCCGTGAGGCCCCTCAACATTTGTGAGTAAGGGCCACCTGCTTCCCCACCTGGCAACTCTGGTTGCTGCTGGGGATCTGGGCCGGCTGCCCAGCATCCCGGTGGAGTGACCTTGGTCCCATCTCTACCTGCCTGTTGTGGTTCCTCACAGGACCAGTCTATGAGGACCCCCACTTCGGGTTCCTCCCGCCGCCTCAGGGAAAGACGGCTAACCTCCTCGGATGCAGCCTCTACCCGGCTGCTGTAACGCTCCTGCTGCTGAGCATACTTCCTCTCTTTTGCCAACCGGAATTCTCGGTCCAGCCTTGTGTTTCGCTCGGCCATGACCTGGTTCCAGATCACCCGGCGTGTCTCCATGGGTATATCATCCCCATACTCAGCCACTCGCTGCCTCACCTCGGCCAGCCAATCATCTCCAGAGCCAGAACCTTCCATACTTGTCTGCTCCCAGGGGCGCTGCACGACTGCTAGCGTTGCCCTCAATTGTAAATCCAAACGCACTGTGTCTCCGAGCTGCTTTACCTCGCACTAGGACGCCATCCCACCGCTGCCACCAATGTAACGGATCGCCTGGCACCCCGACCGGGTACCTCCGTTAATGGATGCTCCTAGTGCTTCCTGAGGACTCCAAGCACTCTGGCAGACACCACAATCACCGAATCCGAGAAACCTTTTAAATTCTCCCAAGCATATGAATGCTGTAGACCATTGAATAGGAACCATACGAATAGGCTTGTACTCCTAGCAGTCAACTGGAACAGCATACAATAAATCCTTCCCCCAATAATGAGACGACACATCACTTTGAGGGTAAAACAGGAACTCTGGACTGGCTCATCCAGCCTGGCTTTTATTACACTAATCCACATACAGGCCACACCCAGGGGGAGGCATAAAATAACCAATCACATACATGGTTCAGCCCACACATCCCCTCCCCTCAGATAACATTAAACTCAATTATCCGGTACACTTTTTCAGCCAAGTTCTGGATGTACCCCAAAACCCGGGGGTACACCTTTAAATCCAGCATCGCTGGATAGCCCTTATTCAGGGGGACAACATATTCAAAATTCAAGTAATTCGGATGAATGGTTCGTGAGATATGGGGTTCCAAAGATTTGACCGACCGCATGGGTAAAGTATCCGAAAACAGTTCCATGCATTTTGGCCCTGCGGTCGGTCACAAACAAGGGAATGAAAACAGGCGAATTGCCTGTGTTATAGAGCCTGGAGAGGGTTTGAATGAATTCCCTTGTTTATGGGGCTCTTTCTACCGAACGGCGGGTCATTCGGTAGTTTCCATACGAATTTCTGGAAGTATGGAGGTCTCAGCGGTGTTTGCCTAGTCAAGTGTCCGATTTTAGTTCCAGACACTCGACGGCAAAACACCGCTGTTCGGTAGTTTAAGATGGCCGCCGCCACGTGTTTGTTTCCCGAATGGCGGCCACCCAGAGGACAAAGACCACACTGCACTGATTGCCAATTACCTGTTTGCAACATTGTTGCAAACGGTAATTGGAGGCACACTCATTCCTGGGTGGTCTGGTTGTTCGGTAGTTTCACTCAATATACTGAATGGAGTGATTCTACCGAACAATCAGAATGCTGCATACAAATCACCCAGGATAAACTTAACACATCTATAAATACATATATAATATTACAGGCATTACACTTGAATATGCTTCACAATCTTAAAGGGACAGTAGTCCCAAAAGTCCCAATATGTCCATAGATGCTGTTAAAAGGGCCAGTAGCAGCAATATACAGTACAATATGCCCCAAATAACCCAGGGGCCATAGTCAGTAGGTAGGAGGCTAGCAAACAGGCTTCTCCAGGGCCCAGTGGCGAGGTTGGTTTCGCCACACAAGTCAAACGTCATTCAGAGCTAAAATACAGCAGCGTGTGGACCATTTTTAGCCCAAGGCAGCTCATCTCATCAGGCCTTTTTTAATCGAATGTATCGCCCAGTGTCAGTCCCTTCGGGATCCATCCCTCATTCATCTTAATAAAGGTGAGGTAATCTAGACTTTTTTGACCTAGGCGACTTCTCTTCTCAGTGACAATACCTCCTGCTGCACTGAAGGTCCTTTCTGACAGGACACTTGAAGCGGGGCAGGCCAGAAGTTCTATCGCAAATTGGGATAGCTCAGGCCACAGGTCAAGCCTGCACACCCAGTAGTCAAGGGGTTCATCGCTCCTCAGAGTGTCGATATCTGCAGTTAAGGCGAGGTAGTCTGCTACCTGTCGGTCGAGTCGCTCTCTGAGGGTGGATCCCGAAGGGCTGTGGCGATGCATAGGACTTAAAAAGGTCCGCATGTCCTCCATCAACAACACGTCTTTAAAGCATCCTGTCCTTGCCGGCGTGGTCGTGGGAGGAGGAGGATGACTTCCACCACTCCCCCTGTTAGATTCCCGTTGTGCTGTGACATCACCCTTATACGCTGTGTAAAGCATACTTTTTAATTTATTTTGCACATGCTGCATCCTTTCCGACTTGTTGTAATTCGGTAACATTTCCGCCACTTTCTGCTTATACCGGGGGTCTAGTAGCGTCGACACACAGTACAGGTCGTTCTCCTTCAGCCTTTTTATACGGGGGTCCCTCAACAGGCAGGACAGCATGAAAGACCCCATTTGCACAAGGTTGGATGCCGAGCTACTCATTTCCCGTTCCTCCTCCTCACTGATGTCATTGAAGGTATGTTCTTCCCCCCAGCCACGTACAACACCACGGGTACCAGATAGGTGACAACGAGCACCCTGGGATGCCTGTTGTGCTTGGTCTTGCTCCTCCTCCTCCTCCTCAAAGCTCGAAGAATTTGACCTTTTTGGAACTTGCGTTGGAGCTCTGGGGGGATCTTCTACGGGAACAGAGGGGTGGTATTCCACTGTGATAATATGGGGGTGGTGCTGGCCATTAACAATTTGTCGGCTTCTTCACCTCCTGTGGTTCCGCTGCTGTGTTGCCTGGTTCTATGCTGCTTGATTTTGAATGTGTACTGTTGGGCTGTGCATGTCCCTGGGGTTGGTAATATTACAGCAGATGCTGTTTCTGGTTTACAGTGGCGGGAGTTATAGGCGGCAGCACCGGTGGCGGACAAGGTGGGCTTTCCGTGCCCAATGGATCGCAGGGGCCTTGGACTGATTGAGTAATGTCGTGGATCTGGGGTTCGGTCTCGGAATCTACATGGCTGCGTTATGGTAAGGCATGGCATGAATGGGATTAATTTTGAGAGGCAGCTCAGTGGTTTCCAGTCTGATGGACAGCGTCTGCAAGGTCTGTTACAATATATCTGGTTCTGGGAGGTGTCTGGTTGTTCTCCTTTGTCTGTTTTGGGTAAGTTGTTCGGGCTCAGTGATGGTGATGGTGATGAGGAGTTGGCGTAGGGGGCCAAAAGATTCGGATTCACGGTGGCCGGTTTTGGGTGCTCTGATAGTGGGCATGTTTAGAGTTCTGCCACAGGTTTGTTCTTCTGTGTTTGAAGTGGCGCTGTTTAGTTTGGCATTAACGTTCGCTCTTTTGGGGCCATGCGGGTGGGGGAAGCCCATCCAAGGCGGTCCCGGGGGGATTGTTATTTGGCAATGTTTTTAATGTGGTTGGGGCAGTGCGTTTTTTGCTGCGTAAGTCCAAAACTTGGGTCACGGTGGTGGTTGAATCCCTGGTTCGGTGGTTTGTCCGGTGGACTGTTTCAGTGCATTCTGCGGATTTAGCCCCACGACCGCGGGCCCCATTGTTGGTTCACGGTGACACCAGTTTCTTATCTCGATTCCAATTTATCAGGGTTTTCCACATGGCATTGGAGGCCTTGGGGGGATAGCTAGTGCTGAGTTTGGGGGCCACTCCTTATGGATAGGGACTGTTACTGAGGCGTCACACCTGGGGTTTTCAGAGGAGACTATCCAGCGGATCAGGAGGTGGGAATCTAGGAGCTTCAGTTCTTATGTTTGTCCGGCTGGACTGATTCCGTTTCCTCTTTTGTCTCTGTAAGTGCCAGAAGGCAAGTGTGGGTGGTCAGCCACTTTTACGTTTATTGGGCACTGCAGTGGGCTGAAGTTCGTCCCGGGGGACTGCGGCTTGGTCTGTCAATGGTGGTATCGGACGTCCGCTGGTTTGGTACCCGCGGCATGCGTTGGGAGCACCTGTTGCCTGAAATGGTCCGGTTGGCTTGCTTACTCTGCATTCCTGATGTGCTCGTACTTCATCTGGCGGGAAACGATCTTGGCACTATTCCGGTATGGGATCTGGGTGAAACGATCCACAAGCATTTGGCCGAGTTATGGCATAAGTTCACGAAGCTCTGTATTGTCTGGTCCGAGGTGCTGTCCCGGAATTATTGGAGGGGTGTGAGGGACCCCAGGGAGCTTAAGCAGAGTAGGATCAAGCTAAACAAGCAAGTGTATCTTAGGAGTGAAAGGGTCCACCTTACGGAGGTAGAACTTGATTTGTTCAATCTGAATGCTTTGGATATATGGCTTTGGTGTTGAGGTGGCCCTGCTGATTTAGGGGGTAAAACAGCAGGGCTTGTGGCAGTAAATGGCCCTTGTCAACTGGGGGTTGGACCAGCGGTCCTTGGAAGAGTCTATGGGTAGGGCTGACCCTCCCCTAACCTCAGGTACAGGTATTTGGAGTCCGTGAGTTCCACAATTTGTGGGGGCACCACTCTTTGATTTTCAACAGTGTTGCACTATTATTTGTTATCTTTTTTCTTAGATACTCAGCTGTATCCCAATTTCTATATTGTATGGATAACAGACGTGCCCACTGTGCCAATGATCACTAGTGGTTAGCATTACATGAATGGAAGGCCCAGAAAATGCCTTGTGCTGGTTAGGAAGAGGGGGGAGGGCAGCTGTCCAAGTGATTGTTTTTGGTTGGCAAGGTGGTACTCAGTGACGTATATATTTACTGAGTAAGTTATGTATATATGATGTTTATGTTATAAAGTTGAAGTTTAAAGATGTATACATATTTTATAATATTTATAATATTTAATAAAGCTGTGGCCTATTTTCACCAAGTAAGTCTATGGTTTGATTATTTCGGGCAAGCAAAGTGGTTTGGTATCAGCGGTTAGGTTCACTGGTAGTGTTGTCGCGAACCCGAAATTTTCGGTACGCGAACTTCCGCAAATGTTCGCGAACCGGCGAACCGCGCGAACCGCCATTGACTTCAATGGGCAGGCGAATTTTAAAACCAACAGGGACTCTTTCTGGCCACAAAAGTGATGGAAAAGTTGTTTCAAGGGGACTAACACCTGGACTGTGGCATGCCGGAGGGGGATCCATGGCAAAACTACCATGGAAAATTGCACAGTTGATGCAGAGTCTGCTTTTAATCCATAAAGGGCAGAAATCACCTAACATTGACACCTGTCCTCAAAGCCCTGCCCTGATACACACTGACACAGAGCAGAATAGGGACTGTTACCCCTACATAGGGTCACTTGGCATTGGTCACTACATAGGGTCACTATGGATTGACACCTGTCCTCAAAGCCCATGATACACACTGGGGGAGCTACTGTCCTCCCCAACCCCTGCGCAGTGGGTGGGGGCCATAAATCACAATGGGGGGACCCACTGTCCTCCCCCCCCCGGCCCCCATCCCTGCGCGGTGGGTGGGGGGCATAAATCACAATGGGACGGACCTACTGATAGGAGTGGAGTATTGTTCATATCAGTTTAATACCTTCCGCGTCTCCTATCAGTGGACGTGTATATGGCAGCCATTTTAGGAACCGCACACCTGGGACCCGAGCAAGGTCACCTCTTTCAACAGGCGACATGATTTGGCCCTGTAAAACTATCCTGGATATTCTCTACAATTTCTATGGATATGGCATTGATTTATGTAACAGGGAGATGGAAGAAGATGCTTGGTCGGTCCTCTTACTTGAAATTTGGGTCACTGCGCGGGCAAGCTAATGTGCCACCAGATAGGAGTGGTGAGTTTAGTATTGTTCATATCAGTTTAATAACTTCCGCGTCTCCTATCAGTGGACGTGTAAATGGCAGAGATTTTTAATTGTTGAATCACCTCCCCTTTTTAGGCCAAGGTGGGAAGATGCTTAGACCACTGGTATATTGGTTCCATCTTGGAGGATTTTTTTTTGGTTTGGTTTTTGAAGCCACAGTGCTGCACCAGTGGGCCTAAAAATTAGGCATGTACACATGCCTGAAAAATTTGGTATTGTTGCAGCCGCTGCTGTAGCAGCGGCCAGAAAAATTGATGTTTGTTTCACAGGCAGAAAGTGCCCTAAAACATGGCGGCTTGAACCCTAGTTGGTGGTGGATAAGTCACGCAAGTCAAACGTCATTCAGAGCTAAAATACAGCAGCGTGTGGACCATTTTTAGCCCAAGGCAGCTCATCTCATCAGGCCTTTTTTAATCGAATGTATCGCCCAGTGTCAGTCCCTTCGGGATCCATCCCTCATTCATCTTAATAAAGGTGAGGTAATCTAGACTTTTTTGACCTAGGCGACTTCTCTTCTCAGTGACAATACCTCCTGCTGCACTGAAGGTCCTTTCTGACAGGACACTTGAAGCGCGGCAGGCCAGAAGTTCTATCGCAAATTGGGATAGCTCAGGCCACAGGTCAAGCCTGCACACCCAGTAGTCAAGGGGTTCATCGCTCCTCAGAGTGTCGATATCTGCAGTTAAGGCGAGGTAGTCTGCTACCTGTCGGTCGAGTCGCTCTCTGAGGGTGGATCCCGAAGGGCTGTGGCGATGCATAGGACTTAAAAAGGTCCGCATGTCCTCCATCAACAACACGTCTTTAAAGCATCCTGTCCTTGCCGGCGTGGTCGTGGGAGGAGGAGGATGACTTCCACCACTCCCCCTGTTAGATTCCCGTTGTGCTGTGACATCACCCTTATACGCTGTGTAAAGCATACTTTTTAATTTATTTTGCACATGCTGCATCCTTTCCGACTTGTTGTAATTCGGTAACATTTCCGCCACTTTCTGCTTATACCGGGGGTCTAGTAGCGTCGACACACAGTACAGGTCGTTCTCCTTCAGCCTTTTTATACGGGGGTCCCTCAACAGGCAGGACAGCATGAAAGACCCCATTTGCACAAGGTTGGATGCCGAGCTACTCATTTCCCGTTCCTCCTCCTCACTGATGTCATTGAAGGTATGTTCTTCCCCCCAGCCACGTACAACACCACGGGTACCAGATAGGTGACAACGAGCACCCTGGGATGCCTGTTGTGCTTGGTCTTGCTCCTCCTCCTCCTCCTCAAAGCTCGAAGAATTTGACCTTTTTGGAACTTGCGTTGGAGCTCTGGGGGGATCTTCTACGGGAACAGAGGGGTGGTATTCCACTGTGATAATATGGGGGTGGTGCTGGCCATTAACAATTTGTCGGCTTCTTCACCTCCTGTGGTTCCGCTGCTGTGTTGCCTGGTTCTATGCTGCTTGATTTTGAATGTGTACTGTTGGGCTGTGCATGTCCCTGGGGTTGGTAATATTACAGCAGATGCTGTTTCTGGTTTACAGTGGCGGGAGTTATAGGCGGCAGCACCGGTGGCGGACAAGGTGGGCTTTCCGTGCCCAATGGATCGCAGGGGCCTTGGACTGATTGAGTAATGTCGTGGATCTGGGGTTCGGTCTCGGAATCTACATGGCTGCGTTATGGTAAGGCATGGCATGAATGGGATTAATTTTGAGAGGCAGCTCAGTGGTTTCCAGTCTGATGGACAGCGTCTGCAAGGTCTGTTACAATATATCTGGTTCTGGGAGGTGTCTGGTTGTTCTCCTTTGTCTGTTTTGGGTAAGTTGTTCGGGCTCAGTGATGGTGATGGTGATGAGGAGTTGGCGTAGGGGGCCAAAAGATTCGGATTCACGGTGGCCGGTTTTGGGTGCTCTGATAGTGGGCATGTTTAGAGTTCTGCCACAGGTTTGTTCTTCTGCGTTTGAAGTGGCGCTGTTTAGTTTGGCATTAACGTTCGCTCTTTTGGGGCCATGCGGGTGGGGGAAGCCCATCCAA
The DNA here is from genome assembly GCF_036172605.1 of Pelobates fuscus. Lineage (NCBI taxonomy): Eukaryota > Metazoa > Chordata > Amphibia > Anura > Pelobatidae > Pelobates > Pelobates fuscus. The sequence continues at coordinate 102,248,251 of NC_086328.1, read as the reverse complement.
GGCGGTCCCGGGGGGATTGTTATTTGGCAATGTTTTTAATGTGGTTGGGGCTGTGCGTTTTTTGCTGCGTAAGTCCAAAACTTGGGTCACGGTGGTGGTTGAATCCCTGGTTCGGTGGTTTGTCCGGTGGACTGTTTCAGTGCATTCTGCGGATTTAGCCCCACGACCGCGGGCCCCATTGTTGGTTCACGGTGACACCAGTTTCTTATCTCGATTCCAATTTATCAGGGTTTTCCACATGGCATTGGAGGCCTTGGGGGGATAGCTAGTGCTGAGTTTGGGGGCCACTCCTTATGGATAGGGACTGTTACTGAGGCGTCACACCTGGGGTTTTCAGAGGAGACTATCCAGCGGATCAGGAGGTGGGAATCTAGGAGCTTCAGTTCTTATGTTTGTCCGGCTGGACTGATTCCGTTTCCTCTTTTGTCTCTGTAAGTGCCAGAAGGCAAGTGTGGGTGGTCAGCCACTTTTACGTTTATTGGGCACTGCAGTGGGCTGAAGTTCGTCCCGGGGGACTGCGGCTTGGTCTGTCAATGGTGGTATCGGACGTCCGCTGGTTTGGTACCCGCGGCATGCGTTGGGAGCACCTGTTGCCTGAAATGGTCCGGTTGGCTTGCTTACTCTGCATTCCTGATGTGCTCGTACTTCATCTGGCGGGAAACGATCTTGGCACTATTCCGGTATGGGATCTGGGTGAAACGATCCACAAGCATTTGGCCGAGTTATGGCATAAGTTCACGAAGCTCTGTATTGTCTGGTCCGAGGTGCTGTCCCGGAATTATTGGAGGGGTGTGAGGGACCCCAGGGAGCTTAAGCGGAGTAGGATCAAGCTAAACAAGCAAGTGTATCTTAGGAGTGAAAGGGTCCACCTTACGGAGGTAGAACTTGATTTGTTCAATCTGAATGCTTTGGATATATGGCTTTGGTGTTGAGGTGGCCCTGCTGATTTAGGGGGTAAAACAGCAGGGCTTGTGGCAGTAAATGGCCCTTGTCAACTGTGGGTTGGACCAGCGGTCCTTGGAAGAGTCTATGGGTAGGGCTGACCCTCCCCTAACCTCAGGTACAGGTATTTGGAGTCCGTGAGTTCCACAATTTGTGGGGGCACCACTCTTTGATTTTCAACAGTGTTGCACTATTATTTGTTATCTTTTTTCTTAGATACTCAGCTGTATCCCAATTTCTATATTGTATGGATAACAGACGTGCCCACTGTGCCAATGATCACTAGTGGTTAGCATTACATGAATGGAAGGCCCAGAAAATGCCTTGTGCTGGTTAGGAAGAGGGGGGAGGGCAGCTGTCCAAGTGATTGTTTTTGGTTGGCAAGGTGGTACTCAGTGACGTATATATTTACTGAGTAAGTTATGTATATATGATGTTTATGTTATAAAGTTGAAGTTTAAAGATGTATACATATTTTATAATATTTATAATATTTAATAAAGCTGTGGCCTATTTTCACCAAGTAAGTCTATGGTTTGATTATTTCGGGCAAGCAAAGTGGTTTGGTATCAGCGGTTAGGTTCACTGGTAGTGTTGTCGCGAACCCGAAATTTTCGGTACGCGAACTTCCGCAAATGTTCGCGAACCGGCGAACCGCGCGAACCGCCATTGACTTCAATGGGCAGGCGAATTTTAAAACCAACAGGGACTCTTTCTGGCCACAAAAGTGATGGAAAAGTTGTTTCAAGGGGACTAACACCTGGACTGTGGCATGCCGGAGGGGGATCCATGGCAAAACTACCATGGAAAATTGCACAGTTGATGCAGAGTCTGCTTTTAATCCATAAAGGGCAGAAATCACCTAACATTGACACCTGTCCTCAAAGCCCTGCCCTGATACACACTGACACAGAGCAGAATAGGGACTGTTACCCCTACATAGGGTCACTTGGCATTGGTCACTACATAGGGTCACTATGGATTGACACCTGTCCTCAAAGCCCATGATACACACTGGGGGAGCTACTGTCCTCCCCAACCCCTGCGCAGTGGGTGGGGGCCATAAATCACAATGGGGGGACCCACTGTCCTCCCCCCCCCGGCCCCCATCCCTGCGCGGTGGGTGGGGGGCATAAATCACAATGGGACGGACCTACTGATAGGAGTGGAGTATTGTTCATATCAGTTTAATACCTTCCGCGTCTCCTATCAGTGGACGTGTATATGGCAGCCATTTTAGGAACCGCACACCTGGGACCCGAGCAAGGTCACCTCTTTCAACAGGCGACATGATTTGGCCCTGTAAAACTATCCTGGATATTCTCTACAATTTCTATGGATATGGCATTGATTTATGTAACAGGGAGATGGAAGAAGATGCTTGGTCGGTCCTCTTACTTGAAATTTGGGTCACTGCGCGGGCAAGCTAATGTGCCACCAGATAGGAGTGGTGAGTTTAGTATTGTTCATATCAGTTTAATAACTTCCGCGTCTCCTATCAGTGGACGTGTAAATGGCAGAGATTTTTAATTGTTGAATCACCTCCCCTTTTTAGGCCAAGGTGGGAAGATGCTTAGACCACTGGTATATTGGTTCCATCTTGGAGGATTTTTTTTTGGTTTGGTTTTTGAAGCCACAGTGCTGCACCAGTGGGCCTAAAAATTAGGCATGTACACATGCCTGAAAAATTTGGTATTGTTGCAGCCGCTGCTGTAGCAGCGGCCAGAAAAATTGATGTTTGTTTCACAGGCAGAAAGTGCCCTAAAACATGGCGGCTTGAACCCTAGTTGGTGGTGGATAAGTCACGCAAGTCAAACGTCATTCAGAGCTAAAATACAGCAGCGTGTGGACCATTTTTAGCCCAAGGCAGCTCATCTCATCAGGCCTTTTTTAATCGAATGTATCGCCCAGTGTCAGTCCCTTCGGGATCCATCCCTCATTCATCTTAATAAAGGTGAGGTAATCTAGACTTTTTTGACCTAGGCGACTTCTCTTCTCAGTGACAATACCTCCTGCTGCACTGAAGGTCCTTTCTGACAGGACACTTGAAGCGCGGCAGGCCAGAAGTTCTATCGCAAATTGGGATAGCTCAGGCCACAGGTCAAGCCTGCACACCCAGTAGTCAAGGGGTTCATCGCTCCTCAGAGTGTCGATATCTGCAGTTAAGGCGAGGTAGTCTGCTACCTGTCGGTCGAGTCGCTCTCTGAGGGTGGATCCCGAAGGGCTGTGGCGATGCATAGGACTTAAAAAGGTCCGCATGTCCTCCATCAACAACACGTCTTTAAAGCATCCTGTCCTTGCCGGCGTGGTCGTGGGAGGAGGAGGATGACTTCCACCACTCCCCCTGTTAGATTCCCGTTGTGCTGTGACATCACCCTTATACGCTGTGTAAAGCATACTTTTTAATTTATTTTGCACATGCTGCATCCTTTCCGACTTGTTGTAATTCGGTAACATTTCCGCCACTTTCTGCTTATACCGGGGGTCTAGTAGCGTCGACACACAGTACAGGTCGTTCTCCTTCAGCCTTTTTATACGGGGGTCCCTCAACAGGCAGGACAGCATGAAAGACCCCATTTGCACAAGGTTGGATGCCGAGCTACTCATTTCCCGTTCCTCCTCCTCACTGATGTCATTGAAGGTATGTTCTTCCCCCCAGCCACGTACAACACCACGGGTACCAGATAGGTGACAACGAGCACCCTGGGATGCCTGTTGTGCTTGGTCTTGCTCCTCCTCCTCCTCCTCAAAGCTACAATCCTCCTCTGACTCCTCTTCCTCACAATCCTCTTCCAGCGTTGCCGCAGGTCCAGCAAGCGATGCTGATAAGGCTGTTTCTGGTGGTGATGGTGACCACAACTCTTCCTCTTCACGCTCATCTACAGCCTGATCCAGCACTCTTCGCAGGGCACGCTCCAGGAAGAAAACAAATGGTATGATGTCGCTGATGGTGCCTTCGTTGCGACTGACTAGGTTTTTCACCTCCTCAAAAGGACGCATGAGCCTACAGGCATTGCGCATGAGCGTCCAGTAACGTGGCAAAAAAATTCCCAGCTCCCCAGAGGCTGTCCTAGCACCCCGGTCATACAAATATTCATTAACAGCTTTTTCTTGTTGGAGCAGGCGGTCGAACATTAGGAGTGTTGAATTCCAACGTGTAGGGCTGTCGCAAATCAAGCGCCTCACTGGCATGTTGTTTCGCCGCTGGATATCGGCAAAGTGAGCCATGGCCGTGTAGGAACGCCTGAAATGGCCACACACCTTCCTGGCCTGCTTCAGGACGTCCTGTAAGCCTGTGTGCTTATGCACAAAGCGTTGTACGATCAGATTACACACATGTGCCATGCACGGCACATGTGTCAACTTGCCCAACTTCAATGCCGCTATCAAATTTTTTCCGTTGTCACACACCACTTTGCCGATATCCAGTTGCTGCGGAGTCAGACACTTTTCCACCTGTGCGTTCAGGGCGGACAGGAGTGCTTGTCCGGTGTGACTCTCTGCTTTCAAGCAAGTCAAACCCAAGACGGCGTGACACTGCCGTATCCGGGATGTGGAATAGTACCTGGGGAGCTGGGGGGGTGCCGTTGATGTGGAGCAAGACGCAGCAGCACAAGAGGACTGCCTGCAATTCGTGGCGGTGTCACCAACTCCTCTGCAATGCCACGCATTCCTTGCTTGTCAGCCGTCAGCAGGTTTACCCAATGCGCAGTGTAGGTGATATACCTGCCCTGACCATGCTTTGCAGACCAGGTATCAGTGGTCAGATGGACCCTTGCCCCAACACTGTGTGCCAGACATGCCATGACTTCCTTTTGCACAATCGAGTACAAGTTGGGGATTGCCTTTTGTGAAAAGAAATTCTGGCCGGGTACCTTCCACTGCGGTGTCCCAATAGCTACAAATTTTTTGAACGCCTCAGACTCAACCAGATTGTATGGTAAAAGCTGGCGGGCTAATAGTTCAGACAAGCCAGCTGTCAGACGCTGGGCAAGGGGGTGACTTGGTGACATTGGCTTCTTACGCTCAAACATGTCCTTGACAGACACATGACTGTGGGCAGATGAGCGGGAACTGCTCAAGGCGGGAGACGGAGTGGCGGATGGTTGAGAGGGGGCAAGAAGGACAGCAGTGGTTGACGTGGCTGAAGATGCTAGACCAGGAGGAGGATGGCGACTTAGAGTAGGTGTGCTGCTTGTACTCATGTGTTGATCCCATAGGCGTTTGTGATGTGAGATCATGTGCCTACGCAAAGCAGTTGTACCTAGGTGGGTGTTGGACCTCCCACGACTCGTTTCCTTTGGCACAGGTTGCAAATGGCATCGCTGTTGTCCGAGGCAGACACACCAAAAAAATGCCACACTGCTGAGCTCTGCAATGACGGCATTCTGGTGGTGGACACAGCATGCGTTTATTGGCGTGCTGTCGGGCTGACCCCGGATGCCAATGCATGCTGTCTGACTGTGCCACTAGCTCCTTGCGACGACCCCCCCCTGCTTCCAACTCGTCTCCTCCTCCTCTCTGTCTCCCCATCTGAACTTTCGCCCTGTTCTTCTTCTTGCCGAGCGGGCACCCACGTGACATCCATGGACGCATCGTCATCATCAACCACTTCGCTTGTATCTGACAACTCAGAAAAGGAAGCAGCAGCGGGTACAACATCATCATCATCACACCGTACCTCCATGTGTTTAATGCTGCCTGCCTGAGACATATCCCTGTTATCTACATCCTCTAGCAATAATGGTTGCGCATCACTCATTTCTTCAAACGGGTGTGTGAATAACTCCTCTGACATACCAAGTAAAGCGGCTGTGGTGCTAGTTTTGGTGGTGGCGGCAGGCGGTTGAGTGGTATCTTGAGAGGTGCCTGAAGCTAAGCTGGAGGAGGATGGTGCGTCAAGGTTCCGAGCGGAGGCTGTACAAGATTGGGTGTCCTGTGTTAGCCAGTCAACTATGTCCTCAGAACTTTTCAAGTTCAGGGTACGTGGCTTCTGAAAACTGGGCCTTATTCTAGAGCAAAAGGGAATCACAGCACCACGACCACGACGGCCCCTGCGGGGTGGCCTGCCTCTGCCTGTCATTTTTTGGGGGATTAGTGGTACTATGCGTGCAAGCTACTGTGAGACCAGATATGATTGGCAATGTGAACTGTAACAGTTCTGCAGAGCACACAATGTAGGCCTGACACACCCGCTTGAAGACAAGTAACTGCTATTCAATCTATAACAGTGAAAAACAAATTTTCTTTGTAAAAGCACGCTATAGAGACACCAGATATGATTGGCAATGTGCACTTGAACAGTTCTGCAGAGCACACACTGTAGGCCTGACACACCCGCTTGAAGACAAGTAACTGCTATTCAATCTATAACAGTGAAAAAAAAATTTTGGTTTTAAAAGCACGCTATAGAGACACCAGATATGATTGGCAATGTGCACTGGAACAGTTCTGGAGAGCACACGCTGAAGGAAGGCCTGACAGAGCCGCTTGAAGGACACTGACTGGCTGCTATTAGCTTACACTAGAAACCTTTTTTCTTTGTAAAAGCACGCTATAGAGACACCAGATATGATTGGCAATGTGCACTGGAACAGTTCTGAAGAGCACACGCTGAAGGAAGGACTGACAGAGCCGCTTGAAGGACACTGACTGGCTGCTATTAGCTTACACTAGAAACCTTTTTTCTTTGTAAAAGCACGCTATAGAGACACCAGATATGATTGGCAATGTGCACTTGAACAGTTCTGCAGAGCACACACTGTAGGCCTGACACACCCGCTTGAAGACAAGTAACTGCTATTCAATCTATAACAGTGAAAAAAAAAATTTGGTTTTAAAAGCACGCTATAGAGACACCAGATATGATTGGCAATGTGCACTGGAACAGTTCTGGAGAGCACACGCTGAAGGAAGGACTGACAGAGCCGCTTGAAGGACACTGACTGGCTGCTATTAGCTTACACTAGAAAACTTTTTTCTTTGTAAATGCACGCTATAGAGACACCAGATATGATTGGCAACTGTCAAAGCACGCTGGCAGGGTTGTGCAGGGCACACGCTGAAGGAAGGCCTGACAGAGCCGCTTGAAGGACACTGACTGGCTGCTATTAGCTTACACTGGAAACCTTTTTTCTTTGTAAAAGCACGCTAAAGAGACACCAGATATGATTGGCAACTGTCAAAGCACGCTGGCACAGGTCTGCAGAGCACACGCTGAAGTAGGCCTGACACCCAGACGCTTGCAGACAACTAACTGCTCTTCTATTACAGTGAAAAAAAAATATTCCTTTTAAATCTAAAGCTTAACCTATTGTAAAAACAGATATGAGTGGTGGCACTGACTGTGCAAATGGGCAAGGCATCCAACCTGACACAGAAGCTGGCAGGCAGGCAACTGCTCTTCTATTACAGTGAAAAAAAATTATTTATTTTAAATGTAAAGCTTAACCTATTGTTAAAACAGATATGAGTGGTGGCACTGACTGTGCAAATGGGCAAGGCATCCAACCTGACACAGAAGCTGGCAGGCAGGCAACTGCTCTTCTATTACAGTGAAAAAAAAATATTTATTTTAAATGTAAAGCTTAACCTATTGTTAAAACAGATATGAGTGGTGGCACTGACTGTGCAAATGGGCAAGGCATCCAACCTGACACAGAAGCTGGCAGGCAGGCAACTGCTCTTCTATTACAGTGAAAAAAAAAAATTTCTTTTAAATGTAAAGCTTAACCTATTGTTAAAACAGATATGAGTGGTGGCACTGACTGTGCAAATGGGCAAGGCATCCAACCTGACACAGAAGCTGGCAGGCAGGCAACTGCTCTTCTATTACAGTGAAAAAAAAATATTTTTTTTAAATGTAAAGCTTAACCTATTGTTAAAACAGATATGAGTGGTGGCACGGACTGTGCAAATGGGCAAGGCATCCAACCTGACACAGAAGCTGGCAGGCAGGCAACTGCTCTTCTATTACAGTGAAAAAAAAATATTTATTTTAAATGTAAAGCTTAACCTATTGTTAAAACAGATATGAGTGGTGGCACTGACTGTGCAAATGGGCAAGGCATCCAACCTGACACAGAAGCTGGCAGGCAGGCAACTGCTCTTCTATTACAGTGAAAAAAAAATTATTTCTTTTAAATGTAAAGCTTAACCTATTGTTAAAACAGATATGAGTGGTGGCACTGACTGTGCAAATGGGCAAGGCATCCAACCTGACACAGAAGCTGGCAGGCAGGCAACTGCTCTTCTATTACAGTGAAAAAAAAAAATTTCTTTTAAATGTAAAGCTTAACCTATTGTTAAAACAGATATGAGTGGTGGCACTGACTGTGCAAATGGGCAAGGCATCCAACCTGACACAGAAGCTGGCAGGCAGGCAACTGCTCTTCTATTACAGTGAAAAAAAAATATTTTTTTTAAATGTAAAGCTTAACCTATTGTTAAAACAGATATGAGTGGTGGCACGGACTGTGCAAATGGGCAAGGCATCCAACCTGACACAGAAGCTGGCAGGCAGGCAACTGCTCTTCTATTACAGTGAAAAAAAAATATTTATTTTAAATGTAAAGCTTAACCTATTGTTAAAACAGATATGAGTGGTGGCACTGACTGTGCAAATGGGCAAGGCATCCAACCTGACACAGAAGCTGGCAGGCAGGCAACTGCTCTTCTATTACAGTGAAAAAAAAATTATTTCTTTTAAATGTAAAGCTTAACCTATTGTTAAAACAGATATGAGTGGTGGCACTGGGCAAGTAGGCACAGTATCCAATGTGAACCTCACACAGAAGCTGGCAGGCAGGCAACTGCTCTTCTATTACAGTGAAAAAAAATTATTTCTTTTAAATGTAAAGCTTAACCTATTGTAAAAACAGATATGAGTGGTGGCACTGGGCAAGTAGGCACAGTATCCAATGTGAACCTCACACAGAAGCTGGCAGGCAGGCACCTGCAATTACATTACACAGGAAAATACAGCAGAGATCAGATGAGTCCTTCAGGATTGTAGTGGACACTGAATACCCTAGCCTAGCTATCAATTTCCCTATCTAATCAGCAGCATCTAAACTTTCCCTCCTCTCACTAAGCATGCAGCTTCAGAATGAATCGAAAATGGATGCTGGGAGGGAGGTTGGAGGGTGTGGAAGGGAGGGAGTGCTGCTGATTGGCTGGAATGTGTCTGCTGACCGAGAGGCACAGGGTCAAAGTTTGCCCAATGATGACGAATAGGGGGCGGATCGAACTGCGCATGTGTCCGCCCGTCGCGGCGAACGCGAACACGCTAAGTTCGCCGGGAACTGTTCGCCGGCGGACAGTTCGGTACATCACTATTCACTGGTATATGCCCATACACAATACACTCTACCTACGCACGTGTAATAATTAAAAAGGTTTGTTTTATTTGTAATTGTTGCATATTTATTGACTACTTTATTATATTTGAATGCAACATATACGAGACACAAAAAGCAAAACTAGCATATTTTTGCACAGAAAAATTGTATTTGGAATTTTACATCTTATGCCCTTTATATTTTGCCATCAATAATGTAAATAAACATAGATGCACAGGCTCATATACACGCAGACACATTGCATTTTACATCAGTAACAGACATGATCTGAACAGTGATATGTGGGATTTATGTCTTTTGCAATTACTGTATTAACCTTAGTGATTCTGATCATTAGCTATCTGGAGAGAAGTAATCTATAGCTTGTACAAATGTGCTTCTTATTTCACGCCTAGAAAGCAAACAATATTTTTATTCTTCAAGCAATTAATTAATTACCAGAGTCACTAGTCCCAGTACACAGTCCTGTTAAATAGTGGTTGCCAAATGAAATAGTGCGAGTCGCAAGGCATGTCTAATGAAAGGAGATAGCGGCTGGTTAGCCACCTATAACGGGACCAAGAAACTGTTAATCAGAAAAATGTCTTCCTTTCCCATTTTTATTATGTTTTGCTAATTTCCAATCCTCTCTCTGCATCAGTGAGCAGATGAAATCCTCGTCTTGCTTTCATCTTTCAAAAAAATAAATAGTGCAGGAGGAAGATTATCAAATGAGATGTTGAAGGAGTCGGTAGATATGTCATCGAGTGTGACTGCTCCGAAAATGAATTTAGATTTATCTGCGTTACTTCTACAGTCTCGACTCACTTTGCCTAGCGTCACTTCGCCCGCCAAGCATGTTCGACTATAATGAATCATGACAGACGCGGGCTTGAAGTATGCTGACAAGTCCAATTGTGTTCTAACTTGTTTTAAAATTAAGTTTGTTAGCATTATAAATTGCCTCATTTGACCAGTGTTGTAAACACTTAGACCATTTAGGATATGAATTTCTTAAAGTATTTTACTTGCACAAGGCAGGAAATTCGTATCAGTATTCCATACGTTAAATTGTTGTTATTTCTTTGTCCTTTTAGCTTTGTTGTTTTTTATCAAATGCAGAGTCAAACACAGCTTACAGATATAATATAGTGAGGTTTACATTACAGATATATCTCTTGTTACAGGTCCACAGCAGTAATGTTACAATGAAATAGACAATTAGACAGAGAGATGGACGGACAGATAGACAGATGGACGGGCGGACAGAGAGACAGACAGACAGAAAGGAAAAAGGACAGATGGACAGACAGACAGAATGACAGACACGTCATTTTGTCATTCCGTTTGTAGACTTTTTTTGCATGTGGAATTCTGTCATGAAGAAGATACACAATTAGAAGACATCTCAGTAGATTTCTCATTACCCTATTCCATGGAGGGTGAAGGGATTTACTGTTTTTGTTTTGTTTTTTCATATTTCAAAACACACATTTCTGATAACTTGTTTTTATTTTTTCCACCAGCAATTTCCAGATGTCTTTGTGTTTCTTGGTGTACTAAACACAATGGATCCAGGATCACTTAAGAGATTTTTTTCAGGTCAATTGTAACAATAAGCGTTGATGGGCATATTTCTTAATCATTCATCTTCACATCTCACTAGGAAACTCTACTTTTGTCTCAGAGACTAAGAATATGTCATCTTAAGTGTTTGCGCTTGTCTGAAAGTGTCTATGTACAGCAGGGCAGCAATGCATGCTGTAAGAAAATTATTATAATAATGTAAATATAGTGTGCAATAATTACACTTTAAAAGGGCTACAGTCCTACCTGGTGGGTGCAATTTCAAAGCTGCCATCCTATAATTTGTGGTAGGCTACAACCCAGTGAGATCAAAAATATCATATTTTTACATTAGGAGCAATAGATTTTACATCTACTTCCTGAGTTTGTTTACCAAATGTTATATTTTGTATAGAGCGACTTTCAAGCCATAGTGCCAGATCTCTTCTTAAACAAAGGGGTACTGCCGTATTTTTACATATTTGAATAAGGATTGTAATGTTGCTCATCTCCCCCATCCCCTTCTGATATGATAATAAATTTAGATCATTTTAGAATTTCTTAAAATTCTTCTATGTGTTATCTAGAGCTCTAATTTCAAATTACAGATTAAGTAAAAAAAATACCTTTGAGAAACGAGGCCTGTTGGGAAATACAAACAGAAGAATTGTGGATATGTTGATGTAGAATGATAGAGTGTTGAACAGGTAGAAGGAAGTTACATAGTCTGGTGAAGATCATGGTGTGGATGGGAAGTTTTGTAGAAGGGAAGGTTAGTAGCGAAAGTGGATATATGTTTGTCAAAGAGTCAAATGTGACAAAGAGTAAGGTTCAGAAGCAGTGGTTATGAAGGATAAAATGCCCTCTTTAGAGAGGAAACAAAAAAAGATGCCAGGTATCCAATAGGAAGATGTAAGAAAGCCAAGACCACCTCCAGATCGCGTTGGACGTGGAGTGTGGGAGAAGAAATATGAAGCTAGGCTATAAAACCATGAATTTTAGCCATGAAGGAGAGGTGATGGCATAGGGTAAAATCTAGTGTGAATGCAGTCTTGTTGTTCCCTGATCGTGAATTCCAGAGTGAGATAGGCAGTTTGATTCTTGAAGGAAAAATGTGGGTGAGGATGGAGAGGACACAGGGGATGAAAGAACTGAAAGTGTAAATAGGGGCTATATGATACGGCTGAAGTTAATATGGTGATGACACAGGGTGGTGGCATTTAAGTTCTTTAAGAACTGTAATAGGGAATGATGTCTAAGACATAGCCAATTGAGATGTTTTATTATGGACATGAGGATATAACTAGGACAGAGTTATTCAGTGTATCCTAATTTAGCTACACATGAGGATTTTATTTTCTTCTGAATATGGGATGAAGATAGTGAGACTAGAATAATAATGTCCAGTGCTGGGAAGTTAGAGATGCAGTAATACATTTGCTAGTGAAGAGATACACAACATGCATTTTCTATCATTGTATTGTATTTTTGTAATGTTTTGTCCAAATTGAACAATTGTATACAAAAATGAAATTTACTTAGTAGAAATGCCAATCTGTATAAGAAAATCATACTCTTAATTAGCTATAGCTTATTTTCTGGAAATGATTTCGTGTTCATTACAAGTAATGATTAATGCTACTTTGGTTAAAGTCATTGATCAGTTTGACCCTGAACTTATAGTTATCTATTGTCACTTTTCCGGATGTAAATTTCTTTGTGAATCAAAGTAAACATTTTGTTTCACAAAATAAAACAATACATTTTTGCAAAGCTAATAAAAAAAACATGTAGATGTTAGAACATATATTTTTACGTGTTCTTTTTGGACAATTACTACAGTTCTCTCCTAACTTTACAGGTCTTTTTGCTCTATTCTTGTGAAAAGTCTACAGTAAACGTGTTGAAACATTATGGTTATTGTAAAATATATTTTTGAGTATTGGGCATGCCTCAAGCTTGCTGAAGTGCTTTATGTGTAAAGTGTGTCTACAAAAAGCAGATTTCAATAGATATTGGTACTTTTACAAATGAACCAGACAACCTACCCTATTACTTTCTGGTTGTTTAGATCAGTACAGTTAACTTTAAGAGGCAGCAAATGCCCAGAGCACCTGCCTTGCAAATAAATCTCATTGAGCTGCATTGGGAAGTCTGTGATTGGACAACTACAAAATGTCTGGGTGGGGTTGGAAGGGGAGGGCTTGCAAAGGCTGCCGACAACAGAGCTTTTGCAAGTTTTTAGATATACCCCCAATGGAAAATGTATAATTAAATGCATACATGTTTTTATTGGGGCTATATCTACTAAAAAGTGTATTTATATATATTTTTTTCATTTGGGCAGTGGAGTGTCTCTTTAATTAAAACACTGCACATGTAAACATTTCTCTAAATATAAGAAACATATGAGAAAAACTGCAAAGCATTCTGGGTCAGGGTACGATACATAGTGAGTGTGAGACAGTTCTGAATCAAGTTTAAACTAAAAATTCTAATCTTCTTATCTATGCATGCCACATATATATGTACATGTGTGCATCTTCTAATGTGTTTATGTTTATGTGTGTGAAAATAAATAATGTCTGTGTATTACTGAGAAATGTCAGATTTGTAAAGTTAAAATTTGCATACAGTACCTCTCGTACCCGCTCTGTTTGTTGTGGTGGTTCCCATTTTGTAAATAGAGAGCTTTCACCAGAGAAAAAATACAATCAGAGCTCTCCAAAGTAGAGGATATTCTGCTCATCCAATAGTAGGAAACCCTTTAAAATGGTTTACTAATGTGCATTCTGTTCTGCGTGTTAATAAACTTTGTTTCTCTACAAGTATTCATTTACTGTCCACTCGATGTACTTCCATTCATGTTTTATGCAGAGAGACATTCAAATATCATGATATCAAAGGCGTAACAGCCTGCTCCCGATGTATCCCAAAACTTTCTTCACAATTCCATTCCGAATAGCACTGACAGTAAAAAGAAGTTTATTGCTGAGATGGAAGAAGAAAGAACTCCAAGTAGTTAGAAAACAAGGATTTCGTTAGCAGTGCTTTTTGCAGAAGAAAAGATAAAAAGGAATATCAAATTAACACACCACCATAATTGCTTCCAGACATTCTTTTTAGTTAAAGATGAAATAGCTTCGAGTTCTCATCATAACCAGGGTCACAGCGTACATATCGAATGAAAGCTACTGATTGTGCTTCATTACTCCCTGACTACCGAGAAAGTGCCTCAATCGCAGATTGCCACAAATGTATTCTCATACGCTACTAATTGCCCGAACCAGAATGGCAACAATAGCAGACTGACATTGTATGGCCACGTGCTCATGCTGAGATTTCTCTTGACAACATGAATGTGACAAGGAAAGAAAGGATATAGAACTGAACCAATCTTTCCAGATTTATATAATTTAAACTAACTTGTGATAAAACAACCATTCTGTCAAGTGTACAACAGAATGGAATACAGTTGTGTTTTTGTAAGAGATGTCATTTGGAAAGACATTTCCATTTATAATCAAATGATCTTGCATTTTTTTATTTGCCTAGAAAATTAATGACTTAACTAATCAGATTTGATTTAAAAAACAAACAAAAAAAACACAAGTTGGAGTAGCTGTGTGGTGCACTAAGTCTGATTTGAAATGTCAGTTTGGACATTTAAACGGCCGTTTGTCCTTCAATAAATCCCCACTGTTCTGGTCTGCATGAGTAGTGTAGAGGTTTAAATATTAACAAACAGATTTAGAGATAAAAGTATCGCTAGTGAAAGTTGTTACAAATAACTATTTTAATATAATTTTTTAACTCAAAATATTTCATTCTTTATGCCATCGCTGAAAGCTTGTTAGATGTTTGACCCGTCGCAAACCCATCTTTCTGTTGACCCACTCACATATCACTGCAAACATACCACTATTGACAGGAACATTAACAAGAAAACATCAGAAATAATGGCCATCAAATCAGCCCAACATATTGACCCAGATAAAGGAAGAAAGACATAAACAAAAAGAAACATTGATCACAAGCAAATCTGCTAAGAGTCCACAGTCAGTCCTACATGCTGTCTACTAGTACATGAAAAACATTGAAAAGGAGATAATATATCACATCTCCTTAGGAGTCCATGTTTATCCAAGTTCCCAGCAATAAAAGCTCAGTTTATGTATTTTTATTCAGTTCATTTTACTTTTCAGAGGGATCGGGAAGATGGTCTACATTCTAGAGTAGTGTTCTTTCATTTTGGAAAGGTATTAGATAGTTTTTGAGATTATTATTAATGAATTGGCTCAAAAACTCAACAATGGCTGATCATTTGCTAAACTGGCTTCAATCATACTTCTCACATTGAACTCAATATTAAGTGATTACCAATGGTCGTTATGTACACCAAGATTATATTTTTTACCTTTTCCATTCATTGGTTTAAAAATGATGCATTCAAATTTAAAAGAAGACTATTTAATCAATAACAATCGCAAGTAATCAATAAAAAGTAAGTCCAACTCATCTTGAGAATGTGTCATTTTAAAGTAGTACTCCTGTGATGTAGCTATCTCTTAATGAAATTGTTCTACAATTATAGTAGAACATTCTCGATATGGAACAAAGTCCAGATCCCATGACCAAGTAACTTTGAAAAACTATTACAGCATATTGGCTAAATTTTAAGCTCACAGTTAGCATTACACGGATAAACTATCCTAGAGCATGAAAACTATGGTAGAAGACAATGGCTACCATTACAGCTGCACCCTTTACTTTTCTTCACCTCCCACGTCTAAAGAAGTGGTCCCATACTCCAGATCCCCACATCTCAAATAACCCACACTACCTGAGCATTATACTCACTGCAGCTCCCCACACCTCCTAAAACTCACACTACCTGAACAGCATGCTCACTGGAGCTTCCAACACCTCCTATAATCAACACTACCTGAGCAACATGCTCACTGCAGCTCCCCACACTTAATATAACCAACACTTCCCGAGTAGCACACTCACTGCATCTCCCCACACTTTCTATAACCCACACTATCTGAGCAGCACACTGACTGCAGCTCCCCACACCTCCTATAACTCACACTACCTTAGCAGCATTCTGACTCCAGCTCCCCACACCTCCTATAACCCACACTACCTGAGCAGCATGCCCACTGCAGCTTCCACACCTCCTATAACCCACACTACCTGAGCAGCACAGTCATGGCAGAGCCCAACACCTTCTATAACCCGCACTATCTGAGCAGCACACTCAGATAGATACCCAGACACACAAACAAACAGATACATAGATAAACACAAACACACATACAGACACACATATAGAAACACATACACAAACAGACACATGGAGATACACAGACAAACACAAGACACACAGACACAGATACAGGGAGTGCAGAATTATTAGGCCGTCGGAACGTCCTTATGTCCTTATCGTTCAAAAGGAGCATGTGATACTAGTCCCTTACGTCCATAATGCTCAAACAAGCAATTCCCGGAAGTACCATAGTGGAAGAGGGAAAAAGTAAGGGCAAAGGGATTCGTGAATAAAAAACAATTAGTATTTATACCAGGAGTCAAAAAGAAATAACAAATAACAAATAACAAATTTGTAAGACAATCAAGAACTTAAAAAAAAAAAAGTTAAATAGAAGATGAGGATCAAACCAGATTTGTATATAAAAATAAAAGTGACATGGGGGCGTGACCTGGCTGCTCACGGAACTGGACGCGTGAGAGATCAGCTCCGTCGGGGGTAACCACATATCAGTGATTATAATAGCATACCCGAAGAAAAAACCCACTCATACCAGCACTGGTGAGCTCTACACCGACCATGTCACACCGCTCAGCAAAAAAAACGAAACTCCGACCGGCGGAATTGAGAATCGCGGCACTCACACCACCGCGAGGTAAGCCTCAAAATGGCGCCGAAGGCCCAAACTCCCCTACAGCTTACTCTGAACGGAGTGACAGCACCTCAATTTCACTAGATCCCACGATGCCGGCATCAGAAACAGCCATGCACCGAATGATGCAAGACCTACAGAATAATCTACAGGCTGAATTTTCTAAATTGGCCAGAGATGTCCGCACGGACATAAAAGCGATATGTGAACGCACTTCCCAATTGGAAGAAAAGACAGAAGAAATAATCGCTGCACACAACAACCTAGCCTCAGGCTATGAAGCATTTGACACAAGATTGAATGCACTCGAGGCGAAAGTAGCGGATCACGAAGACCGCGACAGACGGAACAATGTCCGCCTGCGCGGTATACCAGAAGAGATTACTCCCACTGAGCTCCAAAACTTCACCACGGAACTTTTCAAAACTTTGTGCCCAGATCTCAAGGAAGAAGAACTGCACCTAGACAGGATACACCGCCTACCGCGCCCTAAGTTTCTGGCCTCCACAGCTCCGCGAGACGTGCTAACGCGGGCACACTATTTTGTGGCCAAAGAAAAAATTATGAGGGCAGCGAGGAATCCGAGCACACTACCAGACAAATTTGCGGGTATTCAACTGTTTACTGACCTGTCTGCGGCCACATTAGCGAAGCGCAAGGCATTTACGCCCTTCACAACAGCTCTGCGGAATGCAGGAATTCAATATAAATGGGGGTACCCCACCCGCCTCATAGTAAGGAAGAATGGAGTGGAACATCAAGTCCGCACAGTACAAGAAGGTCTCCGTTTTCTCGAGGAATGGAATCTCCCTATACCTGCGCAAGAACGGGTCGCCGAGGATGGGACTCATCGCCAACCATCAAAGATGGTATCCAAAGACTGGTTCACAATATCCAATCACAAGTGAAGGACATTTCTCTTATTCTCCGGCACGGCTAACCTGTATCCATGCAAACATCACCTGAGGATACGTGAGCATATACAACTGCTTAATCGTAGTATTTACACTTAGAGATTGTATTGATTTATTGTATAGTTTTGTTGACATATGCTTTTTATTCTTTATATGTCTGTTAACAATATTTGAAGGGTTGTGATAAATGACTTAAATCCGGGAACATGGTGAGCTCAAGAAAGTAGGGTAAAACATATATAACGTATACCCTCCCCCCACTTGGCTCTACAGAGCCGCATACTTCTAACAGACGGCAGACGCTTCAGATCTGCAAACCATGTTGTATATAGTTGCTTTCGAGCATTGGTTTAATCTACACCCTTCCCCCCCCTCCCTGAATCCCCCGAGGTATCCAAATACGACTTTAAATTTCCAAGTCAAACGGCACACAATGAGAACAGTGTATGTTGTTCAACCACACCGACCACCCTTGATGTACACACGCTATAAATGTACCCACGGAAATAACCCATGGTGGAAAACCCATATAACAGCTCATTTTGGAATTTTTTGTACAAGGCCCAACAAGCCAGGCACCATAAATGCAGAGGCAACACATAGTCACATTATCACCTATGACTGGTATATACTCATTAATCTCCGACGGCGCATTAGGGCACCTTCAGCGGCTTCCAACGCCCACAGATGACGACCCTAACTATATTTTCACTAAATGCTAAAGGCCTTAACACCCCTCATAAAAGGAGACTGGCTCTGGCTGAAGCTACTAAGTTTAAAGCCCAAATTGCGTTTTTTCAAGAAACCCACTTCCTTAAAACCAAAATGCCCAAATTCACCTCCGCACAATTCCCCCTAGGGTTCCATTCTGGGTACACGAAGAAAAAGAGGGGCGTCTCTATTCTGATACACAAGGATGTTACCTTTAAGCTCCAAAAAACAATTAAAGACAAGGAAGGCAGGTTCCTTTTACTATGTTGCACTATAAATGAAGACCCATACACACTACTGAATATATATGGCCCGCATAGCAATCAACGAGACTTTCTGTCCAAAATCATATCCTTAGCCCATAGATTCACCTGCACGAACCTAATCATAGGAGGTGACACTAATTTTATTCTCGACAGCAATGCCGACACAACCTCCGCCCACAGTGTAAATAGAACGACCTCGCGAAAACGCACTCTCCTTACACAGCAAATACGACAGACAATAAATGATGCAGGCCTTATAGATATATGGAGGATACTGCATCCCTCTGAAAAGGATTTTACCTTTCATTCGCAGGTATATAATTCATACTCCAGAATAGACAGGTTTTTAATACCCACTGCTCTGACCCGAAAAATTATCAATTCACAGATAGGGATAATGACATGGTCAGACCATGCACCTGTGCTACTCACAATACAGGAACACTTCCCACACAAGGGTCAAGGCACATGGAGACTCAATG
Source organism: Pelobates fuscus (assembly GCF_036172605.1). Lineage (NCBI taxonomy): Eukaryota > Metazoa > Chordata > Amphibia > Anura > Pelobatidae > Pelobates > Pelobates fuscus. The sequence continues at coordinate 102,229,107 of NC_086328.1, read as the reverse complement.
AAACGTTACTACACGACCCACACATAGTCAAAAGCATTGAAGACGATATCCACACCTTCTTTGCTATTAATGATGCAAGAGAGACTTCCATAGCCACGAACTGGCAGGCCCACAAGGCCGTAATCAGGGGTAATTTGATCAAACATGCCAGCTATAGGAATAAGCAGAGGGCTGCTAAATATACAAACCTCATACAACGAATAACGGAGTTGACTCACGCGAACAAGTCAAACCCTTCCCAAGACCGCTATGAAACTCTTAAATCTCTTCAAACACAACTAAGTGATATAGAGACAGAAAAAACTAATTATATTTTACACAAATTCCGACATAAATTTTTTGTGCATGGTAATAGATCCGGCGCTACACTAGTGGCGAAACTTAAAGAGCGTTCACCGAATGCCAAAATAGCCTACCTCCTAACGGCCGACAAACAAAAAATACTGCACCCGCAAAACATTGTGGATGAATTCGCTAAATATTATAGTACGTTATACAACCTCAAAGACTCAGAGGGTACACACGTCCAGACCCCTGCCCAAGTCCAAGAGTTTTTATCCAAAATGACCTTACCTACTCTCACAGACGAGGAAATAGCAATGATTACGAGCGAATTCACAGAATCAGAAGTAGCGGCAGTAATAAAAAATCTACCCACGCATAAGTCTCCAGGCCCAGATGGGTTTACAAACCTGTATTATCAAACATTTACGAAAGCATTACTCCCACATATGACCCTGCTTATAAATCACTGTTACACCAACGGTTGTATGCCTAAAGAGATGCTTCAAGCGCATATCTCCACATTACCGAAGCCAGGCAAACCTGCAGTCGTATGCCCAAATTTTCGACCTATATCCCTTTTGAACTGTGATACTAAGATATATGCAAAACTTATAGCGGAGAGACTGAAAGGGATCTTAACGCGCATTGTACATAATGACCAGTCAGGTTTTATTAAATCGAGGCAAGGGTCAGACAACTCTAGAAAAATTCTAAATATCTTGGCCCATATGGACACAAACAGATTGGAAGGTCTTCTCCTAGCGCTGGACGCGGAGAAGGCCTTCGATAGACTGAACTGGTACTACATGGAACAAGTGATGCTTAAATATGGTTTTCCATCATCTTTTATAAAGGGGATCATGGCATTGTATCGACAGCCTTCAGCCAGAGTCACTAGTGCAGGCTTTGTCTCGAGCCCCTTCACCATCACAAATGGGACGAGACAGGGATGCCCATTGTCTCCATTGCTATTTGTGCTCTCCCTCGAGCCCTTAGCACACATGATAAGGAACCATGCCCAAATTAGAGGGATACGGGTGGGAACAGACGAATTCAAACTGGCTATGTTCGCTGATGACATTTTCATAACCCTGGCAGACCCCGATAAATCTTTGTCCTATCTCATGAATACCCTCGAAGAATATAGCAG